>NC_133405.1:100551829-101170371 GCF_047511655.1 Castor canadensis
ACATTTTCTATTTTCTTGTAGTGCCAGGGATCAGATTCAGGACCTCAAATGTCCTGGGTGGGCACTCTGTTGCTGAGCTACATCACCAACCTAAACAGCCCTCACTCGTCTAACCTGTTTATATTTTCAGAAAGAAAATACATCTGCCCACTCATAAAGGAAACAGCAAGAGACAAGCCTCGGGGGTGAATTCACCCTCTCCCTCAATGAGGCATAAGTATCAACTGGTGTTTTAAATTTTCTTTCTTTTTTTGCTATTGTTATTGTTGTGCTTTTATCTTATTTTCTGACTGTTTTGTCTTTCTCTTTACATGTTTCAGTGTTCTCTCTCTCTCTTTCCTATATTGCCTCTTCTCTTTCCTTTCCCCATTCCCCCATTTTTATAACTTAATTAGTAATACCTATACCTTTACTTTTTTAAACCCTTAATTTATCCTGTATTTAGTTCCTTTACTTTCTTACTTTATTATGTGTGTAATTGATATATACAATTGTATTTACTACATTTAAATATGTCATTTTAGAATTGTTGATTTTGTTACTGCCATCTCCTTGCTCTCTTCTGAGAAGCAGTGGCAGAGATTTTCATCAAAACAGATGCATATAACACAATGTAGAGACACAAGAAATATGAAAAAGCAAGGCAATATGACTCATATAAAAGCCTTTAACACCCCAATAACACAATCTAAAGATATTTAAGTACCTGAAATGCCAGACAAATAATTCAAAAGTTTACTTTAAAAAATGACTATTACCTCAAAGAGGATTTAAACAAACAGATAAATGAAGTAAAGAGGTCAATTCAAGACCTGGACAAGATAGTCAGCAACATGGATGAGAAATTAAGTAAGGGGACCGTATTTTGAGAAAAATGGAAATGAAAAGTTCAATAAGTCAAATAAAAAAATGTAGTCAAAAGCACCATCAATCAAATATATCAAGAAGATGAAAGAATATCAGGGATTGAAGACAAGATCAAGAAACCTTACCTTCAGATAGCAATAAAGAAAAATTATATATAAGCAGGGCATGATGGCTCACACCTGTAATCCTAGTTCCTCAAGAGGCAGAGGTCAGAAAGACCATGATTCAAGACTTGCCCAAGAAAAAACTTAGTGAGACACCTATCTCAACAAATAAGTTAGGCATGGTGGTATGTGCTTGTGGTCCAAGCTACATGGGTAAGAAAATTTTGTTCCAAGGCTGGCTCTGGACAAAAACACAAGATTCTACAAAAAAAACCAAAACAAAACAGAAAAGGCTAAAAAGTGCTGAAAGCATGGCCGAGGTTGTAGATCCCTGCCTAGAAAGCATGAGTTCAAACCCCAATATCACCAGAAAACAAAGGAAAGATATAAACAAGCTCATCAAAACATTCAAGAACTCTGGAACATGATCAAGAGACCAAACTTAGGACAACACAAGGGTAAAAAAAGGATGTAAAATGCAAACTGAAGACATAAAAAGCCTATTCTATTAATTTATTACAGAGCCCCCCAAATCTTGGGAAAGATATGGACATCTAAATTTGGGGTCATATAGAACCCCAAGTAAGAATGACCAGAAAACAACCTTTCTATGCCACATTATATTTAAAAGACCAAGGCTAAATAAACAAATAAAAGATATTAAAAGTTTCAAGAAAAAAACACCAACTTACATAAAGACAAAAACATCGGAATTATATCTGACCTTGCAGCAGAAACCCTAAAATCAAGGAAAGCATGTAATGACATTTTTCAAGTCATAAAGGTAAGTAATTACCAACCAACAATACTGTACCCAGAAAGGTTATCCTTCAAAATCAATGGAGAAATAAAGACCTTACAAGATAAACACAACCTAAAGCAATTAATGGTCACTAAGCCAGCATTAACAACAGTACTTAAAAGAATATTACACACAGTGGAAGAAGAAAGGCAGTCATAAAATTTAGACCCCTGAAAGGAATAAACTTCCCGAGAGAAAAAGACAAACAAATGAGAATAAGGAATAGTAAAATAATTTCAAGTCAATAAACCATCAAACCCTTAAAGATGAAAATGGGCAAATGAAAAGAACAAACAAAACTTCAATCAACTAGGAAAAAAAACCAACAAAATCAGGAATCAGCAACAGTTTTAATTCTCTCATCAAAAGACATAGACCAGCTGATTGGATTTTAAAAACCCAACCAGATCCAACTGCTTTTTGCCTACAAGAGACACACTTTACAAAGGCCTATATAATCTAAATGCAAACAGATAAAAAATAATATACCAAACAAGTGGAAGTTAAAAGCAAGCAAGAATAGCTATATCTGACAAAATAGACTTCAAGTAAAAATTTTTCAGAAGAGATAAAGAAGGTTCCTTCATATTAATAAAAGGACCACTATGCAAAGAAGTGTAAATAATGATTGTAAATATATATGCAGTGAATATTGGTACACTCAGTCTCATAAAGCATAAACTCCTGCACATAAATAGACAGGTCCAGATAAAATAGTAGTGGATAACTTCAACACCTCTCTCATCAATGCGTAGATGATCCAGATCCCCTCCAAAAATCAACAAAGAAATCTTATAGTTAAACTCCACCATTGACTAAATAGACATCTATAGAGAAGTCTATCCAACAATGGTGGAATACACATTCAAATCAGCAACCCATGGAACTTTCACTAAAGTAGATCAGATTTTAGGCCATAAAGTAAGTCTTAAAAAATACAAAAATATAAAAATAATTTCCTTTATCTTAAAAGACAATAATGGAATAAAATTAGAAATTAATACCAAGAGAAACTACAGAAAGTATACAAATACATGGAAATTGAACAATACACCTTTGAATGATCAGTGGTTCATTAAAGAAATCAGGGAGGAAATTTAAAAACTTTTCAAATCAAATAGAAATGAAAACACAGTTCACCCAGAGCCTTTGAGATACAGCAGAGGAAGTTATAAGAAGAAGTCCTATAGCTATGAGTGCTTACATTAAAAAATAAGAAAAATATGCAATAAATAACCAAATGATATAGTTTAAGGTTTAGAAAAACAAACAAACCTAAAATTAGCACAAAAAAATAATAAAGATTGGGGAAGACATTAATGAAATGGAGACTAAAAGAACAATACAAAGAAGCAATGAAACAAATAGTTGGTTCTTTCAAAAGATAAACAAGATTGACAAGCCTTCAGCCAAACTAACCAAAAGAGTGAGGAGACCTAAATTAATAAAGTCAGAGAGGGTATCAGGATAGTAGTGGCTTCATAGAATGAGTTTGAAAGTGTTCCTTCTTTTTCTATTTTATGGAACAAGATAAAGAACATTGGTGATAGTGTTGTTTAAATGTCTGGTAGAACTCAGCAGTAAATATGTCCAATCCTGAGCTTTATTTTGTTAGGACATTATTTAGCTGCTTCAATCATATTGCTTTTTATAGATCTGTTTAAGTTGTTTATATCCTCTTGGTGCAATTTTGGTAGGTCATTTATGTCTAGAAACTTTTCCATTACTTATCAATTTTCCAATTTATTGGAATGTGTTTTCCAAATATTCTCTAGCTCCACTAAAAAGAAAATTTAAAAGATAATACACCATGATCAAGTTGGTTTCATCTCAGAGTACCAGGATGCTTCAACATATGCAAATCAATTAATGTAATACAACACATTAATAGAAAAAAAAATAAAAATTACATGATTATCTCAATAGATGGAGAAAGGGCCTTTGACAAAAGGGTTTTGACAAAATTTTAATATGTTTCCATGATAAACACCCCAAAGAAACTGGGAATAAAAGGAATATACTTCAACATAATGAAGTTTTATATGATAAACCTATAGCCAACATTGTACTAAATGGGGAAAATCTAAAAGCATTTCCTTTAAAATCAGGAATGAGACAAAAGTGTCTACTCTCTCCACTCATTTGATGTAATGCTTGAATTCTTAGAGCAACAAGGCAAGAGAAAGAAATAAAAGGAATACAAATAGGAAAAGAAGATCAAATTATCATTATTTGCAGACAGTATAATCCTATACTTAAAAGACCATAAAGAGCACACCAGAAAACTTTTAGATCTGATAAGCACCTTCAGCAAAATAGCAGGATATAAAGCCAATATACAAATATCAATAGCTTGTTTATATACCAATAATGAACATGGTGAGACAGAAATCAGGAAAACCATCCCATTCACAATAGCTTCATAAAATACCTAAGAATAAGCTAAGAGGAAAAAGACTTCTATAATGAAAAGTATAAAACTCTAAAGAAACAACCTGAAGAAGACAGTAGAAGATGGAAGGATCTCTTATGTTCACGGATTGGCAAAATCAGCACTGTGAAAATGGGTATACTACCCAAAGGAACCTAAATATTGAATGCAATTCCTATAATAACTCCAATGACATTATTGACAGTAATGGAAAAAGCAATCTTAAAAATTATATGGATGCATAAAAGACCAAGAATAGCCAACACAATCCTGCACAAAAAGAGCAATGCTGGAGGTATCACAATAGCTGAATTCAAATTATACTACACAGCTATAGTAACAAAAATAGCATGGTACTAACATAAAAACAAACATATAGAATAGAGGATCAAGGAATAAGCCCATGCAGCTATGGCCATCTGATTATCAACAAAGGTGCCCACAAACATACATTGGAGAAAAGACAACCTCTTCAACAAATGGTGCCAGGAAAACTGGATTTCCACATGTAGAAGACTGAAACTAGGTCCCTATCTCTCACCCTGTGCAAAAATCAATCCAAAATGTATCAAAGACCTTAATGTAAAATTTGAAAAATTAAAAGTACTACAAGAAACCATAGATAAAATAGTTCAAAACACTGACAGGGGCAATGACTTTCTGGATAGCATCCAAATAGCTCAGGAAGTAATAGCAAGAATTTGTAAATAGTATTGCATCAAATTTAAAAGCTTCTACATGGCAAAGGAAACAACTACCAGAGTAAAGAGATAGCCTACAGAGTAGGAAAAAAACTTTTGACAGCTATTCATCTGACAAGGCACTGATATCCAGAATATATAAGTGAAAAATCAAACATCAAAAGTGCAATTAATCAAATCCCTAAATGGGTAAATGAATTGAAACACTTTTCAAATGAAAAAAGTACAAATGGCCAATAAATACATAAAGAAATGTTCAGCATCCTTAGTCATAAAGGAAATGCAAATTGAAACTACATTGAGATTCCATCTCACCCCAGTCAGGATGGCTATCATCAAGAAAACAAACCAGAACAAATCCTGATGAGGATATAGGGAAAAAGGAACCCTTATATACTGTTGGTGGGAATGTAAATTAGTACAGCCACTATGGAAATCAGTATGGAGGTTCCCCCCAAAAACTAAAAATAGAACTACATATGACCTTGCTGTACCACTCCTGGGTATATACTCAAAGGAATTAAAGTCAGTATACAAAAGACATATGTGCACATTCATGTTTATCATGGCACAATTCACAATGGCCAAGTTATGGAATCAGCCTAGGTGTTCATCAAGCAATGAATGAATAAAGAAAATGTGATTATAGAATATTATTAATAGAGTATTATCAAGCCATGATGGAGTATTATTAAGCCATAATGAAGAACAAAATATGTCATTTGCATGGAACTATAGATCACTGTGTTAAGCAAAATAAACCAGAGTCAGAAACACCCATATATATTTTCTCTTATATGCAGAAATTAGATTTTTAAAAACAGACATGAAAATAGAAGGGTATTAATGGGATGGGGCAATAGAAGGTGATAGGGGATGGATATGATTGAAATACATAATCTTCAAGTATGCAAGTGTCATGATGAAACCCAAAATTCTGTGAATTAATAATAACAAAAAATTTTTAAAGAATCTATATTAATTCTTCTTTGTATCAAAGCATTTTTCATTCCCCTTGTACTTTCTTCTTTGCTCCATTGATTATTTAAGAATATGTTGTTTACTTTCCTCATATTTTTGAATTTTTCAAATTTCTTTTTGTTACTGAATTCTAACTTTGTTTTATTATGGCCAGCAAACAAACTTTGCATGAGTTGAATACTCTTAGTTTTTGAGGTTCATATGACTTATCATGTGGTCCATTCTAGCAAACAATTCACCTAAACTTGAGAAAAATTTGTCTTCTGCTATTGTTGAGTAGAGTGTTCTGTAGACATGTATTAGATCTATTTGGTTTATAGTATTGTTAAACTTCCATTTACTTATTATTCTTCTGCCTCATTATTCTATCCAGTATTGAAAATGACGTATTGATATCCCACTATTAATGCCGAATTGCCGATTTCTTACTTCAATTTTCAGTTGTTGCTTCATGTATTTTGTAGCTTTGTTATTAAGTGCATATATCTCAGTCAACTGTTTTCAACAAAGGTTTATAATTTAATCATTTGAAAAATTTAGTTTTATCAACAGATGGGGGTACAAAATGGAGTATACATATGGTAAAAAGGAAAGAGGAAAAATAATCTCAATTCACATCTCATACCCTAAACAAACATTAACTGAGTGGATTATAAACAAAAATGTAAAGTATAAAACTATGAAATTTCAAGAAAAAGTAGGAGAAAATCTGTATGACTGTAGGTTAGGCAAAGAAGTTTCAGATGCTGCAACCAAAGTGTGATCCACAAAAGCTAAAACTGATACATTTGACTGTACCAAAATTTAAAATTTCTCTTTTGTGGGAAAAACTGTTAAGAGCATAAAAATACAAGATGTATACTGGGAGAAAATATTTACAAATTACATTTCCGAGAAAGGACTTGTAGACAGAATATCTTTTAAAGATCTCCCTAAACTCAACAAAAAGAAATAGCCACCCCTAACAAAAATTTATTCAAAACAGCTGAACTCAACATTAGTAAATATCTGTGGGTGGTAATTGAACATATGAGAAGATGCTAAACATCTTTAGCCAATGGGAAAATGCAAAGTAGGGCAATAATGAGATAGCTCTACATACCTATTCATATTACCAATAACAAGTGTTGGTAGACATTCAGAGTAATGGGAAGTCACACACATTGCTAGAGGGAATGCAAAATGGAACTACCACTTTGGAAAACGGTTTGGTAGCTTCTTATAACATTGAACATGTACTTACAATATGACAATCCCATTTCTGAGTATTTCTCCTAATGAAGTGAAAAGTCATGCTTGTGCTAAAACCTATGCATGAATGATTATAGAAGCTCTATTCATAATTACCCCAAACTGGAAACTACCTAGCTGTCCTTTAGCTGACACATGGATAAACAATCCATGGTATATCAACCCAGAAGACTACTCCTCAGCAATAAAAAGGAACAAACTATTGACTCATACAGTGACGCAGATGCATCTAAGTGAAAAAAGCAGAACCAAGAGTTTACATATTATACAATTCTATTTACATGACAATTTGGTCAAGGAAAATCTACAAGGAAAGAAAATAAATTTGTGGTTTTCAGGGTTAGGCTGGTGAGAGAGGATATATTACAACCATTCTGTTTCATGAATGTGGTATCAGTTAGATGACTCTATGCACTTTTCAAAACCCATAGAACTGAACAGTATACAGAATGAATTTTATCGTATGTAATTTAAAAAAATCAACCAGGATGTGATGGGAACTTAAAATGGAATACAAACAGAAACAAATGAACCTTAGCTGTATTGCAAGTGAGTAACATAACCATATTGAAGGGTATAAGGAAGGAAAGAATTAACATAAGTAACTTTGCAAAACAGCATTTTGTCTGGACGCCAAGACTAGGGACGAAAAACTGCACAAATATTCTAGTTAGCAAATCTGGTTCTCACAGGAAATGGGTTAGCAATTTTGAAATTGCTTGATATGAATTTTAGGACTGAACCAATAAGTATATATTTTGTAAATAATGAGATCCAGGTTTCACTGCTGAAGAAATAAGAAACAAAGAAAGGAAGAAGGCTAGAATTAACCCTATGGTGCTGAATTAGAGTCGTAGCTATCAGTGTGAGATCATGGGCTTTAAATACAGTTGAGCCTCCATGTCTGTATCTAAGGTTTCTGTATTTGTGGATTTAGTCAGTTGCAGATTGAAAATATTTTTTAAAAACTGTGTCTTAGGTATATTCCTTAGATCTAGGGCAAATGCAGCAATGTGATTGGACTTGGATCACATTGACAAGAGGAGAACACATATGGGAGATATAGGAATAGGTAGAAAACCCAAAACATGAAAGCGTTTGATGTCCCCACTCCAGAGGAACTTATACAGAAACCTCAAAGTGACAGAGGTCAACATGAGAAGGGGATCAGGAACCAGTGTAAAGATCAATTAGAGATGAATCAACATGGGTCGTAACACATGTGTACACGAAAGCAATGCTAGGAATCTTTCTGTATAGCTATCCTCAATTCAACTAGCAAAAACGCTTTGTCTTCCTTATTATGCTTGTGTCTTTTCTTCAACAAAATTAGTGATAAGGGCAGAACAGGACCTGCCTGGAAGTGAGGGGAGGAGGGGGGAAGGGAGTAAGGGAAGGGGGGCAGGGTGGAGAAATGACCCAAACAATGTATGTACATGTGAATAAATGAATAAAAAACTGTGCCTTATTTGAACGTGTACAGACTTTTCTTGTTATTATTCCCTAAATGATATAGCACAACTATTTATATAACATTTATACTGTACTAAATATCACAAATAATCTAGAGAAGATTAAAGTATACAGAGGATGGATGTAGGTTCTATGCAGATGCTATGTCATTTTGCACAAGGACTTGAACATCCTCAGATTCTGTTGTTTATGAGAATCCTGGAAACCATTGTCCATGAATTCTGAGTGACTGCTGTATATATACAGAGAAACAGATACAGAAAAAGAGTTCCCTGTGTACAGATAGGTTGCTATAATTCACATATTTCCTTGTTTTGTCCACTGAGATGACCTAGAAGCAGTGATATACGTTTGTACCTGGATGTTGGTATTTAAAATATCCTTTTCCAATAGAAACAACCAGGAATCCCTGAAGTAGGGAGTGATTTCAGGGCTGGGAAAAGGAAAATACAAGGTAAGCTTAGAGCATTTTGTAGTGCCAGAAATTAAAGAATTTTTTTTAGTATGGGATTTCTTAAAAGAGCACAGGAACCAACCTGAAAGAGTTCCCAATGGCCAAAGTGGAAGCAATTTGAACAACAAAATGAAAAACAACAGTATTCAATCATAAACTACAGGATAAAATAAATATTTATGAGACTAAACTGATGTAAATAAATGATGGAGTAAATAAATAAACGGGGAGAAGAGAAAACTCTTCCTTACAGAAGAATTCCAATTCATAAATGCAGAAGGAGTGAGGGAAATAGAAAATCGCCATTAGAATATCACAGTAATAATTGATGCAGGCAAGATATGTAATAATTGATGCTAAAATTAGTCCATGACAGTTGGAGGAGAAACAAGATCCTTTCATAGCATATAAGTATTTCTCCTAAGATATTTATCAACCACAAAGAGAAACAGAGTAATTTTACAGTACAGAAACTCAGCAGACACCATTTTAATGAAGTGATCAAGGTCAACATCACCAGTAATAAAGCATATTAATATCATGTATCCCCTGGTAGGATGTACTTAAAAGGGTACAGCATCAGTTCTGGGACATTCCTCCCAAAATTGCATATCTTCAATATAATCACACAAGATCAGATCAGAGAAAGCCAAATTGGGAGACATTATACAAAATAGCTGACTAGTAGTTTTCAAAAGTGTCAAATTCATAAGAGACAAGGAAATAGGAAATGTCACAGACTGGAGGAAAGTAAGCAGACATGATGGCTGCATGAAATTTGGGACACTGATGTGGATCTTGGAACAGAAAACGTACATTAGTAGAAAAACTGGTAAAATGAAAATTAAGTGTTTTAAATGCTAGCATCATTGTGCCAATGTCAATTTATTGGTTTTGATAACTGTATCATTATTATGTAAGATGTTAACACTAGTGGAAGATGGGGATTCTTTTTACTATTTTTGCAGCATTGCTGTGTATCTAAAATTCTTTCACTGTACCTAAAATTAAAATAAAACATTCAAAAATGTTTTATAAGAGTCAAAATGTGGCAGAGATACAAGCAAGAAAATATAATCAAAAAACAAAAAATTTGTATTTTGGTTTGGGGAGACAAAGAACAAAGAATGTTGGACAGAACAACTTCTAGAATTCTTGAACAACTGCCTTTCACACCTGAGGTTACTTTGAGTCAGAGGACTCTGCTCCTGAACTGCAAGCACAAATCAACATTGTACTACATCAGTGCCCTTGAACAGGTTGGTGCAATTTTGGGCAGGTACACGCACACATTATCCTGCCCCGGGCCAGATATGATTAGCAAATTATTGGTAGAATATATTTTCCTACATCATGAAAAGGATGGAAGTGGGAGTTCTTTGTATTTATTAAATAAAGATTGATTATTGTTCCTTTCAGGGAATCTGAGTGTCTGTGGAAAAACTAATTTCAAAAAACAATGAGCATCCATGGGAAAGAATTAAGTGAACTCTAAACTGAATGCATGATAATAGAAGAGTAGCATAAAAATAAAGGAAGCAAGCCATTTATTTCATAATTAAAATCAATATTGATGTGTAGAGCAAATATTTATAAAGTGTCTACTATGTCATGATACTGAATAATTGATTTGTATAGCACTTTCCTAGCCACTGGGTTCTGTGACATAAGTCACCTCATCTGATGCTCACAGAAAGCAGGTAAGTATGTGAGGCATTATTCAGTTTTAACAGCTGGAAAACTCACAAAGGTAAACAGTTTCATCAAGGACACATGATAAATAGTCCAGCCAGAGCTTGGATACTGGTTCTCCAATTCCTAGTTCCTTCTGAGAATTCCATTTTTAAAATAAAAATAACCTTCCATCTGCATCTCTCCATGAAAACTGAGTGGGCTTACCAGAGATCTGGATTCATCTACAATTTGAAAATTTGTTTTAAATGTTCTACACTGGACAAAATCCAGGATTTATTTCAAAAGACACATTTTCCCCTTAAATGTTTAAATGCACGTATTTAAGAATAAATTAAATGCATATGTTCCTGATCAATTTGCGTTTATTGTAATTTATTAAAATGCTGCTTTGGAAGTTATTGAGTATTTGAGCACATTATGAATCTTATTCCAAGCACTGGAAAATGGTTCTATTGACAGCCCCCTCTTTTATGGGACAGGGTCTTACTATGTAGCTTAAGACTTGCAACCTTCTTCCATCACTGCCCAAGAGCTGGGATTACAAGCATGGACCATCACTGCTGGCTTCTATTGAGTCTTAAAATTAATGTAAAACTCTTTGCATAAGTACAGACTTTACTCATTCATTTTTAGGAGGGTGATCCTTGAGTGAGTGTAGCAGATTTGGACTTTATCCTGTTTCTCAGTCTTGTTAATGGTCAAGTAGAAGGAGAAATGCTTCAAAGAAGAGTAGAGAAGCTCTGTGTGCTCAAAGTTCAGTTAAAGAGGAAGTTAATACATCACTCATCTATAGCATATTTAAATGTACAAAACCCATCCATGTTCTTTCCATCCATCTATTCATCCATCCACCCATCCACCCATCCACCCATCTATCCATCCATCCACCCATCCACTCATCCACTCATCCACTCATCCACCCATCTATGTATCCATCCACCCATCCACCCACCCACCCACCCAGATATTGAATCATTCAAATAACATTTGCTGGTGTCCCACTGAGAATAAGGCATTGTAGAAGGTTCTCAGAGAAAAATGAATAACATGCTCTTTTATAGAGATTATTTTGCTACCCAAAGAACAACCTTACAATTTATATAGAAAACACTATTCATACTTTGTAAAAATAGCAAAAGGAACCTCAAAAATGTTCAGCAACTTGGCAATGATTCCAGGCAATTCCTAAGACTTAGTAGGCACTCTGTTAATATTTGTTAAATTGAAGTGAGTGAGCGCAAGATGTGGTGGTTTCTTTGGATCTCTTCAGGTGAGGAAGTCAGAGTATAAGAATAGGGTAATGATAAGAGCATGAGCTGTAGTGCCAGTATAGGTCTGGGCTCCAATTCCACCTTCATCACTTCATAACCATGTGTTTCAGTCAGGGTTCTAGCAGGAAACAGATGGCACATTCATATTGCAATGACTTCAGGATGGTTTCCGAAAGGACTAATTTATAAAAGTGTGGGAAGGGTAGAGGGGAACCACATGGGGTAGAGAACTAATGGTGTGGCTCTTAGTATTACTGGGCCTGAAAGGATAGAAGGAGAGAGTGGTTACAAGAATGTAGAAGGTGCATGTGATGGACAGTGTGGCCTTCCATTGGGGGATGCACCAGCCTGAGAGGACCCTGCAGGGAGAACATCAGGGAATAAATACTTCAACAACATTTTCATCCTGCCCATCCTTATCCTGCCAGGGCCCCCCACTGCCTCAACCTAATTTGGCAAAGGTGCCACTGATGTGGGCAAGCAGGTCAGCCTTGGGACATATAGCATAAGGGAGTTTGATGGACAAATAAAAAGATGCCATATGTGATACCAGAAAATCATTTGCCTCTTTTACCTCATGGTCCTCCACCTTTAAATGAATAATAAGAAAACCCACCTGTGTTGTGGGTGGAGAGAGTTAAATGGAATCCTCTGTGTACAGCACTGAGCAAAGTGCCTGGTGCTAGAGCTCATTTTCTATGCTTATTTCCTGGGCTCTGGGGTTAAAACATGGTGGTTCCAGCAGCTCAAGATAGCCCAACACCCACCAATCTGTCTTTCTGAGATGCATAGTCCTTAGTTTCACAGAATTGTGCTTGCTGTGTCTTGAGGACTGACAATAAGGGGCTGAGCCCTACAGACAGCTTGGGGAGAACTCACATAAGAAAAGAAGGGTGACAGGGTGTGTCCTCAGCCAGCTGTTATCACAAGGAGGAGCCAGCAGAGAGTGACAGCAGCTGTGTGCATGATGCAGAGGTGGAGGAGAGGCAGGAGCAGGTGCTTCTGGGATAGCCAGGCAAGGAGCAGGACTTCCATGAAGAACATCACAGTCTTCACAATTTCAAGTAGAACTGATTCAACCCTACTGCTAGGGGTCTGAGTGGGGACTAACAAGCTACATGATTAGTGTGCTCTCCTCACCCTGGGATGAATGACCTGCTGTGGGATTCCTACAACATCCATACTTGCAGAAGCACTGACAGGATGGCAGGGTGGTGGTGGTGGCAGATTTTGAAATCAGAAAGACCTGGTTTGAATCTGGTTCTGTCACTACTAGCTATGTGACCTTAGGCAAATCATTCCAGCTCTCTTTGCTCCATTGCTCATCTGAAACAATGCCTGTTCCATCAAGTTGCAGTGAGGAAAGCATGAGATAATCCACATAAATAATTTAACTAAGCCTGTGACAAGATGACACAACTTCAGTCTTTCCATCACAGTTCTTGGGTGGGCTTTGACACTGGAGTGAAGAAAGACGTGTTGCTCAAGCCCTGTATGCATCCCTCCCTGAATGTCATTCAGGACAGCTAGGTAGCTTCAGTCTCAGAGCTCTATCAAAGTGTGACACTTATTATCTTGGTCTAAGTGGACTAGCCCATCATAGGGCTTCCTGAAGTGACAAGAACCAATTGCAATGTCCACGTTTCCACGCTATCCACCATTAGGCCTAATTTGTAGAAGAGAAGAGGAGGCTGGAAGCCTAATTATGTAAGTAGTTTCTCCTAGAGCCAGGCTCTTGAATAAGTTTCAGGTAGTAGTCAATGATCTTTTCTAACCAGAGAATTTCTATGATTTCAGCCACACACTGCTTTAATTTACAGCCTCTGAAACAAGTCTACTCAGGAAAGGAGAAATAGAGCAAAAGTGTCCTTTTTTCTGTTACGGGAGTGATAGTGTGATATGGGGATTGGAGCCAAATGAAGCTCGATTTAAACCCTTATTCTACTTGTATTAACTTGGAGAACCTCATATCCTTCTCTAGAAATGAAGATGCTAACACATACTTTATCTAAGTTTTATGAGGGTTAACAAAAGCATGCTTTTAATGTCTTGGCATTTTGTAGAGTCTCAAAAATGACTATTTGCAGCTTTATGATTCTCTTATGTTAATTTTTGAATATGTGTGTGTTTCTAATGATCAACAAAGAATTTTATTATTTGCTTCAAAATCCTTCTCAGGTGAAGAAAACTCTATATAGGCAATGCCCTTTAATATGCTATAGATTCTCATTGCTAGCCAGAGACTTTATCATATCGGAGATCAAGAGTTTAATATTACAATTTAAGAAGTGCCAATGTAAAATTCTCTGGGGATTTTCTTTTCAAAGATTTTATATCTTTCTTTGTGTTTGAGCAGACATTAAATAAAGCCAAGATACTGGAATTCCTGTATCCAAACAATTTATTATGGGCTAATATGAATAGTGTGAATACTAAACAGGGCTATCTCTGTTCTGGAGTTTAAGATAGTTTTGTGGCAGAAAACTAAGAGAAAGAAAGTCAGGAGCTAATATAGAAACCTTAAAGCCACAGAGGTTATCATGAGAAGGGGATCAGTAACCAGTGTAAAGATCAGTTAGAGATGAATCAACATGGGTCATAACACCCGTACACGAAAACAATGCTAGGACTATTTCTGTATAGCTATCCTTAACTCAACTAGCAAAAACACTTTGTCTTCTTATTATGCTTGTCGGTTTTCTTCAACAAAATTAGTGATAAAGGCAGAACAGGACCTTCCTGGAACTGAGAGGGAAAGGGGGAAGAAGGGGGAGAGAATGAGGGTATGCACATGTGAATAAATGAATAATAATAAAAAAGAAAGTCCATCACAGATTTATCTCCATGAATCTATTAGAACATTGTCATAAATTTCTACTATTCTCTTAAGACTGGGGTAGTAATGTGTGCTTTGTATGCATGTGGCTCTGGGTTCAATCTCAAGCAGCCCCTCCCAAAAAAACAGACAGAAAGAAAAGAAACAGAAGAAAAAGAGGATGATTTCAAGAGCTTTATATGGAAATAAAAGGAAGCAACAGTCCAACTATCTCTTCTGCAAAACTGTCTCTGATCTCCAGGATGCAGGCTGTATACCTCTGCCACCTCTCTGATTTCCAGCTCTTCTACTTCTGAAACTCATTTGTCTGTCTGGGCTTGCTTATGGTGTTATCATCTTTGAAATCTACCCTTAGCTTCCCAGTGACTCACTAGCAATGCCCCATGTCTGGCTTGTTTTCCCGCATGTGTAAGTCGGGAATGATAAAATCTACCCTCGGGGTTTTTATCATCATTAAATACAATAACATGGGTAGAGGGCCTGGTCCTTAATAATCATTAATCCTACTCTCTTTCTGTGAATATATATGTATGTGTAGATCTATGGTGCCTCAGTCCTCTAACCTGCAAGATGGAGATAATAGTTATCCTGACATAAGTCCTACTTGGTCATGATGCAGGTTGTATTTTCCTCTAATTTGCTCTTAAGTTCTTTCTTTGGAGGATGGCTATAAATTGTAGCCCTTCCCTGATGAGACTTTGGGAGTGGTTATGCATGGTTCCAGTGTGCCTTTTGGGGATACTTCATTATCATGGTGGGTGCCCTAATTTAGGCCTAAGTACCCAACCCATGACCAAGTGTCCCTCTCACAAGAAATTTGTTTATTCTAACATATGCCCTGTTGCTCTTGTTTGACCTGTGTCCAGTTTATTCTTACCAAGACATCCACTTTCTAGGGGAGCTGTGAATGGAAGGAGAGTTAGGTTTGTGTGTGTCAGTCAGGTAAGGCACAGAGAAGGCAGTGCAACAAAAACCCATGATATGAAAGAGAGAGAGCTGTTGAATATATTATGTATAATATTCCCTTTTAAATATTTGCTTTCAATATTTTAACATATGCTTCTAATATTGATTGAATCTGTAGTAATACTTTCTTATTTGTGATATTGGTAATTTATCTTTTTTCTCATTAATCTGGCAAGAGGTTTATGAATTTTATGGATTTTTCTCAAACAAGTAGTGTTTGTCGATTTATTTCTTTTCTTATACTTTGAGCTTGATTTCCTCTTCTGTTTTAGTTTCTTAAAGTGTGCCTTCATTACATTTAATTTTTTTTCAGGTAGAAATTGCAATATCATTTATCTTCTCTGTGTCCCATCCTCATCCATTCCACTGTCCTTTGTGTACTCACTGCACCAGCCACCCCAGTCCCATTGCCATCTGCCTCCCATTGTCCTCCATTTGTTGAATGGCTGCTCCCTCCATGTGGTCCGAGTGACCCATTTTCATCCCACAGTCTGTGCCTTTGTCACTCCTGGCAGTGTCAGCCCCACCCCTCTGCCTTCCCACCTGTCTTCCCACTCCTGTCTGGATCTCAGGACCAGAACCTCAGCCTCTCTGTCCCCAGGTCCCCAACCCAGTTCCTTAAACTGCTATGCCTTCTTTGCTCACTCTTAATGCAAGGTAGGGAGTTCAGCAGCCTCTTCTCTTCAGCTCTTCTAGGTCTAGGAGGTCTAGAAGTTGCTCTTTGCTAGAATGGAGCACAGGCCAGTCTGAGCTGTAGTTTCTCCAGGCCCTGGAGAGTACCTTACAGACTTGGGGTCCTCACCACCTCTGTTCTGCTGGCTCTCCATTCTGACTCCGTGGCAACTCCTGCATAGCCTCCTGTTTTTGGCTCACAGATCCTGAAGGCTTCCGGAATCCCCTCCCCTCGATTAAGTCTAACATCCCTTTGGCTTTGCCCTCTGTCCTCCTACCTGACTTGCTCCCAAGCACCCTACTGCTACCATTTCTGCTCACCAGCCAACTTGAGGCCTTCCCTTCTGCACCCTGTCCTTTGTTTTCCCCAAATCCAGCTCTTTCCTATCCATATCCCTCCTTCCTTTGCTCTAACCACCAGGGATCCTTACCACCATCACCAAGGCTCCTGACCCCATAACCCCACTCTCTGCAGCTCCTCATCAGGTAATTTTCCTAGTTCTGCTTTAATCATGGGCAGAAGACACTGGGGGAGGTAACTCTAGACCACTACAGGTTGGTCATGAAGCCCATCCCCTCAAAATCTCTTGAGCCTCTCCCATCTCACTGCTGCTCTCCACACCCGGAGAACCCCACCCTCCTGACACCTGCATAGACCACCCCTCCAAAAGCACTACCAGAAAGCACTTTCTGACACTCCCCACAACCACCCCATGATGCCTTAGCAGTACTGAGTTTCATCCTAGAGGGACCTAGCACATTAATAGATCCCACCCCTTCCCTCCAAACCCATCCCTTCTAGACTCTTCCTGACTACACCCTCCTCTTCCTCTACCTCTCCAGTGTATGTCTGTCACTACTCCCCTTTCACCAGAATGTCTATGGGGGGGTTAAGATATTGGGGTAGGTTTAATAGGGTGGAGGGGATGATGGGTTGGGGGCCCTGGCCATAGGGGTAAGTTGGGGTTTCCTCTTCCTTAACACTTGGTTCTTCACCCGCCCCTTCTTCCCGATCCTCTCTAAAAGTGTGCCTTCATTTTAAATTCAATTTCAAAATATTTTCTAATTTCATTTTTGATTCATGGGTTATTTATAACTATTAGTTAGTTTCCAAATATTTGAGGATTTTCCATATATTATTCTGTTACTGATTTCTAATTAAATTCCACTGTGGTCAGAGAACTTACTTTGTACGACTAGAATCTATTTAAGTTTATTGTGACCTATATTCTCAAACACAGTTTATTTTGGTAAATGTTTCATGTGTCCTTGAAAACAATGTGTATTTTGTTATTGTTGAGCAGAGTGTTCTATAAATATCAATTTTTCAAGTTGGTTGATACTGTTGATCAAGTATATCATATACTTGCTGATTTTCTATAACATATCAATTATTGAGAGAGTAGTTCTGAAATATCAGACTAATTTTTATTTGTTTATTTCTCTTTGCAGTCTGTCAGGTTTTTTTTCAAGTATTTTGAATCCCTGTTATTAGGTCCATGTTTAGGATTGCTATGCCATCTTGATGAGATGACCATTCTGTCATTATGAAATTATTTCTTTTTCAAAAAAAAAACTGGCAATGTTTTTCTTTAGTTATTTGTCTCTGTTGCAGTTTGACGATTTTTATGCCTATATTTTCAGGTTTGCTAATTCTTCTGCAATGTCTAATTGGACATTAATCCCATCCAGCATATATTTTCATCTCTAGAAAGCTATTGTTTTGGTGGTGCTGGCGTTTGAACTGAAGACCTTGTGCTTGCTAGGCAGGAGCTCTACCACTTGAGCCAAACCTCCAGCCCTTTTTGCTTTAGTTATTTTTTTCAGATAGGCTCTCCTGCTTTTGCAGGCACAAGCTATCATGCCAGTCTTATTTGTTGAAATGGGGTCTTGCTAAGTTTTTGCCTGGGCTGGTCATACTGTGATCTTCCTGATCACCACCTCCTGAGTAGCTGGGATTACAGGCATGAACAGCCACGCCTCTTATTTGTGTTTTAAAAATATCCTTCATGTGTTTACTTTTCTTTTTGAGTATATGGAATACATTTACAAAATTTTTGTAATGTCTTTTCTTCTGTTCTAACCACTGTGCCTATTCCATGTCAGCTCTGATAGATTGATTTTTCTTCTCATTTTGGGTCATATTTTTCTGATTATTCTTGTCAGTTTTATATTTAATACCAGACATTGTGAATTTTGCCTCTTTGGATGTGAGATATTTTATATCCAAAAATTCTTCTTGAGCTTTGTTCAGGTATGTACTTGGAAACTGGTTATTTTGGGTCTTGCTTTTAAGATTTGACAGAAACAAACCTATGTTTGTTTTAGGGTAAGTTATTCACCACTACTGAGCCAAGACCCTTCTGATCACTTAAACCAATGCCCTATAAATCTTGAGGCTTTTTTTTCTGAATGGTGGGACCAAGCCTTGTTACTAACCCTGTGTAAATGCCTGTTACTGTTGCCTCACAACCTTTTTGGTGGCTCTTTCATTGGGTGATTCTTATATAGGCACTGATCATATCCATCTAATTCTTCAGGAGGACTCTCTGAAGTCCTGGAGTTCTGTGTACAGTTCTGTCCTCACTGGTACTCTTTCATGAGAGGGCTAGCTGTCTTGGTCTTTCAGACTCTTAGACTTGTTTCTTCAGTTCAGGAAGTGATTGGGAGCTGCCTGCATTTACCCTTCCCATAGTATGACCTGGAAAATCTCTCAAGGCTATGAACTGGGGAAATAGTGGGGTTCATCTCCTTTGCTTTCCATCTCTCAGGATAACTGTCCTTCAGGTGCTGATGTGCAGTGTACTGCAAACTCTTATTTCATATAGCTTGTCTATGTTTTACTTGCTGCAGTGTGCAGATGAAGTCCAGACCCCATTATTTCATCTTGGCCAGAAATGGGATCGTCAGAGGATTCCTTTTACAATCTATAAGGAGGAGTTTTGCTGGTCCTTTTATCCTTTAGTGACTGTATATTTCCATTCCCTTACTGAGATTCTAGCAATTCTGTCAATGGCTATTATTAGCCTTCAGATTTGCTGGTGTTCTCTCTTCTTGCTATTAAATCATGGAATTAAAGTGACAGATGGAATATAATGCTGCAAAGATTATTTGACAAAAGGAAAATGCAAGAACTGAGCTCCCTCTTTGTATTATCTATTGTTGCATAACTTTTTCACTTACCCAAACTTAGCAACTTAAAACTACACATTTTTTGTCTCACAGTTCTGTGGGTCAGGAATCTGAGCATGACTTAGCTGGGTCTGCTTCAGAATCTCTTGTGAAGCTGCCATCATGGTGTCAACTAGGATTGAGGTTTTATCTGGAGGCTTGACTGGAGAAGGATCTATTTCTAAGCCCATATGGTTGTTGGCAGCATTCATTTCCTCAAGGGCTGAGGGGACTCAGTTTTCGAGTTCTTTTTTTATTGTAAATTTTTTATTAGGATATACTCATTATACGGAGGGGATTCATAGTGATGTTTCCGATTAGACTTACATTGTACATTATTTACATTTTCCCCCATCATCTCTCCCTGTCAGCCCCCTCCCCACCCCAATTAAAGCAATTGCAAGAGGTAATTTAGTTCCATTTCATATAGGTATTTGAAGTTCATCAACCGTATACTGTCACCTTAATCTCCTTAGTTCACCCTTCCTCCTCTCACAAGTACCCCCCCCACACTGTGCCTATTTTACAGTCATAATTTTTGCTATTAATATTTAAGTTGATGTTCAAAGGGATGTCTCAATGCATGCCTTCTTTGGGTGTGCTTTACTTTGGTCTATTCAATCCCTTCAAATACTCTCCCTTACCCCTTTACTTCCCTCACCCTGTTTTTCAACAGTTTTCGGTACACATCCTTATATCCTCCACCTTTCCATCTTATGGTATACGATATTACAGATGCTTATCATTCACTGTTCCTTTCCCTCTTTCCCTGAGTTCCATAGAGTAGTTCTACTCTTACAAACATGTTCTACATCTCAGTTTGTATATGATCATGCTTGTTTTTGTATATATGTTTATCTTTGGATCTATCTTCCACATATGAGAGAAAACATGTATCTTTTGTGTTTCTGATCCTGTCCAACTTCACTTAGTATGATGCCCTCCAATTGCATCCGTTTACTTTCAAACCCCATGTCATTATTCCTTGTGGCTGAGTAATACTCCATTGTGTATATGTACCACAATTCATGATTCATTCCTCAGTTGTAGGGCCTCTGGGTTTTTCCAAAGCTTGGCTATTGTGAATAGTGCTGCGATGAACATTGCTGTACAGGTGTCTCAATGTATCCTATCTTATGTTCTTTTGAGTAGATGCCCAGGAGTGGTATCACTGGATCATATGGCAACTCTATCTCTAGTTTTCTGAGGAATCGCCATACTGCTTTCTATAGTGGTTGTACTAATTTGCATTCACACCAGCAGTGTATAAGGGTTCTTATTTCGCTACATCCTCACCAGCATTTGTTGTTATTACCATTGATTATGGCCATTCTAACTGGGGTGAGTGTTGTTTTGATTTGCATCTCCTTTGTAACCAGGGAAGTTGAACACTTCTTCATGTATTTACTGGCCATTTGTACCTCTTCCTTTGAGAATTCCCTGTTTCATTCATGTGCCCATTTCTTCATTGGGGTGTTGATTCTTTGGGGACTGAGGTTTTTGAGTTCCCTGTAGATTCTAGATATTAGTCCCTTATCGGTTGAGTAGCTTGCAAAGATTTTCTCCCATTACTGTAGGCTGTCTCTTGAGTCTAGTGACTGTTTCCTTTGCTGTGCAGAATCTCCCATTTATTCACTGTTTCTCTTAGATTTTGAGCCTTTTTAGTTCTGTTTAGGAAGTTGTTCCCTATACTTGTCTGTTCCAATATATTTCCTACTGCTTCTTGGTGTTCTTTCAGGGTTTCAGGTCTTATAACAAGGTCTTTGATCCACTTTGAATTGATTTTGGTACAAAGTGAAAGACAGGGATCTAGTTTCAGTCTTCTACATGTGTATATACAGTTTTCCCAGCAGCACTTGTCAAAGAGGCTATATTTTCTCCATTGTGTGTTTTGGTCTCCTTCATAGAAGATCAGTTGGTTATAGATGCATGGGTTTATGTCTGGATCTTCTATTTGATCCATTGGTCTTCCTGTCTGTTTTTGTGCCAATACCATGCTGTTTTTATTGTTATGGTTCTGTAGTGTAGTTTAAAGTGGGTATTGTGATGCCACCAGCATTGGACTCTTTGCTCAGAATTGCTTTGAATAGCTTTGGCTATTCAAGGTCTTTTGTGTTTCCATATTTTTAAAATTTCATGATTGTTTTAAACAATCCCATTTACAACAGTTTCAAAAATAATAAAGTATCTTAAAATAAATTTAATGAAAGAAACCAAAGACCTTTTTAATGATAATTATAAACCACTGAAGAGAGAAATCAAAGAAGACATCAGAAGATGGAAATACTTTCCATGCTCATGGATTGGTAGAATCAACATTGTGAAAATGGCCATACTACCAAAAGCAATCTGTATGTTCAATGTAATCCCTTTCAGTTTTTCAGTTCTTTGCTAGCTGTTGATCAGAGGCCATCTTCAGTTCTTTGTCACAACATGATACTTTGTTTCATCAAAACAAGCAAGGCAAAGAGTCAGGTAGCAAGAGAGGAGTTACAAACTTATGTAATACAATCACAGAAGTGATATCCTTTACCATATTCTATTTTCTAGAAGTGGGTTCCATCCATACTCAAGGGTAGACAATTATACAAGGACATAGATACCAGAGGCTGGGATCATTGAAGGCCATAATAGAGTCTATCCATTACAGTCTCATTTTCTAAAGGGGTGGAGAGTGGGGAGAAGTATGAGTATCTTTGGAACACACACACACACACATACACCCCACATGCATTTATAAGTTTAGAAAGTCCTTTCAGCAGAAAACAGCTAATTGCACAGAAAACTAAAGTGTTAGTTATGATATAGCTTTAAAAATGTCCTTGTGAAAGAACACTTATGGCCTAATTACCCTAATTCCCCTACCTTAGACGGAGACAGTTCCTATTTAACCCCATATCATATAGTATCATAGCCCTTTATCATATTTCCCTTTCTTCACTTTGGTGGTTCTTTACCCTTGGAAAGTAATCTTGCCATCAGAAGCTATTTATACTTATTTAAATTGCTTTACTCTTAATTTCATTCAATAAGCATGTATTAGGTATCTACTCTGTAATAGACCTCATACTAGGTTTCAGGATAAAGTAATGAATAAGAGTCTGGTCTCCTGACATAGTAGAAGATTAGGCATTAAACCAATCTGCAGTGTGTGTTACCACATGAGATTCGCAAGGTGTCCTGGCCATGCATAAAGCAGAATAAGCTATCATGTAGGGGTTGAGAAGTCCCAGTCAGCACCTAGAATTTCATTGCTGATAAATGTTGTTTCATGAGCCCTTCCCCAAGGTTAATATTGTATTGGCTACAGATGTTACCTTTATATTTCTGGAGCCTAGGACTATGCCTAGCACAGAGTAGTCCCTCAAATTGAATTATAGGAACCAGAAGTTTGGTAATTCAAAGAAATATGTTCAGCAATGCTTAAAAGAGTATTGACTAAACAAGCCCAAAATGTATGTTGGCTGCTCTTGATAGCTTTCCATGGAGAGGCAGATCTGAGACCTCTGAATATAGAACCCTTCTGCTTGGACTTTCTCCAAGTGTTTGCCTATAGAAGCTCTTTATGAGTTGATATAAATCAGTAGTTTCTAATGAGGCAAAATGAACTTGCAGAGATGTGGAAAACACTAAGGTGTTCTAGCACTGCTAAGGGTGTATTTTTTCTTAGCTGTGGAGGTCTATGTATTCCTTGGCAACCCACAAGTGTGTATTCTTTCACTCTACACCTACAAGTTTTTTTCAGAAAGGTACTATGAGAGTGAGATCCTGCCTAAGCCAAATGAACTGGCATAAGGATTTAATTCTTATTCTAAGTTTAAACCTCAAGATTACCTTTCTTAGTCATTTGCATTTTAAGTCACATCTTATTTTGGAATAAAATATTTAGCAATCATTTATGCATGAATCAAACATAATTGGACACCTATTGTGTGCCAATTATTGATCTGAGAACTAGGATTGCAAAATAAAGGAAGCAAAAAAAAATCTCTTTGGCAAGTCCACTGCCATATACAGCTATGTAGGTTCCTTACTGAACATGGGCATTTGAATCAGGTTACTACATACTTCTAATACCTAACAATGATGTTTTATGGGCACGCAGCTGCTGTGTGCTTCATCTCACTATTAAAGTAGTTCTCAAACTGGGATTTATGAATTTTGGAGTTATGAATTCTTAAAAATGTTATTCACAATTGTGTGCATATTTTCCCATTTTCTGCATGAGACTTTATCTGATATTTAATGATATATGAACCCCAAAGTGTTTAAAATCATCTAAAGACTTTCCTAAGTCACTTCAAGTCTGAATTAGGGCATAAATCATTCATAAATAAACTGACTAACAAATAAAGAAGAAATTTCAAGCACTAGAAATTAAGTTATTTTTGTTACATGGAATTTTTCATCCTTTAATGTCACACCAAGTAGATAAATGTCAGGCCTATTAATTACTTAAAGCTGCTTCTGGTTCAAGGTTTGTCTAGTAATCTGCAGCTATGTCTTGAGGAGAAACATGTCTGGAAATATTCAGAATTGTACTATTGCATATAGAAAGAAAGGGCATTGAAGTTAGATATTTCTGAGTTCAAATACAGTTCCATGACCTATTAATTGTGAGCTCTACACAAAGACTTAAAGTGATGGTATCCTTGTATATAAAATTAAATTATAATATATCACAAGATGGTTTTTACTAAGTGCCTGTCACATAGTAAATCCTTACTATGTGGTAATAATGGCTATTATCATCATCATCATTATTATTATTTTAAATTAATTCTAAAAAAGAATTCTATGGTCAATTTACCCACTCTAAAAAAATCCTAAATAATGTAGTAATACTTAAATACCAACTGCACCAATGCAAAAAAAAAAGTATCTCAATGCCCTATGGCCTTTAGAGAGTCTAATTGATTTAAAAGTTGATATTTGGCAGGGCTTCTAGAAGGGATGAAGAGCTTAGAAAACACTTTTTCTGAAAGGCAGTAATAAAACAGGTCAAAGTTGTCAAAAATAACCATTTAAAGACTCTGACAATTGACTAAAGACATACAACAAATTGAAGAGTGTTTACTTGTTTAAACTTAATGGATATCTATAAAACAGTAAGGGTCCCTAGGACTTCTATAATTTCTTCACTTTAGTTTCATAATTCTACCCAGGTGAAGCAGGCTGTGAGAAATGGAACCTCTAACCCCTGCAAGAAAATGATGACTTTATTTGGAGCAGAACTTGGAAAGTTTCATGCCTGGATAAATGACAAAAACAATACCACTCTCAGTGGCAAATAACCAGGAAAGAACAATATTGCATCTAGCCTCAGGTCACAGTACTGGATGGGAAAAGCAAGAGAATTACATCCAGCCAGAAACTTAGTAGAAGTACAACTAAAACTAAATTATAAAGCAATAATAGAGATAAATTGGAGAAATCCACAACTATTTGGAAATTTCTTTGAGAAATCCATAAATATTTGGAAATTAACAACACACATCTTTATAATTCATAGGTCAAAGAGAAAATCACATGAGAAATGTAAAAAATGTTTTTAGCAGAATAGAAACAAAAATCATAATTGATGGGATGCAGCTAAAGCAGTGCTGAGAGAAAAACTTATAGCTGTAAGTAAATATATCATAGTGGAAGAAAGATCTCAAATAGTGCAAAGTCCTGAGTTCCATCCCCAGCACCACACACACAAAAATAAATAAATAATAAAAATATATTAAAAAAAGAAAGTAAACAAAAGGGAGAAACAGGAGGAAATAATAAAGATCAGAGTAGAAATCAGTGGAACAGAAAAACATAAAAAGAATAATGGAGAAAATCAATGGAACCAAAAGGTGGTTCTTTGAAAAGATCAACAAAAGTGACAAATCTTAGCTAGATTTTACTCATGGTTAGCCATTTATAAGAGTATTACAAAGGAGACAGATGAACAGTCAGATGGAAGAGATGCATAGGGCAAAGCATGTGGGAAAGGGTATGAATATCCATGTCATCTCCTGCATCTCCAGTGTATTTAGTTATCTCAGATAAACTCTCTGAACCCTGTCCATTTGGTGTTATATGGAGGTTTGGCCATTGGTTATCTTCAATTTTCAACCCCACTCATTTCCCCAGAGTTTGGGGTGAAGTGGAATGGAAAGTTCCAAGCCTCTAGTCACATGGCTGATTTCCTTGGCAACCACCCCCCACCCTGAGGCTATCCAGGAATCCACCAAGAATTGTGTCATTGGAACAAAAGAGGCTCCTATCACTTGGGAGATTCCAAGGTATGTAAGAGCTCTGTGTTGGGCATTCCAATTACTCAGGAAATTACAAAGGTCTTGAGTGTGATGTCAATGTACACATACACACACATACACTTCTTACTATGTCATAATATCACAGAACTTTTCAACGTGATAAAGGGGATTGATGAAAAACCTATAATATACTTAATTGTGAAAGACACAATGCTTTTCTCCAAAGTCAGAAATAGGACAATACACCAACTTGTATTCAGTATTGTACTGGAGGTCTAGTCAGCACAGTCAAGAAAAATAGATAAAAGACATTTATATTGGAAAGGAAAAATAAAACCTCTTTATTCACAGATGGCATAATCGTGTATCTAGAAAGCTCTGAGGAATTCATACCCACAAAACAAACACTATTAAAACTAATAAGAGTTCAAGAATTATATTTGCACAGAAGTATATTTCTATATGTTTGCAATGGACAAACATTATAAAATTTTCATTCACATTTGCATCTAAAAGAATAAAAACCTAGGAATAAATTTTAAAAAAAAGTTCATGATTTTATTGAAAACTACAAAATATTTCTGGGAGATAATTAAAGAAAATCTAAATAAAGGGATATACATTCAGTGTTAATTCACTGGAAGACAATATTATTAACATGGAAATTTTCCCCAAAATAATACACAGATTCAATTCCTATCAAAAAACCCAGCAGAGAGGATCCAAAATGGTGACAGACATAGACTGTGTGAGCTCTGTGAATCAGGGACCTTGCTGAGATGCTGGAGATGTGCTTGGCTGAGGTAAAGCACAAGGGACATCTGAAACTTCAGCACCCTGAACCCCTAGCCTGTGGAAGGCTTCTCCATGCCACAATACACTGAAAGAAGAGGCATGCCACCACCTTCCTGCATGCTGGGCTGCCACCCCGCCACTCTGCCAGGCCATCACCCGCTGGCCACTGCCTGCCTGCCTGCTGGCCCACTGGCCACCAGTGCCAAGTGTGCTTGGGAGACCTTCAGCAGACCAAACAGAATACTTTCCTGCTGGAGCCAAACTTGGCAAAAAACACAAAAAGAAAACCAAAAAAAAAAAAGAAACAAAACTTCAAAACCCTGAACCCTCAGCCCATAAAAAGTTTCTCCACACCACGTTACACTGAGAAAACAGGAGGGTTCCAGCACCACCAGATGCCGGCTCCAACCTGCCTAGGAGATGCAGACAAACAGGACTGGATGCTGAAGGAGTAATACCAGAAGTACTAAGACTGAAAGTCTATGGTTCCTAAACTGGGAATTTTTTTTTCTTTAAGTGTTTGTTTGTCTTGTTTCCTGTTTGATTGTCCACTATCTCTCCCTGTTGATTTCTTTGGTTCTCCACTTTTTTCTTTCTTTTTCTTTTTTCTCTTTCTTCCTTGGTTTTGTTAGTTTTACTATTGCAAGTTAGCTAATACTAAATTATACATAGACCAGGGACAGAAACAGCACCAAGTAGAATGATGGGAAGATGAAAAAGGGATGGAAACCATTCTCCTCTCAAAAATAAATTAGTACAGGATTCATAGGGAAATGAAGAAAACGGATACCCAGATCCAGACTCTAACAAAACAAAGATAAACTATACCAAGGAACCAAAAGAAGCCCACAAGAACACTCTGAAAGAAGAAATCCTGCAAGTAATCAATGAGAATTTCATAGAGATATTATTAGACATGGTCAACCAAAATGTACAGGAGGCACTCAAGAAATTCCAAGAGAACAAAAATAAAGAATATGAGAAACCACAAAAACAAATAAATGAACTTATAGGAGCCCTAAGTAAACACTAAAGTGAAACAGAGAACACCATAAATAGAGAGATAAATGAATTAAGGATGAAAATTGACAATATTAAAGAGGAAGTGACCTATGTTATGGAAAACCTCAGAAAAAAGAATGAAACAGAAGTACAAAACAAAATGGAAGTCCACTCCAGCAGACTAGAACAAGCAGAAGGCAGAATCTCAGAACTTGAAGATGAAATGGAAATTAAAATAAAAACTGAACAACTATTAGTCAGATATCTCAAGACCTGTGAAAGGAATATGTAAGAACTCACTGACTCCATCAAAAGACCAAACCTGAGAATCATGGGCATTGAAAAAGGAGAAGAGGTCCAAGCAAAAGGAACTTGTAATATATTTAACAAAATAATAACAGAAAATTTCCCAAATCTAGAGAAAACTATGCCCATTCAGGTACAGGAAGCCTCCAGGACACCAAACAGACTTGACCAAAATAGAACCTCCCCATGATATATTATCATTAAAACAACAAACACAGAGAATAGAGAAAGAGTATTGAAGGTTGTAAGAGAGAAAAACCAAAAAACATACAAAGGTAAACCCATCAAAATCACAGCAGATTTCTCAATGGAAACCTTAAAAGCAAGAAGGGCATGGAGTGAGGTCTTCCAGGCACTGAATGAAAATAACTTCAACCCCAGGATACTCTACCCAGCAAAACTATCATTCAAAATAGATGGAGTGATAAAAGTCTTCCATGATAAGCAGAAACTAAAACAACATATGACCACCAAGCCACCACTGCAAAAGATTCTTCAAGGAATTCTTCATAGAGAAAGCAAAAGCAAACAAAAACATGAAAGGGCAGGCAATACCATACCACAGGAGACTAAAAGGTAAGAAAGTAGAGAGTACCATTGATTCAGCTGTACACAATCAAACCCTTAAACAACAAAGAAAACTAAATGACAGGAATCACCACATACCCATCAATACCAGCACTGACAGTTAACAGACTTAATTCCTCCATCACAAGACACCAAGTGGCAAACTGGATTAAAAAAGAAGATCCAACAATCTGTTGCCTATAGGTGATCCACCTCATTGACAAAAGCAAGCACTGGCTAAGAGTGAAAGGCTGGAAGAAGATATACCAAGCCAATGTCCCCCCAAAACAGGCAGGGGTAGCAATACTTATCTCAGACAAAGTAGACTTCAAACTTACATTGATCAAACGAGATAAAGAAGGACACTCCATACTAATAAAAGGGGAAATACACCAGAAGGAAACAATTATCAACCTATATGCACCAAACGTCAATGCATCCAATTTCATCAAACATACTCTGAAGGACCTAAAAACATATATAGACGCCAAAACAGTGGTAGTGACAGACATTAATACCCCCCCATCACCAATAGATAGGTCATCCATACAAAAAAATCAATAAAGAAATTCTAGAACTAAATCACATCATAGATCAAATGGACCTAGCTGATTTCTAGAGAATATTTCACCCACCTTCTGCACAATAAACATTCTTCTCAGCACCTCACAGAACCTTCTCCAAAATTGATCATATCTTAGGGCACAAAGCAAGCTGCAGGAAATATAAGAAAATAGAAATAATCCTGTGCATTCTATGTGATCACAATGCATTAAAACTAGAACTCAGCAACAAAAACAATAGTAAAAAACATGCAAACAATTGGAAGTTGAACAACACATTGCTCAATGATCAATGGGTCATTGATGAAATAAAGGAGGAAGTTAAAAGGTTCCTGGAAGTTAATGAAAATGAAAACATGACCTACCAGAACCTATGGGACACAGCAAAGGCAGTCCTAAGAGGAAAGTTTATAGCCATGAGTGCATGTATTAAAAGGTCAGAAAGATCTTAAATCAACAACCTAATGCTACATCTCAAACTTCTAGAAAAATGAGAACAAGCAAATCCCAAAACAAATAGGAGAGAAATAATAAAAATAAGGGCTGAAATCAATGAAATAGAAACCAAAAAGATCATACAAAGAATCAATGAAACAAAAAGCTGGTTCTTTGGAAAAATAAACAAGATTGACAGACCCCTGGCAAACCTGACTAAAATAAGGAGAGAAAAAACCCAAATCAATGAAATAAAAAGTGCAAAAGGGAAGATAACAACAAACACCATGGAAATCCAGGAAATCATCAGAGACTACTTTGAGAACCTATATTCTAATAAATTTGAAAATCTTGAAGAAATGAACAGATTTCTAGATACTTAAGACCATCCAAAACTGAACCAAGAGGATATTAATCACCTGAATAGATCTAAAACACAAAATGAAATTGAAATAGCAATAGTCTCCCAAAAAAGAAAAGTCCAGGACCTGATGGATTCTCTGCTGAATTCTATCAGACCTTTAAAGAAGAAATAATACCAACCCTCTTCAAACTGTTCCACGAAATAGAAAGGGAAGGAGCACTGTCTAACTCATTTTATAAAGCTAATATTACTTTCATCCCAAAACCAGACAAAGACACTTCTAAAAAGGAAAACTATAGGCCAATTTCCTTAAAGAACATTGATGCAAAAATCCTCAATAAAATAATGGCAAACTGAATCCAACAACACATCAGAAAGATTATACACCATGACCAAGTCTGATTCATCCCAGGGATGCAGGGGTGGTTCAACATACACAAATCTATAAATGTAATACAGCACATTAATAGAAGCAAAGACAAAAACCAGTTGATCATTTCAATGGATGCAGAAAAAGCCTTTGACAAGATCCAACATCACTTAATGATAAAAACTCTAAGAAAACTAGGAATAGAAGGAATGTACCTCAACATTGTAAAGGCTATATATGACAAACCTACAGCCAACATAATATTTAATGGTGAAAAACTGAAACCATTCCCCCAAAATCAGGAATGAGACAAAGGTGCCCACTATCTCCACTCCTATTCAAAATAGTACTGGAATTCCTAGCCAGAGAAATTAGGCAAGAAGAAGAAATAAAAGGAATACAAATGGGTAAAGAAACTGTCAAAATATCCCTATTTGCAGATGATATGATCCTATAGCTTAAAGACCCAAAGAACACTACCAAAAACTCCTAGACACAATAAACAGCTTCAGCAAGGTGGCAGGATAGAAAATCAACTTACAAAAATCATTAGCTTTTCTATACACCAACAATGAACAAACTGAGAAGGAATATATGGAAACAATTCCATTTATAATAGCCTCAAAAAAATCAAATACCTAGGAGTAAACTTAACAAAGGATGTGAATGTTGTCTACAAGGAGAACTACAAACCCCTGAAGAAAGAGATCGAGGAGGACTACAGAAGATGGAAAGATCTCCCTTGCTCATGGATTGGTAGAATCAACATAGTATATATGGCTATACTACCAAAAGTAATCTATATGTTTAATGCAATTCTCATCAAAATCTCAATGACTTTCATCACAGAGATTGAAAAATCTACCCTAAAGTTCATTTGGAAACACAAGAGACCATGAATAGCCAAGGCAATACTCAGAAAAAAGAGCAATGCTGGAGGTATCACAATACCTGACTTCAAACTATATTACAAAGCAATAGCAATAAAAACAGCATGGTACTGGTACAAAAACAGATATAAAGACCAGTGGAACATAATAGAGGACCCGGATATGAATCCACACAGCTATACTCACCTTATTTTTGACAAAGGTGCAAAAAATACATGATGGAGAAAAGACAGCCTCTTCCACAAATGTTGCTGGGAAAAGTTGTTATCTGTCTGCAGAAAACTGAAACTAGATCCATGTTTATCACCCTGTACTAGTATCACCTCAAAATGGATCAAGGATCTTAATATCAGACCCAAAACTCTGAAGTTAGTACAGGAGGGAGCAGGGAACACTCTGGGACTAATAGGTATAGGCAAAGAGTTCCTCAATAGAACCCCAGCAGCCCAGCAACTAAGAGAAAGAGTGGACAAATGGGACTTCATAAAATTAAAAAGCTTCTGCACAACAAAAGAAATGGTCTGTAAACTGAAGAGACCATTCCAGAGTGGGAGAAAATATTTGCCAGCTACACATCAGACAAAGGACTGATAACCAGAATATATAGGGAACTTAAAAAACTAAATTCTTCCAAAACTAATGAACCAATAAAGAAATGGGCAAGTGAACTAAGCAGAACTTTCTCAAAAGAAGACACTCAAATGGCAAAAAAGCACATGAAAAAATGCTCACCATCTCTAGCAATAAAGGAAATGCAAATTAAAACCACACTAAGATTCCACCTCACCCCTGTTAGAATAACCATCATCAAAAACACCACCAACAATATGTGTTGGCCAGCATGTGGGGAAAAACGAGCCCTGGTACACTGCTGGTGGGAATGCAAGCTGGTGCAACCACTCTGGAAAAAAATTTGGAGACTTCTTAAAAATCTAAACATAGATTTGCCATATGATTCAGCAATCCTACTCCTGGGGATATACCCAAAGGAATGCAACACAGGTTACTCCAGAGACACCTGCACATCCATTTTTATTGCAGCACTATTCACAATAGCCAAGTTATGGAAACAACCAAGATGCCCCACTATTGATGAATGGATCAAGAAAATGTATTTATACACAATGGAATTTTACTCAGCCATGAAGAAGAATGAAATCTTATCATTTGCAAGTAAATGGATGGAACTGGAAGACATCATTCTGGGTGACGTTAGCCAGGCTCAGAAGACCAAAAATCGTATGTTCTTCCTCATATGCTGATTTTAGATCTAGGGCAAATACAGCAATGTTGTTGGATATGGATCACATGACATGGGGAGAGCACATATGGGAGGTATGGGGATAGGTAGAAAATTCAAAACATGAAAGTGTTTGATGTCCCCACTCCAGAGTAACTAATACAGAAACCTTAAAGCAACAGAGGTCAACATGAGAAGGGGATCAGGAACCAGTGTAAAGATCAGTTAGATAGGAATCAGTTTGGATTGTAACATATTTGTACATGGAAGCAATGCTAGGAATCTCTGTATGGCTATCCTTAACTCAACTAGCAAAAATGCTTTGTCTTTCTTATATGCTTATGTCTTCTCTTCAACAAAATTAGAGATAAGGGCAGAACAGCTTCTGCCTGGAAGCGAGGGGGGTGGGGGAGAGAGGGTGGGGACAGAGGGCAGGGGGTAGAAATGACCCAAACAATGAATGCACATGTGAATAAATTAATAATAATAATTTACAAAAACCAGCAGAATTTTTTTTTAGAAATTGACAAAGGGATTCAACATTAATGCAGAAATACAAAAGCTTTTGCATAATCAAGACCATTATGAAAAAGAGCAACAAAGCTGGTAGATATTAAAACTACCACAAAATTAAATAACCAAAACAGTGTGGTACTGGCAGAAGGATAGGTAAGTAAATCAATGGCGCATAATTGAGAGTACAGGAATAAATCTTTGTATTTATGTTTAATTGATTTCCAATAAAGTAACAAGGTATTTCAACAAGGTAAAGATGGTCTTTTCAACTGATGCTTCTGGGACAATGGCATATACTGATTAAAAAAAACCAGACCCTTATTTCAAACTATAACCAAAAATCAATTAAAAATAGGTCATAGACCTAAATATAAGAGATAAGAATAAAAAATACTTAGAGAAGAACAAAGAAGAAAAATTTTGTGACCTTGAGTTGGGCTAAAAACGATAAAAGATTTGAATAGCCATTTCACCAGAAAGATATACTGATGCCCTGTAAGCATATGAAAAAGAAGCCCAACATCATTTGTCATCAGGAAAATGCAAATTAAAACAACAACGAGATAACATGGTTAGAATGGCTGTAATCGGAAAGACAGACAATAAGAATAAATACTGGAAAAGATATGGAGAAACTGGAACCCATATGTTTCTGATGGGAATGTACAGTTATACAGCCAGTTTAGAAAATAGCTTAGAAGTTTCTTTAAAAGTCAAACATAAATTTACCATATAATCCAATAATTTCCCTCTTAGATAGCTACCCAAAAGAAATGAAGATACATGTCTACAGAAAGACTTGTACACAAATGTTTGTAGTAGCATTATTCATTATAGCCAACCAAATGACTTTCTCTTCTCAGTTCTGGGGATAGAACCCAGGGCTTCATGCATGCTAGGCAAGCACTGTACCACTGAACCACATGCCCAACCCATCACTGACTTTTAAATAGTTAAACAAAATTTGGTCTATACATTAAATGGAGTAACATTCAGCCATTAAAAGGAACAAAGTATTGGTGCATGCTACAACATGCACGAACCTCAAAAACAGTACACAAAAGTATTTTAGTCACAAAAGACCACATACTGTATGATTCTATTTGTTTAAAATGTCCAGAAAACACATTATCTATAGGGAGCAAAAGCAGATTATTGTTTGCCTGGGGATGAGGTAGGAACAGGGAATGACTGAAAATGGGCCTTTTTTAGAGTAACAAGAATATTCTAAAGTTGTACTGTGATGATAGTTGCACAACTCTTAATATACTCAGTATCATTAACATGTACACTGGTGAATTTATGGTATGTAAATTATACTTTAAAAAACCTTTTCCTTAAAAAAATAGGAAAAAAAAACCATGATGTTTTTCAACTCTTCACTTAAAAGGGAATACTTTCCTGGAGAGAGCATCACAGATTTTGTTCAATTACCAGCTCTTTCACAAGAAAAAATTGGATAAGAAGCTTCAAGAACACATGAGGGGAAATGGTTTCCAACATTATAGGCAGAAATTCATGTGTTCAAGTCATTCAATCATCATAGTAGCATAGAGTTCCTATACTATACTACACTATGATATTTAATTTTATAAACCTGACAGAGACATTTTAATAGTACATAAAACTTTATATACAATATAGGTATAATAATAAGCCTGGCTAGATTCTATATTTCAAGCATGTAAGTTTCAGCCACTATTGAAAAAAATCTTTATCATCAAAGGTACATATGGACCCATTAAATTTTTTTATTACCATACATTCATAGTACAAGAGGTTTCACTGTGAATTTCATACATGTATACAGTGTACTTTGAACAAGTTCACCCCCCACTATATTCCTTTAATCCCTACTTTTCAGGACCCATTTTTGCTGTACTTCTGGTGAGCTCTCATAGGGAGAGGGCATTGCTAAGAGGCATAAACTTCTAGCTTGCTAGGAAGAAAAAAAGAGAAAATACATGCTGAATAAAGGTAAACTTTGTGATTTACTTCTCTCCCATCAATTTGTCATAAAATATATCTTCTGACTCAGATTCATTGTATTACTATTTTCCCCAAGAGTATGTTTGTGGATTTTTCTTTGAACACTTGGTTTCATTCCACTACTCTCTAAATAACATTCCTTCCCCCACTGACCAGCTTGCAAGTATTGACTTTTGACTCTCTCTCCCTAATGCCTTCAATTGTAAAATTTTATTTTGGACATGAAATAAGTGTGACTACCTCCTGAATAGAAGTCGGTAGTTCATGACTTGTATAAAACTTGCACCCTCTGGGGTTATCGAAATGTGGATAAACTTTTATAGTTTCCCTTGACATGTACATATTCTTTTTCTCCTCTCCCACTGCTCAAAGTACAAGGGTAAGGAATGGGGAAAACCAGGTTCTGAAAGTGCTTTTGCCCCTTTCATTATTGACTTTTTACATGATTTCCTCCCACCCCCAGGTGTAGGAATGCAGGCAGCTAACAAGCTGTTCTGCAAGGGTGTGGACATAGGGTGAACTTTGGACGTTGTTGAATTAAGTTATTCCCAGAGTAACTGTGGACAATAGAGTTTCTTAAATGATGGTTTACTAAATTTGAGCAGTTAATCCATTCATTGGCAAATTGTTTGGCTAATAATTTTTCTTTTTTAAAAATGGCAACTTAAATTTTTAAAAATTTTATTAGCATAAATAGTTGTACAGGGGGATACATTGCAATATTTTACATATGGGCTTACAATATATCTTAGTTAGATTTACTCCCTCCATCATTCCCCCCTTCCATCCTATCCCCCTTCTTAGAAGAATTTCAACAGGTTTCATTCATTTATTTTCATATATGGATACAGAATACCTTCTACCATATTCACCCTCATTCCCCCTTTCTTTGTGCCCACCTCCTCCCACTGGTACCAACCTCTATTAAAAATGGCAATTTTGAAACATCTTTCAAAATCCATTTCTGAAACAGATCCATACTCTTAGAAGTTAACTAAAAATAGAAACCTTACATAATAACGGCATCCATAAAAAGTTGGAGTTGATTATTATTTGTACTTTCTTCAAATAGCCTTGTAACATTCAAGCACAAATGATTTTACTAGAATCTGGACTCTGGAGTCATCTCATTCATGCAGCAATTCTGAACATTGTCAGTTAAAAAAAAGTGTCCACCTATTTGGTTTCTGCCTCTCACTTTATACTGAATTTTACCTTATCTACACACATGCCTCATACTTCACATGAGATGAAATGTGGTTAACAGTCATAGTGGATCTTATAAGACACACACTATAGAAAACTTTCTTCCACCTGTAATCAGGCATAATTACTAGGGGAAAAGTCACAGCTGTTAAATAGAGCTGCACCTACTAATAATATTGTTGAGCATTCAGGATTAGTTTTTAGCCTAGTACAACAATTAACGTGGATAACTATGGTGTAGTGAGGGAGGGGGTGCCTTCTCTGATCCATTGTTATTTGAAACAATAGTCAGACTTTTGGGAATTTGAAAGGACAACTAAAGGCTTTTCTCTTAAATTTCCTTTTTCTTAAAAAAGAAAAAGAATATATTTTATTTTTAATCAAGAAAACATTGATCCATTTACACCATCATTTAAAATATTTTGTTAGTTGATGCCGTTAATCATTTTCAAAAGTTCCCTTACTAAGTCGTAGTTTAGGCAGAAAAAAGTATAGTAAATTCTCAAGTATCTGAGGTTTTTAAAATATTTTCCAGTGACAGATTTGAGTAGGCTTTTAGGATGATACAATTATTATTGGCTTCAGCACAACTATGGTACTAGGTAACAAGTGTTGTGGTTGTAAATGTCTTTGTTCCAAGGAATTGCAAAATGAGAATATGATCTAATGAGGTAATTATTCATTTACTACTTCCTGCTCATCCTCCCCAGCTTAGTGCTCAAGGCCTGTGTGTTTCCAATTTCAATTTCAACGGCTGTAGAAGAAGCTTACTATATAAAGAATTTAAAGTTAGCCTGCATTATTCCAATGCCACAGACAAATTCTCAGCAATACATAAATAATTCAGCATTAAAGCAGGGGCTATAACATGCTGCTGTATTTCAGTAGGTTGAGCGGCAGTGAGAGTGGTGGAAAGGGAGTAAGGGGAGAGAAGGCTAAGGAGTAATTAAGTTTGTAGAACCCTTTAGTAGGAGACTGGCTTGATTTTATTCAGTCTTCTGTCTCCCCTTTATGGACCTTCTGCTTTGGTGGTATCCTTTGACTACTGATGAGCAGAGCACATTTGTCAGTGGGAGTTTCTGAAATGGGTTAGAATGATGCATTAATTAGATTTTCTCCAAGGTTGCTTTATGGCTGAAAATCCATCCCTTCTTTTGCTTCCCTTTCTAAATTAGGTCCCACCACATTGTCCTATCCAACTTAGTAGAGTGTCTTCAATGAGGTTAAGCATCATAATGATAGTTCACAAATAAAATGCCCCAAATATAGAGGAATATCTTATATTGGAATATAAATTTCCTCCCAGTATGAATTGCCCACAGAGAAATTCATGCCCCCCATGTGTTCCACTTAAATTTTTTTATGGTAGAGCTGAGTGCCTGTGGTTCGTGCCTATAATCCTAGCTACTTGGGAGGCTGCAATAGGGAGAATCCCAGTTCAAGGGCAGTGCTGGCAAAAAATTCATGAGACAATAGCTGGGCACAGTGGCACAGGCCTGTCATCCCAAGGTACATTAGAGGCTGAGATAAGAGGATCATGGTTGCAAGCCAAGCCAAGTAATAAAGTTAATGAGATCCTGATTCAACAGAAAAAGCTAGGTGTGGTGGTACATGCCTGTCATCCCAGCTATAGTGGGAAGTATAAAATAGAGTGATCTTGGTGCAGATCAGCCTGGGACAAAAGTGAGAACCTATCTCAAAAATACCAGATTAAAAAGGGCTGGAGGCATGGCTTAAGTTGTAGAGTGTCTGTCTAGCAATTGTGATGATATGAGCTCAAACCACAGTATCACCCCCCCCAATTTTTATTAGCATAAGTTAATTGTACAAATAAGTTTAATTGATGTATTTATACACATGCATATAATATACTTTGATCAAATTCATCCCATCTATAGTACTCTTTCTTTGCTCATCTCCTTTCTACTCCTATTTTTTTTGAAACAGGGTCTTGCTATGTATCCCAGGATGGCCTTGAACTTGTGATCCTTCTGCCTCAGCCTCCCAAGTGCTGGGAGTACAGGCATGTACCACTGTGTCTGGATTTCCCACTTTTAAAGAGTCCAAAAAAAGAACTTCAAGTTAAAATCCAGATATTAAAGGTTTTGCCAATCACTTATTCTCACCGTCAGCTCTCCATATGTAAATAGAGTTACCAATACCTTCAGCACCACAGCCTCAGATGCTTTTCTGAAGAATGTGTGTCATTCTCTTGGGTTTTCAAAGTTAAACTATCCCCTTGTGTCTCACTTTTAAAGAGTCGAGGTTGTCAATAGGAACTCAACATTATTACAACATTGGCAAACAAATGACATTTAGTAATTTACAGTACTAAAGCAATTTTCCCAAACAAAATAAAGTCCCAGAGTGTAATGATGGTGCCAGAGCTAATCTTAGGTCACTATGCTTTGTTCCTTCTACCAGTGAGTCATAAGGGCTCAGTGGCATCTGAAGGAAAAATGAGAGAAAAACATTCCTCTGGGTTTTAGCCTCTCTAAAACACCTGGTCAACTTTACTGCTTGTCTAGTGTCTATTACATGTATGTCTAAATTCCTCCTGGGACATTCCCACTAAGTGGTGAATGTTAGTGCTACTTATTTACTATAACTTTAGTGGGAAATTCCTGTATCACACACTAAAATTGTGATTCTGGTCATTGATGCCTTCCTGAAATTTTGTGAGTTTGTAATGATGCCACTCACAGACTTCAGATCTTATTTGAGTTTCTTCTTCTTCTCCAAACAACATATTTGGAATCTGTTAATTTCCATTCCCCATTAACCTTATATATCTGTGCTGTGTACAGGTGGTGTTTCAGCTGAAAATTTCCTACACTCTCTTATGTGTGGACATTTTAAATCATGTGTCTGTCATAATGGCAGTGGCCAGTACATCTTGTTGTGGAAAACCAAGGAAACCTAAGAAACTTGCCTCCTAGGGAAGGTGGTCCCTTCATCTCTACATTTGTTTCAACTGGAGAGTAGTCCCCAGCAGATTCTGAGCTGAAGCTGTGGTTGATATTTCTGGAATCTTTGCCCTTGTGGATCTCCTAAAGACCAAGACTTCCTCAAGACCTGAGACTTGTGGATCTTGCAAACCTAGACCCATGATCTGAACACAGTAATATGATCTAGGACCAAAAGGCGGTTACAGGGTTGGAATGACACCTGATCCTGTTGCCTGTCCATAGTTCCTTGGCTTTGAATGGATCTTGAACACCTTGCCCAGCACCACATAGACTGTAGGATTCAGAACTTCCTGCAGGATTGGTTGAAGCTTTTACTGGGATTGAATCATGATTGACTTCTCTCTTCACAATCCTGAATCCTTCCCTTCTTTTCCTTCTCAGAATCATTGATCTCAAGAGCACTCCCTCAAAACTCCTGCACATGATCTTTGTCTCAAAGTCAGTTTCCCAGGAAACAAATCCATAATCTCTCTCAAGTCCCTTGGCTGCTTGCCTCATTTCATGGCTAGAGCAACCCAGTGATGGTCCACATCATTGTTCTTGCTTCCTGAGAGCCCCAGCTAACATCTATGCTTCATCTCCTAAAATACCACTGATTGTCTCAGCCTCTCTCAGGCCAAGGGCCAGGCTATGGACACAGCTCTAACTATGATGACCATGCTGGGAGCTACTGCTGTTCCAGTGCTCAGCTGTTACTCGGCTGGCCCAGCAGAGACCCCAGCTTCCCCAGCAGCTGCCCTAAGTGTAGGAGAAAATAAAGCTCTGTGAGGATGACTTTGATGAATAAGAGAGGACTTAGGAGTAGCTTCTTCTTCTTTTTCTCTTTTTTTAGGACTTGGGGAGGTCTACTCTGACTTCCCCTTTATTTTTATTTTATTTTATTTTTACTTTATCCATATGTGCATACAATATTTGGATCATTTCTCCCCCCATCCCTTCCCCCCACCCCCTCCCGCTCCCCCCATAGCCCCTCTCTACCCGCCAGAAACTATTTTGCCCTTATCTCTAATTTTGTTGAAGAGAGAGTATAAGCAATAATAGGAAGGAACAAGGGTTTTTGTTAGTTGAGGTAAGGATAGCTATACAGGGAGTTGACTCGCATTGATTTCCTGTGCATGTGTGTTACCTTCTAAGTTAGTTCTTCTTGATCTAATCTTTTCTCTAGTTCCTGGTCCCCTTCTCCTATCGGCCTCAGTTGCTTTAAAGTATCTGCTTTAGTTTCTCTGCGTTGCAATACCACTCTTGGGGATATACCCAAAAGAATGTGACACAGATTACTCCAGAGGCACCTGCACACCCATGTTTATGCAGCACTATTCAAAATAGCCAAGATGCCCCACTACTGACGAATGGATTAAGAAAATGTGGTATCTATACACAATGGAATTTTATGCAGCCATGAAGAAGAACGAAATGTTATGATTCGCTGGTAAATGGATGAATTGGAGAACATCATTCTGAGTGAGGTTAGCCTGGCCCAAAAGACCAAAAATCGTATGTTCTCCCTCATATGCGGACATCAGATCAAGGGCAAACACAACAAGAAGAGGAGCTTCTCTGTGTGGCTTCTTTGAACACTTTCTACATAACTGAAAACCAGCTGGATGTTCTTGAGAAGTTGTGGTTAGCTCCATAACACAACACCTACATATGCCCTCCACCTGCTTGTGTACTCCAACCTGCTGTGCCTTCCCACCTCCTTGTGCCACCCCACCTGCCTATGCCTTAGATCTAATTGTGCCCTCCCGCCTGCCAGTGCCTTCCTACCTACCTGTGGTCTCTCACTCCCTGTGCTGTCTCATCTGCTTGTGCCTTCTTACCCCCTGTGCCCTCCAGCTTCCCCCCTGCATTAGCTCCACTGTCTTCCTTGCCCCACTTTCCTTTCCTGTTCATTCTTGCTTCCCTGGGTTTGGACCCTCCTGAATAATGCACTAAAACTGAAGCTTCCTTCATAATCTAAGATAATTCAAGCTAACACAGGATGTTACAGGATGTGACTTAGCACATATGACACCAACAGACTTCTAATGAAAGCATTTCATGATCATTCTACATTAAAATTGTTCTGCCACAAAAGAAATCTTCTTCCCACTGTCTAGTCATACTCACAGAACCTTTTAATCCAAAAAATTGTGCCCACTGTTCAAGGACATTATTATTATTTGTTCCTGTCCTAACTAAAATGAAAATAATTATGATTTCTCTAATAATGTGAAATGGCTTGTTACTTTGCCTAATCTAAAACTCTTAATGTTCTTTCATCTAACATGGAAGCAAACTATCAGCAAAAATGTTATTTCTAAACTCCACTATTAAAATGGCTGTTCTTGGTAATAATGTTCTGGAGCTAAAAATATTTCCAGGTATTGCATTAAGGTCAAATCATAGACTTTCTATCTGGAAGTAGCTGGTAGAGCAAGATGATAAAAGCAAAATTCTTCAAAAAGAAAAAAAGGCAGAACAAAGATATTTGAATAATCCATCTTTTGAAGTATCTTTTAAGCATGAGGGCATTACTCCAAAATCCACAAAAGGAAGTTGGTAAGAATGTAACTAAAACAGTGAACAAAATTCAGCTGTTAAGGGGGCTGGAGACTTGGCTCAAATGGTAGAGCACCTGCCTAGCAAGCTCAAGGCCCTGAGTTCAAGCCTCAGTACTGATCCCTCCCCCATTCAGCCAGTAGGTACTCAGTACTTTGTTGTCTCATACTCAGTACCCATCCCCATGGGTGCTAAGCCTCACATATGAAAGGCAAAGAGTTTCAGGAATTCTGAGGACCCCAAGCTATGAGAGATGGTCATTTCTTCCTAGGTAAAGGTGCGTTTTCACCTGCCTTTTTGTTGTCAACTGGCTCTTTTTTTGTCATGACAGTCCAAGTCTACTTTCACTAAGTCAGTACAGGCTTGTTAGGGTTGACTAGACAAATCTTCTGTAGGTTCATCAGAAATCCAGGGGTATTTCTGTAACTTAAGGTGGCTGATGCTCGTACTTTTGCTTTTCTCATGTGATATGTGACATTTGTGACATTTTTCACTCTTTGCCTACACACAGGGCATTGTTTTTAGACTTTTATTTCAAAATAAATCTTAGACCTACAGAAAAGTTACAAAAATAGTACAAATCAGTATGTTTCATCCAACTTCCTCTCATGTTAATATCTTTTTAAGAATATATTAAATTGTGTGATTTTAAATTATTTCACATGACATTTCCATACATGCATATAATGTACTTTGATCATATTTGTCTACTCTATTTTATCCCCCTTTGTGACTCCCCCTTTTCCCTTCTCCTTCAACCTTCTCATTAGTCCCCCTTGTACTTTCATGACCTTGGATTTTTAAATTTGTTTTGTTTCATTTTGTTTTCCCCTAGCTTCCATAAATAAGAAAAAAACATGTGGTACTTGTCATTGTGAGACTGGCTTGTTTCACTTACCACAATGATCCCCAGTTCCATCATCTTATATGTACACAGTACAATTACCCAGACCAGGAACAATTACATTGGTACAATGTAAGGAATCAAGCTACAGAGCTCATTTGAATTTTACCAGTTTTCTTCTCAAATGTCAGTTTTCTGTTCTAGAATCCCATGTTGTATATCTCCTTTGTTTCCTCTAATCTGTGACAGTTCTTTGGCTTTTCCTTGTTTTTTATAACCACGAAAATTTTGACAAGTACTGGTCAGTTATTTTATATGATGTCCTTAATTTGGGTTTCAAATTTTTCATCATGATTAGTTTAAGTTTATGCATGTTTTTTAGCAAGAATGGCATAGAAGTTCTATTGTGTGTCATACTTAGTGCATCATAGCAGAGGGTACATGATGCCAATATGCCTTTTTATTGGTTGCACTGGGGTTTGAACTCATGGCTTTATGCTGCTCTTTTTTGCATTGAGTATTTTTGAGATAGGGTCTTGTGAACTATTTGCCTGGGCTGGCTTCGAACTGTGATTCCCCCTGATCCACTGCCTCCTAAGTAGCTAGAATTACAGATGTGAACCACTGGTGCCTGGCTCAATATGTCTTGTTAATGGAGATGTTAACCTTCATTGTTTGGTTAAGGTGGTGACGCCAAGACTCTATTGTAAGAGAATTCCCTTTGGAACTGAAAAATATCTCTAAGAGATATTTTAGCTTATGCTAATATCCTGTTTCTCCTCAAAATTTCTCCAACTGATTTTAGTATAGTTGGATCTTGCCTGTAATAATTATTTCTGTGGTGTTTGCCACATGGTGATTTTGCACTTCCCTCATTCTTTCTAATCTTTTAAACTTGGAATTCATGACAGAGCTCAGAGAGGAATAGGGAGAGAGAGAGAACTGTACACTCTTTCTGGTTTATTTTTACAGTTACTATTTAATTTTGTCAACATAGACTCAGGGTTGTTCATTTTATTCTGTGGGTTGTTGTCCAACACTATTGTTATTCTTTTGTATTACTCAAGTTGTTCCATCTTTGACCACTGGGAGCTCCACCAGGTGGGCTCTTGTGTCCTTTTGACATATTACAGCCAAATGTTCCAGACTCATCTTGTAGGGTTTTGCTTTTGCCCTGGTATCAACTGCTCCTTCAATGAGACCTGTTCCTTTTATTGGAGAATAGCATTTTACAAACTAAGGTCTGGAGAATAATTGTGTTCAGTGCTACTGGGATATCATTGCTTCTAGAGTCTCTCTGTAGACAGTGCTAGGAAATCCATGTGTATACTAACCCAAGCTATACACAGGTCTGTATTTATTTCTTATATATCTGTATGTAGATGTTTAAAACCAAGAGTTCTTTCTGACATCTCCAATTCCAGTCCAAAGTCATAAGGTTCATTGTAACATTTTCCTTATTTGTAATTCTGAGACTGGAAAACCTGGCTCTCATCATCTAAAATGTATTTATTTGTTCAGCTTTCATACAAAATAATTTCAGAATTTGCAACTTGTATGGCTATGAGAACCAAGCTTACTAACTGGAGTGTAGTATTTGTGTAAAGTTCTTTTTGTCTTTAGCCTTAGAGTACCTACTCAAAACACTCTTTTCCAACAATACTTAAGACTTTTCTCCCCTATCTCCTTTGGTGTGGTTGTCTTATTCATTTGGGATATAGTTTGGTTTACTTTTCATTGTTTGGATCCCATTTGGAGTGGCCCTCACATCTTGGCTTATTTTAGCTATTTGTTGGAGAAGTATATCTGAAACCTTATTATGGTTCTAAGAGTCAAAGCCATATTAAAAAGGCACAATGAAGCATAGCTCCCTTTTCATCTCTTGTAACTTATTCCCATTCCCCCATTCTTTCTCCTTTTTCCTAATCATTTTCTGTAGGAGACAATAATCTTTAGTTTCTGTTATCTGTCCTATATATCTTTTGCATGAAGGAACAGATATGTGTATTTTTCCTTTTATTCTCATTCTTGCAAGAAGTATAGAATATTATACTCTTTTGCACTTTGATATTTTCACTCTAAATCAGCTCATAGAGATCTTAGTTTTTCTTGGTTTTTGTTTGTTTGTTTTAAATAGTTGCACAGCACCTCACTGTGTAGATACACTATAGTGTATTCAACCACTCTCCTTTGTATATTCATTTAGGTTTTCCCAGTATTTCACAAACAATGCTGCAACAAATAATGTAGTGCATATGCATTTTTGTGTTGTTGAAGGTATATCTTCAGTGCAGAATCCTAATACTAGAATTGCTGGATGAAAAGACAAGTGTTCAAGTAGTAGATATTGTTAAATTTCTCTCCAGAAGGATTACACTTTTGCATTCCTACTAGCAATATATGAGAGTGCCTGCATTCCCATAGGAATGGAATATGTTGCTATTCTTTTTGAGTTTTGCCAATCTGATAGGTGAGAAATGGTGTCTCAATGTTGCTTTAATTTTCACTTCTCTATTAAGTCTGGGTATTTTATATGTTTGAGAGACATATGTATGTAGTTGTTGATCATGTCTTTTCACATTTTCTATTGCTTGTTTGTGTTTTTGTTCTTCAACGTTTTCTTTTTTAAATAAAAATTATTTTGCTACATAATAATTATGTGTATTAATGAGACACTGAATAATTCAAGTCTTTCAATTTCTAACAATTTTTATATTAAGGATATTAGTCTGTGATATGTGTTGTAAATAGTTTTCTTAGTTTGTCAATTTTCTTTTGATTTTATTAATTTTTTGATGTGCAAAAACTTTTTTGGCCTGATGGCTCATGCTAGTAATCTTAGCTACTCAAGAGGCAGAGATCAGGAGGATCACAGCTCGAGGCTATACCAGGCAAAAAGCAAGACCCTATCTAAAAAATACCCAACACAAAAAAGAACTGGCAGAGTGGCTCAATTGATAGAATGCCTGCCAAGCAAGTGTGAAGCCCTTAGTTCAAGCCCCAGTACTGCTCCCCCCAAAAAATCCAAAACACTTTACTGTTATGATTCATTTTATTAATCTTTTCTTTTACTGACTCTTCATTTTGAATCACAGTTAGAAAGCGTTTCCTACACCAATGTTAAACATGCATGTTTCTTTATAGTACTATATAGTTTCATTTTTTGGATTATATTTAGATTCTTGATCCATTTTGTTTATTCTTATGGATGGTATTTATAGTGAAAAGAATGGATCTTCTTTTGTCCTTTTCCAAATAGCTATCCAGTTGGCTCAGCACCATTTATTTAAAAGTCAGTTTTTATCTCAGTGATTTGGTTGGTCAGGCTTTTATCATATACTAAATTTCCATATATAATTGAGTCCGTTTATGGACAGATTGTCTATTCTATTTCACTGGTCTATATGTCTATTCATATGCTAGTATTGTATTGTTTTAATTCTAGACCCCATTTTTTTGGCCGTACTGGGGCTTGAACTCAGGGTCTACACCTTGTGCCACTCTACCCGCACTTTTGGTATTAAGTATTTTTGAGCTAAGGTCTTGCGAAGTATTTGCCTGGGCTGGCTTCGAACCACGATCCTCCTGATTTCTACCTCCTTTGTAGCTAGGATTACAGGTGTGAGCCACCAGCACCCAGAATAATTCTAGGCCCTTAAACCATGTTTTATCAACTGATAGAGCTAGTCCACCCTTTTTAGTTTATTCTTCTCCCAATGTATACCTGGTTCTTCTGGGAGTTTTTTCCTAGTGAACTTTAGTATCAATTTTTCCAACTCCAGAAAGTAACTTATTTATAATGGGATGATTGTGTTGAGTTTCTAAATTAATTTAGGGAGTAGTGACTGTTATATTGTGGAATATATTTGAAGCCAAATGAGGTGGGGTATGGTGGCACATATCCTTATCCCAGGACTTGGGAGTTGAAGACAAGAGGATCACAAATTTAAGCCTAGCCCAGGGTACACAGAAATACCTTGTTTCAAAAAAATCAAGGGCTGAGGATGTAGGTCAGTGGTAGATGCTTGCCTAGCATGCACAAGGTCCTTAGTTCCATCCCTAGCACTACAAAAACAAAACAACAAAACCCAAACAGGTGTCATTTCATTTGTTCAAGTGTACTTTAGTGTCTTTCAAGAGTGTTTAAAAATTTTCTACTTACAGAATTTGCAAGCTTCACATAAAATTTACTTCAAATACTTAATTTTTGCTGATTTTTATAAATGGGCTTTCTATTACATTATGGGATGTTAGATTTTTAAGCAAGTTTATTAGTATATAATGACATATGATTAGCTCCATTTACTTAAAGTGTACAGTTTATAAATTTATAATTACATAAATTGAATAAATTTATATGAATTATCTCTATCATCCATCTATGTATCTATCATCAATCTCTATTTACCTGTCTTTATCTATCTATCTCTCTATCTCTCCATCTATCTATCTATCATCTATCTGTGAAACATTACCACAATCAAGACAATGGATATATTCATTATCTCATGATGCCCTTTTGTAACCTGTAATCATGCCATTCCCCATATCCTCCTGCACACCATCCCCAAGCAGCCACTATTCTGTTTCCTATCACTATAGATTAGTTTGTGTTGTGTAGAATTTTATGTAAATGGAATCATACAGCATGCACTCTTTTTTGCTTGGATTTTTTTGCACAGCAAAATTATTTTGTGGTTCATCTATGTTGTTGTATGTAACAGTAGTTCATTGCATTTCATGGTTGAGTGGCATATCATTGTATGGATATAGCAACATTTATTCCCTCTCTATCAATGGATCATTTAGATTGCTTCCTCTTTGGGGCTATTATAGATAAAGCTTCTGTAAGCATTCATGTAGAAGTATTTTTATGAACATAGGCTTTCAAATCCCTTGGGTAAAAATTTAGGAATAGAATGGCTGGGTCAAATGGTAAGTATATATTTAACATTTGAACAAAATGCCAAACTGTTTTCCAAAAGGGTTGTCTGATTTACATGACCACCACAAGTACATAGGAGTTCCTCAGCTCTACATCCCCAAGATTTGATATGATTGGTCTTTTTAAATTTTGGCCAAGAAGTAGGTGTGTAATAATGTACCACTATGGTTTTAATTTGTATTTCCATAATTCCTAATGATGTTGAGCATATTTGCAGGTGTTTATTGGCCATTCACCAGCTTAACTGATGAAGGGTCTTTTAAATCTTTTGCCCATTTTTTATTATTGAATAGGTTCATAGTTAGAGCACAGTATATCTCTCCATTTATTGAGGTTTTCTTTAATTTCTCCCAGCATTGTTTTGTTGTATATAGCATTCGGTTGTTTATATTAGTCTTAATTTTCAATTTTTACTAGAACACAGACATACAATGAATGTTTTTGTTTTTTTTAATTTTTCAATTAGCATACATTAATAATACAATGGGGTTTCTTTGTGATATTTCCATGCATGTATACAAGGTACTTTGAACAAGTTCACCCCCCATAATATTTCCATTCTCTCCCTTACCCTACCTTTTGCAAACAACATGTGGTGTGTTTCATTATGCTGTTTTCATATATATGTGAATATGTATTTATATTAATATATATATTCATATATATATTTTTGTGTATGTAGCATATTTTGATCCTCTTCACCCCTCAGTATGCATTCCTTTCCCCCTTCTGCCTCATGTTAATCCCCTCCAGACCATCCCTCTTTTACATCCATGTCTTCTTCTTCTTCTTACTATCATTTTAGGTCTAGGTTCTACAAATAAGCAAAGGCATGCAATAATTAGATTTTTGAGCTTTGCTTATCTTGCTCAACAATGATGATCTCCAGTTCCATCCATTTTCCTGAAAATGATATAATTTCATTTCTGTTTATGGCCAATATTCCATATTTTCTTTATTCATTCGTTGGTTGGGTACCTTGGCTGATTCCACAGATTGGCTATTATGAACAGAGCTGCAATAAACATGGGTATGCAGGTATCTCTCTTGTATATTTAGTTATACTCCTTCAGATATATGCTTAAGCACACTATGGCAGGTTCATAGGGTAGGTCTGTTTTTAGTTTTTTGGGGAACCTCCATACTGATTTCCATAGTGGTCACTGGTTTATATTTCCACCAACAGTGTATGAGGTTTCTTTCTCCTACATCCTTGCCAACATTTGTTGTTTGTTTTCTTGAAGATTGCCAATCTGACTGGGGTATGATGGAATCTTAGTGTAATTTTTGATTTGCATTTCCTTTATGGCTAAGGATGCTGAACATTTCTTCATGAATTTTCTCCCATTCTTTGGGTTGTCTCTTGATTCTGGTAATTGGTTGTTTTTTTTTTTGATGTGCAGAAACTATTTAATTTGATACAGTCCCATTTGTCCATTCCTATTCTTATTTCCCAAGCAATTGGAGTCCTATTCAGAAAATAATTATGTATGGTTATATCTTCCAGAGTTTTCTCTGTGTTTTCATGTAGTACTTTCAAAGTTTCAGGTCTCACATTAAAATCTTTGATCCATTTGGATTTGATTTTTACACAAGGTGAGAGATAAAGGTCTTGTTTCAGTCTTCTGCATGTACTTAACAGTTTTCTAAGCACCACTTGTTGAAGATACTGTCTTTTCTGTATGTTTTTGGCTCCTTTGTCAAAGATCACATGGCTGTAGCTGTGTGACTTTATTTCTGAACCTTCTATTCTGTTCTGTTGATCTCCATGTGTGTTTTTGTGTCAGTATCATGCTGTTTTTGTTACTATGGCTCTGCATAATATGACGTCTGCTATTGTGATACCTCCAGCATTGTTCATTTTGCTGAGGATTACTTTTGCAATTCAGCGTCTTTTATGATTCCATATAAATTTTTAGGATTAATTTTTTTTTTATTTTAAAAATTCTCTATTCATTCTTGTTGTATTGAGAGTGTATCAACCATGTTTACCTTCTTTTTTTTTTCATTTTTCTTTTATTATTCATATGTGCATACAAGGCTTGGTTCATTTCTCCCCCCTGCCCGCACCCCCTCCCTTACCACCCACTCCACCCCCTCCCGCTCACCCCCCTCAATACCCAGCAGAAACTATTTTGCCCTTATCTCTAATTTTGTTGTAGAGAGAGTATAAGCAATAATAGGAAGGAACAAGGGGTTTTGCTGGTTGAGATAAGGATAGCTATACAGGGCATTGACTCACATTGATTTCCTGTGTGTGGGTGTTACCTTCTAGGTTAATTCTTTTTCATCTAACCTTTTCTCTAGGTCCTGGAGCCCTTTTCCTATTGGCCTCAGTTGCTTTAATGTATCTGCTTTAGTTTCTCTGCATTAAGGGCAACAAATGCTAGCTAGTTTTTTAGGTGTCTTACCTATCCTCACCCCTCCCTTATGTGCTCTCGCTTTTATCATGTGCTCATAGTCCAATCCCCTTGTTGTGTTTGCCCTTGATCTAATGTCCACATATGAGGGAGAACATACGATTTTTGGTCTTTTGGGCCAGGCTAACCTCACTCAGAATGATGTTCTCCAATTCCATCCATTTACCAGCGAATGATAACATTTTGCTCTTCTTCATGGCTGCATAAAATTCCATTGTGTATAGATACCACATTTTCTTAATCCATTTGTCAGTGCTGGGGCATCTTGGCTGTTTCCATAACTTGGCTATTGTGAATAGTGCTGCAATAAACATGGATGTGCAGGTGCCTCTGGAGTAACAGTCTTTTGGGTATATCCCCAAGAGTGGTATTGCTGGATCAAATGGTAGATCGATGTCCAGCTTTTTAAGTAGCCTCCAAATTTTTTTCCAAGTGGTTGTACTAGTCTACATTCCCACCAACAGTGTAAGAGGGTTCCTTTTTCCCCGCATCCTTGCCAACACCTGTTGTTGGTGGTGTTGCTGATGATGGCTATTCTAACAGGGGTGAGGTGGAATCTTAGTGTGGTTTTAATTTGCATTTCCTTTATTGCTAGAGATGGTGAGCATTTTTTCATGTGTTTTCTGGCCATTTGAATTTCTTCTTTTGAGAAAGTTCTGTTTAGTTCACATGCCCATTTCTTTATTGGTTCATTAGTTTTGGGAGAATTTAGTTTTTTAAGTTCCCTGTATATTCTGGTTATCAGTCCTTTGTCTGATGTATAATTGGCAAATATTTTCTCCCACTCTGTGGGTGTTCTCTTCAGTTTAGAGACCATTTCTTTTGATGAACAGAAGTTTTTTAGTTTTATGAGGTCCCATTTATCTATGCTATCTCTTAGTTGCTGTGCTGCTGGGGTTTCATTGAGAAAGTTCTTACCTATACCTACTAACTCCAGAGTATTTCCTACTCTTTCTTGTATCAACTTAAGAGTTTGGGGTCTGATATTAAGATCCTTGATCCATTTTGAGTTAATCTTGGTATAGGGTGATATACATGGATCTAGTTTCAGTTTTTTGCAGACTGCTAACCAGTTTTCCCAGCAGTTTTTGTTGAAGAGGCTGCTATTTCTCCATCGTATATTTTTAGCTCCTTTGTCAAAGATAAGTTGCTCATAGTTGTGTGGCTTCATATCTGGATCCTCTATTCTGTTCCACTGGTCTTCATGTCTGTTTTTGTGCCAGTACCATGCTGTTTTTATTGTTATTGCTTTGTAATATAGTTTGAAGTCAGGTATTGTGATACCTCCTGCATTGTTCTTTTGACTGAGTATTGCCTTGGCTATTCGTGGCCTCTTGTGTTTCCATATAAATTTCACAGTAGATTTTTCAATCTCTTTGATGAATGTCATTGGAATTTTGATGGGAATTGCATTAAACATGTAGATTACTTTGGGGAGTATCGACATTTTTACTATGCTGATTCTACCAATCCATGAGCATGGGAGATCTCTCCACTTTCTATAGTCTTCCTCAATCTCTTTCTTCAGAAGTGTATAGTTTTCCTTGTAGAGGTCTTTCACATCTTTTGTTAGGTTTACACCAAGTATTTGATTTTTTTTGAGGCTATTGTAAATGGAATTGTTTTCATATATTCTTTTTCCGTTTGCTCATTGTTAGTGTATAGAAATGCTAATGATTTTTCTATGTTGATTTTATATCCTGCTACCTTGCTATAGCTATTGATGATGTCTAGAAGCTTCTGAGTAGAGTTTTTTGGGTCTTTAAGGTATAGGATCATGTCGTCTGCAAATAGGGATATTTTGACAGTTTCTTTACCTATTTGTATTCCTTTTATTCCTTCTTCTTGCCTAATTGCTCTGGCTAGGAATTCCAGTACTATGTTGAATAGGAGTGGAGATAGTGGGCATCCTTGTCCGGTTCCTGATTTTAGAGGGAATGGTTTTAATTTTTCTCCATTAAGTATAATGCTGGCTGTAGGTTTGTCATATATAGCTTTTATAATGTTGAGGAACTTTCCTTCTATTCCTAGTTTTCTTAGAGCTTTTATCATGAAATGATGTTGGATCTTATCAAAGGCTTTTTCTGCATCTATTGAGATGATCAAGTGGTTTTTGTCTTTGCTTCTGTTAATGTGGTTTATTACGTTTATTGATTTTTGAATGTTGAACCACCCCTGCATCCCTGGGATGAAGCCTACCTGGTCGTGGTGAATAATCTTTTTGATGTGTTGCTGAATTCGATTTGCCATTATTTTGTTGAGGATTTTTGCATCAATGTTCATTAAGGAGATTGGCCTATAGTTCTCCTTTTTGGAGGTGTCTTTGCCTGGTTTTGGGATAAGTGTAATACTGGCTTCATAAAATGTGTTTGGCAGTTTTCCTTCCCTTTCTATTTCATGGAACAGTTTAAGGAGGGTTGGTATCAGTTCTTCTTTAAAGGTCTGATAGAATTCAGGAGAGAATCCATCAGGTCCTGGACTTTTCTTTTTGGGGAGACTCTTGATTGCTGCTTCAATTTCATTTTGTGTTATAGGTCTATTCAGGTGATTAATTTCCTCTTGGTTCAGTTTTGGATGATCATATGTATCTAGAAATCTGTCCATTTCTTTTAGATTTTCAAATTTATTTGAATATAGGTTCTCAAAGTAGTCTCTGATGATTTCCTGGACTTCCATGGTGTTTGTTGTTATCTCCCCTTTTGCATTCCTAATTCTACTAATTTGGGTTTTTTCTCTCCTCATTTTAGTCAGGTTTGCCAGGGGTCTATCGATCTTGTTTATTTTTTCAAAGAACCAACTTTTTGTTTCATTAATTCTTTGTATGGTTTTTTTGGTTTCTATTTCGTTGATTTCAGCTCTTATTTTTATTATTTCTCTCCTTCTATTTGTTTTGGGATTTGCTTGTTCTTGTTTTTCTAGGAGTTTGAGATGTATCATTAGGTCATTGATTTGGAATCTTTCAGTGTTTTTAATATATGCACTCATGGCTATAAACTTTCCTCTCAAGACTGCCTTAGCTGTGTCCCATAGGTTCCGGTAGGTTGTGTTTTCATTTTCATTGACTTCTAGGAACTTTTTAATTTCCTCTTTTATTTCATCGATGATCCATTCTTCATTAAGTAATGAGTTATTTAGTTTCCAGCTGTTTGCATGTTTTTTGTCTTTACTTTTGTTGTTGAGTTCTACTTTTACTGCATTGTGGTCAGATAGTATGCATGGTATTATTTCTATTTTCTTATATTTGCTGAGGCTTGCTTTGTGCCCTAGGATATGATCTATTTTGGAGAAGGTTCCATGGGCTGCTGAGAAGAATGTATATTGTGTAGAGGTTGGATGAAATGTTCTGTAGACATCTACTAGGTCCACTTGATCTATTGCATATTTTAGATCTTGGATTTCTTTATTGAGTTTTTGTTTGGATGACCTATCTATTGATGATAATGGAGTGTTAAAGTCTCCCACAACCACTGTGTTGGCGTTTATATATGCTTTTAGGTCTTTCAGGGTATGTTTGATGAAATTGGGTGCGTTGACATTGGGTGCATACAGATTGATGATTATTATTTCCTTTTGGTCTATTTCCCCTTTTATTAGTATGGAATGTCCTTCTTTATCTCGTTTGATCAATGTAGGTTTGAAGTCTACTTTGTCAGAGATAAGTATTGCTACTCCTGCTTGTTTTCAGGGGCCATTGGCTTGGTAAATCTTCTTCCAGCCTTTCATCCTAAGCATATGCTTATTTCTGTCGGTGAGATGAGTCTCCTGTAAGCAACAAATTGTTGGATCTTCTTTTTTAATCCATTTTGTCAAACGGTGTCTTTTGATGGGTGAATTAAGTCCATTAACATTAAGTGTTAGTACTGATAGGTATGTGGTGATTCCTGCCATTTAGTTATCTTAGTTGTTTGAAGGTTTGATTGTGTGTACCTAACTTGATGTTACTCTCTACTGTCTTGCTTTTTCTTATCCTGTGGTTTGGTGCTGCCTGCCTTTTCATGGTTAAGTTGGGTGTCACTTTCTGTGTGCAGGATCCCTTGCAGAATCTTTTGTAATGGTGGCTTTGTGGTCACATATTGTTTTAGTTTCTGCTTATCATGGAAGACTTTTATTGCTCCATCTATTTTGAATGATAGCTTTGCTGGGTAGAGTATCCTGGGGTTGAAGTTATTTTCATTCAGTGCCCGGAAGATCTCACCCCACGCTCTTCTTGCTTTTAATGTTTCTGTTGAGAAGTCTGCTGTTATTTTGATGGGTTTACCTTTGTATGTTACTTGTTTTTTCTCTCTTACAGCCTTCAATATTCTTTCCTTAGTTTCTGAACTTGTTGTTTTAATGATGATATGTCGTGGAGTAGTTCTATTTTGATCTGGTCTGTTTGGTGTCCTGGAGGCCTCTTGCATTTGTATGGGAATATCTTTCTCTAGATTTGGGAAATTTTCCGTTATTATTTTGTTGAATATATTACGCATTCCCTTCGCTTGCACCTCTTCTCCTTCTTCGATGCCCATGATTCTCAAGTTTGGTCTTTTGATGGAGTCAGTGAGTTCTTGCATTTTCTTTTCACAGGTCTTGAGTTGTTTAATTAATAGTTCTTCAGTTTTTCCTTTAATTACCATTTCATCTTCAAGTTCTGAGATTCTGTCTTCTGTTTGTTCTATTCTGCTGGATTGGCCTTCCGTTTTGTTTTGCAGTTCTGTTTCGTTCTTTTTTCTGAGGTTTTCCATATCCTGGCTGTTTTCTTCTTTATTGTTGTCTATTTTTGTCCTGAGTTCATTTATCCATTTATTCATTGTGTTCTCTCTTTCACTTTAGTGTTTATACAGTTCTTCTATGGTTTCCTTTATTTCTTCTTTTGCTTTTTCAAATTCTCTATTTTTATTGTCTTGGAATTTCTTGAGTGTCTCCTGTACATTTTGGTTGACCCTATCCAGTATCATCTCTATAAAATTCTCATTGAGTACTTGTAGTATGTCTTCTTTTAAATTATTCTTGTGGGCTTCATTGGGTCCTTTGGCATAGTTTATCTTCATTTTGTTGGAGTCTGGATCTGAGTTTCTGTTCTCTTCATTCCCCTCTGGTTCCTGTACTAATTTTTTGCTGTGGGGAAACTGGTTTCCTTGTTTTTTCTGTCTTCCTGTCATTGTCCTTGGTGTTGTTACTGTCCCTGTACTGTGTGTAATTAAGTATTTTCTAGCTTGTAATAATAACAATGGTAATATTGAGAATGGAAGAGTGAGCTGAGATGGAAAGCAAGAAGTTAAAGAAAAGGGGAAAACAAATATACAGACAAGAGGGAGAAAGCAGAACAAGGTATCAGACAAGAGAGTTTCAAAGGTATAAACAGGGAGTGTTAGTGTACTAATCGACAGTAAGCTGAACAGACAATAGAGAGACAGAGAGAGGATTGAAAATCAAAGATAAAAAAATAAAAAATAAGTATATGAAAGTAATATCTATTTATAAAAATGAATTAAAATAAAATGGAAAATAGAAAATTAAAAAAAAAAAACCAAAAAACTTCCAAGTTTATATGCAATGCAATTTCAGTCTTAATAATTTGGATGTCCGTCTCAATCTCCAGTCCTGGAGTTGGTGCCTCAGATGTTCTTCTGTAGTTGTCTCATCAAAGGGGATGCATAAAGTAGAACAAAACTACACTCACACATACACAGAAGAAAAAAAAAAAAAAGCCCCACCAAGTGTCCCCAGTTCAAATGCAATACAGTTTCAGTAAGTTTTTCAGGTTGCAGGTGTAATTCGGTTGTTCTCTCATCAAAGGTAGGGAGAAAAAGAAAAAAAAAGCGTCTGGAGGCAGTTCTGAGAGTGGTATCTGCAACTGTGGCTTGCCTGCCTGCTGCTCTCAGCCTGTAGCTGGCGGCGTTATTTATGCAGATCTCTGGGGTGAGCTAGCGCTCACCTGGTCACACAGGCTTTGTTTGCTCAGAGTTCTCCTGTGCGGGGTGCCTCTGCTACAGGCTTTCCCCTTTCCAAGCACTGGGAAAGGTGACACTGCCCCGCGTTGTCAGGCCTGTGTGTTTATTTACAATTCACGTGGGAAGTGGGTCTTCCCTCCTCTCACAAGCGTCCCCGCTCCTGGTTGCTGGGTGCACGCCCCGCTCCCGCCAGAGGCTCTCCGGCCCGCTTGGCTTGTTTCTTTACAGTCCCGGGAAGGATTCCCTTCCCCCAATCTTCAGCGCTCAGGGCGCCCCACCCTCTTTCCAGCATGTCTTAACTGTTCTTATTGCTTAGTACTCAGTTTCTCTTTTTTTTCCCGGGTGGAGGTCAGTCTGTCCAGGGGGCTATACTGCTCTGGCCCAGGCTTGTCTGTGGGGCTACCGCGGTATCACGAAGCTCACCTGGTCCGCATCTTCCCAAGCCGTATGGGCGCCAGCCACTGGCGGCCCCGGGGGCCCTCCTCGTTTCTCCGTTTAACGTGAAGTGGAGATTCTCTGTGCCGGCTGGAGATGTGGAGGGGTCAAAGTTATGCCTTTTCTCGGTGATTATGCCTGCAAAGTGTGTCTCCAGCGTCTCTCCAAGATTTCACTATAGGAGGGTCGCTTTCTGCTTCCTACCTCTAGCTGCCATCTTGGAATTATGTCTGCAAAAATGACATTGGAATTTTGATAGGCATTGCATTGAATCTACATATTCCTTCTGGTAGTATAGCTGTGGTCACAACATTAATTCTGCCAAACCAGAGGTCTTTCCATCTTCTGCCTGCTTCAATTTCTTTCCTCATAGTTTTATAGTTTTCATTATAGAGGTCTTTTATCTCTTTGGTTAAGTTTATATTTAGATATTTTATTATTTTTTGAGGCTATTGTGAATGGAATTGTTTCTTTCTCAGCCTGTTCATTATTGGAATATAGAAAATTAGATTTTTTGTATGCTCATTTTATTTCCTGCTACATTGCCAAAACTGTTTATCAGAACTAGAAGTTTTGGTGTCTATGTGTACTTTTAGGTTTGGTAGTGTTTGTTTGATAAAGTCATATGCACAAACATTTGGTGTATATGTTAACAATTGTTATTTCTTCTTAATGGGTTATTCCCTTTGTTAATATGAAAGGACAACCTTTGTCTTTTTTGAATAATTTTGGTTTGAAGTCTCCTTTATAAGATATGAGTATAACTATTCTTGCCTGCTCTCAGGGTACATTTGCTTGGAAGAATGTTTTCCACTGGTTCATCCTAACTCAGTGTTTGTCTTTGTCAATGAAATGCATTTCTGGTAGGCAAAACTGGTTGAGTCTTGCTTTTTAATTCAACTTGCTATTCTATGTCTTTTGATTGGGTATTAAGACCATTAACATTCAGTGTTAATGTTGAAAAGTATGTAGCAATTCCTGTCATTTTGTTGTTTTTGTAGAGTTTGATTTTTTTCCTGGTCTTCATTTGTTTATTTACTCATGTGGTGAGATTTATTTATAACTATAATTTCATGGTTACATTTATCTTCTTCCTCTGTGTGTAGGATTCCTTTGAGTATCTTCTGCAGTGCTGGTTTAGCAGTCATAAGTTGTTTTAGTTTTTGTTTATCATGGAAGGTTATTTCTTCTTCAGTTATGAATGATAGCTTTGCTGGGTAGAATAATCTAGGTTGGCCAGTATTTTTTTCCCATGCTTGAAATACATCATCCTATGCTGTCCTTGTTTTTAAGATTTCTGTTGAGAAATCTGCTGTTATTTTGATGGGTTTGGATTTATAGGTGCCTTGGCACTTCTCCCTTGCATCTTTCAATATTCTTTCCTTGTTCTTTGTATTTATTATTTTAACTGTAATAAGTTGTGGAGAGGTTCTCTTCTGGTCTTGTCTGCTTGGTGTCCCAAAGCCTTCCTATAACTAAATGGGCATCTCTTTCTCAACATTTGGGAAGCTTTCTGTTTTTACTTTATTGAATATGTTTCCATTGACTTTAGCTTGCAACTCTTCTTCTTCAATGCTCAGGATTCATAGATTTGTTCTTTTAAGGGAGTCCCAGACCTCTTGTATATTCCATTCATATTTCTTCAATATTTTTTTCTTTCTTTTCATCTGTTTTTTTCTATTACATCTAGCTTATCGTCAAGCACTGAGATTCTGTCTTCCATTTGAGCCAGTCTGTTGGAAAGGCTTTCAAATGAATTTTTTATTAGACTTAGGAGTTTTTCATTTCCAGTCTCAATTTAACTTCTTTCAGGATTTCTATATCTTTGTTGGATTCCCTTTTCATGTCTTGCATTGTCTTCTTCAATTCATTTAGATGTTTATTTGTATCCTCCTTAAGTTTGTTTAGTTGCTTATTTACATTCTCTTTGGTTTCACTGGGGTATTTATATATGTCTTTCATTAATCATTCTCATCATTCTTTTGATTTCCTAATTTGAGGTTTCATCCCCTTCACTAACATTCCAGACCCTTTGTTGTGTGAATGCTGACCTTTTGAGGTATCATTATTCCCTTCCTTTTTCATATTTTGTGTGCTTCTATGTTGAGATTTACTCATTTGTCATCAATTTGTTAGTTGAATTAATCACATAAGATCTTTCCCTTGAATTATTTTCTATGCTCTGGCAGGACTGGGTTGTAGCAGAGTTGATGTGCTATTTCTCACAACTGACTTGGGACATAAGTCATCAGTAACAAGTTCACCAATTCAATACTGAACCGGATATTTACATGAAGTATAATACCATTGGCAACAGTATCTATACAACTGATGTCATTATATATGAAGGGACTAGCTTTCTTATGTTGTATGGTAGAGGGTTTGAAATATAAAAGTTATTTTCATAGGAGATTAAAAATTAGGTAGTAAAATAAGGGAGGTGAGTGAAGAAATAAGGAAGAAAGGGAGTGAAGTATGAGGGCTGCAGGTAAACAAAATAGTACTGTGTAAGAATATAGTTCAATTATTGTGGAAAAGGGAGCTATCATTAGGGATTGCAAAAGGATTGAAAGGTTATGAAGAAGGTAAACTAAACCACCAGTGGAATAGTTTGTAAATGAGAGACAGGAAAAGTGAAAAGAAATAAAGAGAAAAAAATTACATATAAAAGAGAGAAAAGAATTAAAATTTATTTGAAAATCAGTATTTCTTCCTTGTTGAGGAGAAGTGTATATATCTGCTGGGGTTTATCAGCACATTGAATGCTCTCCTCCAATTTCTGCTCCTCAGCTTTCTATTTGCAATTTTCCAGTTGTGTTTATTCACATAACTTCTTAGGGCCCTGAATTGACAAGGTGCAGCCTGGGAGTATTGCTCCACAGCTGGTTAAGGATTGGAGAAAGCTGTTGGGGTGAGGCAGGGCAGATCCTGTGGAGTACTAGCAATTATTAGGAGTTGGGCTGTGTGCTGGGCTTCACAGGGGCAATTCTAGGCATGTGAAGTAGCAGATGAGGGTGGGTGGCAGGGTTCCTAAGCACAGCTAGTGGGTCAGAAAGCACTCTGCCACTCTTGAAGCCTATGATTTGCCTTGCTCAGGGAATCTGTGGCTGCTCTTACTTGTGCACAGTTAGCTTTTCTCCATCTTTTCCACCTAGACCTCGAGTTTAATGTTTCATGAGGGGAGACTAGTTCCTATCACTTGTATAAATACATACACTGCTGTGTTGGGCAGTAGATTAAGGATTCTAGCCATCCAGTAAGCTTGCTTCTTGTACCCTTCCTTGTCTTGGGGTAGAGACTCAGATGCTGATTGGCTTCACCCACCCAGCAACCCAGGGCCATGTGTCAGCCCAGGGCCTTTAATCAGCCCACTTAGCCAAAAGTTTTTTCAAGGTCCAGATGTATTTGCATTCATACGTTGGGCTTGACTGGGCAGTGTCCCTCAGGAGTAACACTGTTTATAGGAATGTTCACATGGCTTCACTCACATGTACATATGGGGCCAGGTGTGGGGACCTTTAATCAGCCAGCTTAAGTGCAAGTTTTCTCCAAGGGGGCAGATGTATTTGCATCCACATGCTGGGCTAGGCTGTGCAGCTGGACTGGCCTGTGCAGGACTGAAACAGATTTGCTCTGCTGGCTTGCTTCCATGCTGGCCTTTTTGTGCACCAGCCTGTGGGGCACAGTTATGGGTAAGCTTCTGTCCATTGGCTGGAAATGCTTACCAGCCTGTGCTTAGCCCTTCATGCAGTTTTTTTGTTCACAGGGTGGCCTGTGTGGGTGGCTCTTGCCAGAAGCAAACAAAACAGATTAGGGCTGGGATTGTCATGGGATGGAACAGACATGCACCATGGTTCTTGTCTCCCTCCAAGCAAGATTTTTTATTTGTTTCTTTTAGAGTTCTTTTACCTAACTATCTGTTTTTCACTGGTGTTCTTTTCTAGACTGTTAACTTGTCCACCTTCCCTTGCAGCCATGTACCTGAGGTTTTATTTCTGGTTCATGGAGACACAGAAAAATGGTGCCTGTCAGATATCTGCCATATTTGATTGGTCATAATTAATTTTTGAATATTGATATTCTATTCTATAACCTTGATAAACTCACCAATACTAACTGGGTTTTGGGAAATTTGATAGGGTTGCTCGAATTTGATCATACTACTTACAAATCAAAAGTGTTTATAATCTATATAGCTGTTATTTATTTTTCTTGCCTTGTGGCTGCTATAACAAGTTTCCACAAATTTAGTGGCTGAAAACAATACAATTTTATTTTCTTACCATTCTGGAGATCAAGAGTCCAAAGACAGTTTACCTGGGATAAAGTCAAATGCCCAGCAGGAGCTATTTCCTTCTGGAGCCTCTGAGAGAAAAAGCTCTTTTCTTGCTTTTTTTAGTCTCTACAGGCTGTCAGCATTCCTGGGCCCCTTCCTCCATATTCAAAGTCAACACCACAGTGTCTCTCTTTCTCGCTCTCTCTCTCTTCTCTTCTCTTCCCTTCCATTTCCCTCTTCTCCCCTCCTCTTCTTCTCTTCTCTTCTCTTCTCTCTCTCTCTCTCTCTCTCTCTCTCTCTCTCTCTGTGTCTGTCTTCCTCAGCCTCTACTTCCATTGTCACATCTCCTTCTGTGACTATGACTTCCTGCATCCCTCTTAAAAGGACTCTTGTTATTAAATTGGATAATTCAAGCCAATATCCCCATCTCAAGACTCTTAATGTAATTACATCTGCAAAGTAGCACAACATATTCTCAGGTTCTAGAAACTAGGGTAGATATATCTTTGAAGGGCCATTATTCAACTTACCATATTGTGTGAAGTTTTCCATTCTGTCCAATGGGAACAAGAACTATTCTTCATTCTGTGTGAGTTTTGAGGATTGTTCCCTTCAATCCTTTAAGTGGTTCTTACTCTGGTCCTGAGTAGCTTCTTCAAAAGGTTTCTTTTGTAAATTGCTATAGTTCTGTCTGTGTCTCCTGTCCTGTTACTCTGCCCTGTGTAAAAAGCAAGTTATGAAAGTAAGAAAGTCATGTTTCTTCCAGAATAGCTCTTAGAATGTGCCCTAGATTGGAACTACTCTAGGGACAATAGGCCTCCTGGACTCTGTTCTTTCTCTTTAACTTGGTGTGACACCCTGCAGCCAGGAATGTCTCTCTTGACCATATACCATGATAACTGTAGGATTCACCTTGTCCATTTCCTGTCTCCATTGTCTTGTGCTTAATATTTTGAGACCCATTATTTCATAGTTTTCCAGTTTTTTAAAGTTGTCTCAGAGGTTTGAGTGTCCCCTCCAAAAGCCATATTGAAATTTAATTGCTACTGTGATGGTATTGAGAGATGGGACCTTAAGTGATTACTTCAGAAAAGCTCTATCTTCACAGATGGATTAAGGGAATTAGTTATCACGAGAGTGGCTTCATTATAAAAGTGAGCACTCTCTCATTTATGTTCACTTGTTCCTGTCCTTTCTGTCTCTCCCATGCTTGCTTGGCCTTCTACTATGTTATGACACAGCATAAAAGCCCTTACCAGAGGCTGGCACAATACTCTTGGACTTGGCAACTTCCAGAGCTGTGAGAAATAATTTTTTTCTTTATAAATGACTCAGCCTTTGGCACTATGCTATATCAACAGAAATAGACTAAGACAAGGAGGGAGAGTAAATATGGTCCTTGTTAGTCCGATTTGATCAGAACTAGAGGTATTATTTTAAAAAATCCTCATGATCTTATAATTGCTATGATCATCAAAGTTTAGATAATAGAGGCTTATACAACAGGAGCAACATTTCATAATTCATCATTTACTGAACAACATTTATGTGCAAAGTAATGAGCTAGATGCTGTGAAGAATATAAACAAGTTCCCTAGCCCTGAGAAGCAGGTACGTGTGAGGCAATGTGGGACTTTTTGGAGACATTGGGATGGACTAAAGGAACTGCTACATCACAGGTTGTTAGAAAATTATGTTTCTTCCAGAACAGCTCTTAGAATGGGGCCTAGATTGGAACTACTCTGGGTTGTCTGGCTTGATTTTAGGTCTCCCAGTCAGGTAAGTCATCTGAGACGGTAGCTTCTCCATTTGGAAGGTACCACTACCCTGCCTGACATATGCCATTATCACTAACTTATTTTTCTCACTAATTCCATAAAATGCTTGTTTTGCCCACTATGTAGATAATGCAAAACAAAAAGTTCTGAACCTTTTAGAAAAGACATAAATGCCACATTTAGTAAGCACTGCCAGTTGGGTAGCCATTTTAATATGTATATTGTCCTAGAGAAAACTGAGTCAGAGGATTTCAAAACTTCTCTAACTTAGGTCTCTCAACTAGCAAATGGCAGAGCTGTTCTAGGGATTAAAGTATGACTCCAACACCCACAGTTTTTTTTATTTTGGGGCTTTAACAAAAGACTGCCTTGGTTTCAAGAGTACTTTTGGTTTCTGATTAACTTCCTTACATCAGAAGATATGTTTCTCTGATACCTGCTCGTATGCAACCCCTGGTGCCTTGTTCTCAAATATTTGTGTATTTTCATTATCTCTTGTTCTTGCTCACACTTGGCTATTATTACTTTTTTTTTTTACTATTTATGTGGTCTTGTTTCCAAACTCCTCAGCTTATTCCTGGTCCTTGACATTGCTACTGTAGGACAGATCGCTTTCTGTCCTAAGCTTCTAAACTCAATGTGCTTCTTCCAGATCTTATTCACCCAGTTCCACAAAGCAACCCCTTTGTTAACTTTCAGACATAATTAAGTGTCCATATGCACATGAATATTCAACATTTATTCATTATTTGTTCTTAAACAGTGTCACTGAACATGCATTATGTGATAGACCCTAGAGGTATAGTGATCTACTAATTAAATAGGTGGAGCATCTGGCCCAAGGAGCACAGAGTTTTAGTTTCAGGCTGATGAGTATCCTACTGCAGCATTTTAGCAGAAATAGAGACAAACCCTAGAATGGCCACAAAGAGATGAAAAAGATGTGAGTGGTTAAAGATAAAACACCCAACATATCACTGCCATAAAGCATAAGGGGATGTGCAGGAGTGGTATCTGCTGTGATGTGCTGTCCAAATCTCCCTGTATTTCTTTCCTAGGGCAGCAGTAACAAGTTACCACAAACTGGGTGGCTTAAAATAACAGAAATTTATTATTTCACTGGAGGCTAGAAGTCCAAAATCAAGGTGTCAACAAGGATGGCTCATTCTGAGGGCTGTGAGGGAGAATTTGGTTCATACCTCTTCCCCATTTCCTGGTGGGTTGCTGGCAATATTTGGTGCTTTTTTTTTTTTTTTGGCATGTCCTCTACCTTCACCTGGTGCTTTTCCTATGTCTCATCACATCATTTTGCCTCTGCACATGTCTGTGCCTGTGTTCAAATTTCCCCTTTTTATAAGGATACCAACTTGGTCAGAGCCCACCCTCTTCACTTCATTTTAACTTGATTGCTTCTGTACAGGCCCTATTTCCAAATAAAGCCACATTTGGAGAAGTTGAAACTGGAGTTTTAGACCCCAGATCCCAAACTCTTGGAATTCTACATGTCAAGTCTGGTCACTGTCCCCTATATGCCAAATAAAGAGACATGGTGAAAGGCACAGAAAGGAGGTTTCTTATGTGGCATGTGGCATGGGAGGATAGCACTTCAGTTCATCTTCAGCCATCTCAGGGTATAGACCTGAGTTTTAGCTTTAAATAGATAAAGAATTAGGGCAGGGGGCAAAAGGTATGCATAGTTAAGTAGTCCCAGTCACAGGTGTGTTCCAGTGGTCAGAGGTGGCAGCAGGTATTCTGGCAGCTCGTTGTTTCTGGGTTGGTTAGGTGGGGCCTGATTGACCATTATCTCAGTTCTGGTTCTGCAAGGGATTCCAGAGAAATTGTTATCACTGTCAATACCTGAGGGGCACAATCTGGTTATCATGTAATGATCACTCCTGCTCCAGAGTGCTGGCAATGGTACCAATTCCAGGTTATTGCCCATATTTCAAAGGTGATCTGTCCTCCGAGGCTCAGTGTTCCTTAGGAGTAGTTTGGGTCCCTTGTCATAAAGACACTATCAATCAGTTCTGTCCTTCCTGGATTTGAAGGTGACTGTGAAGTGAATGGCTTAAAGCAAAGATACATACAAAATGAAGGTGGAGATGCCAATCTTTTTTTCTGCTTTTAGTTAATTTGCGGGCCTAAAGGAGTCAGTGGTTTTCAGCAAAAAGAGTTTCAGTACCTGGTATAGCACAAGGGGTTAGGACTTTCAGTGGTCATAATTCAAGCTATAAATGTCCTTCCAGGAAGGTTTTACTGCTCCAGCTGCTGGGAGTGCTGCCTGGAAACATGCTTTGGCTGTCAGCACCTATAGAGGCTGCCTTAGCAGCAGAGAACCACCTTGCCAAAGGCCATGCCCTTGCCCAACGTGGCCCCCTTCCAATGACTGACAGTCAGGAGTATATAGGTCCTGCCATCTTGTCCCAACATTTCTGAGGGCCATTCAAACTCCCGAATGTCCCAAATCTCTTCCAGAGGCATTTGTTTGGCTTACATTTCATCTGTCCACACCTGCTTGAGCCCCTACCTCCCATAAGTGTTGATCTCTTCATAAACACCCTGTGTGGTAAACTTTACCTCAGGGTCCACATCCAAGAGACTCAACTTTCATCAAATGTGTTCCTCAGAGTGTAAAAGTCCTATAGGCAAAAGGGAGAATGGGAGAAGGTGAAAACACAAAGATAATAGATGCCAGATCATGTGTGAGTTTATAGGCTATGAAAGCATTCAGATTTTATCCTAGTGCAATAGATTGGAAGCCATAGAAGAATTTCAAGCCAGAAGGGAGAATCAGCTTTCATTTTGACAATTTTGAAAACTGACTTGCTGGTGTCTTCTGATCTCCAGACCTGTTAACTGTCCTGTGACATGCATTGCTTCTCTTGAGATATGGTAGCTGTTTGACTCAGAGGGGCCCATGCTAAGACCACAAGGGGAGGCCTCTAGCTTTAGGTGGACATGAATTCAGTGTTACTCCACCCTTGAAAGTCCTTCCTCCTCATCTCTCAGGCTGCCTTGGACTGGACAAATCAACTTTATCTCAACCACTTTTATTCCGAGGAGTTGTATTGGCTGAGGTAGTATGGAACTTTGAGTTGTATTTTCCTCTTAGGGTACACTTCCACCCAGTTTTTTCAAAATCAATTCAATTTTTTTCTCATTGTAAAAAAAGTCACACCATCTTTGCAAAAAAACCCTGATAGATAAACCTTTCGAAGAGACATTAAAAATCACCCAGTAATTGCTACTCTTTGTTTATACACATATACCAACAACATGGGCTGCAAGCTTGAGTGCCTGTGTTACAGGGTCAAGCAGATAACATTAAGACACTGAAAGGTGAATATTATGGCACTCTAGAGAGTTTAGCCCATCTAAAGCCTCAGTTCTTTCAATTCCAGCTTGCTGAGTTTGGCATAAACTGATTTCAGTTTATAGTTCCTGTGTTTAAATGATATTCACTAGTTATCCTGTATACTTCTCTACTCTCTTTTTTCACTATGGGTTAGTCAGATTTCTGTTAATATCACCCGAGATAATCAGCTTAAAAAGAATAAAGGTACTGGGCATGGTGGTGGACACCTGTAATCCCAGCACTCAGGAAGCCCAGTCAGGAGCATTGTAAGTTCAAGGCCAGCCTGGGCTATATAGTGAGTTTTGAGTTTGTTGAGGCTGTCTAGTGCTATATAGTGAGATCCAGCCTTAAAGAGAAGAAAAGAAAAACAAGAGGAAAAAGAAATGTTTATTTTGGATCATGGCTTTGGAAATTTCAGTCCGATGACTGGTTGTCAGTTGGCCCTGTTACTTTTGGGCTTATGGAGGCCTAGTAGCAGATTATGATGGGACCAGGTGGCAGAGGAAGTTGCTTACCTCATGGCTGCTGGGAGGCAAAAGAGAGATAGGAAGGGGCTGAATGTTGACTATCCCCTAAGCATACCCCTAATGACCTAAGACCTCCTGCTAGGACTCCCCTCTTAAAGATTCCACCACCTCCTAACAGTGCTAGCCTTTATCACATGGACCTTGGGAGGCATTCAACAACCAAAGTATAGCACACTCTCTCCCTTGTTTACTCCACATTAGCCATACCTTGTCTCCTTACTATTTCTTCTAATATGGCCACATACTCACTCCTTAAGGCCTTTTGCACTTGCGGTTCTCTCCATCTGGGAGACTCAGCCTATAAATATCCATGTGGCTTACTTCCTCACCTCATTATAACCCTTTGCTCAAGAATTTCCTCCTTTGAGAGGCTTTCCTTTACTGGGTACATAGGATGAAACATTGCTATGCTTCACCTTTTTCTAGTTCTGATTCATCTTTCCTTTGTATCAGTAACTGTCATATTCTATTTACTTACTTAACCTTTGTAGGACTTCCTAACATTTCTCCATCATGGTAAACCAAGAAAATAATACTATTTTAACAGCATACTGGAGAAAATGGAGAAAGCCAATTGTACTTAGTGTCAGTAAAGCTGAGGGGGCGGGGTAGGGAGGTGCGAAAGAAGCTCCAAGCCTCCACGAGAACCTTAGTGAATGAGACATTATCTGTCACTTATCTGCCTCTTGCTGACATCTGTCTCCCATGTGCCATGGCAGTGGATACTTTATACACTGTTCTATTACCAATCCTTAAAACACCCTGGGGCTGGGGTTGTGGCTCAAGTGGTAGAGTGCCTTTCTAGCAAGTGTGAGATCCTGAGTTCGAACACCAGTACCACCAAAAAAACCAAAGAGCTGAAAACAGAGCCTGATGCATACTAGATAAATATTTGCTGAGTAAGTTGTAACATATTTCTCCATATCATTAAAAACTGGTAAATGTTTTAAAGACTTTTTGATCTTTTGTTATATTGCTACTCTATATTTTATTTAATCAATCCTCTATGATTGTGTCATTGTTGTGGGTTTTCTTTGTACTTGGTTTAAAATTTGTCTTCTGGTCTCATTACAAGTGAATTGCTGAGGAACTGGAAGGAATCACCTGCAAGTCTGTTACTGTGCACAGCAACTAAGTAGTGCCATCTTCCTGAGGAAGACTTTAGACTTGAGAAGATGCATACATTTTAACTTAGGTACACAGATAGACATCATGCCCTAACAAATCCTAGTATGAATGTTCCTGGAACAATCTGAAACATTTCTGGGCATGTTTAGTGTATCATTCAAAAGGAATGAGACTTGGTACTGTCAAATTCTCTGTAAATTTCATGTCCAATAAGAACCACATAAGAATTCCACTGGCAACTATTTTCCTTGATAATCACTTTGAAAACAGAAACTTGGATTAGAAGCAGGAAGGGATGTGGAGGAAGTGAATATGTGAGAAGCAGGCTGGTGGAAGATACTGCAGGTGAAACTGGACTCCCCTCTCTTCTGGTGACAGGAGAAGCCATGCAGACTGGTGTACTTAATTAATGCCACAGGCATTTTTCTCATTCCTGATGGGCAAAGTACCCCTGTGCTAGGGAATTATCAAAGTGTATGTACAGAACAAACTCCTAAACACATTTCGTAAAATTCAGTCCATCTTAGTGGCACAGATGTCTCGTGCATGCAGTGTCAGTGATCTCTATGGATAGATTTATGTGTTTGTACATACTTTTTCCTTTTTAAAAATCTTTGCAGTGCTGCAGATGGAACCCAGGGACTCACACATGCCAGGCAAGTGCTCTACCACTGAGCCACACTGCAGCTTTATGCATGTTTTCTTTAAAAATGTTCTTACTTAGAAATTAGTGGAAATACCAGAAGGATGTTTTCTTCTTAGCAGGAAGAAGATATACTATCAAGGACATGAATCAAGAACTTCCAGACTCAAACCCGAGCTGTGCCACCTATAAATGTATGACCTTGGGCAAGTTACTTAACCTCTCAGTATCTCAGTTCTAAGGATAATATATGTATTACACATAATATTAGGGAATGAGTTAAAGACTCTTAGGGTTTTACTGGTAACGTAACTTCCAATAAGATGAAGAAGTGGATTTTCTCTCCCTCACTTTTAAAGTTTTCACTCTATACTTTAGATTCAACTTCTCAAAGTGTGTTCCATAGAACACTTGTTCCAAAATATGCTCAATAAAATAGGAAATATGTATACTGACTTCTCTCTTAAGCGATTCATCATACCTATAGCATTTCTCTATGTACAGTAGAAAAAATTCATTGACTTTAATTTAGTACTTGTAAGTCTGATTTGATGAGAGGATTTTTTCCTCATTATACCACTTATCAGCTTTCTGAACAATTCTGACATGAAACACTTCATGAGAATGGGATGTTTAAGGTTCCACCAATATAGGAAATCACTGAATTTATCAGAAATTTATAGAAATACACAACTTGTAATGAAGTGACAGCATGGTCTCTAAGTTTTTAATAACTCCAAAATAAGAATTATTTTTATTTATTTTATTTTTTCCTACTTAAAATCTTTTTGTTTTTATTGGCCTTTTCTATTATATGTTGGTATATTACTTATTTTTTTATTTTCTCTTTTGAAGCCTCAACTCTTGATTTCACTGAGTGTGGGTGTATACGGGTGGAGTCTCCCTTCACAAAACCCCTGGTAGGTGCAGCTTTCAATAGTGGTGACTCATGAATGACAAGACTAGGAACACTTTGAACATTGATTATAATGAGAGAGCAGCAAGTCATTGCTTGATGAAGCAAGATTTATTAATAGATGAGCTAATCCAGTTGTTACAAAAAGTCTGACTTGTAGTTTCTTCGAAACTTCTTATAATCCCCTCTTATTTATTTATTGAAAATGTTCTGAATCCAATCCCATCATCATAAAACCTAGAGAATTTTCTTCATCAGCACTTCGTAGATGGCCCATAAAAATAAAGAACATGAATTTAAAAGAAATGAAATATAAGATAGCAGGACAAGAGTTTAAGTAAGACAGGAAAAAGGCAAAGTTCCCTCTCATTCATCCTCCCACCACACACATCAAAAACAAGAACAGAACCCTGACCCTCATCTGCATACAAATAAGAGAAGTGCAGGAAAAAAGAATAACAAGGAGTTGTAAGGATGAAATAAGAACAGCCAATTTGAGGATTGCTAACAAATATTCCATAACATTAAAGGAAATTGTAAAATTATACAAATATATCTGAAAAGAAAAAAATGATAGAGAAAAAGAAAATGTTTTTGACTGTCCCCCAGAAACAGATGGGGAAGAAAATCTGTTCATTACTGATGCCAAAAGACAAAGACTCCTACTGAATATTTCATTTTTCCCCTAAAGTAAAGTGGTTGTGTGCAAAAATTCAAATAGATAACCTCGCTCCACAAAAATAAAGTGAAAAATATATAAAGTATCTATTGTAGTTACATCAAGGACCTCTACAATTCCAATCTGGAATGAGACTTTTCCTGTAAATATTGATTGATTTCTGTTTCTAGTACTGAGAAGTTAGATTATTTGGACCATTTTTTGGCAGAAAACAGCTACAAATTATGAATAAAATATAACAATAAAATGTTTTTGAAAAAGTATTGAAAAGCTTACAAGAGAGTAAAACATTTCCAGCATAGACCTAAAGGAAAAGCAGGAACCCAGAGAGGTAAAGACAGCCCAGGGGCCATTGAAAGTTTTTGCAAATCTGGAGAAACTGGAGCTTTCATTTTCATAGCCAGGGTGACATGGCCTCTGAAGGTGGGGAGACTTCCCCATTTTAAGCTGAAATCTCAAAAAGCCAGAGTGAAGCAGAAATAAATTTGCTTTTGAACTTGTTTTTAGCTGAAATCGTTATCTCATAGATGCCAAAATTAGCTTAGTCTGAACTGATCTGGAACAGATAGAATCCATTCATATTTGGTTTAAGCAAATGTGTATTTTCTTTTGAGGAAGCAAGTTCATATCAAAACTCAAATTATCCTTACAAATAAATTTTCAGTTATTTATTATTAAATTTCCATTCATACAATGAAAAAGCATTACAATGCATGAGAAAAAAGTAGAAATAACAAAGTATCACAAAGATTACAGATATGGAATTATTAGTCAAGGGTTATAAAATAACTATGCTGTCATCACTTACATAACTAAAAGACAAATTGAAACTATCTGTGCAAATAGAAAATCTCATAAAATGATTTAAGATTTCGAAAAGAACCAGTTAGAAGTTCTAGAAATGAATATACACAGACAGATATATACATGAAAATATTATGGATTAGTGCATAAACTTAAAAGTAGATTACTCATGGGTAAAAGGATAATTGGCAAATTTGAAGACAAATCTGAAAAGATTATCTGGAATGCAGAAACCAAAAAACAAAGGAAGAACAATGCAAAAGATTAAGAGATATGGCAGGATTAGTAACTACAAAGCAAAAACCTATAATAGAAATAGCAAAAATAATGAGAAGGACTCAAAACATACTACTAGAGAAAATCACCTAACAAGGAAGACTATAATAGAAGAAGAAAGAAAAGAACTATAAAAAAAAAGCCCTAGAAAGCAAGTAGGAAAATAGCGATAAGATTTTACCTATCTATAATTACTTAAACATAAATGGATTGAACTATTCACTTAAAAGACATAGAGTGACAGAAGAGATAAAATAATAGACTCAAACTATATGCTCCTTACAAGAAACTCAATTAATGTCTAGGGACAGGCATAGACTAAAAGTAAGGGGATTGAAAAGATGCCTCATGCATATAGAATCCAAAAGAAATCAGAAGTAGGCATACTTTTATCAGGTAAAATAAGCCTCAAATTAAAAGTAGACAAGGAAAGTCATGATATAAGGGTCAATTCAGCAAGAGGAAGTAACATTTCCAACTATATATGTACCTAATTTTAGAACACTGAAATATATAGCACAGATATTAATAGACCTAAAGGGAGAGATTAGATCTCAATACAACAATACTAGGGGACTTTAACACCCCTGTTTCAGCAAACAACAAAGATAAACTGTGCCCTTGACCAAATGGAAAGACATCTAGAGAACATTCCACTCAACACCTGCAGAATACATATTCTTCTCAACAGCACACAACATATTCTCCAGGATTGTTTGATCATATGGTAGGCTACAAAACAAATCTCAAGTTTTTAAAAAACTGTAATCATCATGAGCATCTTTTCTGACTACAATGCAATAAAACTAGAAACGATTAACAAGAGAATGTTTGGAAACTATACAAATACATGGAAATTAAACAACATACCCCTGAACAACTGTTAGGTTTGAATGCTTCATCTCCAGCTTGTAGAAATTAGGAGGTAGGGCTTAGCTAGAAGAAGTAGTCCCAAGGGGCATGCCTTTGAAGATTATATGTGGTCCTTGGTCCTTGGTCCTTTCCTCTCTATCTCTTTCTCTCTCTGCTCCCTGTCCACCACAAGATGAACAGCTCCCTCCTCCATGTGCTCCTACCACCATGTTGTTCTGCCTAACCATATGGAGCCAAGCCACCATGGACTGAACTATCTGAAATTGTGAGTCAAAATAAATCTTTCCTCCTTTAAGTTGTTATCTCAGGTATTTTGGTCACAGCTATGCAAAAATAACTAATACAGAAAATTGGCACCACTGTAATTAAACATGATCATGTGGTTCTTAAGCCTTTGGAACTGGTTTGTGGGAGAAATCAGGAAGACTTTGGAAGAAGCAGACTAGAAAAAGCCTAAAATGATGTAAGCAGACATTAATGAATGATTCTGGTGGGAGCTCAGAAAAACCAGAATGTCAATAGGAATGCAGACAGTGAATGCCAGGCTTATGAGGTTTCAGATGAGAATGAGGACTCTAGTGGGAATTACACTAGAGGTCATTCATGTTACATTGTGGCAAATAACTCATTTACATTTTGTCCATGTCCTAAGATTTTATAGAAGGCTGAGTCTGAAGGTGATTAATCTGGTGGAGGAATTTCAAGATAGCATAGCATTAAGGATATGGCATGGATGTTGCTGGATGATTTTAGCCAGGTTTACAGTGAGAAGTAGAAGTGCAAAAGCAGACCAGAATAATTTGAAAAACATGCAGTTTGGCCAGAAAAGAAGCATTTTTAAGTTGTAGACAAGGAGAGTGTTCTTGTTAATGAGATTAGAGTCACTAGAAAGAAGCCATGTACTTTGCACTAGGACAATAGGAAAGATATCTTCAGGGCATCTCAGAAATTGACAAGACCCAATCTATCACAGGCTCAAAGGCATGAAAAAGTAAACTCGTTTGAAAGATTTTCCCTTGAGAAGTACCTCCAGGCTGCCTGGCTGGAACAGGGCTGATTATAGGACATTTTCCCCCCAGAATTCATTTCACTGTGCTCAGCTACCCAGGTACTCAGAAGTCAATGAAGCCATGGTTCTTGGGGGTCCAGATACTGTCTGAGCTTGCAGAAGACCTTGGTGTTGTCCACATGATGCTGTTTTTGCAAGCATGCAAAATGTAAGAGTTGAGGAGTCATAGAGGCTTCCAACCAGATTTCAAAGGAAAACCTGGGAGGTCAAGCAGTGAATGACAGGGTTGGAGTCCTTGCAGGTAGCTCCTGAGAAGGCAATGCATGAAGCTGTGAAGGTGAGAAAAAAGCTACAATGGATTCCCCAGGATGTTGGAAATGCCAGGAACGTGGAACATCTGACAAGGAAAGGTGCAGGGAACAAGTGGAACCAGCCCCAAAGAAAGGCCATATAGGCTGGAAATGGCAAGGTTATAGGGGATCCCCAAGCCCATTGGAGCTCACATCATAACACCATGGCATGCCTCAGATGCTGGACTAGGAGTAATAAGATTTAATGTTTTCCCTGCTGGGTTTTGGTCTTGATTTGGTTCCATTCTTCTTTTCTATGCTCAAATTCCTCCATTTTTTAATAGAAATGTTTACTCTGTGCCCTTGTATATTGAAGTATGTTATTTTCTTTTTGATTTTACAGGGGCTCACAGCTAAAATTTTGCCTTGAGTCTCAGAGGAAGTTGGAACTTAGGATTTTGAACAATATTGGAACTGTTAAGCCATTGGGTACTCATGGAAATGGACCAAATGCATTTTGCATTATGAAATGAACATGAGTTTTTGAGGGCCAGGGAAGAATGTTATGCTTTGAATATGAATTTCTCACAGAGGCTTGTGTGTTGAATGTTTTGTCTCCGTATAATGGTACTAGTTTTGGGAGGTTGTGGAAACTTTAGCAGGTGGGGCCTAACTGGAGGAAGTAGACCCTAGGGGTCATGCCTTTGAAGGTTATATTTGGTTCCCAGTCCCTTCACCTCTCTTTGCTTCCATGAGGTGAATAGTCTCCTCCACACATTCCCACTCCCATGATGTTTTGCCTAAGTGCATAGGGCCAAGTAACCACAGACTGAACCATCTGAAACTGTGAGCCAAAACAAATTTTTTCTCCTTTAAGTTGTTCTGAAATGTATTTTGGTCACAGCTACTCAAAAGTAACTAATACAACAAGGAAGAATTTAAGCAGGAAATTTTAAAAAATTCTTGGAACAAATGAAAATGGAAACACAACATAACAAAACCTACTGGACACAGCAAAAGCAGCACTAAGAGGGAAGTTTATAGTCATCAATATCTACATCAAAAGACCAGAAAGATATCAAATAAATAACCTATTACTGCACCTCAACTAAAAAAACAAGAATAACTCAAACCCCAAATTAGTAGATAGAAAGAAATAATAAAGATCAGAGAAGAAATAAACAAAATAGATAGTTTAGAAATTCAAGAGACCAGCCATGGTAGCTCATGCTTGTAATCCCAGCTACTTGAGAGGTGAAGATTGGGAGGATCGTAGTTTCAGGTCAGCCCTAGCAAAAAGTTAGCAAGACCCCATCTCAACCAGTAAGCTGGGTGAATAATGGCACATGCTGATGGTCTCAGCTATATACAAGGCTGTAGATAAATGGATCATGGTCCAGTGTGGCCTGGGCAAACACAAGACCCTATCTAAAAACCAACTTAAAAAGTAAAAATGTCTGGAGGCATGGCTCAAGTGGCAGAGTGTTTGCTTAAGAAGCTCAAGGCCCTTAGTTCAAACCTCAGTACCGCCAAAAAAATTTCCAAAAGCTCAATGAAATTGAAGAGTTGGTTTTTCAACAAGATAAACAAAGCTGGTAAACACTTAACTAGACTAAGAAAAAATAAGGGAAACTGAAATAAATAAAATCAGAGATGAAAAAGAGACATTACAACTGACACCACAGAAATAGAAAGGATCATTTGAAACTATTATGAACAACTATAGATCAACAAATGTGATAACCTAGAAAAATGGACAAATTCCTGGACACGTACACCTTACCAAGACTGAATCATGAAGAAACAGAAAACCTGAATATAACAATAGCAAATAATGAGGTTAAATCAGTAATAAAATGTCTTCCATCAAAGAAAATGCAAGGACTATATACCTTCACTGCTGAAGTCTATCAACCATTATAAAAGAACTTGGGCTGGTGGAGTGGCTCAAGTAGTAGAGTGCCTGCTTAACAAGTGCAAGGCCTTAAGTACAAACCCCAGTACCACAAAAAAAAAAGAACTAATACCAATTCTTCTCAAATTGCTCCAAAAATTGAAGAAGAGGGAATTCTTCAAAACTCATTCAGTGAGTCCAGAATTACCCCATTATCAAAAGAAGACAAGGGCACAACAGAAAAAGAAAGTCACAAACTGATATAACCTGATAAACACAAGTGAAAAAATCATTGACAAAATATTAACAAACCAAATCCAACAGCATATTAAAAACAGATCATTCACTATGATCAAGTGAAATTCAAGTCAGGGATGCAAGGCTAGTTTAACATACACAAATCAATAAATGTGATATGCCACATCAGTATAATGAAGGACAAAAATCATGTGATCATTTCAATATACACAGAAAAAGCATTTGGTAAAATTCAACATCCCCTCATGATAAATATTGTCAACAAATATAGAAGAAACATATCTCAGGATAATAAAGCCTACAGCTAACATCATCCTGAGATTTGAACCAAGGCAAAGATGCCCACTCTACCACTTTTGCTCAACAAAGTACTGGAAGTTCTAGCTAGAAAAATCAGGCCAAAGAAAGAAATAAAAGGCTCAAGTTAGGAAGTCAAATTGTAACTGCTTATGGATGACATGAACTTATATACCTAAAGACTCCACCAAAAAAAAAAAACTTTTAGAACTAATAAATGAACTTGGCAAAGTTGCAGGACACAAAATCAACATACAGAAAATAATAGTGTTTCTATATGTTGGTAGTGAATTCTCTGAAAAAAGGCAAGAAAGCATTCATTTACAATAGTTACAAAATTAATAAAAATACTTAGGAATAAAATTTAACCAAAGAGGTTGAAAGACCTCACATCTCTACATTAAAAACATAAAACACTGATGAAAGAAACTGAAGAGGACACACACACACAAAAAGGGAAAGACACTTCAATTTCTGTGTTCATGGATCAAAAGAATCAATATTCTTAAAATGTCCATTCTATCCAAAGTGATCTATAGATTCAATGCAATCCTTATCAAAATGCCAATGACATTCTTCATATAACTATAAAGAAGAAATGATCTTAATATTGGATGGAACCACACACACAAAAAACCAAGAAAACAAAGCAGGAGACATTATATTATTTGATTTCAAAATATACTTCAAATCTGTAGCACTCAAAATCTCATGGTATTGGCATAAAAACAGATACATAGACCAATGGTACAGAATACAGAGCCCAGAAATAAACCCATCCATCTATAGTCAACTGATCTTCAACTAAGGTACTAAGATCACACATTCTTTTCAAGAAATGACGTTATGGTGCTTAGAAAATTGGTTATCTACATGAAGAAGAAAGAAACTAGACTCCTATCTATCACCATTTAAAAAATAAGCTCAAAATGGAGTAAAGACTTCAATGTAAGACCTGAAACTATGAAACTACTAGAAGAAAACATAGGGAAAATGTTTTAGGACATTGGAATGGACAATGATTTTTTTTTTTTAGATGAGACTCCCAAGTACAGGGAACAAAAGCAAAAACAGATAAATGGAATTACATCAAACTAAAAAACTCTTCACAGCAAAAGAAGTAATGAAGACAAAACCTAAAGAATGGTAGAAAATATTTGCAATCTATATATTTGACAAAGGGTTAATATCCAGAATGTATAAGGAGCTCACAAAATAGCAAATAACTCCCCCAAATAAAGTGGGCAATAGACCCAGATAACATTTCTCAAAAGAAGACATACAAATGTCCAAAAGGTACATAAGAAAATATTGAACATCACTGATCATGAGGGAAATGCAAATCAAAACCACTATGAGCTCTCACCTCATTCTAGTTAGAATAGCCATTATCAAAAAGGCAAGTGCTGGCAAGGATGTGGAAGAAAGGGAACCCTTAAACACTGTTGGTGGGAATGTAAATTAGTACAGCCATTATGGAAAAAAGTATGATGGTTCCTCAAAAATTAAAAAGAGAACGACTGTATGATCCAGCAATACTGCTACTGGGTATATATCCAAAGGAAATAAAAGCAATCCATCTGTCGAAGAGACATCCATACATACTCTCATGTTAATTGCAGCATTATTCACAACAGTTGTAGAAGGTTTGGAATCAACCTAAGTGCCCATTAACTGATGAATGAATAAAGAAAATGTGATATATATATATATATATATCTATATATATATCTATATATATAGATATATATATATATATATCTATATATATAGATATATATATAGATATATATATATATATATATAATTGAATACTATTCAGCCATCAAAAATAATAAAAAATAAAATCCTGTGTTTTTGTGACAACATATATATAACTGAAGCTCATTATATTAAGAAAAATAAGCTGGGCATAGAAAGACAAATACCACATCTCACTCACATGTGGAATCTAAAAACATTGATCTCATATAAGTTGAAAGTAGAAAAGTGGTTACCAGAGGCTGGGGAGATTAGGGAGATGAGGAAAAGTATGGTAAACAGGTACTAAGTTAGATTTAGATAGAGGAAAAACCTTCCAGTGTTCTGCTGCACATTAGGAAGACTATTACAGCGACAATGTACTATACATTTCAAAAATCTAGAAGAAAGGATTTAGAATGTTTTGTTTTCAATACAAAGAAATGATAAATGTTTTAGGAACTAGATATGCCTACCTTGATTTGAACATTGTACCAATGTACACATATATTGAAACTTTACATGGTGTCTCATAGATACGTACAATTTTTATGTATCAATTAAAGAGACAGAAGAGGAAACAGTGAAAACATCCAATAATAATTTAATTAGAACCCCCAAAAGACAAAAGACAGAAATGAAGATATAGTGACTATGAGCTTTCCAAAACTGATGGAATAATTTTGATCCACAACTGTAGAAGGTCTCTAATTTCAAATGAGATAAAAAAGAAATTCCCACCTATACCTATTAGAATGAAAATAAAGAAGAGCAAAGTGAAAAGAAAATACACAGGCCTAGAAAAAGATATGTGGCATTTCAAAGAAGTGACATTTAGACTGAAAATTGATCTCTCAATAGCAGCAGTGGACAGCAGAAGGAAGTGAAGTGATATTTTCAGTGTTTTGAAAGAAAGTAATTATAGACCAGAATTATATACCAAGAGGAAATATCTTTGAAGAATGATGGGAAACGAGTACGTTTTCCTATTAAGAAATTGAGGGAGTTTTGTGTTAGGAAAGATATAAATTATGAAAGAGATACTTCAAGAAGTAAAGCAATCCCAAATGGAAAATGTGAAATGCAAAAGGAAGAGCAAAGAAATGGCAATTATATGAGTAAATCTAAAATCAAGTTGCATGTATAACAAAATGATGTCTTGAAAAGTTATTAAAAAATAATTAAATACATTATATTAGTAAAAAATAAACTGCATTCCTATACATAAATAATGAACTATTGTGCCCTCAATTTTTCAAAGCATATCATTTAAAGTAGCTATAATAAACTAAAATATTTACAAATCTACAAAATATGTGCAGCAACTGTATGCTTAAAGATGCACAATAATGAAAAATCAAGTTATAAATTTATGGAAAAATATACCATTGCCATGGCTCAGAAGATTCGATATTGTTAGTGTCAATTTTCTCCAAATTGATCTATAAATTTAACACAACTGCAAATTTCTAGTCAGAATTTTTGTAGAAATCCAATGCTGACTCTATTGAAAGATAAACAAATTAGAATATGCAAACAATTTTGAAAAAGAAAACAAAGTTAAGGAATTCAGAATACCTGATTTCAAGACTTACTCTAAAACTACAGTAATAAAGTCATTGTGGTATTGGAACAAACACAGACATATAGGTCAATGGGACAGAGCAAGGCTGAAAAATAGACCCACCCAAATATGGTCAATTGCTGCAAAAGCAATTCAATGCAGATAAAAGTAGTCTGTCCAAAAATATGGTGCTAAAATGATTGGACATCATAGGCATAAAAATGAGCCCTAAACTATATGTCACACGACATCAAAATTAACTAAAAATAAAAATGTTCTAGGCATTTATTGCACAGAAATGTTAATGTGCTGTATATTAAATGTAATGTGTTGTATCTAGGAGAAATAATTTTGAATGTAATCACCACAAAGAAATGATAAGTGTTTGAGGAGATGGATATCCTACCTTGATTTGAATATTATACAATATATACATGTACCAACACACCATATGGTACTCCATCAATACGTATAATTTTTATGTCAATTACAATTTTAAAATTAAAACTGGATCATAGATTCAATATAAGAAGAACAATTTTAGATGAAACTTAGAAAATATCTGTGACCCTGGGTTAGATAATGAGTTCTTAGTTGCAAACCAAAAGTATGACTCATAAAATAAAAATTTGAGTCAGATTTTGTGAAAATTAAAAACTTGCTCTGTAAGACACTGTTAAGAGAATGAAGTCAAGGTACAGACTAGAGGAAATATTTGCAAATCAAATATTAGGCAAAGCAATTATATCCAGAATATGCAATGAATTTGCAAATTTTCAACAATAAAAAAAATATGGCCTCTCAAAAACAGGCAAAAGGTTTGAAGAGGCACCTCACCAAAGAAACTAATGAAAAATAAACATAAAAAATGATCATAATTAATAGTTATGGAGATACAAACAAAAAAACATAATGAGATACCACCACACCTATTAAAATGGCTAAAATAAAAAATACTGATAGCCAGGTGCCGGTGGCTCATGCCCATAATCCTAGCTACCTGGGAGGCTGAGATCAGGAGGATGATGGTTGGAAACCAGCTCAGGCAGGGAGTTCGTGAGACCCCCATCTCAACCAATAGCTAGGCACACCTGTCATTCCAAGATATGGGGGAAGCTGAGATTGGGAGGATTGCAGTTCCAGGCTAGCCCAGGTCAAAAAAAAAAAAGTTCCTGAGACTCCATCTCAATGGAAAAAAAGCTGGGCATAGTGGTACATACCTGTCATTCCAGCTACAGTGGGAAGTGTAAAATAAAATCATGGTCCAAGCCAGCCTGGGCAAAAACAAGACCCTATCTCCAAAATAGTCAAAGTAAAAGGGATGGTGTAGTGGCTCAAGTGGTAGAGCTCCTGCCTAGCAAGCTGAAGCCTTTAGTTCAAACCCCTGCACCATCAAAAAATAATAATAATAATAATGACAATACAAGGTACTGATAGAGATATGGAGCAGCTGGCATACACTGCTGATGAAAATGCAGAGTGATATAATCACTCTGGAAAACAGTTTGTTAGGAAGATAAGAAAAAGAGGGGGTAAATATGAACAAACTACATATATGGAAATATTATAATGAACACCTTCACTATGTACAATTAATATAAGGTAAATATAATAAAATAGAAAATAGTTTAATTTTCATATAAGGTTACATATACACTTATCACAAGACTCAGTAATCCCACTCCTAAGTATTTACTGTTTCCCATACAGAAAGGAAAATTTATGTACAAGAATGTACATGAAACCCTGTATATGAGTGTTTATAGAAACTTCATTCAAAACAGCACTAAACTGAAAGCAATCCATATTTCCTTTGATAGGTAAATGGTATGTCCATACAATGAAATGCTACTCAGCACTAAAAATGAGCTAAATAATAGATACATGTACAGCATAGGAAAATATCAAATACACTTTTCTAAGTGAAGGAAGCCAGACTTCAAAGGTTACACACGGTGTAATTTCACTGCTATGATATTCTGAAAGAGAGAAAAACACAAGGATCGAGAACAGGTATTGGAGGATTTGAAGAAGGAGAATGTCTGACTGAAAACAAGTAGGAGTATATTTGGGGGTGAGGGAGCTGTTTTGTATCATGATTGTACTGGTAGTTAAATAACCCTAGGCATTTGTCAAAAATCAAAGCACTATATACCATAAAAGTACATTTTACTGTATATAAATAAAAGTAAGCAAGGTTAACTAATTTGAACAAGAAACAAATAATTTCAGAAGCATTCTTTTCAAGTAGTCCTAACTATAAATATGAAGGCGTGAATCACAATTATGAGAGAAAAATTTTGTGGATTCCTCTACAATATCTCCTGCATTTTATTGGAAAAAAACTATGCCATTTTAAAGATACTGGCTCAGGTAAGCCCCCATTTCAGTTTTTAAATGAAGGGGCCACTTGGAGAAAATGCTAGGGCTTATTCTAACATGCATATAGCTGAAAAGATAATTACATTGTGAATCTGTTGCATTTGTACTCAATTTTCTCTTAATTTTTTTTCCAGTGCTGAAAGTGGAACCCCAGGCTTTACACGTGCTACTCAAATGCTCTACTACTGAGCTATACCTCCAGCTCCATGAATTTTCTTTAAAACAGTATGTGTTATCCATTAGTCAGTTTTACAGCAATTCTCCAAGTCGTTATAGAGCTACCAGTAAAGACTGACATCATTATGGAAAGTACACACCACACATACACGTATTTACACATGCCAACATACACTTACACGCAGTCTCACGAACACAGTATATGTGTGGATACACTAGCACATGCATACAAACACAGGCACAAACAAAATATACACTTGTGTAAAATAGCACACATGCATGCTCATACACAGCATGCAAACACACAAGAACACCTTCATGCCATACACATAATTTTTTTTCTCTTACAAATATGAATCATTTATTAAAATCCAGAATTTAAGAATTATGTTTAGGGCTGGAGGCATGGCTCAAGTGGTAGAGTGCCTGCCTAGCAAGCACAAGACCCTATGTTCAAACCCTAACACTACAAAAAAAATCATGTTTAAACTGGACTTGGTGGCACATGTCTGCAATCCCAGCATTAAGGAGGCTGAGGCAAGAGGATTGTGGGTTGCAGAATGAATTCTAGACCAGTCTGGCCTTCTAGTAAGACCCTGTTTCAGAACAAAACAAAACAAAACAAAAAGAAGAAAACAAAAAAAAAGGAAGGTTTTGCCTTAAATTCTTTTAAAAATAAGCTGGTTATAAATGAAAAACAGATAAAAGATTAGGCAATACTTAGGCTTCTTGGCTAAGATCTTTAATAATATCCAAATATAGTGCTGGGGCTGTAGCTCTGTAGTAGAATGCTTGCCTATCATGTTGAGTCCCTGGATTCAATCCCAGGCACTGACAAAATCCAAATATATTCCATCAGGTTTGGGGAGTTCACTCTTGGAACTCAGCTCAGCCATCATGCTACTTCTACCCCCCACACTCTGTCCTCAGCCCTACCTGAGCTCCCAGATGGCAGCCAATGCTAACTTGCCGTGTGTAAATGAACCACCTTAGAAGTGGATCCTCCAGTTACTAGTTGAGCTGCCCCAGCTGGTACCATGTAGGGCAGAGACAAAAGTCCCTGTCAATGCCTGCCCAAATTTCATATTTATGAGCAAAATAAATGGTTGGTATTGTTTTACACCACTAAATGTTGGTCCATTTGTTATACAGCAATAGATAACTTATAAGTGCAGAATAAAAAGATGCTGAAATTATTTTATATTCTTTTATTGATACTGTGTCTCTTCCATTTTGCCATGCCACTAAACTCTCCCATAGCATGCACACACACACACACACACACACTATGATTGTTGTTCCAAAATAGCATAGAGGAGAGATAGGTGAAGGGAAAATTAGAGGGAGAGGGAGAGGAAGAGAGAAAACAAATTCATAAGTATGATAACCTTATACTGAGGAGTAAATGCAAGAAACCATTTCCAATGTTTGGGTCAAGCATGAGTGGCAGTTTAAATGTGTCCAGAGGGAGAGCTTCAAGGAAGAATATGAGAAATGACTATTTAAGGGGATTTCAAGAGTTTGTGGTGTTAATTTGGCGATGTCATTGCTGGGAGATGCACTTGTTTTTGCTAAAATTTGATGGTCTTATGAATGGATGCTGTGGGCTCAACTAACAGATTCAACCACAGGACAGCAAACCTCTGAAGTGGAGAGAAATACTCTAAAACTTTTCCCATAATAGTGGAGGATGGGTTTTCATGGCAGGGAGTAAAGATTGAGAATGTCTACCCATTAGGGATATTCCCAAATGAGAAACTATCACAGGATTGAAAAAGCTTGCCTGCAGGATTGGCCAGGGGCAGATGCTAGTGGTTAGGTTGGTGGTTAGAAGCAAGTCCCTGAAACTGAAGGCATAGTCTTATTTTTCCTTTCATCATATAATATTCATTGATACTGTCTCTAATAATTCTGTCAATAAATATTTATTGAGCACATATTAAGTGCTAGGCACCAGAAATATGATGATGACCAAAACAAACATGGCCCCTGCCCTTATGGTAAGGCAATCCACATGAAATGGAATCCTTCCATAAGATAATGCCACATCATTATTAAATCCTAGGTTGTATTTAATTAACTTCAGAAGATGGAGAAACTCAGAGAAGCTACAATGAATCTGGTATAATCCAGAGGAGGTGGGTTTGGAGAAGGGTGTTGTTACTTGTAGGTTTTGGTTAGAGTGTGCGACAATGCACAGAAAAGCATTCTAGGTGAGGGAAGGAATACCATTCTAGACTCAGAGGTGGAATGAACATGGTGAGTACTAATAGATAAGTTTCCATTATATTTATGAAGCTTTATTTTATCAATAGTTGTAAATGACATCAGATGCCTTAATATCTGGATTTTTAATAGTTATGACCAAAGTAAGGAGGAAGAGAGTGGTGGAGGCTTGTGTGAAAGGTGATTTGATAGCTCATTTTACTTTACTTTACTTTATTTTGTTTATTTATTTATTTTGGTGGTACTGTGATTTGAATTCAGGGCCTCACACTTGCTAGGCAAGTGCTCTACTACTTGAGCCACACCCCTAGTCCAATAGTTCATTTTAGAGTGCATGAACATTTAAATAAGAATAGATGCCCAGTGTAATTTCTTGCCCTGTCTATATTCTGTTAGATTGGACAGCATGAAATAGCTAATATCCAATCATTTCAACCTACAGAAATGTTAACTTCATACTTCATCCTGGTTGTGAGTAATTAAATATTTGTAATTGTTTAGTACATCACTCATCTCTAGGCAGTTCTGCATTCATTAGAACTATGAAATCTTGGAATTATTAAAGCTATTTTGTGGTTTATAGTTGACAGATGCTGTGATGGGCCACCTAGTTTCTCCTTCAGAAACAAAATCCTCCCTATCTTCTCTGTGAAGACTCTGGGGACATTATTGACAAATAGCCCTACGCTATCAGCTATCTCAGAGGTTGCCTTTAGATACCTGCCTTGCCCAAGGTAATGTTCTCTTCCCAGGGAAGCTCACACCTAATGACAGGTTCAAGAGAAAGTATAAAGGTCTGGCCATCTTACTTTAACTCAGGATAACTCTGAAGAATTACCCAATCTTTACAATTCCCTGTAAGGTCAGTTGAGGCTTCCATTGACTCTATACCACACACTGACTTCTCATTCCTCTCAATCTTGTTTTTTTTTCTTTACTTCTATAGGTGTTGATCCATAGTAACTTTCTTGCACTGTAAGCTTTGCTTCAAAATCTGTTTCCTAGGGTACCCAATTACAACAATTGGTGCTGGATCTGAGAAAGCAAGTGTTGAGAGTAGATTTAAGACCTGGATCACCTATTACCCAAATGGCACTGAGAATCCCATCACTAGTGGTAGGTGGAACATATGCAGCCTTTGGCATGAGGTAGTGGGACCATTGTTAAAACTTTCGCTGCTTGGTGAGATGGGTTGGTATATTGGTGGAAAGGAATGTACCAACTGATGCTATGATTCAGACATTTAAGAAATAGAGAGAAAGAAATAACTACAAGGAGATGATTTTACAACCAAATATGAAAGCCAGAAGGCCTCATTATGTTTATAAAGAGACTCTCATCTTCCCCAGGCAGAGAGTGAAGAAAACTGAAGACCAAGTCTAGGAATTTAAGAGTAGAAGGGTTCCAAAGAAGATAAACTTTCAAAATAATCATATCTGCTAGTTCATGATCTTGGTTAGGAGAGAACAGAATCCTGACACAGAGATGGGGAATTAGCTAGGCTGATATGCTCAACATATTATATCCTCAATTTTCCCTGAACCTTCTGACCTCAATTCCCTGTAAGAGGCTAGTTCTCCTCAGTTGCTTAAAGATGATATAGAGGCTTCTCCCATGCAAGACACACAGGATCTGTCCTCATCACCCCTCTAGTCACTAGGCCAACAGCTATGATTAAGACATACCATGGCCTGGCCAAGGAAATGCTGGCCTGATATGGGAGAAGAGACTCTACCTCAAAGGAGTCACAGGTCTCAGCCAACATGCACTGGCATGAATTGGCTAAGGAAGACTATTGATTTGTGAGCACTCTTCCAGGAAACAGGATTAAACTCCTTTGCAAGGTTCTCAAGTATGGTCCTAAGGATAGATCCTTTTCCAAACATAGAAAAATCAATGTCTCACTTTAACTTAATAGATTGCCAGAATTGCTGTGACAGATAGTAGAAAATTATGTGGCAGAAATGGAAATGTTAGAGTAGATATATGATGGAAAGCCAGAAAACCTACGGGGGATGGGGACAACTAAGAGGATACACCATTTACCAAGGCAATCAGAAATGTGAATGTGAGAGGAGAGAAATTTTGGGGGATAGTAATCCTCTGTTGGGCAGTGGTGACAATAAGGCATGCTGTTACAAGTATGACCTCATTGATAGAAGTAGGAATGATAGGATTCTGATACTCAAGACGCCAGGAGGCAGTGGTATAACTATCAGAAGCCAGATCTATATAACTGTAGTAATAAGCAACAAATTTGGAGTAACAGACAGGAGGCCCTGACTTTTAATATGTAATGAAGATGTTTAATAGAACATGATATCATGAGGGGAAAAACAAAAGGCAACTGCTCAATCCATGAAATCAGGGATAGATGATCAGGTAGATGAGCACAATCACCTAAAAAAATGTCCCTATTTCTTGTACAGTTCCTGGACTTGAGTCCGTTTTTAGAACCAGAACCTCTTGACTGAAGGACAGATAAGTCACAAGGAGGAAGGACCCAGCAATACTATGGTAAGTGTAGTCATGACTCCCTCAATCCATGCTTACAGGAATCCACAGCCATTCACTTAGGTAACTGTACACTGAAGAAGGGGTAATATCCAAAATTTTAAGTGCTGTTGGGCACAGGATCTGAGTCGACATTGATACTTGAACACCTGAAGCATCTTTATGAAACTCCTGTAGGAGTGGTGGTTAAGTGGGGACCAGGTAATAAATGGAGCCATGGTCCAGGTCTGAATCTATAAACCCGCTCAGTAGTCATTTCTTTCACCCTAAATGGATTGTCAAAATGGACCTTCTGAGTAGTTTGTACTATCACCAGTTTGAGAGCTATCATAGTGGGGAAAAGCCAAATGGAAGCTTCTAAAGTTGCACCCCCCAACAAAGACAGTTCATGAGAAGAAGTATCTAATCTTGAGAGAAACAGGGAAAATTAATGCCACCCTTAAAGACTTAAAGGATGTAGGGGTAATGGTCCATATCATGTCTCCATTTAAGTTATTTTCTGGTCCTTCTAAAAGCTGGGCAGATCCTAGAAGCTAAAAGAGGACTGTCGCATACTCAACCAAATGTTAGCTCCAATTTCAGCTCCTTGTGCCATATGTAGCATCTTTGGTAGATCAAATGAAATGATCTCAAGTATGTGCTATGTAGGTATTGGTGTGGAGAATTCTTTCTTATTAGAAAAGAGAATCAGAAACAGTTTAAGTTCACTTGGAACACACAACAGAATACATTTGTAGCCTTGCTCTAGGGATATGTTAATTCTCTTCTTCTCCATTCTAAAATAGTTTGAACAAAGGCTGATGGTGTGGTTCAAGTGGTGGAGCTCCTGCCTAGCAAGGGTGAGGCCCTGAGTTCAACCCCCAATACTGCCAAAAAAAAAGTTTAAAAAGAACTACATCAGCTACACATCCCATAAAACATCACAATGGTCCACTCTGTTGATGACAGAAAGTAGAAGATAAACCCTATGAAAATTCAAGGAACTGCCACAAAATCAACAAAAATTTTAGAACTTCAGTGGTCTGAGGTATACCAACACATCCCCTCAATAATGAAGAAATCATTTTTATGCATCTTGTCCCTTTCACTAAAAAAGAACACAGCACTTCTGAGGTCTCTTACAATAGTGCTATGACCCACTAATGTCTGCCAGCTTTAATGGGACTCAGAACAGGAAAGAATTCTGCAGAAGTCCAGCAGCCCTGTTGTTTAGGCAATATTACCCATAGACCATATGGGATTAGAAGTATCAGTAGTGAGAAAAATTGGTTGGAATTTTAAGTCCTATGAAAGAATCATAATATAGACCACTGGGCTTCTGGAGAAAAGCCATGTCATAAACACTTTCCAAAAGATAACTCCTGGGTTGGGGGTAAAGTTCACTGGTAAAGTGTGTCCTTAGCATGCACGAGGGCCTGGGTTCATCCTCATGCACACACACACACACACACACACACACACACACACATATATCTTGGCTCGCCCTGGTACAGATGATCAGTGGATCACTAAATCTGACTAGCTCATCTGGAATGTAACCTGTCTTCACCAATTTCCTTTTGCAGAGCATATCCTGTTTGCTTGCATGAGATACTTTGCATTTTATTAGCATATATCAATTGTATAAAGGGGCTTCATAGTGATATTTCTATAATTCGTATATTTTGATCATATTCACCCACTCTTTCTTATCTCCCCCCTTTCCTGACTTTTTTCCTTTTTTTTTTGGTGGTACTGTAATTTAAACTCAGGACTTTGTGCTTGCTAGGCGGGTGTTCTACTGCTTGAGCCACATCTCTGCTCCTTTTTTCTCTGGTTATTTTGAAGATAGGGTCTCACTTTTGCCCAGGGAGGCCTGAACCACGATTCTCTTATTTTACACTTCCCACCATTGCTGGGATGACAGGCACATGCCACCACACCCAGCTATTGGTTGAGATGGAATCTCACAAATTCCCTTCTCAGACTGGCCTGGAACCATGGTCCTTCTGATCCCAGCCTCCCAAGTAGATAAGATTACAGGTGTGAGTTACCAGTGCCCAGCTTTATTTTTTCCAATTTTTAATGAGTTTCATTATTCTGTTTTCATATATGCAAATTTTCAAGCCTTCAGATGTGCTGTAGGAGCAGGGGTGTGCTGATGAATATCTAGCAACTGCCTCTGAAGCAAAAAGCTGTGATTTGTAGCATTTGCTGATTTCCATGGTCTATATACTCCCACCACAGCAAATTGCAAGTTATCAATGTAACATCACTTAATGCAAAGTCAGAAAGAGCTGTACCGAAGCACATCATTACATAGTGTTCCCATCACACAGATACAACAGATGTTAACAATGTTGAGAAAAAAAATCATAGAAAAATTTAGTGAAATAATTAGGAGGTAATGAGTTTGGGGTTTTTGCTAACTTACTTGATTGTAAATTTACATAATTTAAGTTTTAATAACATCGGCCTTCCACAATCATGTCACTCAATTCCTAAAAATGTAAACACTGGCTCGCATGGCTAGTATGCATTAGTCCAGTGCAACGGTGAAAGCTTTTCACTCTGCAAGAGAATCGCTAGATGTGGAAGGTTGTCAAGGACATGTTATTTTAGTTATTTTGTCCTAAAATTTCTTTTCTGTTTTTATATTTTTTATTGTGCTAGCTGGAGGTACATTGTGGCATTTACAAAAGTACTGACAATATGTCAAATATATCATATTTGAATTCACCTCCTCTACCATTCTCCTTTATCCCCCTCCCCCATTTGTACAGAGCTGACTGAGAATTTTATTATTTATTTAAAATATTTTAATTAAAACATATTAATTATATATATTAATGGGTTTCACTCTGATACTTCCATACATGCATACAGCATGCATTGATCATATCCATACAACTCTCTTCCACCCTCACCCCATCTGCTAGCACCTTTCCCAGATCCTAGTAATAATCACTATTCTACTTTCAGGTCAGTGCTTCCTTCAGTGACAATGGTAAGTGACTCTTGTTCGATTATTGCTAATTTTCATTTCAATAAACTAATTCTTTTCCTCTTGGGACCTTTCCAAATTAAATTATAAGCCTTTCAAAGGAAACAAACAGGTATTTTTCTGCATATTGTAAAGTCAAAATAAATATTCATTAATTCAAACTCCTATTTTACAAGTCAAACATGAAGCAATCTTTAGATTCTAAATTAATCTAATAAGCTGTTGAGATGCACCATGTTCTCATTTTTAACAACATTAGAGTTATAGGAGTGATAGAAAATGGATGTCACGAATGGACCTAATAGCATTTTAAACAGTTATTATTCTAATTTCTGATGTTTCTCCTATTTGTTACAACTTAAAATGTAAACTCTTCTTAGCCTTAGAATACTGAAAGCAACAATAAATCATTTTAAGTGGATACCTAATAAAGTATGATTAATTTTTTCATTTTACTAATTTCACACACTGATATTCTCAACTGATTTTTAATGCCTGGAAACACAGTATCACCAAAGTAATAAGTAAGTTTCATTAAGATCTTAACTCTCCACTCTCTTCAAAGTACTAACCATTAGAGGAAAACAGTGCCTCAATATTCAAGAATCTATGTAGCTTATTTTATCAGTTTTGGATTAATCATAGCAAATTTTGAGTACTAACTATATAATCAAATCTGTACCTTAGAGTAAATATCATTTCTACTGGCAATGTACTTATTAGATGCTTTCATCTAAATAGTTGAATTTGAATTTGAATGATTATTTTCAGGAAATACAAGTATTAGGCCCGTTGAAAGTACATAGTTATAATTAGTTCTCTCTGTGTGAGGGGGGGAGAGGGAGAGAGACACAGAGAGAAAGAGAGAAAGAGAGAGGGAGGGAGGAGGAATGCAAGAAATGCATGCATGCATGCATGTATATCTAGGTCATGAGTAACTGTATTAAAGAGATTTTTTTCCCTCTTCTTATAGTTTTCATTTTCTGATAGACCTTAAATATCAATAAATTTTCCCAGTAATATCTATACAGAGAGATTAACATTAAATAATAATATAGTAAGCCTTGGTCCTTCATGGTTTAAAGGATTGTTGGAAATTATATTTGTTTCAGGTGAAGATTCTGCTAATTTCTCCCTAGTTGGTGTCTCATAAAAGTTAGATATAATAATTAGAAATACTCATTTTTACCTCTCCAGATACAGGTCTAAATTTCACAAACATTATGGATCACATATGAGTTTTATTTTAAGTGTCTTTTTTCAGACTTTATTTACAGCAGCATCAGATTTATACAGAAGTAAAAATATTAACTAAGTACAGGCTATATGCAAAAGAATCTCTTTTTTAACACTTGGTAAATTAGTGCAAAAATATCCTTGTGTTATATTATTGATGGACTTAACAATATTTTAACATTGTTCTGGAAGAGAATAGAAAAAGAAACAAGATTGCTGTTTAAATTTTAAAGCATTTACATTTTTAAAATCTACTTTTTTTTGTGGTGCTGGAGTTTGAACTCAGGGCCTACACCTTGAGCCACTCCACCAGTCCTTTTTAAAAAAATTTCTTTTATTCATATGTGCATACAATGTTTGGGTCATTTCTCCCCCCTTCCCCCCCACCCTCTCTCTTTCCCCCACCCTCTCCCTTTCCCCCCCACCCCCTCGCTACCAAGCAGAAACTATTTTGCCCTTATCTCTAATCTTGTTGAAGAGAGAGTATAAGCAATAATAGGAAGGACCAAGGTTGTTTGCTGTTTGAGATAAGGGTACCTATACAGGGAGTTTACTCATATTGCTTTCCTGTACATGTGTGTTACATTCTAAATTAATTCTTCTAGAACTAACCTTTTCTCTAGTTCCTGTTCCCCTTCTCCTATTGGCCTCTGTCACTTTAGTTTCCCACCAGCCTTTTTTGTGAAGGGTTTTTTTGAGGTAGGATAGAGTGGTCCTTTATGAGGAAAAACTAATGAGACAAACAGATTCTCCTGTATCTGGTGTATAATCAGTTCCTTTTCCACTTTCCTATAGTCTAGTAGCATGAACATCACCACTAACACCACCACAAGAAAACCCACGTTAAAGTACAAGCATTCCACCAGGCACTGGTGGCTCACGCCTGTAATCCTAGCTACTCGGGAGGCAGAGATCAGGAGGACTGCGGTTCAAAGCCAGCCCAGGCAAATAGTGCATGAGACCCTATCTCGAACCCCGGTACCACAAAAAAAATTACCCGTAAATGAAAAATTAAGAAATACATTGAGTAAATTATGCTGCCACTTTTGTAAAAATGTATACATGTATTTATCTGCCTTTGTATGTACAAGACAATGTTTAAATGGTAACAAGAAACTCTAGATTGCATGTCTAGAGGAAGGTAATGTATTGATTTTTCTTTCACTCTAAACCTTAAGTTTATATCATTTGCTTTTATTTCCTAAAAAGACAAAATAATTTTAAAAATGACTGGCAATGTGTGGTAAGTCTTATTTCTTTCTTCCTAGAAAGACCAGGGTGTATGTTCATATTCTGTCCACCAACTGGCCGGACTGGCCATCAACTCCTTCATTAAGATGGAGTATTTTTACAACAAGGGAGCACTGAAGAATAAAGAAGTGAAAACCTTGGGAAAGAACTTTTAGGTAACTTTTAAGTGTTTTAGGCTATGAACCTTTTGCAAGTCTCTTAAAATGAATAGACATCATCTCAGAAAAATATGTAAAATTTTACATACAGTATCAGGTTTATGGATCTATCTACTTGCGTCCCATTTCAGGCTACTCTGAAATGGAAACACAGATTTTTTTTTCAGCATCACAGGAGGTCTATTTTATTTTTTATTGAAGAAATATCTGGCATAAAGTTTCATTTTTTTTCTTTAGGCAACATTTCTTAACAGGCAGATATAGTGCATTCTAGTTGTTATAAAACCAATTTTCATTTAGATATGACTCCCTTTAGTCTTAAAGCTTGCTTAAGAGCTGTGATATCCTGTATCTGTTAGTATTTTGATGTCTGTGACTCTATTGAGAAGGTAAAAAACAAAGGCCAACTCACTCCACGGGATATTTTGGCCATGATAACACTCTCCTTCACTGACCTCCAGCGAGGTTACCCTCTTTCCCACAGAGTTTTGGATTTCAGTTCCAGTTGCAACACATAGCTACTTCAATATGAGAGCATACTTTCCCTAGTATATCTACAAATATTTTGATTTAATGTGGCTTTTTGCAGATCCACATTATTTTCACCTCTCCAAATGATGAGGAAGAATGGGGAAGAAACTTCCAAAAGGCGATTTGTTGCACTTCCAATGAAAAGATATAAGTTACATCTATTATTTCACTAGGCCCTATCTCCCTGAGGTTGCATTTATAGAAGACACCAGTGGGCTGTGAAACATAGTCACTTACTTTAGGTGGTTGAGCCAGAATGTGAATCGAGCCCCATGTAGTCTCACCCCTCCTCAAATACCCTGTAATGGTTTCTGGGGAATTTATAAACTATTGATTTGGAAAGCTATATAATTGAAGTGCCATAAATTTAATTTAAAGGTTTCAAGATCAGTGGTTCTCAGATGTTAGCATTTCCCAGGATCACCTGAAGTGCTTGTTAAAAACAGATTCCTAGGCTAGGGTTGCAGCTCAGTGGTAGAGCATTTGCCTAGCACATAGGAGGTCCCGGGTTCCAACCCCAGTAATGCAAAAAACAAACAAACAAAATCAGATTCGTGAGAGTACATCTAAGGAGAGACCCAAGAATTTGGATTTCCACCAAATTCCCAGATGCTGCTGATGCTGCTGATCTGGGTACCACATGCTGGACCACATAATGGAGAGAAGTCTCACGCTGGTGGGAGCAATCCTCAGCTTCTCACCCCATGGTGCAGCAGGACCTCAGCAAAGTTCTATTCCAAATGCACCATTAGATTTTAGAAAATAATGTTAACTGTAATATTCACCTATTTCTCTTGAGGTGAATAGAATACATTTTCATCTCTCATCCTCTCTTTCATTCTGTAGACACACTTTTTATAAGTAATGTATCTTATTACCACAGAATGCACTGTGTATACTCCTACTGAGTTTACATGCTTGTAAAAAGTACAAGGTAAAAAATTCTCATTCCTTTTTATTCTATCCATCCTGGATGCTGAAAGTAATTGCAGTTTTATGACAAACTTTACTGTTTACCAACTGGGTCCTTTCTGTTGCATATATCACTTAAAATTTTCATTCTATTAATTGTGGTTTTTGCATGTGCAGCACAAAACAAATTGTACTAATTTTTGCTGATAAAAAACTTTGGGAGCAAGGATATCCAGTTAAGTCTTAAAACTTGAGTGCAAATGAATGAGTTTAATTTACTTAATCTAGAGAACAATTATTTAGAGCTTTAAGCAATTTGGCATCTGGGTGTGCAGAAGGGGGATGTGGGTGGGACTAACATGTTTTTGCCAAAACTGAATTTCTGCCTAGTGTTTTTGGAATTTCAAGAATCTAATTAAGACATTTGGTAAATTTGCTTTAAATTGCCATAGAACTAATAAACTACAGGCATTACAGTGTCTGTCAGGTCTGCTTTGAGATGCTCAGTCCCTTCAAACTAGATCAAGACTATAGAGTGTGCAAAATAAATGACACCATTCAAATAGCCTGCAGGTAACTGCTGACATCCATGTTCCCACCATAGTTGCCTGGGTCAAGTAATGATGACGGGTTCATGGCAGCCTTCACCCACATTGCAGAGATCCATGGCACTCTCTCCCACTAGTAATAGCAGAAATAGTGATACTGAAAACCTCGCTCACCTTCTCTTCTCTCAGTTGTAGGAGTCTTTAGCCCTTGTTGCCATGCTGCTGCATTTCCCACACACTCTTATTTCATAGTTTCTCCCATCTTGGGTCAAGCCTCTACAAATATCAAGCTCTGTTGCTGAGGTTAGGTGAATTTAGGCTCAAGGACTAGTATGTAGACACGTTAGGGGAACTTGGAACTAAGGGCAAGTCATGGTACTATTGCTGCTACATTGTGGGTTAGGTAAATTTTTGTAGGCCAACCTAGACACTGCATTATTTTGTCTAATTTCTTTTCTTTCAGGGAAAATTACAGTCTAATTTCCAAATATGTGATTTTAAAATAATCTTTTGTTATATAATGTATTATTCCTAGGGAACTAATACCCTTTCTCTTTCCCTTTGTATGAATGTGCTCTTTCTTTATTAACTTGCTTCAAACATTCAGCTCTTTGTTAAGGATCATTGGTAAGTTGTGAATTCCTAATACTTACTAATAATTACTGAAATATTATCATCATAATGCTTTTCCATCCTGATTCCCTAATTAAGCCAATATATCAATTGGCATTTCTGGAACTTTGACATCCAAAGTCCTATCTTAAGAGGCCTGCTTATGCTCTTACTAAAGCAATTATAAGATAATATGAAAGGCTACCATAGAAATATGTATGTGTGGGTGTCTTGGTTGGCCTGGAACTGCCACTTAAACTTCCCATGCAATCAGGCAGCTCACCCCAAACTCTCAATGACCTGCACTGGATAAAGTTTTCCTAACTTCATGGGTATGTGCCATTTCTGATTGGGCTATATCCCAGAGCTACATGTGAAAGAACTCTGGAGTTCTGAGAAAAATTGGTGGTTTAGATATGTCTGATGAATATATATATATATATATATATATATATATATATATAAAAGACTTCTACTCAGATTATATAAAGAATTCTTATGCATTTCTAAGAAAAAAACAATTGACCCCAAAGAAATTATGGGCAGAAGACTTGAACAGACATTTTACAAGGAGCAAATACACCCTGAAAAGAGCTCAACTTCCTTAGCCATCAGAGAAATATGAAGAAATTCTATAATTTAGTGTCTTTGTATACTAATCAGAATGACTAAAATAGAAAACAAAAATGTTAATTATTGTGCATCACAAGTATGTGGAGTAACTAGAACTTTTAATATATTACTGATAGAGCAGAATTTTTTACATTTGAAAAATCCTTTGGACATATCTACTAAAGCTAAATATATACCTACATTATGACAGTGATTTCACTCCTAGATATATACTCAACAAAAGTGTACACATCTATTCACTCAAAGCCTTATTTGAGAATGTTCACAGCAGCTCAAACTAGAAAACATCTGTGATGATTAATTTTATATCAACTTTTCTGGACCACTATGTGTGCAGATATCTGGTGAAATATTCTGAGTATTTCTGTGAGGGTATTTTTGATGAGATTAACATTTAATTGGTAGACTGAGTAAAGCAGATGGTCTTTCCCAGTGAGGATGGTTCTCATCCAATCAGTTGAAGGCCTAAACAGAACAAAAACACTGCCCTTGCCTAGATAGGAGGGGATTTTCTTCTGCCTTCATGACCTTTGAATTAAGACATCAGATTTTTTTCCTGCTTTCAGACTCAAATGGAAACATCTGCTCTTCCTAGGTCTGGAACCTATTGGCCTTCAAACTGAAATTATCCTATCATCTCTATGAGGTCTCCAGCTTGGTGAGTAACTCTGTAGATCTTGGGACTTATTGGAATCCATAACCACATGAGCCAATTCATTATGATAAATCTCTTGATTTTTATATCTATCATCTATCTATCTATCTATCTATCTATCTATCTATCTATCATATTGGTTCTGTTTTCTAGAGAACCCTGATTAATGTAAAACCCAAATGCTCATCAAGAGTAAAATGGATTATGTGTGGTATTTTTCACACAATGGAATACTGTAGAGCATTGAGAATTAACAGATAACAACTACCAACAAAAATATCCAGACACAAAAGAAAGGAGGCAACACTAATCTACACTGTTAGAAGATAGGACAGTAACCACAAAGATGGGAAATTGCTTTAAAGGTAGGAATGATAGCCTTTGGGACTATCATTTGGGGTTGCTTGTCAAGTTTTGTTTCTTGATCTGAATGCTAATTACTTTAATGTGTTCAGTTTGTAGAAATGTACTGAGCTACACACTTATGATTTGTATATTATGTGTACACACACACAATTAAAAATTTGTTGGGGAATACTCTAAAGAAGCTATAAAGGCAAGGAGTCTGAGCAACAACCTATGAACACGAGCTTTCCAGGTCACATCAGTTGGTAGGGACTAAGACATATTTGAGTTCAAATTCTAGTATATTCCTTCTAAAATCTGGAATAAGATAAAGATGCCCGTCTTCACTACATTTATTCAACATAGTGCTGGAAGTCAAGGAAAAGAAAGAAATAAAAGACATCCAAAGTGGAAGTCAAATTGTCACTGTATATTTTTTTGCAAATTACATAATTTTGCAAATAGAAAACACCCAAAGCTCACCCCAAAATTATTTGAAATAATTCATCAAAGTTGCAGGATACAAAATCTACATACAAAACCAGTGTATTGCTATATGCCAGTAACAAATTTTCTCAAATAGAAATAAAAAAAGCAATCCCACTTATAATAGCTACAAAAACTAAAATACCTGGATGGGACATGGTGGTGCATGACTGTAATCCTAGATACTGAGAAGATGGAGATCATGGCAATCATGGTTTGAGGCCAGTCTGGGCAAAAAGTTAGAGAGACCCCATCTCAACAAGTAAGCTGGGCATGGCAGCATGTGCTGGTTATCCAACATAGGTAGGAAGATCACAGTCAAAGACTGTCCCTCAGGCAAAAATGTAAGACTGTATCTGAAAAATAATTAAAGCAAAAAAGGGCTGAAGGCCTGGCTCAAGTGGTAGAGTGCATGTCTAGCAAGTACAGACCCTGAGTTCAAACCCCGGTACCACCAAAATATATATATTATATATGTGTATATGCACACACACCTAGGAATAAATTTAGCCAAAGAGGTGAAATATTTCCACAATGAAAATTATAAAACATTGATGAATACAATAGAAAAGGATGCAAAAATGTAAAAAGATACCTTGTGTTCATGGATTGGAAGAACCAATATTATTAAAATGTCCATACTATCCAAAGCAATTTACAGATTTGATAGTACTGAATCTGTAAATTTTGTTACCCTATCAAAATACTAATGCAATTGTTTACAGAACTAGAAAAAATTCTAAAATTTGTGTAGAACCATAAAAAATCCAAATAGCCAAAACAATCTTGAATTAAAAAAAAAATGAAGCAGAAGGCATTATACTACCTGACGTCAGAGTGCACTGCTAAGCTTTTGTAATCCAACAGCATGATATTGATATAAAAACAGACACATAAAATATCAACAAATAAGCTGGACATGGTGGTTTCTGCCTGCAATCCCAGCTACATGAGAGGTGTAGTCTCATCTGAGGGAGGGCCCAGGCCAAAACACAAGAACCTATCTGAAAAATAACTAAAGCAATGGGGCATGGCTCAAGTGGTACAGCACCTGCCTAGTAAGTGTGAGGCCCTGAATTCAAACCCCAGTACTATTAAAAAACAGAAAATAAACTAAATATAACAAGTACTGGCAAAGATGTGGAGAAAAGGGAACTCTTACACACTGTTGGTGAGAATACATAGCCATTATGGAAAACAGTATGGAGTCCTTCAACAAAACTAAAAATAGATTTACCATGTCATCCAGCAATTACACTATCAGGGATATATTCAAAGGAAATGAAATTATTATGTCAAAGAGACATCTATACTCCCATGTTCATTGTAACACTATTCACAGTAACTAAAAAATGAGAAACAGCTGAATAAGACCAAAGGACAAGTAAGTACTGCATGGTCTCATTCTTGTGGAAATAAAAGGTTAATCTCATAGAAGGTCAGAATGGAGTGGTGATTAACAGAGACTAGAGAGAATTGGTTTGGGTAGGGATAAGGAAAGGTTGATCGGTGAGTATTAAGTTATAGATAGGTAAGAGCAATAAATACTGGTGTGATAGTGCACATCAGGGTGACTATAGATAATAATAATGTCCTGTACATTTCAAAAAAGGTAGAAGAAAGGATTTTGAAAGTTTTCACCATAAAGAAATGATAAATGTTTGAGAAGTTAAAGATGCTTAATGTGATTAAAACATTACATGGTACCCCATTAACTTGCACATTTTTTATGTGTTTATTTATCAGTTAAAAATAAATTTTTAAAAATTCTAGTATAGTACCAACCAAAAATTCCCTGGATATAACATAGCAAGCAAGCACAGGAAGACTCAGAAAGGTGGTAAGAAGAGGGTAGGCTGCAAGAGGCCTTGAAATTTAAGAAACAACACTATGATGAATCACGTGGGTTTCCTTATTGCCACCCATGCATCCTAGACAGGTTGCTGTAGAAGCTTCCAATCCAGAACCATCAACTGGCTAAGACCAAAAAAAAAACAAAAACAAAAACAAAAAATGTACAAGAAAAGCCTGTTTTCCTTAGCCAAAGTACTGAAAAAAGAGTGGCCTAACAGGAGGAAACCTTTTGGCCAATAACCCAGGAAGTTGACATTTCACTTTATCCCACTCTCTACCCAGCAAAAGAAAACATCACACTCCAGTTCCCCTGATGGATGGTATTGACTAGCTGAGCAAGGACAAGGATCTTCCATCTCTTAACTAGCAGAGCAGATGGCAGCAACCCAATTCCCCTGCCAGAGGAGTTTAAGTGGAATCAAGCAGGCTGTTGATCTTTCATCCTTTGCCTGGCAGAGAGTGCTTAGATTTCCCAGCTGGCATAATATCAGTAGAGCTCAGTGATGAGCTTCCACCCAGCTTCAACAAGGCAGAATGAGGTAGTGGGAGGTTTTATTTGGCTCTACATTTCCGAAACTCTCTTCCTCTGGTGTCAGTGGGGCCCAGCAAGGAGCTGAGCTTCCACCTCCATTTGGCGACAAGGCAGCATGAGTCAATGCCCTACTTTCACTAAGATGATGTCTGCAGACCTACAGGGAGCCTAACTTCTCACTTCCATTTTGAGCAACTGCAATAAGGCAATGTGAGTCAGCACTTAACCTTTGAAAGAATGGTGTTAGTGGCACCCAGTTGTCAGGCCCAACATCCATACCAACCTGGCTCTCCTGCTGCATGTCAACAGGAGAACTGCCTGCTTTAAGAAAAGATTAAACAGGATCCAGAGTCTTATAATATCTGAATATAAGGGATATTTTATACAATACAATATCATTTGTCATACCAAGAACCAGAAAAATCACAACAAGAATGAAAACCAAGAATCAATAGATTCAATACCAAGGTGAATCAGATTTTGGAATTATCTGACAAGGATTCTAAAATGATCATCATCAAAATGATCCAACAATTAATTATGAATTCTCCTGAAGGAAATGGAAATTATAAAAAGAACCAAATGAAAATCATAGGATTGAGAAATAGCACAGCTAAAAGTAAAACTTGCTGGATGGAATCAACAGTAGAGTGCAGATAAAGGATAAAGTCAATGAACTTAAGGCCAAATCAAATAGAATCAATAGAAATGTAAGGGCAAATTAATAGAATTTACCCAATATGAGCAACAGAGAGAAAACTGACTGAAATAAAATAAGAGAGGATGGAGGAGACAGGTGAAGAGAGAGGGGGAAGGGGAAAGAGGGGGTAGTATTAATATCAATTTTATACAATCTCTTTTTAAAAATCTCAGAGGAGGGAACACTTCCCAACTCATTTTATGAGGCTAGTATTACAGGTTGAGTATCTCTTATTCAAAATGCTTGGGACCAGAAGTGTTTCAGATATCAGAGTTTTTCAGATTTCAGAATATTTGCAAAGACTTCACCAGCTGAGCATCCCTAACGTAAAATCTGAAATGCAAAGTGCTTCAAACTCTGAAACTTTTGTGCATCGTATTGATACTCAGAAAGATTTGAATTGGGGGCCTGGGGATATAGCTAAGTTGCAGAATGATTGCCTGCAATGCACAAATTACTTGGTTTGAATGCAGCACCAAAAAATCCTGGGGATTTTTTAGCATTTTAGATTCTGGAGTTTTGGATTAGAGATGCTCAACCTGTACCATTATGTCAAGTTCAGAAAAAATACAACAGGAAAAAAGAAAACTACACACCAGTATCTCTCATGAAATTTGATGTAAAAATCTTTAACCAAATATTGCCAAGTCAAATCCATCCATCTGCAAAAAGTAGGATTTATTATAGTTATACAAACTTGGTTCAGCATTGAAAAATCAGTCAATGTACTCCATCATTTCAACAGGCAAAAGACAAAAAAACTCCATATTTCCTGTTGATTGATGCAGAAAAAGTATTTGATAAAACCCAACAACCATTCATGATTTAAAAAAAAACCTCTCAGCCAAACTAGGAGGAGAAGGGAAATACTTTTCTTTTTTGGCAGTATTGGGGTTTTGAACGCAGAGTCTTGCACTTTCTGGGCAAGTAGTCTACCACTAGAGCTACATCTCCAGCCCTTTTTGCTTTAGTTATTTTTCAGATAGGATCTCACATTTTTGCCCAGGCCAGCCTGGACCGCAATCCTCCTATTTATGCTTCCTGCATAGCTGGGATGACAGGAACACACCATCCCATCCATTTTTATTGGTTGCCATGGGGATTTCATTAACTGTTTTCCAGACTGGCCTCAAACTGTGATTCTCCAGATCTCTGTCTTCCAATAGCTAGGATTAAGGCATGAGACACCACTAGAGGGGAAATTCTTACATATGATAATGAGCATCAACAAAAAATATACTTAATATCATGCTTAATGTGAAGGATTGAACACTTTCCCTCTCATATTAGGAAGAAAAACTTACCTGTTCTAATTGCTCTAATTCAACATAATAGTAGAAGTTCCAGCTACTATAATAAGGCAAGAAAAAGAAGGAATAGTGACTGAATAGGAAGAAAAAGCTTTCCCTATTTGAAGATTATTATATACATAGAAAATTCTAAGAAGTCTATTTTTTTTAAATCCTAGAGCTAATATGAATTTTGCAAGGTTCCAGAAAGCAAGAGGAAAAAATAGAAATCAATCTCTTTTCAATATACTAACAATAAATATTTGGAGACTGAAATTAAAACACAATACCACTTACAATTGTCCCAAATTAAATGAAACAGTTATGTATAAACCTAAGAAAATATGTACAGGATCCCTATTCTGAAGATTACAAAATGACAATGAAAAAATCAAATAAATAAATAAATGGGGAGCTATGCATTGGAAAGATAAAATATAGCAAAGTGTCAATTCTCCCTAAGTTGATCTTAGGTTTAATGAAATTGCTATCAAATTTCCAGTAAAGTTGATCACTCATATTTTTCTGGTGGGAATGGGAAATGGAAAACCATTTAACAGTTTAAACCACTTATCAGTTTATTAAAATATAACCCTGCAATTACCATTAACCCAGCAACTGTACTTTTGGGCATTTGTCCCAGAGAAATGACAACCTATGTTCACACAAAAACCTGTGCATGAATCTTTGCAGCAGCTTATTTGTAATAGCCAAAACTTGGAAACATCTCAAAATCCTTTCAAAGAGTGAATGAGTAAACAAACTGTGTTATACCCATGCAATGGAATTCTATTCAGCAATAAACAGGAAAAAATATTGATACATGCAGTGAATCTCAGCATGAATAAATTATGCTGAGTGAAAAATCCCATTTAGATAACCTTACTGAGTTAATAAATATAAAGCTGAAAACAGATTTTCATTAGCAAAGGTAATGTGGTGGTTATCACCAGTAGTAATGGTTTTATGTATTTGCCAAGACCAAAGTAACAACATTTTGTACGGTATCATCAACCTAATTTAGGCCATTGATTGACTTGTGATCTACCTTAAGATCCTTGATGTTTGGAGAGGTATTTGTGAGGATGTTCATGGTTGAAACATGAAACTGTTATTGAAATATTTGACTTTATTTTCTACCAGTAGAACCTATTAAGCCAAGGATTGAAGATTAAGTAAAAAGCCTAATTGTAAGCTCATAATCATAGAATTTTAAATACCATTGGATCAGTTTGGCCTATTTAGCCTCCGTTAAATAAACTGTGTTTCTTGGGCTAAAAAGTCCACTGATACTTCTGGGCTGAGACTCCAGGAGGCGGGACTGAGCCTGCTTTGCTGAGCCACTGTGATCCTGGGCAGCCAGGTTCCAACTACATCCTTACAGTCTCAGTAGTGCAGGGGAAAGTACAGTCTTTGGAGGTTCTTTGTATTTCCTGACAAAAGATTCTACTTTCTATCTGTAGTCTGATGTACAGGCCTTTATGTAAGTTCCAGAAAAAAAGTAGAAATCAGCATGCTGTGGGTTTTCTGGAAGCCTCTGGGAAGCTGAGGTCCAGGCAGCTTCAAGGTATGATTATAACAGCTGCCATGACTGGGATGTCGTATGCTCCCTGTCCAGCCCTCTGGTCAGGGAGCCCAGCGTAATGGCTGCCAGTGTCAAGGATGGGAGGTGGGAAGCAATGGTGAGGAAGAAAGCGGATGTGAGTATTAAAGGGCAACACAAGAGAGCCTTGTGGTGATAGAACTAATCTGTATCTTGACTATATCAATGTCAATGGTCTGGTTGTGTTATTTATTATACTATAGTTATGGAAGATGTTACCAGTGAGGGAAACTGGGTTCAGTACACAAGATCTCTTCCTATTATTTCTTACAACTGCATGTAAATCTATAATGATACCAAAATATACAATTTAATTTAAACATCTGTTATATTATACCTGATGGATATGCAGTTCATCCTTTTCTCCAAGTGAGCTACTCTCAAGGGCTACTCTACAAAGACTTTTTAGAGGATTTATAAAGGCCTCTGGAGTGGGTCAATCAGTAGAGCACCTGCCTAGCAAGTGTGAGGCTCTGAGTTCAAATCCTGGTACTGAAAAAAAAAAGATCAGAGGATTTATAAGATCAATCCTATTTTCATATTAATACAGAGACTGATTATCCTAAGTATATATGAATATATACTAATCTATAATTAACACAGATTAATGGCTAACCTTGCCTTTTTCACCATGATGAGGCAAACACAATGGTAAATTGCTGGCACCCTAGCACAAATCAAGGCAATGCTACCAACTATTCTCATAATCATTGTCTGCTTCATTACCATACCCTCACAGTAAAAAGATAAAACAAAAATAAACAAGCAAAATTAAACCAAAAGGAAAATTTTAAGAATGCCCTTGATGCTCAGGTAAAAGATATTAATTAAATCTCAACCTTTGAACACACTGCATAATACTCTGTGTGATAAAATGAGCCAGGCAAGAAGTTTTGGGGGTTTTGTTTTCTTGTGGTGCTGGGGATGGAACCCAGGGCCTTGTCCATGCTAGGCAAGTGTTACACTAAAATCCAACTCCAGCCATAATGTGTGATGAAATGAAAATCACAAAGAAGGCAATTCCGCTGCACATTATAGCATGGTGGTTGTCTCTAGAAAAGGCACTCGGTTTTTCTTTTCCTTCAAAATACCATTTTTTGCTTGAAAGAACAACTAAACTACACTAATTTGAACTTGGATATTTGGCAGACATTTTCTTCAAAATGAATAAAAGGAGCCTGTCACTTCAAGGAAAACAGCTGATAGTATTTGTTGCCAATGATAAGACTTCAGCTCTTAACTGAGAATTAGAAATTTGGAAAACTTCTATCTGCTACAGTGAGCTTAACAGCATTCCAGTACTTAGTTTTTCTAGTGAGATTGGTGGTAATATTAACAAATGTGATTTTTAATAAAATGAAATGTACCAACATTTAGAAGGTCTAATTAACCCAGTATTTATTTTCCAAATGACCAATGTGTGGTATTACAAAATCATGCATAGGTAAAAGATATATGAAAAGTGTAAGACAGAGCAAAGGAGAATAGTATAACAGCAATGAAAAGTTCATTGACATACTTTCAGATTTCATAATTGTGTCTCAAGTGATAGTGTTTGCCTAGCAAGCACAAGGCCTGAGTTCAAATCCCAGTTGCACCAAAAAAAAGTAGCCACTTAGCAAATTTTGCTATAATATCAATGACAAATAGTCACAATTGTCAGAAGAGGCCCTTAAAATATTCTTTGCCTTTCCAATATGTGTGATATTGAATTTTCTTCATATATTTCAAGCACAATGTTTTGTAGCTAGAATACAGAAGGAAATATGAGAAACAGATATCCTTCATTAAGTCAGACATTAAAGAGATTTGCCAAAATGTAAAACAATACCACTCTTCTTATTAAAATATGTTATGTTAATATGTAATGGATTTAGTACTTTCAAATTTAGCTTTTTGAATATATAAATTTCTTAAAGTTATTTTAATTTCTAATAGAATAAATGTTGATAGATATAGCTCTCATAAACCAAGGTTCTCTGGAGTTCTCAATAAATTTTAAGAATGTAAAGCAGTTCTGGGACCAAAAAGTTGGGAAAATGTATCAAGTCAGACTAACAAAAAGCTTTTCACCTGAATCAATTTGCAATGTCCTTCTATGAAATTACTATTATTGAACTGAGTTCATTTAAGGCCTTATATTATTGGATTCTCTGCTTCCCTTCCCTTCCAGTCTCTTCCTAGCTACTCTCTAGTCTTAGGAAACACTGCTCTACCCCTCATGAGGATATAATGAGGACTTCATCTATTCTATTTCCCAATGTATTTTTTAATGGCCTATGGGACATATTTCTCTTACACATTAGTACAAGAAAAAGCTACATTTCTGAGCAATTTATTTGTAACAATCTTGTGTGTGCTATATTCATCATGTTTTCTGCTTCGCTTTGGCTGCTGAGTGTGCAGGTTACCACTAGAAGATGTATAAGGTTTTTCTGGACTTTAAATTTAATCTTCAGGATCACATAGTCCTCATCGCTTTACTCTCTCTTCATTGTTTTTGTCTCATATATTTATTTTTGGTGAGTTTTATAGTATTAATTTTGCAATCTCCTTTGAGTATGCTTGGAAAATAGAGGAAGGAGAGGAAGAGGAAGAAAAGAAACACAAAACTCTTAGTGTAACCCATAAATAAATACTTGGAAGCTTCTCTGCTTATCTAAATTGCCTGGAGAATCAATCTTCTTTAAGTGCCCTGGGTGTAGGCCAGGATCATTAAGGCAGGAAATCAGAAGGAACCATAGCAACAGGTTCGTTTTCTTTCCTGGAGGGTAGAGAAATGCTCTTTCTTGTGCAACCTGACAGGAAGCCAGTTCTTTCTCTCCATAATTAATCACTTTTCTGAGAGAACATAAGCCTTTTATATTACACTGAGGATGAGAACGATATGCAAAAGAAAGCAGGGGAAATCAGTGAATTAAGAGGCCAAGCAGACAGAGAAAAGCCCCTTCTGGGTCAGAGAAAAGGTCCATGAGGCAGGTGCAGATGACTGAAGTCCCAATTATTAGGATGAGCCCTGGGGTGTCAGAAAAAATTCCAGGTTCTACTCTTAATTCTGTCACTAACAACCTACACGATTTTGAGTAAACACTTCACTGTCTTAGACGTCTATTTTTTTAATCTATAAAATAGGGAGAATAATGCTTACTTTACCTAGGGCTTGAGGTATATATGAATATAAATCTTGAAAAGGTGATGATATTTAAATTTGCAGCTCTGTGCCTGAGGATGACTCCAAGGATCACAAATCCAATATGCACCATGTCATTGCTACAGCCTTTTAGACATTTTTAATCTGCTGAACTAGTTCAACTGGAAAATGTAGCTAGACCCTAAAGAATACAACAGCTAGAATATTCATAAATCTAGTTAATGCAGTTGTGCCTATTAGAGCCTGATGCTTTTGCAGTGTCTCACAGGGCCTAAGCCCCAGAGATATTGCTCATATGCTTATCTAAGGCCAATGCTCAATCCCATCCCCTCTCTTCATTGGCAGACATATCACTCCAGCAAGTTACCACTCTCATGCCCTCTTGGCTGCACCAGCATATAGCCATGCCATGACATTAATTAGCCAGACTTATGATTACCTACCTAACCCACACCCCCAACCTGTCCTTTCTGTAGCCTCCCAAAAAATCTCATAAATTGCAACTCCAATCTTCTGGTTTCTCAGAATCCCAGAGGCATCTTTAACTCATCTTTCTCACACATTCAAATAATCAACAAATCCTATTGGTTCTGTCTTTAAACTACATCCAAAGTCTGACCTCTACTTCACCACTCCATGTTATGATCCTCATTGCTGGCATCTGTACTTGCTCCCCATATAGCACAGTTTGCCCAAGGAAACATTTTTTTGTGGAGAAGTAATTTATTCATTCAATTGGCCTACTGTGAGCAAGTACGTCCACAGGATGTAGTCATGGTGTTACAGAGCTTTATAATCAGTAATTAGAGCATGTGTTAGAGATGGCAATTCAGAGATACAAAAAAGTAGCTGTCACCATGCACCTTGGCTAGCTCACTGTACTAGGTATACTAAGTATTTCTTTTTTATCTTTGTTATTATTATTATTGTACTGGGAGTACATTGTAACATTTCCAAGGAAACCTTCTAAACCATAAATCAGATCATGTCTGTTCCCTGCTCTTTTCTACCACTGACTTATATCTCACTTAAAATAAGAGCCAAAACCTGTCCATGGTTTTCAAGGTTCTATAGCATCTGGTTTCCTGATCACCTCTGTTTCATATCCTGCAAGGCTTCCCCTCTCTTAGTGTCCTTCATTCAAACTGGGCTCTCTGTTACTCCTTGAACATGCCTAATCTGGTACTGTCTCTGGGCCTTTATATGTGATGTATGTACTGTTTGTCTAGAACACTATCATGAAGATAAACAAATGATCTGCTTCCTTACTTCAGTTCCAATTATCACCTCATCAAACAGGCCTTTATTGGACAGTTTATTTAAAACAGTAACCTCCACCCATCACCATGTGCTCACATTACTCTGCATACATACTACTTCTTCACACATGTGATATGTATTTATTGATCTCTAACTTGACTCTTTCACTCCTGAACTATAGATTCCATGAGAGAGGAGCTTGATCTACTTTTTTTGTTGTTGTTGTTGTTATATACCTGGTGTCCAAAGCATGTGGTTGATGTTCAATGAATATTTGGGTAATGAATACATAAATAAACATATTAAACATTAAATAAGTGCTCATTCCTCCATACTCCCTTATATGCATTGTATCAATATTTAACTTTTCCTTGTCAGTAACCTGTGAGATGTCAGGCAAGTATTGTTTCCTTCAATTTGTGATTATTTGATCTGATAGAGTATGGAGTGACTATTGTTCTTGTGATGAGCCTAGCGATACAGAATCAAAACATAGACTGTGCCTTCATAGTCTGGGGTCACACATATTTTTCAAACTAACACAAAGTGCTATAGAAATAGCAGGGACAGAGCTTCAGTCCAACCAAAGGATACAGTGAAGGCTTTTTGAAGAGATGACAGTGAGCTGAATCTTGAAGGATAAGTGTAAATAAGTTTGGTAGAAAAATAAGGGCACAGTGTCTCCTCTGGAATAACACAGTTCATGAAGAAATCTCAGGTACTTCAATATAAGTAGGCTCTTTGGAGTTGGGTGGAGGGTAAAGAAATATCATGCTGGTTAAAGGGAGTAGGATCTGGTCACAAAGGGCCTGGTGTGCCCTGAGGAGTGTGAGCTCCATTTTTTTTCATATTTTTTAGCATCTGAAAAATTTTAGGCAGGGAAATAATGTTGTTTTGACTCCTAGACTGATTCCTACTCTCCTCTCTAAACTCTCCATATAGAAGTTAAGTGACTGTAAAATGATTTGGTCTTAAGATTCAGGGGACTGAAAACCCCTTGTGTTCATATAACCACCCAGTTTGTAAAATTTGCAAAAATTAGGTATTTTAACTACAGACAGTTAAAACTGCTGGCTCTTTCTATTCCGACTCTCTCTCCATCACAATTTCCCTTGACTTGAGTGATGTTGGAGTGGTCATGGAAGTTGAGCTGAAAACACATTTATTGGGTTACACTCACAGTCACTTCTGTATATAGCTGAGTTAGTGCTACCTGTAGGGATGGCTTCTAGAAACACATTGATTGCCCTCTAGGCTGATTCACCAGATGCATTTACACACAGATGCAGGGTCAGAGTTCATATCAGGATAGGAACCTATTTCATGGTACCCAGATCAGCAAGTGGTGTTCAGCTTCATTAGCAGCAGCTAGTCAATGGAAAAATTCTTTTGTTTTCTTTTTCCCACATCTCACTTTCTACCCATCAGCAATCCTTGCTAGCTTTACCTTCAAAATATGTTCACTGATCACTGATTATTTATTTACCATATCCCCTGGTCCTTGTCTGAATAATCTCTTGCCAGAGTAAGGCAACAGTTTTCCAAACGGTCTCTCTGTGCCTATACTAGTACCTCTATAGTTGCCAAAGGATGGATACCTGAAAAATGTAATCCAAATATAATCATTCCTAAATTTATCACCCCCATGGCTTCTGATCTTACTCAATACAACCAAAGGTTCTTTCAACAGCTTACAAGACCGTCCATGACCTTGTCCATTTCTTATCTCTTTGAGCTTTTCTCTGAATATCCCTGCCTTACCCTTGCTTTCATCAAAACTGGCCTCTTTGCTATTCCTAGAATATGCCAAGGATATTCCAGCCTCAAGGCCCTTGCAGGATCAGCTGCAGTCCCCTCTGCTGGACACTTATCCCAAATAAATGAATGACATATTCCTTTGGTTTAGTTCAGGTCTCTGCTTATATGCCACCTTGTCAAAGACATCTTTGACCACTCTGCCATAAATAACATCCCCCTCTCCTTTACTTACTATACCTTTATTTTCTCTATTTCCTACATAGCACTTAAAAATTCAAAGCTTCCCAATATAATTCTATGCTTCTATTTGGACATCATGTATCACATTAAGAAATTGAGGTCAAGCAAGTTTAAACCAAATTACTAGCATACTGTGGCTTTTATGGATGACAGAACAGAGAGAAGAGGCTTAAATAAATTTATTCATTTCTTTCTCTCACTAGAATGTAAGGTCCTTGAGAGCCAGGAATTTTTGTACTTTGATCACTGTTGTACCCCAGCTTTTAGTAGATTCTCAGTAAGTATCTGTTGAGAGAATGAGCAAAGAAATAGGATTGTATCACTTTTTACTTTTGTTCATGATCAAAAATGTCAGATGACATATGTAGGAAAAGAAATGATAAACCAGAGGCAACTACAATTAGGAGAAAGGAAGCCTCTAGATAAACAAGTATGGTTCACAGGAACCCACAGAAGGCTCTGCCTCTAATGCCAACCATTTACTGCATTTAATTTATCCTAGAAATATACATATAGGGGTAATTTCCATTACTTTAGTTGTTGAATTTATTTCTTAGCTACGTTTTTACAAATAAACCAAAATGAACAAATAACCTACAGAAATGAGGTAGTTTTTTGACAAATTACAGAAATGTATTAACATAACAGAAAAGTATAGAAATTCGATTGAGGAAAATATTTATATATGAATAGCCATGTGTTGGTGCATAACAATGTTTAGGACAATGAGGGACCACATATATAATACAACAGTAGTCCCATGAGATTGTAGTGCCTACTGATGGCATATTTGTCTTAGTTTTTTGTAACTACACTATGATATTCACACGATGAAACTGCCTACCAATGCATTTCTTAAAATGTGTTCCTGTTATTAAGCAATACATTACTCTAAACATCTTTCTCTCTCTCTTTCACACACACACACACACACACACGCACACACACACACACACGTGAATGTGGATTTAAATTCTTACTAGGAAGGAGTATTGACATCAACTAGAGGAATCCAGGTTTCTCCTAATTTCAAAGGCAGAAAGATGATTATGTCATTTATTTTTTCTTGTGTACTAAAAAGAAGGGATCAATAGTTTGACAACAATCATGACATTCTGCTATTTAAGGATAGATTTGTAAGCTCTGGAACAGGACAAAGAGGTATGATTTTTATCCTGAATATGAACCAGTATTAGTGCCAGTAGAAAGCCAGTCCCTCCTCCACAAGACACTAGGATAACTGGAGGAAATGTCATAATTTTTATCCAATGAAATATCTTATTTAAAAATAAACCCCTAGGGAAAAATATAAAAGCTATCCTTTACTGAGCACACATTAGCTCATTTAATCCTCATGACTGTGAGGTGAGTCACTACCTCTTGTTTTATAGATGTATAATTAAGACTCCAAAGAACACTTACCAAAAACATACAGCTTATAAGTGGAGGACCTTAAAATATGAATTTGGCCCCATGTAACATCATAGTGCACTGTCTGATTTCTATAACTTGTTCCATTTTGTGGGAACCTGTCTAGCAACTCAGATTTATACAGTTCAAAATCCTTTAATATCAAACTTAAACCAGAACTACTTTTACTTCCGTCTATTCCCTTTGATCTATCTTCCATGAAAATGCACTGTATGCTGGTAATTTGGTTTAGCCTTCTTCAAGTTCAGTATCCTAATGTGAAAATCCTAATAGAGGCTTAGAAATGTATTAGAACTGATAAATGTTTGAGTTGATAGTTATACTTAACCTGATTCAAACATTACATGATATATGCATGTATCAAAATATTACATTGTACTACACTAATATGTATAATTTTATGTTTTATGTATCAGTTAAAAATAAATTTTAAAAATGCATGAGAGAAATATATTGGGGAACTGATAGAATTTAGGGAGTATTTGGGACACCTGAGTAAAAAGCACAGATATGTGAAAGATATTATTAGAATTACTTCTTCTAATGTTGTGTTTCAAGACTCTTTTATTTATATCATGACCTATGTCCTTCACACTCATTTAATATCCATTGCTAAATGGTGTTGACAACTCGAATTGTAGCAATGATATTAAAACTGAGGTGCCTTGCTATCTGAGAATGAGGGTATTTTGAGGTTGTATATGTAGCCAGTTTTAGAAACTAAAAATTGTCTGATTGTGTGTGTGATGTCTTAGTTTGGATTATCAAAGCAGATCCTGAGGCAAGGGTTCTAGCCCAGTAGATTATTCAGAAGCAGATGGGGTACAGTATACTTCCCTATAATACTGACATAGAAGTAGACAAAAATAACTGAAAGAAAAGGTTACAAAAAAGGTGCATCATTAAGCTAACTGCTATAGTCGGTAACTGGAGCTTAATCTCAGAAACTCTGAGAGATGGAGTGCAAAACACACACCTCAAGCTGGGCATAGTGACACACCTGTAGCCTCAGCACTTGGGAGGCTGAGGCAGGAAGATCATGAATTTGAGGTCAACCTGGACTACATTGTGAGGACTTGACTCAACAACAGAACTGGGGTATTAATACATTAAGCTCTAATTCTTTGATTGAGGGCTGCTGGGATGGGAAGGTGTTAATCACTAGGCATTTTCAGACTTCCATACATGAATGAACAGAATATTCTTTCACAGTTCTGGCAAAAATCACTTGAACACAAAGACTTAATATCAACCATTAGACCTTGACCAGACAATGCAAAACAGGAAGGACTAAGACATCTTTGTGGGTGACTAACAGGGTTTACAGAACATGTAGAGTTTAGGGGTTGCTATCCATAATCAAGACAACTAATCAGGCTAAAATAATTGGACCTGATGGATTCTCTGCTGAATTCTATCAGACGTTTAAAGAAGAACTAATACCAACTCTCCTTAAACTGTTCCATAAAATAGAAAAGGAAGGAACACTGCCTAACTCATTTTATCATGCCAATATTACTCTCATTCCAAAACCAAAGACACCTCCAAAAAGCAGAACAATAGTCCAATCTCCTTAATGAATATCAAAGCAAAAATCCTTAATAAAATAGTGGCAAACTGAATCCAACAACACACCAGAAAGATCATACATCATGACCAAGTTGGCTTCATCCCAGGGATGCAGGGGGGGGTTCAACATACACAAATCTATAAATGTAATAAAGCACATTAATAGAAAAAAAGACAAAAACCACTTGATCATTTCAATAGATGCAGAAAAAGCCTTCGACAAGATCCAACACCACTTCATGATAAAAGCTCTAAGAAAACTAGGAATAGAAGGAATGTACCTCAACATTGTAAAGGCTAAATATGACAAACCTACAGCCAGCATCATACTTAATGGAGACAAACTGAAACCATTCCCCCTAAAATCAGGAACAAGACAATGGTGCCCACTATCCCCACTTTTATTCAACATAGTCCTGGAATTTCTAGCCAGAGCAATTAGGCAAGAAGAAGAAATAAAAGGAATACAAATAAGTAAAGAAACTGTCAAAATATCCCTATTTGTAGACGATATGATCCTATACCTTAAAGACCCAAAGAACTCTACCCAAAAACCCTTAGATACCATAAACAACTACAGTAAGGTGGCAGGATACAAAATCAACTTACACAAATCATTAGCTTTTCTATACACTAACAACAAACAAACTGAGAAGGAATATATGGAAACAATTCAATTCACAATAGCCTCAAAAAAAATCAAATACTTAGGAGTAAATTTAACAAAGGATGTGAATGACCTCTACAAGGAGAATTACAAACTCCTGAAGAAAGAGATCGAGGAAGACTACAGAAGATGAAATGATCTCCTGTGCTCATGGATTGGGAGAATCAACATAGTAAAAATGGCTATACTACTGAAAGCAATCTACATGTTTAATGCAATTCCCATCAAAATCCCAATGACTTTCATCACAGAGATTGAAAAATCTGCCCTAAAGTTCATTGGAAACACAAGAGACCACGAATAGCCAAGGCAATACTCAGCAAAAAGAGCAATGCTGGAGGTATCACAATACCGGACTTCAAACTATATTACAAAGCAATAGCAATAAAAACAGCATGGTACTGGCACAAAAACAGACATGAAGACCAGTGGAACAGAATAGAAGACCTGGATATGAATCTACACAACTATACCCACCTCATTTTTGACAAAGGTGCCAAAAATATACAATGGAGAAAAGACAGCCTCTTCTACAAATGTTGCTGGGAAAAGTGGTTATCCATCTGCAAGAAACTGAAACTAGATCCATGTCTATCACCTTGTACTAGTATCAACTCAAAATGGATCAAGGACCTAAATACCAGACACAAAACTCTGAAGTTACTACAGGAAGGAGCAGGGAACACTCTGTAACTAATAGGTATAAGCAAAGACTTCCTTAATAGAACCCCAGCAGCCCAGCAACTAAGAGAAAGAATGGACAAATGGGACTTCATAAAATTAAAAAGCTTCTGCACAACAAAAGAAATGGTCTCTAAACTGAAGGAACCACCCACAGAGTGGGAGAAAATATCTGCCAGTTATCAGACAAGGGACTGATAACCAGAATATACAGGGAACTTAAACTAAATTCTCCCAAAATCAATGAACCAATAAAGAAATGGGCACCTGAACTAAACAGAACTTTCTCAAAGGAAGAATGGCCAAAAAACACATGAAAAAATGCTCACCATCTCTAGCCATAAAGGAAATGCAAATCAAAACCACACTAAGATTCCACCTCACCCCTGTTAAAATAGCCATCATCAAAAACACCACCAACAATATGTGTTGGCGAGGATGTGGGAAAAAAGGAACCCTGGGTCACTGCTGGAGGGAATGCAAACTGGTGCAACCACTCTGGAAAAAAATTTGGAGACTTCTTAAAATTCTAAGCATAGACCTGCCATATGATCCAGCAATCCCACTCCTGAGAATATACCCAAAGGAATGCGACTCAAGTTACTCCAGAGGCATCTGCACACCCATGTTTATTGCAGCGCTATTCACAATAGCCAAGTTATGGAAGCAGCCAAGATGCCCCACTATTGATGAATGGATCAAGAAAATGTGGTATTTGTACACAATGGAATTTTACTCAACCATGAAGAAGAATGAAATGTTATCATTTGCAGGTAAATGGATAGAACTGTAGAACATCATTATGAGCGAGGTCAGCCAGGCTCAGAAGACCAAATATCATGTTTTCCTTCATATGTGGACTTTAGATCTAGGGCAAATGCAGCAATGTGGTTGGACTTGGATCACATGACAAGGGGAGAGCACATATGGGAGACATAGGAATAGGTAGAAAACCCAAAACATGACAGTGTTTGATATCCCCACTGCAGAGGAACTAACACAGTAACCTTAAAGTGACAGAGGTTAACATGAGAAGGGGATCAGGAACTAGTGTAAAGATGAGTTAGAGATGAATCAACTTGGGTTGAAACACATTCGTACATGAAAGCAATGCTAGGAATCTCTTTGTATAGCTATCCTTAACTCAACTAGCAAAAACTCTTTGTCTTCCTTATTATGCTTGTGTCTTTTCTTCAACAAAATTAGTGATAAGGGCAGAACAGGATCTGCCTGGAAGTGAGGGGGAAGGGGGGAAGAGGTTGGGGGAGGTGGGTCAGGGGGGAGAAATGACCCAAACAATGTATGCACATGTGAATAAGTGAATAATTTAAAAAAAATAAAATAAAAGTGAAATTGTCAGAAAAAAATAATTTGACACTCATTGGGTTATCTCAATTTGCCATGCAGTTAGTTTTAAATGGATGCACTATTTGAACAACATTTCCTTGGAATTGAACAAAATTGATAGTCTACACCAAGGATCAACAAACATTTTCTCTAAAGGGCTGGAGATCAAATTTTTAAATTTCAAGGTCCTATGTTCTCTGTCAGGATGACTTAGCTCTGCTACTGAAACACAAAAACACCCACTGACAATAGTAAACAGGTAAGGTGGCTGTGCCTCAATAACATTTTACTTATGGACACTGAAATTTGAATTACCCTGAATCTTCATGTGTCAAAAAATGTTTTTCTTATGATTTTTTCAAACTATCTAAAAATATTTTCCAAGTGCTTGACTCACTGACCATACTGAAGCAAGCAGTGGGCTGGACTTGGCTGTGGGTCATAGTTTGCCAACCCTTGACCACATCATTTCACCTGGTTTTAAAACTAGGATCCTTCTGTTTTTATAATTGTGTGTGTTGCTTAAGGAATTTCTTAGAGTTAGAAATATGCAGCTAATGATGTCAAAAACATTTAAGTAGAGTTGGAATTCCAAATACTCCCTTCTTTACTCCATAGCTACACAGCAAAAATATATTTTGAACTATGTGTCTTCATAAGAGATATTGAAAATGATAATACTTGTTTGTTTCCATCTATGGTGTGTGCATTAATTTACTATTATATGAACTGCTGGGTTGAATTTAAAAATTAAGAAAATAAATGCTAGAAAAATATAACTATGGGTTGTCAAGCATTATACAATTTATTTAGTTTACTCACAGAAAAGCATAGATGCTCCTCAACTTATGATGGGGCTATGTTTCAAAAAGTACATCATATATTGAAAATATCGATTTGGAAATGCATGTAATACACCTAATTTAGGGTCCATCCTAGCTTGGAAACACAGCACACTATAGAGTATCAGTTGTTTTATCTCATGCCCAGCATTGCAAGAGGATCATACTGTATATCACTAACCTGTGAGAAAACCAAAATTCAAAACTTGAAGTACAGTTTCTACTGAATGTGTATTGTTTATGAACCATTATAAAGTTAAAAAATTGTAAGTCTAACCATCTCAAGTTGGAGGACTGTCCATACTAATTGCAAATAATAGTTGTTCAATTATAATACTCACAAAAACCTTCTGTGAGAGCTAAGTGTTTGCAGTTGAAACTAATGCCAAGGAAGCTGAAGTCACCAATCTCCAGGGGTGCAGTCTTTGCAAAACCCACATGACTTCTTAGGAGAGGGTGGGCTAGCAGTTTTACCTAGACTATACCTAAAGACAACCATTATCAGAGGGCACCTGTACCCAAAACTTAAAGACTCTACTCTTTCCCCTAATCCTGCACATACCAAGGAATCAGACAAGTAATCATAGGCAGCTAATTCAGTAGGCAACTAATGAATGGAAGAGAAGAATGAGGAAGAGAGAAGCAGCTGTCCATCACTCCTCCCAAACAAGAGGCATCCAAAACTCAAGTGAGCATGATCCATGGCAGTTTAAAACACTACACCACACCTAAGTTTTGATTCTTAAGCTGATTAGGTTATTTGAAGTGCAGAGAAGAATATATTATCGTGACTGAATGTGACAGGTGGGCTTTTTACTATATAATGTCAATCATAAAAGGTAACGGCTAATCTAGAATTTTATTCAGCAGTAAGGAAAAATTATTCCACAACCTAAAAAGGAAGAAGTGAAATAAATGAGGTTGTTTTCTGTTTGTGTCCTAATTTTGTTGTAAGGGGAAAGCCAAAATTCTAAACAACAACTAGATAGAAATGGTTTTCAATGAATGGTGCTTAAATTCTAGACAAGCAAAAGAGAAATAAGGAAAACCTCAGACTTTATTAGTAAAATGCATGGTTAGAAATGTGTAACCATTATATTTAATTAGATGTGTTAATAGAAAGCAAATCTATTGTTTTCAGAATTATTCTATCACTTCTCTCTTAGCTAAATGATGTTTTTAGAAGATTCAATAACTTTTCAATCATTTACTGACATAAAGAAAGTCATATTTTCAAGTATTCAAAGTATATTGGAGCTGGGGACGTGCTTGCTTGGCATGCACAAGGCCCTGGGTTCAATACCCAGAGCACACACAAAAAGACAACATAAATCACAACTTCACCCTCCAATGAATTCAAAGCATCTTCCCATCCCCACAGCTCAGAGGCACCTTAGGCTCAGAAACATATGATGGAGAAGGGGTCATGTTATACCTTTTTATCCTCATTATTCTTCATTCTTTCCTACCAATCAGATACTGCCTTTGGTTTTCCTAGGAATTATATATTATTTATTATATCATACAATTCACCAAATGTTTTTGCTTTTTTTCTCCATTCAGGCATATGGCAAAATTGCATTTCCCTGTCCCCTTAAAGGTAGGTGTGACCATGTGATTTGCCTTGACAAATAAATAGAGAGCAGAAGGGAAGTGTGATACTTCTAGTTGGAAGCTTTAAGTACCATTGCACAAGTCACTATATATTCTTCCCCCTGATGTGGTGATCATGGAATTGGGTGACGTATTGAGATAAAAACTTCATGAGATTAAATCATGTTGAACATACAGTGTCATATGAGCAAAAACTAGTTTTTACTTTTTTTTGGACAGCATCTCTCAATGTAGTCCAGGTGGCTTCAATTTTGTGATCTTCCTGAGTCTGTCTCCCAAGTACTGGGATTATAGGCACATAAGCCACCAAGCCTGGCTACTTTTACTATTTTAAGTCACTGATTGTGGTATCACTACAAAATTATGTAACTGATCCTGACTAACATTATATACCAGATCAACACACATTAAAGGAAAAAAAGGAAATAATTGTGAATTTGTAGCTATCTGATAAAATATCTCTATTATCTATATCAATATCTATCTATCTATCTATCTATCTATCCATCCAACATTTTAAAAACCAAAATTAAGCCAGGCACCAGTAACTCACACCTGTAATCCTAGCTACTCAAGAGGCAGAGATCAGAAGGATCACAGTTTGAAGCCAGCCTGGACAAATAGTTCATGAGACCCTATCTCAAAAATACCCAACATGAAAAAGGGCTTGTGGAGTGGCTCAAGTAGTAAAGCGTCTGCCTAGCAAGCATGAGGACCCGAGTTCATATCCCAGCACTCAAAAACAACAGAAATACCAAAATTATAAAGAGAAGTTGATTTTAATATCTCTCTGTCAGACAAGGAGATGAAATGTTAGTAAGAATTTTTAAACAGGGAAACTAATAGCTAATAGGTATATATAACACATACAGAATACACATTCATTTCAAGTTCATATGAAACATTTATGAAGATATATCTTACACTAGCTTGCAAAATAGTCTCAGATATTTCAAAGAACCAATATGGTACAGACAATGTTTGCTTATCCCAATTAAATTTAAATTACAAAAAAGCAACAATAAGAGTAAATGCAAACAGAGACATAAATAACATTTGAAAATTTAAAGGGTACATCTGAATGACTTACGGATTATTTTGAGAATTACATAATACTTAGAGACAAACAGAGACAAACGACAATGAAAATACTACATATAAAATCATAGCTATAACTTAAGAATTAATGTTAATAGTTTATAAAACTGGATGGTAATATATAGGGTTTGTTATGGTTTGTCTGAAGTGTTCCTCAAAAAGGCTCATGCGTTACAGGTTTGGTCCCCAGCTGGTAGCACTATTTGGAGAGGTTCTGGAAACTTTAGGAGGTGGGACCTAGCTGAAGGAAATAAGTTGTCACTGAGGTATGTCCTTGAAGGTATCTTGTCTATCCTGTCCCTGGCTGCTTCTTGTCTCTCTGCTTCCTGTCCACAATGAGGTAAAGAAGCTCCTCTGCTTCCATGATGTTCTATCTAAGAGCATGGGGTTAAGCAGCCATGGACTGAACCCTCCAAAATTTTGAGCCAAAATAAATCCTTCCTCCCTTAAGTTATTTCTGTCTGATATCTTGATCATACTAACAAAAAGTAACTATACAGGGTTCATTCTTAGATTTTTCTATTACTATTTTATGCTTCAAATAATTAACAATAACATTTTTTTTTGCAGTACTGGGGCTTGAACTCAGGGCCTATACCTTCAGCCACTCCGCCAGCAAACGGTTTTTATGAGATAGGGTCTTGCAGAACTATTTGCCTGGGCTGGTTTCAAACCATGATCCTCCTGATCTCTGCCTCCTGAGTAGCTAGGATTACAGGTGTGAGCTACCAGTGCCCAGCAACAATTTTTAAGGGACAGCATTGGACCTAGTTATTGCAAAGATTTTGGTAACTAAGAGAAACTGATTAAAAAAAAAAAAAGAAACTGATTAGAGTGTGTGGTGGTGCATGCCTGTAATCTTAGCTACACAATAGGAGGATCCCAGTATGTGGCCAGCCTCTGAGAAAAAATGGGAGATGCTATCCAAAAAATAACAAAGAAAAAAAAGGACCAAGGGCATGGCTCAATTGGTAAAACATCTGCCTAGCAAATGTGAGGCCCTGTGTTCAAACCCAGTAGTGCTTAAACAAAAGAAATCGATTTAATAGTTTATAAATATAGTAGACAGTTTATCTCAAAAATCATCTAATAAGCAAATTCTTTGACTTCTCTGGGCCCTCCTAATGAGTAGTTTAACTCTCATCTTATGACCTGTTGGTACTTCAAAGGGTATTAAATATAAGTGTATCACAATGTGTCTTATACTCTGCTCAAAAGTATAAATATGCTATTGTCACCTAAATAGATCACTCATAACAAACAGGACATTGATTTGAGAATAAAAGAGTCAATGGAGTCATTAGATACATCGCTATTGCACACCCAGCCATAACTTTCTATGTGATCTGGCTCTGTAGGAAGAACACATCTAGTCTTTGTTTCCATTTTCTGTATTTTACACTATCAGAAATAATTTCACTTCTCCAAGAGATAAAAATGGGTTCTTAATTTGACTTTACTGTTCTATGACCATTTTGAGATAGCAAAAAGTACTAGAGAAGTTTACCTAGGTTGGACTAACTTGGGTTGGATATATTTATTACAATTACCCAAACCTGTAACTTGAATAAGCACTCACCACCTATTTGCTCTCTTTCATCACTAGTTTCTTTTCATCCTGGTGATGGATTTTATCTTGGTGATGGAGCAACTTTAGCACTCTCTGCATGTCTTCAGAGACATGTTTGCCCTTGTGCAGATTTGCAACATAAAGTTTGAATTGTAATATGAATTACAGTTCATTTTTTTAAGAACCCATAGAAAAATGTTTTCTCATAAGAAAAAGAGAATTTGAACAGACAATTTGGAAAATAAACTGTATTAAATGCATTTGCTGTTCTATGTACCTGATGCATTCTGCTTAAAAGTATATGTATGGAGGGATGGCATCAGCAAAAGGAACCAAGTAAACAACTCTAAAAGTCCATCCCCCAATCAAAGGGACTAAAAATCTGAATAAAAGATCAAAATCAATATTTCTGGAGCTTTGAAAATGAACAGAAACTTGCAACAGCCCAGGGAGCACTTATTCAAGAAAAAAACATCTGAACCTTTGTAATTACAGTGAACTTTGTCATGTTTTGACTTACATTAGTCCCATCATTTGCTTCCCAGATCAACAATAACCTTGACAATAACAACCTGTACTCACAGTTCCAGTACCAAAGGAGCAGAATGTACCTCATTTGCAAAGATTGCTCTTGGTTTATGTGCCTGGTAGTTGCTTGGAAGACTGGTTCAAAAGATTTGTTTTATATTGCTAACTCAGAGCTCACCTAAAACTAAAGCCACCACCTGAGGGGTATTATTCAAAACCATTTACAAGTTATCATATGAACCAATGGATAACAGTCCATGGACATAATATGCTAACCAAAATTATTGGGAAGTAAGGCTAGGAATTAGATACAGCCATTTCTCCACTATCTGTGAGTTCTGTATATGTGGATTCAACCAACTTTAAATTAAAAAACTGAAAAAAAAGCCTGCCTCTGTACTGAACATGTATTGACTATTTCTCATTATTCCCTAAACAATGCAGTATAACAACTATTTACCTAGCATTGACACTGTGTTAGGTATTATAAGTAATTTAGAAGAGGGGATCAATATGATTAAAGTATATTAAATGCATGTATGGAAATATCAAAACAAAACCACTCACTTTGTATAATTAATATAGGCTAATATAATTTTTCCATATTAAAAAATAAGTAATCTATAGATGATTTAAAATATATGGAAGGATATGAGTAGATTCTATGCAAACACTACACAGTTTTATATAAGGGAATTGAGCATCTGTAGATTTTGGTATGGGCATGGGGGAGGTCCTAAAACCAAAAATCTTCCATAGATACCATGGAACAACTGTACTTTAGTAAACAAGAATTTTGAGAAACTCAAACATATTCTGGGAATCTAGAAAAATATGTGCATGTCCAAGGCTTTATTCATGCCCAAGCTAAAAACCCTAAGAAGGTCACAAGGTTTCATTTCTGGCTGACCTTCAGTCTCCGTATAAGCAGAGAGTGAAAGCTATAGCAAAGTTGTAAATTACCAGGCCTCAAAATGCACACTTCTGCAAAGATTGGGACACTTTTTGGTTCCAGGCTCTTAAGGAAATTTCTGTTCAATCATTAGTTGACTACTTAGCTAATGGAATAGCAATATCAGTGACCACATATAATGAAGAATACAAAATTTATGAAAATTAGTTCAAACAAATCATTAAACATACAAGCAACTATGACAACCAGCCAAAACACACTCTATGAAGGAGGAAAAATCAAATTTTCAGAGCTCCCATATGCTAATATCTAACAACTTGTCCAGTTCTTAATAAAAATGTGGGGGTGTGAAAAATTAAAAAAAAAGAAAGAAAATATGGTCCACACATAGGAAAAAAGCCAATCAATATAAAAAATGGTCCCTGAGGAATACCAGAGATTAGACATATAAAATAAAAACTTTAAGGCAGCTATTTCAGAGCTAAAGGAGAGGTCTGAAGGTGTAGCTCAGTGGTAGACCACTTACTTAGCATGCACAAGGCCCTAAGGGCTATCCATAGCACCATACAAAAAAATGCCTAGAAAAGAAAAGCATGAGAGTTTCTCGTGAAATAAAGACTAATTAATAAAGAGATAGAAATTATAAAAAATGCACCAAATAGAAAATCATGAATTGAACCACTCTTGGGGATATACCCAAAAGACTGTGACACAGGTTATTCCAGAGGCACCTGCACACCCATGTTTATTGCGGCACTATTCACAATAGCCAAGTTATGGAAACAGCCAAGATGCCCCACCACTGGATTAAGAAAATGTGGTATCTATACACAATGGAATTTTATGCAGCCATGAAGAAGAACGAAATGTTATCATTCGCTGGTAAATGGATGGAATTGGAGAACATCACTCTGAGTGAGGCTAGCCTGGCCCAAAAGACCAAAAATCGTATGTTCTCCCTCATATGTGGACATTAGATCAAGGGCAAACACAACAAGGGGATTGGATTATGAGCACATGATAAAAGCGAGAGCACACAAGGAAGGGGTGAGGATAGGTAAGACACCTAAAAAACTAGCTAGCATTTGTTGCCCTCAACGCAGAGAAACTAAAGCAGATACCTTAAAAGCAACTGAGGCCAATAGGAAAAGGGGAACAGGTACTAGAGAAAAGGTTAGATCAAAAAGAATTAACCTAGAAGGTAACACACACACACAGGAAATCAATGTGAGTCAACTCCCTGTATAGCTATCCTTATCTCAACCAGCAAAATCCCTTGTTCCTTCCTGTTATTGCTTATACTCTCTCTACAACAAAATTAGAAATAAGGACAAAATAGTTTCTGCTGGGTATTGAGGGGGGGAGAGGGAGGGGGCGGAGTGGGTGGTAAGGGAGGGGGTGGGGGCAGGGGGGAGAAATGAACCAAGCTTTGTATGCACATATGAATAATAAAAGAAAAAGGAAAAAATAAAAATAAAAAAAAGAGAAAATCATGAATTGAAATGTACAATAATTGAAATGAAACATTTCTTAGAGAAGTCCAACTGATGATCTGAGCAGGCAGAAGAAAGAATCGCTGAACTTGAAGACAGATCAATCAAGATTATCCAATATGAAGAATCGAGGGCAAAAATAAAGAAAAATAACGAGAACCTAAGAGATCTGTGAAACATCAAGTATATTAATCTGAGACGGAAAGGGGAGAGAAAAAAATGCAGAAGAATATTTGAAGAAACATTAAAGGCAAATACTAATACACATACTCAAGGAGCTCAACAAAACCCAAGTAGTTATGATAAGCTCAAAGAGACACAGATATATCAAAGCAACAAGATAGAAGTCAGGAATGAAAGCAGGGATATTACTACTGACCAGACAGAAATAAAAGGGATTATTAAAGAATGCTATAAACAATTGTGTTGTAGTTTGGAAATGAAGTGTACCCCCCAAAAGACTCATTTGTTGAAGTGTTTGTCCCCAAAGGGTAGTGTTATTTTGGGAAGGTGTGGAAACTTCAGGAGGTGGGATCTATTTGGAAGAAGTAAGCCACTGGGGGAGTGTCTTTGGGGTTATTTCTTCTCCTGGGCCCCTCTTTGTCTTTCTCTTTTTGTCTTCTTGTCTTCTGTAAGGTTTAAAGGCTTCCTGTCTTCTATGAGGTTTATAGGCTCTGCCATGTGCTCCCACTTGCACAAACATGGAGCCAAGTGTTCATAGGCTGAACCCTCTGAAATTATGAACCAAAATAAATATTTCCCCCCTTTAAGTTGTTTATGTCAGGTACTTCATCACAGCAACACAAAAGTAACTGATGTAGGAAATTGGTACCAGAGAAGTAGGGTTGTTTCTGTGAATAAACTTAACCACATGGTTCTTAAGCCTTTGAAAATGGTTTGTAGGAAGAATTTAAAAGTTTGGAGATGCAGACAAGAGAAAGTTTAGAATGCTGTATCCAAAGTTTAATGGCTGATACAGATGGGAGCTGAGAAGGCCAGAATGTCAATAGAAATGTGGATAATAAAAACTGTGCTCATAAGGTTTCAGCTGGGGATAAGACCTCTGTTGGGACTTGGACTAGACACCCTGTGTTTTACCCATGCCCATAGACTTTAAGGGAGGCTGAGTTTACAAGGGATGGACTAATTAATCTGGCAGAGAAAATCTCAAGGCAGCTCAGCATTCAGGCTATGGCATGGTTATTGATGGCCACTGTTAGGTTTACAATGAGAATTTCAGGAACAAAAAGTAGAGAATAAAGACTTGAAAAATGTGCAAGTTGGTCAGAAAAGCCTTTGTAAAGTTGGGGCTAAAGAAGGTATGGCTGCTGAAAAGATTAGAACCATGATAAAGGAACCAATTACTTTGCATTGGGACAACAGGAAAGATGCCTTAAGGACACTTCAGGAATTGGCCAGACTCTACCCACTGCAGGCTTAAGGGCATGAAAGAGTAAACTTTTTTGAAAGACTTCCTTTGAGAAGATAACACCTGCTTCTGGGGCACCTTGCTTGCAAGGAGGTGCCTAGGAAGTTTGTTTCCCTGGGCTTTATTTCACTGTGTTCAACTGCCCAGGCACTCTGAGCCCAGTGAGGCCATGGTCCAAGGGGGGGCAGCTACTGCTCAAGTTGTCAGCAGACCTTGGTATAGCCCAAATAATGCTAGTTTTGCAGGCAAGCAGAATGCAAGAGTTATGGAGTAGTGCAGGGTCTATCCAGATTTCAAAGGAAACTGGGAAGCCAGGCAATGTGTCAGTGTCAGAATCCCTACAGGGAGACCCTGAGAGGGTAATGTTTGAAGCTGTAAGGGTGAAGCTGATTATGCAATGGAGACCCCAAGATGATGGAGATGCCAGTAATGTGAAACAGCTGAGGAAGGTTGTGGGGAATGAGTGGAACCAGTTCAAGAGAGCAACCATGTGGGCAAAAGCTGTAGGAGTAGGGATGCCCAAGCCCTTTGGCGCTCACATCACAATGCCCCACACCATGGATGCTGGACATGGAGCTACAGGATTTAATGTTTGCCCTGCTGGGTTTCAGTCTTGCTTTGGTCCAATCTTTGCTTTCTCCCCCCATCCCTCCCTTTGGAATGGAATGTTTAAATTCTGTGCCACTGTATCTTGGGAATATGTAACTTGTTTTTGATTTTACAGAGGCTCCCAGCTTGGGTCTCAGAGGAGACTTTGAATTTGGACTTTTGAACAATGATGTAACTTAAGACTATGGGGACTCTTAGACATAGACTGAATGCATTTTGCATTGTAAGATGAACATAAGCCTTTTGGGGGCCAGGGTGAAATTAAAGGTTTGGATATAAAGCACCCCCCCAAAAGATTCATGTGTTAGGGGCTTGGTCCTTAGCTGGTCACACTATTTGGGGAGACTGTGGAAACTTTAAGAGGTAGGGCCTACTTGGAGAAAGTAGGTCACTGGGGTCATATCCTTGAAGGCTGTATTTTGTACCAGACTCTTCTCTTTCTCCTTCCTTCCCTCCCTCCTTCCTTTCCTTTCTCCTTCCTTTCTTCCTTCCTTTCCTCCCTCTCTCCCTCCCTCCTTTTCTTTCTTCCTTCTTTCCTTCCTTTCTTCTTTTTTTCCTTCTTTCCTTCCTTCCATGAAGTGAAGAGGCTGTTCCACATGCTCCTGCCACCATGATATCTGCCTCACTATAGGCCCAGAAACATGGATCCAAGTAACCACAGGCTAAACCCTCTGAAAGTGTGAGCCAAACTAAGTAATTCCTCCCTTTAAATTGTCAGGTATTTTGTCACAGTGACACAAAAGTAACTAGCACAAATTGTATGCTAAAAATTAAATAAAATAAATGTAGACAAATTCTTAGATATGCATACACTACCAAAAGTGACTCAGAAGGAATTTCTGAGTGGACAAATAACAAGTAAGGAAGTTGAATTAATTAGTTTCTTTCCAAAAAAGAAAAGCTCAGGACCATATGGGTTCATTAATGAATTCTACAAAATGGGTTTTTTGTTGTTTTTTGTTTTATTTTTACTATTGTGCTGGGTAGGGGTACACTGTGGCATTCACAAAAGTTCTTACAATATATCATGTATATCATACTTGAATCCACCCACTCCACCATTCTCATTTATCCCTCCCTCCCTCCATTCCTGCTACAAAATGTTAAAAGGAGAGTTAACACTACTCCTTCTCAAACTCTTCCAAAAAATGAACAGGAAGATACAAAAATCAACAAAAAAGGACTAACAAATTAAACACAACAGCAAGCACATTAAATGCATTTATATGCTCCATTATTAAGTAGAGTTTATCCAAGGAATGCAAGGGTGATTTAAAGCTAATCATTAAATCAGGATATGGAGGAAGAAAATGTAGTATATATACACAATAGAATACTACACAGTTATAAAAAGGATAAAATTTGTCATCTGGTACAACTTGGACAGATCTAGAGATCATTATGTTAAATGAAATAAGCCAGGAATAAAAAGACAAATGCAACATGATTTCACGCATATGTGGTGTACTTTGGTGTTTTATTTAAGAAACAATTGCTTCATCCAAACCCATAAAGATTTTGATCTGAATTTCCAACTAAAAGTTTTATAGTTTTAGGTTCTTGATCCATTCTGGAGCTATGCTTTGTACATGGTCCAATATCATTGTTTTGCATAGGAATATCCAGTTGTTCTGGCACAATTTGTTGAAAAAAATTCTTTCCCCATTGAACAGCTTTGATACCCTTCTTAAAATCAATTGATCATGGATATATGGATTTCTTTCTAGATTCTCAATTCTATTGTCTCTAGCTAGCTAGCTATCTGTGTGTTCAGCAAATGACAGGATTTTTATGCTTTTATGTCTGCACAGTATTCCACTGTGTGTGTGTGTGTGTATGACATATATAATATATATGTATCATATTTTCTTTATCCATTTTTTGTTACTCTGATTTAATCACTGCCTAATACATACAAAAATCAAAACCTCACATTGTACCTCAAAAACACAATTATATGTCAAGCAAAAAAATTAAGGCTGCACATAGATATTTGGGAGATAGAGATGAGGAAGATTGTTATTTGAGGCCAGCAAAAAGTTCATGAGACCTCATCTCAACAAATGGCTGGGTGTAGTGGAACAACCCTTTCATCCCAGCTATATAGGCAAGCACAATAGGAAGAGCATGGTCCAGGACAGTGGGGCATAAAGCAAAACTTTACCTCAAAAACTTCCGATGCAAAAAGGGCTGGAGGTGTGGTTCAAGTGGTAGAGTGCCTGCCTATTAAGCACAAGGCCCTTTCAACCACCAGTATCATAAAAATATACAATAATAATAATAATAATTTAAAAGTATATTATAAAGTGGGTAAAAAGATAACTCATAGAATGGGAAAGAATATTTTCAAATCATGTATCTGCTAAGGATCTAGTATTCAGAATATACAAAGAACTCCTACAACTCAACAACAGACAAGAAGCATAGTTTAAAAATGGCCTATGGATTTTAATAGACATTTCTCCAAAGAAAATATGGCCAATAAGCACATGAAGAGATGCTCAACACCACTACTCATTAGGGACTATAAAGCAAAACCACAGTGAGGGAGTTCTTTATACCCACTAGAAGGGGTATAATTTTAAAAAGTGGATAATAACAAGTGTTGGCAAGGATAGAGAATTTGTAATCTTTATATATTGCTTATGGAAATGTAAAATAGTACATCTGCTGTTGAAAAGAGTTTACAGTTCCTCAAAGAAAAACATGGAGTTTAACCTAGCAATTCCATTCATAGGAATATACCTGAGAGAATTTTAAAAAGGTGTTGTCACAAAAAGTTTTATAAAAATGCTCATCATATCAATATTAATAATAGCCAAAGAGTAGAAATAAACCAAATGTCTACCAAAAGATGAGTGGATAAATAAAGCACAGCATATCCATTCAATGGAATATTATTCAGCCAAAAAAGCAATAAAGTTCTTTGGATGTACCTTAAAAACCTGCTGAGTTAAAGAAGCAACAAAAAGATGGCTACATCATGTATGATTCCATTTATATGAAGTGTAGTGAATAGGAAAATTCACAGAGATAAAGACTAATAGAGTAGTGTTTATGAGGAGATGGAGAGAAGAAAATTTGGGGAGGTATGGGGTTTCTTTTGGGGATGAAAGAAATTTTCTGAAATTCAGTAGTGGTAATAGTTTGAAAATATTGTGAATATACAGAATACTACTGCATACTTTAAGATGGTGACTTTTAAGTTGTGAAAATTTTATCTCAATCTGAAAATTAAAAATGAAGTATGGGTACATTTTCAGGTTTTAGAATTTGTTTCTAGAAACACAGCAGTTTATTAGACGCCTCATAGCACAAGAAGTATATTAAGTGCTGAAAGAGATCAAAGAATGACCTGGGTTTGTATGTACCTGTTTTCTAGCAGGGAGATATCTAGAGCAGTGCTTGTCAAATGTTAATGTGCACTTGAATCTGCACTAGACATCATTTAAAATTCAGACTCATATTCTTTAAGTTCAGAATGAGGATCAATATTTTGCATTTCTAAGAGTCCCACCCCGATACCAATGAATCTGACCCTGTTTCATTCTTTGAGTAGCAAAGTTCCAGAGGAAAGTATGCCTCAGTAGCAATGATTAGAGCTGTAATATTACTAAATCTCTTATAATGTTTGGAAAAAAGAGGCTAAGACACCAGCTTGGTACAGTGTCTGTATAATTTTATCTTAGAAGGCTTATATATTTGAAGAACACAAAGACATCTAACAGAAACCTTGAATTTTGGTTAAGTAGAATAACAGGCTAGTGGTTGTCAGTACTGTCAATTAAAAATGCTAAATTTTCTATTAGTTAGAGGATGGCAGTGGCAGTAGTCCCAAATAGCCCCTGTTTTAATTATTAATTGGATATCATATATATAAAACAAAGTTTATCTAGCCAATGTCAGATAAAATAATGTTTATCTGACAAACAGATGTCAGGCACCAATGGCAGAACTTTTAGCATTTGTCATAAAGAGCAGAAATGTCAAAGACCTCATTAGATAGAATATACCTTAGATAAAAGAGTTAACAAAAACCCATTTTTAGACATACATTAGTACATTAAATTTTGACCTCAGAAAATTCTCTAGGCAAACTTTAAATCATAGTCAACTTAATATAAACTTATAAGGTTTAAGTCTTCAATTTGTATCTTGAAACAACCTTTTCAAAAACCCAAATTTAGATAACACTGTTTTTAATAAAATACTCTTAGCAACCTTATACCTTAAAAGAAGATTCAGGAAGAAAAGTAAGTTAAACTATTTTTAGTTTAACTTTTTGATAGTTTAACTATTTTTACTATTTTTTACAATAGCAATCTGTAAGAACACATGGATTGATAAACCAAATTATGAAAGTTAAATGTAATTTACAATTACAATAGAATGAAACAGATAATTGTCCATAAATTTTCTTTAAGTCCTAAGGCAGAGGATAGTTAGGTCTGATTGGGATCATAACTTTAGAGAACTTTTGAGACAGTTTTACATATTAACTTTGTAAAAGTAGTTTAAGAATCATCTTAAAGACATCCACATAACACATAGATATTATGACCTAAGCATGCCAAAAAGTATCAATTTAAGTATGCACGCATGAGCTCAAAAAAGTAAAGAAATTAAGTGACCACAATTGGTTGGAGACAGACTAACACATACACAGAAAGCACAGAATGACACATAAAACAATCACATTAAGAGTTCACTCTTAAATCATTTCTTTGCCATATTTTTAGTAGGTTGGTTAGCTAAATTCTTAAGTAGTTTATAATAGATTTTTTAACACAAATACCCCATTTTTGTTCAGTCCTTAACAAATTAATGTATTAAGACTATGTTAATTTAGAGACTTTTAAACACAAGTTAGTTATAATTTCCCTAAAGGATGGCAAGATGGCATCACCCATGAGTTTCCTATCCCTAGGGAGTGGTAAGATGGTGCTGGACATGTGGTGGCTCCATTATCGTGGCAGCATTTCCTGTGACCACAAGGTTTCTCCAAAGAGTTTCTCAAATGGAACACAAAGACATGTTACATGCAACATACAGGCTCAAAACAGCAATCTGTTATAGGAATAAAAGACATCTCCCCCTGAGAGACAGGTGTTAGTGCCCATATAAGTTAGTTATCTTTTTTAGATTAGTACAATCAAAGTGTTTCCAGTATTTAAGGATACAGTCAAGTGGTGAATATGTTGGCTTCCCCTATGCTGGCTGGTGGAGAAAGAGAGGAAAAGGGAAGGGGAAATTTACCTTTTGAGAGAGAGAGAGAGAGAAAGCTTCCAAGACATACAAAGTGTCCTTCTTATATCAAGGAAGCCTCCAATACAGATCCTCTTGACCTGAGTCTGTCAGACGTCTCTGGAGTGAGTAAGTGGCAGGGTACCCTGACTTTGGGTCAACTGTTCTCAAAAGGGCACACCTCTCTACCCCTTCATGGGGCTCCTGAATGGAATGCTGATCCTGACTGCTAACCCAACTATTATCCTAATGAAGAGACCAAATAATTGAAGCAGACTAAGGTGGGATTTGAACTCATGGCCTCACACTTGCTACATAAGTGTTCTACCATTTGAGCCATTCTGTCAGTCCTTGTTAGCTTCCCTAAAGAAGGGAGACTTAGAAACTATCTTTAGAATGTAGTAACCAGGGAGATTCCAAGATGGCGGCTAGAGGAAGGAAGCAGAAAATGAGCCTCCTATAGTGAAATCTTGGAGAGATGCTGGAGACACACTTTGCAGGCATAATCACTGAGAAGAGGCATAATTTTGACCCCTCCACACCTCCAGCCCGTGCAGAGAATCTCCACTTCACATTAAACGGAGAAACCAGGAGGGCCCCCAGGCCACCAGTCACCGGTGCCCAGACGTCTTGGGAAGACGTGGACCAGGTGAGCTTCACGGTACACGGTACTCCCACAGTCAAGCCTGGGCCAGAGCAGCATAGCCCCCTGGACAGACCAACCTCCACCTGGGGGAAAAAAAGAGAAACTGAGTAATAAGCAATAAGAGCAATAAAGACATGCAGGAAAGAGGGTGGGGCGCACTGAGCGCCAAAGATTGGGGGAAGGGAATCCTTCCTGGGACTGTAAATAAACAAGCCGGCCTGGCCGGAGAGCCTCTGTGGGAGCAGGGGCACACGCCCAGCAACCAGGAGCGGGAAAGCTTATGAGAGCGGCGGAAGGAGGAAAACTCCACAGGAGAGGAGGGAAGACCCACTTCCCACGTGAACTGTAAACAAACATGGCGGCTGGCAGGAGCAGCAGCACCGCCCAGTAATCAGGAGCAGGAAAGCTTGTGAAAGTGGCGGTGGGAGGAAAACTGCACAGGAGAGGGGGGAAGACCCACCTCCCACATGAACTGTAAATAAACACGCAGGCCTGACAATGTGGGTGCAGTGTCACTTTTCCCAGTGTGCTTGGAAAGGGGAAAGCTTGTAGCAGAGGTTCACACACAGGAGAAATCTGAGCAAACAAAGCCTGCAGGGCCAGGTGAGTGCTAAGCTTACCCCTGAGATCTGCATAAATAATGCCTCCAGCAACAGCAGGCTGACAGCAGCAGGTAGGCAAGCCACAGCTGCAGATACCATTCTCAGAACTGTCTCCAGACTCTTTTTTTTTCTTTGTCTCCCTACCTTTGATGAGAGAACAACCGAATTACACCTACAAGCTGAAAAACTTACAGAAACTGTATTGCATTTGAACTTGGGACACTTGGTGGGGTTTTTCTTTGTGCATGTGTGTGTAGTTTTGTACTACTTTATGTGTCCCCTCTGATGAGACAACTACAGAACAACATCTGAGGCACCATCTCCAGGACTGGAGACTGAGACAAACACCCAAAATATTAAGACTGAAACTTCATTGCATTTGAACTTGGAGGTTTTTTGGTTTTTTGGCTTTTTGGGTTTTTTTAAATTTTCTATTTTTTCATTTTATTTTAATACATTTTTATATATAGATTTTTCTTTCATTTACTTATTTTTTATTTTTATTCTTAACTTTATTTTTTTTATTTCTGATTTTCAATCCTCTCTCTGTCTCTCTAATGTCTGTTCAGCTTACTGTTGATTAGTACACTAAAGCTCCCTGTTTATACCTTTGAAAACTTCTTGTCTGATACCTTGTTCTGATTTCTCCTTCCAGTCTGTGTATTTGTTTTTCCCATTTCTTTAACTTCTTGTTTTCCATCTCAGCTCACCCTTCCATTCTAATATTACCATTATTATTATTACAAGCTAGAAAATACTTAATTGCACACAGCACAGGGACAGTAACAACACCAAAGACAATGACAGGAAGACAGAAAAAACAGGGAAACCAGTTTTCCCACAGCAAAAATTAGTAGAGGAACTAGAGGGGAATGAAGAAAACAGGTACTCAGATCCACACTCCAACAAAATGAAGATAAACCATGCCAAAGGACCCAATGAAGCCCACAAGAATAATTTAAAAGAAGATATACTACAGGTACTCAATGAGAATTTTATAGAGATGATACTAAATAGGGTCAACCAAAATGTACAGGAGACACTCAAGAAATTCCAAGACAACAAAAATAGAGAATTTGAAAAAGCAAAAGAAGAAATAAAGGAAACCATAGAAGCACTGTATAAACACCAAAGTGAAGGAGAAAACACAATGAATAAACAGATAAATGAACTCAGGACAAAAATAGACAACATTAAAGAGGAAACCAGTCAGGATATGGAAAACCTCAGCAAAAAGAATGAAACAGAACTGCAAAACAAAATGGATGGCCAATCCAGCAGAATAGAACAAACAGAAGACAGAATCTCAGAACTTGAAGATGAAATGGTAAATAAAGGAAAAAACAAAGAACTATTAATTAAACAATCCAAGACCTGTGAAAAGAAAATGCAAGAACTCACCAACTCCATCAAAAGACCAAACTTGAGAATCATGGGCATCGAAGAAGGAGAAGAGGTGCAAGCAAAGGGTATGCATAATATATTTAACAAAATAATAACAGAAAATTTCCCAAATCTAGAGAAAGCTATTTCCATACAGATGCAAGAGGCCTCCAGGACACCAAACAAACCAGATCAAAATAGAACTACCCTACGACATATCATCATTAAAACAACAAGTTCAGAAACTAAGGGAAGAATATTGAAGGCTGTAAGAGAGAAAAAACAAGTAACATACAAAGGTAAACCCATCAAAATCACAGCAGACTTCTCAACAGAAACATTAAAAGCAAGAAGAGCATGGGGTGAGATCTCCCGGGCACTGAATGAAAATAACTTCAACCCCAGGATACTCTACCCAGCAAAACTATCATTCAAAATAGATGGAGCAATAAAAGTCTTCCATGATAAGCAGAAACTAAAACAATATATGACCACAAAGCCACCACTACAAAGGATTCTTCAAGGGATTCTGCACACAGAAAGTGAAACCCAACTTAACCATGAAAAGACAGGCAGCACCAAACCACAGGAAAATAAAAAGCAAGACAGTAGAGAGTAATCTCAACTTAGGTACACACAATCAAACCTTCAAACAACTAAGACAACTAAATGACAGGAATCACCACATACCTATCAGTACTAATGCTTAATGTTAACGGACTTAATTCACCCGTCAAGAGGCACCGCTTAACGAAATGGATTAAAAAGGAAGATCCAACAATTTGTTGCTTACAGGAGACCCATCTCACTGACGGAAATAAGCATAGGCTAAGGATGAAAGGCTGGAAGAAGATTTACCAAGCCAATGGCCCCCGAAAACAGGCAGGAGTAGCAACACTTATCTCTGACAAAGTAGACTTCAAACCTACATTGATCAAACGAGATAAAGAAGGACATTCCATACTAATAAAAGGGGAAATAGATCAAAAGGAAATAATAATCATCAACCTGTATACACCAAATGTCAACACACCCAATTTCATCAAACATACCCTGAAAGACCTAAAAGCATATATTAACTCCAACACAGTGGTTGTGGGAGACTTTAACACCCCATTATTATCAATAGATAGGTCATCCAAACAAAAAATCAATAAAGAAATCCAAGATCTAAAATATGCAATAGATCAAATGGACCTATTTGATGTCTACAGAACATTTCACCCAACTTCTACACAATATACATTCTTCTCAGCAGCCCATGGAACCTTCTCCAAAATAGATCATATCCTAGGACACAAAGCAAGTCTCAACAATATAAGAAAATAGAAATTATACCATGCATACTATCTGATCACAATGCAGTAAAAGTAGAACTCAACAACAAAAGTAAAGACAAAAAACATGCAAACAGCTGGAAACTAAATAACTCATTACTTAAAGAAGAATGGATCATCGATGAAATAAAAGAGGAAATTAAAAAGTTCCTGGAAGTCAATGAAAATGAAAACACAACCTACTGGAACCTATGGGACACAGCTAAGGCAGTCCTGAGAGGAAAATTTATAACCATGAGTGCATATATTAAAAACACTGAAAGATCCCAAATCAATGACCTAATGATACATCTCAAACTCCTAGAAAAACAAGAACAAGCAAATCCCAAAACAAATGGAGAGAAATAATAAAAATAAGAGCTGAAATCAATGAAATAGAAACCAAAAAAACCATATAAAGAATAAATGAAACAAAAAGTTGGTTCTTTGAAAAAATAAACAAGATTGACAGACCCCTGGTAAACCTGACTAAAATGAGGAGAGAAAAACCCAAATTAGTAGAATCAGGAATGCAAAAGGGGAGATAACTACAAACTCCATGGAAGTCCAGGCAATCATCAGAGACTACTTTGAGAACCTATATTCAAATAAATTTGAAAATCTTAAAGAATTGGACAGATTTCTAGATACATATGACCATCCAAAACTGAACCAAGAGGATATTAATCACCTGAATAGATCTATAACACAAAATGAAATTGAAGCAGCAATCAAGAGTCTCCCCAAAAAGAAAAGTCCAGGACCTGATGGATTCTCTGCTGAATTCTATCAGACCTTTAAAGAAGAACTGATACCAACCCTCCTTAAACTGTTCCACAAAATAGAAAGGGAAGGAAAACTGCCAAACACTTATGAAGCCAGTATTACACTTATCCCAAAACCAGGCAAAGACACCTCCAAAAAGGAGAACTATAGGCCAATCTCCTTAATGAACATTGACACAAAAATCCTCAACAAAATAATGGCAAACAGAATTCAACAACACATCAAAAAGATTATTCACCACAGCCAAGTAGGCTTCATCCCAGGGATGCAGGGGTGGTTCAACATACAAAAATCAATAAACGTAATAAACCACATTAACAGAAGCAAAGACAAAAACCACTTGATCATCTCAATAGATGCAGAAAAAGCCTTTGATAAGATACAACACCATTTCATGATAAAAGCTCTAAGAAAACTAGGAATAGAAGGAAAGTACCTCAACATTATAAAAGCTATATATGACAAACCTACAGCCAGCATTATACTTAACGGAGAAAAACTGAAACCATTCCCTCTAAAATCAGGAACCAGACAAGGATGCCCACTATCTCCACTCCTATTCAACATAGTACTGGAATTCCTAAACAGAGCAATTAGGCAAGAAGAAGGAATAAAAGGAATACAAATAGGTAAAGAAACTGTCAAAATATCCCTATTTGCAGATGACATGATCCTATACCTTAAAGACCCAAAAAACTCTACTCAGAAGCTTCTAGACATCATCAATAGCTATAGCAAGGTAGCAGGATATAAAATCAACATAGAAAAATCGTTAGCATTTCTATACACTAATAATGAGCAAACTGAAAAAGAATGTATGAAAACAATTCCATTTACAATAGCCTCAAAAAAAAATCAAATACCTAGGTGTAAACCTAACAAAAGATGTGAAAGACCTCTACAAGGTAAACTACACACTTCTGAAGAAAGAGATTGAGGAAGACTATAGAAAGTGGAGAGATCTCCCATGCTCATGGATTGGTAGAATCAACATAGTAAAAATGTCTATACTCCCAAAAGTAATCTACATGTTTAGTGCAATTCCCATCAAAATTCCAATGACATTCATTAAAGAGATTGAAAAATCTACTGTTAAATTTATGTGGAAACACAAGAGGCCACAAATAGCCAAGGCAATACTCAGTCAAAAGAACAATGCTGGAGGTATCACAATACCTGACTTCAAACTTTATTACAAAGCAATAACAATAAAAACAGCATGGTACTGGCACAAAAACAGACATGAAGACCAGTGGAACAGAATAGAGGACCCAGATATGAAGCCACACAACTATAACCAACTTGTCTTTGACAAAGGAGCTAAAAATATATGATGGAGAAATAGCAGCCTCTTCAACAAAAACTGCTGGGAAAACTGGTTAGCAGTCTGCAAAAAACTGAAACTAGATCCATGTATATCACCCTATACCAAGATTAACTCAAAATGGATCAAGGATCTTAATATCAGACCACAAACTCTAAAGTTGATACAGGAAAGAGTAGGAACTACTCTAGAGTTAGTAGGTATAGGTAAGAACTTTCTCAACGAAACCCCAGCAGCACAGCAACTAAGAGGTACCATAGATAAATGGGACCTCATAAAGCTAAAAAGCTTCTGTTCATCAAAAGAAATGGTCTCTAAACTGAAGAGAACACCCACAGAGTGGGAGAAAATATTTGCCAACTATACATCAGACAAAGGAGTGATAACCAGAATATATAGGGAACTTAAAAAACGAAATTCTCCCAAAACTAATGAACCAATAAAGAAATGGGCAAGTGAACTAAACAGAACTTTCTCAAAAGAAGAAATTCACAACGCAAAGTACTAACCACTATATGATCACGGCGAGCTACCGGGCCGCCACAAAAGAAGAAATTCAAATGGCCAAAAAACACATGAAAAAATGCTCACCATCTCTAGCCATAAAGGAAATGCAAATTAAAACCACGCTAAGATTCCACCTCACCTCTGTTAGAATAGCCATCATCAGCAACACCACCAACAACAGGTGTTGGCGAGGATGTGGGGAAAAGGAACCCTCTTACACTGTTGGTGGGAATGTAAACTAGTACAACCACTCTGGAAAAAAATTTGGAGGCTACTTAAAAAGCTAGACATCGATCTACCATTTGATCCAGCAATACCACTCTTGGGGATATACCCAAAAGACTGTGACACAGGTTACTCCAGAGGCACCTGCACACCCATGTTTATTGCGGCACTATTCACAATAGCCAAGTTATGGAAACAGCCAAGATGCCCCACCACTGACAAATGGATTAAGAAAATGTGGTATCTATACACAATAGAATTTTATGCAGCCATGAAGAAGAACGAAATGTTATCATTCGCTGGTAAATGGATGGAATTGGAGAACATCATTCTGAGTGAGGTTAGCCTGGCCCAAAAGACCAAAAATCGTATGTTCTCCCTCATATGTGGACATTAATTAGATCAATGGGATTGGACTATGAGCACATGATAAAAGCGAGAGCACACAAGGGAGGGGTGAGGACAGGTAAGACACCTAAAAAATTAGCTAGCATTTGTTGCCCTTAATGCAGAGAAACTAAAGCAGATACCTTAAAAGCAACTGAGGCCAATAGGAAAAGGGGAACAGGTACTAGAGAAAAGGTTAGATCAAAAAGAATTAACCTAGAAGGTAACACACATGCACAGGAAATCAATGTGAGTCAATGCCCTGTATAGCTATCCTTATCTCAACCAGCAAAAACCCTTGTTCCTTCCTGTTATTGCTTATACTCTCTGTACAACAAAATTAGAAATAAGGGCAAAATAGTTTCTGCTGGGTATTGGGGGGTTGGGGGGGAGAAGGAGGGGGCAGAGTGGGTGGTAAGGGAGGGGGTGGGGGCAGGGGGGAGAAATGACCCAAGCCTTGTATGCACATATGAATAAAAAAAAAAAGAATGTAGTAACCAACCCCTTAAGCCCCATCAGTGAAGGGTGCCAGCAGTTTACTTGTAGGTCCAGGGCATGTATACCTGGGATAGGGGGATGTGACTTTGGGGTGAGCGTTCCATGACCCCTGAAGGCCATGAGGACAAGGAGAGCACTGGAAAGAGTTGGGACCACGTGTCCAGGGCAAACAGAGAGATAGCAGGTAGACAGGCAAGGAAGTAGGATGGGGAGGAAAAGGACAAACGGTGTGGACACATGGCAGCCAAAGGAAAGAGGGATCTGGTCAGAGAACCAGGACTGGGGCTGCTGGAGCTGGCATCTTTCCTAGCTTCCCTGGGTGCTTACAGTGCCAGCAGTGCTCTTTGTCTGCTCACATCGCCAGGGGGAGGTTGCTGGCTTAGGTGAGCCTTCCAACCACTGAACAGACGCTGCCATCCAGGCAGGCCCCACCGACCCCGGGTGCTGCAAGTCTCCCAGAAGCTGCGCTGACACTCCTGGATCAGTGCTGAGAGCTGGGGCATGGGTGGGTGGAGGCTCATGTCTCTACCCTGTGCCTGGCAACTCTGTGCTCTGGCAGGTGTGTGTACCCGGCTCCTCCTGAGGTAGTTTAAAATCTGGGGCTTGTTTGGTCAGCTGAGGCGTGCCTCTCATTCACCCTCCAGAACTCTGCCTGGTGGCCCATAGCATGGGACAGATTAGGAGCTGGATGATGGGCAGAGAGGGGTCCAGCCCCATTGCCTGGGGTGACTGACGGCCACCATGGCTGGTGTTGCCCAGGGCCCTGGGGCGTCCTGATTGCCCTCCCTGGGCCATGCAGCTGCCCAGCAATCAGAAACTGTGGTTTGTGTGCACGCACAGTGGAAATATGGGAGACACAGTAGTGGATTGAGATCCTATCGTGCCAAAAGAGGGGAGAGGGAGAAGAGAGAAGGGGGGAGGGGAGGAAGGAGAAGGGCATCACGGTTTTAAGGTGCCTGCCCCCTGGGTCATGTCCCCTCAGGGTGTGACCAGGCAATGCAAATTGCTTGCCTCAGGGCAACCCCAGACCCAGTTGTGGTGGGAGACACCACGCATCAGGCAGGGAGACCCTTCTGGGTCTGTGTGGAACCCATGGTCCCTGTGCCTCCCAGATGCATTTCCCAAGAGCAGAGCTCAGCCCTTTCCCTTGCTGTGGTTTCAGAGAGACAGAGCCTAGAGGAAGAGAAGAAAAGAGAGTAGAAATGACTCGTTAAAATATCAGGTCTAGAGGCTCACCCTTTCTCCTGGCTGGTTTTGCCACATGTTAAAGGTGACCAGAGCAGCCTGTGATCAGAAGACTTCCAAATTCTTTGTGTCCCACAGGGAAGAATGCATGGAAGGGCACATGGATGTAAATGGAGTTTATTAAAAGTTGGGGAAGGGAAGTACAAAGCGGAGCATGGTGGGCCCAGGTGGAATCTGAAGCCAGAGAGAACATGTTTCTGTTCTCTAGGTGCTTTCAAAACTTATACTAACTTATGAGAATGGAAGAACCAGGTGATTCCCATCCAATAATCTATGAGTGGGGAGGGGCATGTCAGCCCCCAGGCCAGGTGAGGGTGGTCCAAGGCATCCCTGGGCCAGGTGTGGGCAATCTATACACACATATAATATTAAATCATATATTTTCTGTAAGTCCCAAACTTTCCCTAACTCTAGCCTGCCTCAAATAGTAAAAAGCTACCTGAAATCTATTAAAACCTTTCCTAAGGTCTACAAGAAGGTCTGGCCCTTCTTCCTTTCCATAGCACTGAATGTTTTGAAGGATTTTAGAAAAATAGAAGAGAATGATTTACAGGCCAATTTTTAAACCTTATTACTAATAAAGGCTAAATTGGAGGTATCACAAACTAAACAAACTAAGTCGCTGTGTCACTGACAAATAGAATAGAAACTCTGCCACTGAGTTTCAGGGGAGAACTTCTGCTCTGTGAAAGCAAGGCTCCTCTCAGGAGTGAAAGTAGAGCTGAACTAAGAATGCCCAGTTTGTTTTCCCCAAGCTTACTAATCACATTAAGCAACTTTCTTTCCATAAAGAGTAAACCTGGGAAAGAGAGTCTAAGGAGAAGATAATGAAATAACCCCTTGTAATAATTTATCAGCAAACTCTTTTGGAAATATAAGAGAAGGAGGACACCAAGATATCTTCTAGGAAATTGCATTTTCTCTTTGGCTGAGTTTAAAGGTTGGTGGGCAGGGAAGAGCTGTAAGCAGAAATAAATCAGAAATAACTCACAGATTTCTTTAGTGCTTGACTTATCTCTGAGCTGGCTTATTTTCAAAGCCTAAATTATTATTCATATAAGCTAAGGTTTAGGTTAAATGGGCCAATCTTTAGAATCAATCTTTCCCTCAAAATCATGCCACAGTAATTTGGAATCAATAACCAGTAAAAGTGTGATACAATTAATTACTCAATGAAGTTCACACTGACAACCTTGAATAATTGTGCTAAACTCACTCTATGCCTAAGGTAATAGTTCACAATTAAGAGCTAATTTTTAGAAATTAGTAGAGGAAAGATAAAATATATCACTGGTAATTGCTTTGAACTCTATTTCATTCTGTATAGAGAATGATGTCCATACATATTAGTATTGCTAAATTCTTTTCAAAAGGACTAAGATTACAATATATGGTTATCTGGAAATTCACCAATATAGACTTTGCAACCAAAAAATTTGGCTCAACGATACTAAATAATACCTGTAAAACTTTTCAGGTATTTTTAAAGCTGGATATGAGCATTAATATGTTTTCCCTATTTGTTCATATACTATTGGGTGTTGTGGTAATGCCTTACCTGGGTTTCTGGCTCCGTGATTCCATTTATCTTACATTAAACCACTCAGTTATATATTGTCAAATATATGAAAGTGTAAAGAATGATGGGTCAGAAACTTGTGCTGCATTAGATGATCTATACATTAATATTCTAATTAGAGAGTAATTCCATTGATCGGGGGCAGGATGGAGTAAAGAGCTCTATAAATTCTCTCCATCAAAAGCAATAATAAAATTGATGAAATTTACAAACAACACCATAGCAGGACTCTGGAAACAACTAAAGTCTGGCTTCAAACTAAGAATATTCAAGAAATACTATTGAACCTTGGTAAGAATAGTGTGAGTCTGTGGCATTTTAGCCTACGGCTACTCCTGTGTTTTCTCAATTCCAGGAGGGAGTTGTACATGATTTGCATCAAATCACAGAATACCCATGCTGAGGTGCATTTTGAAAAACAACAGTGATCTCAGTAGCAAATAATCAAGGAAGATGAACGTCACAAACATCATGGTTAGCCTGAGGTCACAATACTGGTTGGGACAAGCAACAGACTAGCATAGCAGCAAAAAATTCAATGGCAAGATTCAGAAAAAAGAGCCAGAGTGGTCCTTGATAAGCTATCACATATCCCTTGTCTGGGAGATTGTGAGCATGTGCTGAATTGTGCTTATGCTCCAGAGAGACTGGAGAAAGCCTTATAAGTGTCTGAGTTTTGAATACTTTCTCCAAACAACATATAGATCCACCAGCAAAGGATAAAAATCTCATTGCCTCAATGTGTTTAAATCACAACCTGTGACCAATAACTGACTGACCACTTAGATATGCTGCTCTGCTTAAAATTAAAAAAAAAAGTCAGCAAAGAAATCAACAGCTGCATACTGTGGGGAGAACAGATTCCACAGAATTAATTCTTGCAAGACACTGAACAAATAACAACAACAACAGAATAGCAACATCTACCCCTGGGGGAGGTAGATCAGAATTCAGATTTGCTATAATATGCTTCTTAAAAAATGTGTTTTTCAAAATAAAAAATTTTGAAACATGAAAAAAAAACAGGAAAGTGTGACCATTCTCTTAACTACTTTAAAACACAATTCTAAAATAATATTATGAAGTTGAATTTTTAGCCCTGGAACTGTTAAAAACAAACTTTGGCACATTAAAATATTAAGGAGTTTATATGAGCAGTCAGTGATCCATGAATCAGGCACATCCAAGCCACAAGTGGTCAGGGCTCCATCAGAGGGGAATGTGGGAAAGGCTTTTATCGGATGAATATAGAAGCAGAGCAAAAGAATTATTTGATTGGTTAAAGTTTGAGCAATTTCCTTATTTGAACAATCCCTGTGGGAAAGATCCAGACAATATAACTAATACCCATCTGGCCACTTGTGATTGGCTGAGTTTAACTTTCTTTTCTTTTAAATTCAGAGTTAGGTTTCAGTTTGCTTATGTAGGATCCCAGGATATTAAAGCCACTGCAGTCTAATGGCCTCTAATTTAATTATTTTTACAATGTAGATAAAAATATATACACAACAATGAAAAGAAAGTATAGGAGGAGTAATTGTGTAAGGGGGACTACCAAAAAAACAGATTGTAACCAGCTTTTGTTGCTGGCCAGTGTGCTGTGCTGTTTATACTGGAATTCAAACTGACATTTTTTTCCTTTCTCTCTCTCCCCCATGCTGGGAACTCAAGATTAATCTCTTTCAACTAAACCAGGCAATCCTCCCTCCCTCCTGCCCAACCTGATCTTTCTCTGACTACAGAAAAGAATAAACCTATGTCAAACAAGACATACAATTTTAAACATGTGGTACCATTAAACTGAGAGATAAGAACCAAGGCCACTATCTGGTCTTAGGGCATGCACTCCCTCATGTACCCTGGAGAGATACCCTGAGGATTCCCTTAAAAGCTGGACATTTTCTCTCAGGAATAGGATGACAGACTTCTCTCTAGGCAAGTTAATTTTTTTAATTTAATTTTCCTGTTCCTCAAAACCCTATGCTCATTATTTGTAAATTGGCACCAAGTCCAGGGACCAGACTTCTGGTAACAAATGTAGCTTTATGGAAGCAGTATTTATATTTTATTTGAATTAGTATTAATTGAGAGGCTGAGAAGTTAAGAGCTACATTTTAATCTCTAAGGCAACCTGTCATGGATTTGGGGAGCTGTGAGTTGGTAAAAGAATTTATCAAGATGGAGAATAGGAGAAAGCAAAGATTTATTAAGACGCCATTGAAAAGGGAGAGAATGGCAGGCAGCTACTCAAAGGAGGATAGTGTATTGACTAGATTTTATACTTCAGGTTAGGTCACTTTTGATTGGCTATCTCCCCTTTTGTGGATTTTATTTATTAGTTGTCTCTTCCTTGGATCATGCATATAGGAACATACCTTCAAGGTAGGCTGTTACTTCCGCATTCCATCTGGGCCTCCCAGTGGGCCCGAGGGCCCCCCCATTCCATCTGTTCCTTAGTATTCCTATGTCCACAACTTATCTTCTTAAATAAGGGCCTCCCACACACAACCATTAAGAAAATAACTCATGAAATATAGCAAAAGAAACAACAAAAAAATTAAAGTAGTATACTACATAATATCTACTTAACAAGAAGAAAGTATCAAACAAGGTAAAAAGAAACCCCAAGAGACATGAGGCATGTACAGAACAAACAACAAAATGGCAGATAAAATCAGACCAAAACAATAATATCAAATGTAAATTGCTTAAGCATTTCAATCAAAAGGCAGAGATTGTCAGTTCAGAATTTTAAAAAAGAAAACCCTAACTATAAGCTGCCTACAGAGGCAAATGTTAGATTCAATGATACAAAGAGATTAAGAAGCAAAAAGATAGAAAAAGACATACCACACAAAGAGGAACCAGAAAGGAACTGCAATGATCTTGTTACTGGATGGGTGGTCTAAGGAGACTCTGGTCAGAAGATACCTAGGGACTTGCATGCCTCAAGAGAAGAATTCAGGCAAGATGAGAAAATGTAGTGAACCTTATTGAAGGTGAGGGGAAGGTGCCCCCTCCACCCCCTGAAAAAGTAAGCAGTGGTGGGCCCCAGCCTGGTGGTATAGAAGCACCTAGTCTTTGTTTGAATGGGCCTTTATAAATTGAAAGGGCAAACAGCCAGGAAAAATCTGGGTGGTCTTTGCAGGATGAGCTAGGGTAATTGACAGGTTTGACTGACAAGGTCTTGTCATACAACATGGGACACTATACACATGCATTTATGCTCTCAGGTATTTTCATTACACATATGAGGTGCAATCAATATTCATGTTTTAAGCAGAGAACTTTTACCTGAGAGGTAATCTGAGGGTGCAATTCCCCTTAGGCTTTCTGTCTTTGACAAAACTTAGAACTGCAAAGGATTTACAATTGAAAAAAATTTACAACTGCAAAGGATGGGCTGAGATAAGGAGTTTAGCAGGAAATGCACTGGGAAAAGTCTCATGACACCAGAGTCCCATGGTGATTTTCCTTTTCCTATTACTAGCCTGCCTCAATCATAGTAATATCAGACAAATTACAACAAAAATTGTTACTAGGGACAAAGAAGGATACTTCATAATAATAAAAGACTCAATACATCTGGATTATAATAATTATAAACATATATTCCTAACAATAGTTCACTAAAATACACAAGTGAAAACTAACAGAATTGAAAGGCAAAATGCATGATTCAAGAATAGTGGTTGCAGATTTCAAAATTCCACTTTTGATGATGAATAGGACTGTTAGGAAAAACTCCACTTGCAAAGAAAGCTCACGAGAAAAATCTCACATCCAAGACCAAAGTTTAATGACAGGCACGAGCCGCCAGGCTAACCAGGGAAAGACGGCACAGCACAGACTCTGGGCCAGGTGTGGCTTTTATAGAAGAGGGACCTTGAGGAAGTTAGTGAGTGTGCGGGAGTCTCCGGTTGGGTGGTGCAAGCCGGCAATCAACGAGGCAAAGAAGTGAGGCCTGAGGATAAAATGGCTGCCTATTCTTAAAATGGCAACATAATTACTCTATCACTGCCCCATTTTTTTCTTTAATAATGATGAGGGTAGGGGCTGAGAATCAGGAATTGGGGAGAAGCATCAGCCTCTTAGCTGCTTCCTGCTGGCAGGGGGCATTGTATGGGGCAAGATCCTCAGACTCCTGTGGCATACTGGTAGGGGCCTTCACAGCAGTCCTCCAGACGGTTTTGGAGAGGTGGATATCCCTGGAGGTACATCTGGTTAAGCTTTTGATTAGCAATAACAGACATGCGGTATGATACAAGGGAGGAAGCTTAAGAATAGGAGAGCAAGAAACATAGGCATTAGGATGGGCATTGGCCAGGAGAACCACTGTGAAATGTTGTTCCCTAGAGGATTCCAAGAGTCCTCCAACTTCCTTCTCCATTTTTCTAATTGCTTCTGGAGTTGTCTAATTTTATTTTTTACTACCTCTGACTGGTTAACATAGAAGCAGCATTCTTCTTGTAAAAACAGGCAGAGACCACCCTTCTCTGCAGTGAGCAGGTTAAGGCCTCGTCAGTTTTGGAGCAGCATCATCACATGTGCAGCTGTTTCTCTTTCTATAGTAGCCTCTATAATGGACCTAATAGATCATATAACCAAGGGAAGGGGGCAGGGAAGTAGTATGCATGCTCCCAGAAATAGACTCACTGCCCCTACCAGTGTTTTAAATCCACCTATGGCAGAAAATCGAGAGCCAGATGAGGACTAAGAACTTATGTAGGAGTGGAAGAGGGAGAGAGTTTATGGGAGAGGTGTAGCCATGTGGGGCCCAGTGGTACACAAAAGTACTCATCTTTTGCTGTAGTGGAAGAGTCTGAAGTTGGTGGGCAATGTTTTATCATTGAAAGGTGCTGCCACTGGGGGATCCCATTGAGCTTGACAGCGGTGGGCATTGTGAGGATCCTTTAGGAGAACAAGATCCCCTGGTTTAATAGAAATTGTTATAGGGTGGGGCAAGATCTGGTCTGTATGTTCTCTGAGAAGTTCCCTGAGAAGGTTAAGATAAGGTAGATAGTCAGCCAGAGGAGCAGGGTCTGTTGGAGGCAAGTTTCCTAAGAGAAATGGGCAGCCATACATTATTTAGAGCATTTATTATGCAAGACCCAAATAGAAATATTAGAAGGAGCATAAAAAAGTGTCTGCTAAGGGCTGCATATCTAGGGATCCAGATTCTGCAAAATCCTGTAACTTCCATGAAAGCTCTAAGCTGCTTTATGGTATGGGAAGTGGGAAATGGAGGATTGGGTTGATTCCCTCATGACTCAGAAAGTGAGTCTGTCCCTTTAAGACCACACCTAGGTAGGTGACCTGTGGGAAGCAGGGGCTGACTGTCAGGATTTAGGTTAAATGTAACACTCTTGGATTATAGACAGCTTGAGCTCATTATTTTATATAAATTTACATTTTTTAACTTTGTAAATGTTTGTACCATATTTAGATAAAGTATAGACACAACACTGTTACAAGGTGGTCATTTAAGACACATGAGCAAATATGTAAATGAACTCTGATTTAGTAGTCTTTAAAACTTGACAAGATCAGCAGAAAACACAAATAATTTCTTTGATAAAATCTTTCTCTGTAACAGTTTTTTTGTACATATTACTCAGAGCAGAACAATATTAAGATAACCTTGTTATTTTATAGTGATAGAGAACTTGATTTTAGTTTGAGATGACCTTAAAAATCTTTTAGGCAACTCTTTGATTATAGTCAACTTTAACTTAATCACACCAAAAAGTACATTCAATATCTATCTATATCCTTTCCAGTTTTTTACTTTGTAACTTGTATTTATAAGAATTTAAAATTTATTATTGGGGCTGGAGCAACTAATTAGTAACCCTTGTTTTTTAAAGAAATTTATGATAGGCATAAGGTCTCATCTTCCCTCAGACTTGAGGGATGTTGTTTTTGGTATGGAAACTGTGAGGGATTTTTGAGTTTTATTTGAATAGGGAGGTCCATCATGGCTCACCCTACACTCATCCCATCAGTCCACACTGTGGAATCTATTTGTTCCTAAAGGAGGGGGCAGCAGAGGTAGCTTCCTGGGGGTGAGGAGAATTTGGGCTTTAAGCTGAGATAGTAAATCCCATCCCAGCAGAGGCACTGGAGTTTCAGGAAGTATGAGGAAAGAATGACAGAAGAGGAGGTCTCTCCAGGAGCAGGCCAGAGGCCAGGTAAAATAGTGCTCTAGGGGTTGGCCAGATATGCCCCAAATGATAATCTTGTCATTGGACTGGGGACTGGGAGACAAAGGTAAGACAGAGAAATGAGCTCCACTGTCTAGCCAGAAAATGATCTTTTGTTTTTTCTGCCATAATGGCTACCACGAGGCTCCTCAACATCGATGCCAAGAACTGGAGTGTGGACAGGGGCCCTGGACCCATCAATCCATAGGAGGTGGCACCTTGCCTTCCACCTGGAGGTGGGAGCACTTAGACCTCCAGTGGTTACCTTTGTGGAGAGGGCAGGGTCCCAGTTGGGGGTGGGGCTAACTCCTGGGCTGTCCCCTTTAAGCATTCTCTGCAGAAGTGCCTCTCCTTTCCACCATGGTAGCAAGTTCAGGATGCAAGCCCCAGTCGGGTGGGGCCCTCTCTGAGAGCAGCAATGAGGTCATGATGTCTCTTATCTTTTTCTCTCCTGTTAGTAAAGTCCCAGTCATACAGACATACAGACATAGCTACACATACAGATATGGCTATCTATATTACTTGGTTCAATGACTTTTTCCTTTCAGCCACAGACTTTGAGTTTTTTACAAATATTTGGGGCTGACTGAGTTAGAAATTTATCTTTGAGGAGATAAATCTTTGAGGATTTATCTTTGAGGAGAACCTCTCTCACCTGTGACTCTGGGTCCACTGTGGTATGCTTTCTGATGCTGTAGAAAGGTAAGGGTTTTCTTCAGGGCGTTGCTATACTACAGTTACCTGGGAATAGTTTAGAGTTTTGACTTTGGCCCTTTTTAGCCTTTCCACTATAAGATGGATTAAGTGGCATTGATGCCATTTATCTTTAGCAATGCTAGGGAATTGAACCCAAGGCCTTGCACATGCTGGGCAGACACTCTCCCACTGAGCTACATCCTCATCCCCAAATATTTTTTTTCCCTTGGCTGTACTGGGACTTGAACTCAGGACTTTATGTCTGCAAAGTGACACTCTACTGCTTGAGCCATATCACCAGCCCGTTTTAGTGTGGATCTGTCAAGGGGACTGCCTGTGCCCCTGTAGGTATAGGCACATTTATTCCCTCATTTTTAGGTGCCACTAGTATTGGGGTTCATTGTAAATGGTAATCATTTCCAACCTGAGTGGCCTGGGCCAGAGCCCATTGCTTTTCTAATGTGGAAATAGTCTGGTCTAGTAGAAGCATAATATACTTTTATGCCAATTCAAAGGTTTGGATCACAGAGATAAGGCTTGGATGCATTTGTCTGGGCATCAGTATAGCTGAACAGATGTTTTTAAATTTCCCTTAGATCTGATAACTGGAAGGGGACATAAGACTTGCCCTCTTCCTACCATTACCTGTTGAAGGGGGAAGCACCCATTAGGAGGTTCTGAATATTGGGGTGGCTTAAAAGGTAGGGCAGAGGGTGGAGCAGTAGCGGTGGGCCTTGTCATTGATAAAGGGCTTTTTGGTCCTCCTTCCCCATGTTTATCCTGTGGCTTACAAAGAATGGCCAGCATTTGAGTATCTAAATAGCAATTATGGAGCCAATCTGGGTGGTCTCAGAGATGAAAGAAAATTTGTATAGGGGACCTCAGTTTACTTTTTTTCCCTTTTATAGAAGAGGTCTAATTGGAGTATGGTATTGTAATATGTGGAGGGAAAACTTATGCTAAGGCCAAAAGTATAGAAAAATTTAAATGAGAAGTTTAGAGACCACAGTAACACCCATTTTGCTGTTCCTGGGACTATAACCTTGAGCTAACAATTGGCTTACAAGGGCTGGGGTCCTGTGGCCTAAGGCATGAGGTGAAGCTGGGATCAGGGCCTGCACAAGGTGCTGCCCCCCCCCCCCACATACACCCAGGACAAGTGACCCTGTCTCCCTAGGCCTGATCCTGTGGCCTGTCACCCCTCCTCCCTTCCTGTGTACTTGTGCCTGCGCATGTTTATTCTAGAGGAAGTGGCGGCAGGCCACAGCCACTGCCATGTGTGGCTGGTGGCCTAGGATGTGTGTTGGGTCCTTTCTATGGATTCTCTTAGCTATGGCAGGTGTTCTGCTGTACCCAGGGGATGGCATCCCTGTGCATGAGTGAGCCTGTTTGTTTTCCCTCCTCCCCCTTGTGGGGGCAGAGTTAGGGCATGAGGATGGCAGCTGCAGTTTTTTGTAAGTGCTTTTGCCTTGCTAGTGCTTAGCAGTTGATTTAAAGTTGCCTTAGACCAAGGGGGCTGACAGACTAGTGGGAATAACTTAAGTCATAAGGTACCATGCTACAGGTTTTTCATGGGAGGCCAGGGTCCCAGTAAGCCCAGGGAGGGGAAGGCAGACAGAGACAAAGGACACGTGGTAAGACCATGGAGGGAGCAGAAAATGTGTTCCAACATCTTAGATAAGGGAGGGGAAGGCAGAGCCTGGAGGCATGACACACACCTGAGGGATTAGTGATCACCTGTGCCTCTAGGTCGCTCCCATTGACTGGTGCTGGAACACTTTCAGCAACATGAAACCTCCACTCTCAGGTCACTGTCTCAGGCAGAAGGGGCATTAGATGGGGGAAAAGAGAAGCAGTCGTCAGATGCCGTAATCAATCAGGACTCCCTCAACATAGCATGAGGCATACCTGAATAAACCCTGGGCTTGGTCTCGGCCCACAGGAAGGGAGCATGAGCTCCTCCAGAGCCAGAATCACCTTGAGGCCAGAGTTGGCAAGGAGCAGCTGGCTTGACCCCATGACAGGAAAGTCCCTCAGGAAGATAGGAAGAGACAGGCAGGGCAAGCAGCGCAAGGAAGTCTGCTTACAGCGCAAGGAGGAGGTTCAGGAAAGGTTTAGGTTGGTTTAAAGGCTGGTTTAGAGGCTAATAGAACCTGCGCAGGGGAACGGGAAGTACAGAGGGAGGGTTTGGTGAGGAGATAGGAAAAGGATTGGGCTTTGGGTATTTCCTTCCATTTACCAGTACACTCACAGAAATTGTATAAATCCCTTAAAATATTGGGATTGAAAGTGCCATTAAGTGGCCATTTGGAAGCATTGTCTAATGGATATTGGGGCCAGGCCTGATTACAGAGAAAAATGAGCTTTTGGGGCTTAAGATCAGGTGTTAGACGAAGAGGCCCAAGGTTGGCCAGGAGACATCCCAAGGGAGAGTCTGAAGGAATTTTGGATGGTCCCACTCCCATGGTGAGGCCTCAACTGAGGATTGTATATGACAGGTGTCCACAAGATATCGATTCCTCAGGAGACAGTAGACGTGGGACTCCCGGGAGGGACGTCTCTGTCACTGGGGGCCCACAGTCCTAGAGGACCCAGTCCCCAGGGACAAGAGAGAGCTGAGACCTAGCGCTAGGATTTTGAGGAAATGAGAAAGTGAGATCACGGCTCTACGTGAGAGGAGGACTCACTGAGAGAGGACCTTGAGGGAGGATTGGCCAGTGATGGATGGTGATCAGAGGCATGCTGGGACAGAGGAAATTCCCTGTGAGCAGTGAAGGCGTCTTCTACAATCAGGGGTCCTGGCTAAGCAGCTCAAGTCCTGGAGGAAGGGAATAGGGAGTTTAGAGAGAGAGAGAGAGGGCAGGATGTGGGGGTCCTGGGAGAGCAAGGTCAGTGCCAGGAGCTCACCCAATCCAAGTCACAGCACCAAAATGTTAGGAAAAATGCTGCTTGCAAAGAAAGCTCACGAGAAAAATCTCGCATCCAAGACCAAAGTTTAATGACAGGCACGAGCCACCAGGCTGACTGGGGAAAGATGGCGCAGCACAGACTCTGGGCTAGGCGTGGCTTTTATAGAAGAGGGAGTCTCTGGTCATGGTGGCACAAGCCGGCAATCAACGAGGCAAAGAAGTGAGGCCTGAGGATAAAATGGCTGCCAATTCTCAAAATGGCGACATTATTACTCTATCAAGGACGAGTAGCCAGGAAGGCTCAGAGGGCTTGAACAACTCTATGAACCAACTTAGCCTAACTGGCTTCTATAGAGCAGTTTACTGAATAAGAGCAGAATATACATTCTTCTGAAGTACCTGTGGAACACTTCCAGATAGACCATATGGTAGGCCATTAAACAACCCAAATAAATGTCAAAGAATGTTCTTTGGCCACAGAAGAATTTAATTAGAAATCCACAACAGAGAATTTGGAAATTCAAAACACTTGAAAATTAAATGACAATCTTTAAAGAACACCTAGGTTAAAGAAGAAATCATAAGGGAAAATAGAAAATATTTTCAACTGAATGAAAATTAAAACATAAAAATTTATGAAGGCTTAGATAAATATAATATAAGTACATTTCATTCTAGTCTGCCCCCCTTTATCACTCCTAAACATCCTCAATACTATAAATGAAATGGACAGCAGGAAACTCTGAATGGTGGAGAAGAGAGCAGACTACCTAGGGACCTTAAGATTCAATGAAACCCATTTCTTAAAAATGCAAAAAGGGGGTGTGGTAGACAGTGGAAGAGAAGAAAGGGAAATAAATGGGTTGAATATGAACAAAGTGTTAGACTGAAAGAGGCACAGAATAGATAGGTAGCAGACAGCTCAAACACCAGCACAGGGTTTATTCAGGAAGAAGCCTTGAGGAGGGGAGTTTCCAGCCAAAGTCAGAACCCCACTGCCACTAACAGACTTGGAGTAGATATAGGAGAGGGGTCTAGAAGGGAAGTTTTGCTGGGCAGGAATATTTTTCTGGAATTAATGATTGCTAGGGGAAGCTAGAGGAGATAAGTGGTAAACACCATGGAAAGAACAAGCCCACACTTCATATGCCCTCCTGACACAGAAATCTGTATGAGTGGAGCTCTGACTGTAATTTAAACCTGGTAATAATGAGCTAGCTCTGAATCTTGGCTGGTAGGCAGCAACCTAGATAGGTTGCTTAGCTCTGGACCCCTTGGTGAGGTGACGGTGCCAGACCCCTGGTGAGGTGGCAGCTCCACCCCAGTGAGGTGAGAGTTTGTCATTCCCTTGAGGGTAGGTGTGGTCTTCCCAGTAGGTGGTGGGTGTTTCCAGTAATCTGCCTGCAAGGGTGGGAGTCTGATCCTAACATGGCTTCCCTTTTGTTCACCCTAACACAAAGTACATTATATGTATGTATAGAAACATCACAATGAAACCCTCCACACTGCACAATTAATATGTACTAATAAACATGTGGAAAAAACTACAATTACAAAGGGCCATGGGAAAAAAAGAAAAGTCAAAAATAATTTATCAGAAGCTTGGAGGGGAGGGTCTTGGGGATGGAGAAAACCTGGTCAATAGCTATAGAGTTAGAGTTAGCAGAAATAAGTTCTGGTGATCCTTTGCACAGTAGAGTGACTATAGTTAACAGTAATATATTCTATATTTCAAAACTGTTAGAAGAGAGACCTTTTAATGTTTTACCACAAAGAAATGATAAATGTTTGAGTTGATGGATATGCTAATTACCCTGATTTGATTATTACAGATTGTATACATGTATTGAAAATCACATTGTACTCCATAAATTTGAATAATTATTGTTTATCAATTAAGAACAAAATAAAACTTAACAGGAAAAAAAGGAATGAGCCATTGGTGAGTTCTCAGAAAATAGTAATTATTATTGTTATTATTCTGCCTCCTATATAGCCCAGATTGGGCATAGGAGATTGAAACCTGGAAACACCAATGAGCGCAACTAAAGGATAAACAAAAAAGAAAAAAGGCCTGACTACTCTCTGGCCAGGAGACTGCCCAGGGGTCAAACCTGCATGATAGCACCTTTCTGATAATACTAGCTTTCTTATAGCTACACACCATGGAAAGAACAAGCCCACACTCCACATGCCCTCCTGACACAGAAATCTGTATAAGTGGAGCTCTGACTACAATTTAAACCTGGTAATAATGAGCTAGCTCTGCATCTTGGCTGGTAGGCAGCTACTGACACTGTGAAGAACAGAGTTTGTTCAATTACCCTGCTCCAATAAGGTGGCTCCATATTTGGCCTGGCGGGTATCTGCAGAGGCTGTGCCTGAGAGCTGAACCTATTTGTCATCCCACTGTGGGGTTCTATGGAGACTGTGCCTGGGAACTGAGCCCGAGAGCAGTGACTACTCTGACCACAGAAAGGAGTCTATGGATACTGCATATAAGAAGTAACTCTCTACCAGTGATGGCAATGAGGCAGCTTCCTTCCAACCTGGACCTGTGAGCATCTAGGGAGATTTAGGATGAGAAAGGAGATTATTGTCCACCCCACCTAACAACAAGGTGGATCTGCTGGATGGTAGGCATCAATAGAGACTATGCCTGAGAACCATCCTGTCAACCACACTGGCCCTGGTAAATGACACTTTGCTTCTTGGCTAACTTCTACACTTATGAGAGTAGAGTCTGATTAGCACATCACACCAAACATGAGGCAGTTCTGCCTCCCCACCTGTGTCTATAGATGTGATTGGCAGGGCCAATCTACCATCCAGCCATAGCAGTGATGAATTGGATCTGTCTCCCAGCCAGCAGACATCTATTAGGGCTTTTGCATGAAGAGAATCCTCATTGCTATCCCAGGCTGGCAAAAGTAAATAATGAGATATAAATATGAACGTATGTCTCATAATATCCCCAGTGGTTAAAATATAATTGACATTCTCTCATCACATTACAAACCAGGGAATCTCAATTTTAAAAATAATTTATAATTACATATTTACTTATATAAAATATATTTTATTTTCACTTTATATTTTATAATTACTTTATTTATTTTTACATTTTTATATTTTATTATTTCACATTTTTAAAATACTTTTGGCGTACTATGTGATATTTCAATACATATATACATTATGTTATCTTCAAGTCAGGGTGAGCATAAGAACTTACTAAACCTTAATCATTTACAATTTCTATGCGGAAAAAACATTCAATCCTTTCCTCTACCTCTGAAATTTATTGCACATTATCATTATCTATAGTCACCCTACTGTACAATAGAACACCAGAACTTTTTTCTTCTAATTATAACTTAATACCTATTGACAAACTTTTCCCATCCCTCTCTTACTCACATTCTTCACAGCTTTCGGTAGCCAGTATTATTCTCTGAATTTCTATGAACTCAAATTCTTTAGAACCACATATGAGTGAGACTATTCAGTATTTGTCTTTCTGTACCAGAATGAAATCTCAAATGAGAAAATACAATGAATAGATATAAAATCAAGATGACACATATATTGAAATTATTTAACAAGGATTTTAAAATTAACTTATAAGTAGGTTTCAACATACACTTAGGAACATATTTGAAATAATGAAGAAAGTAGAAAATCTTGGCAAAGAAACAAATACATACATATATATCTATATATCTATGTCTATACCTATCTATATGCAGTACTGAGGTTTGAACTCAGGACCTTGTGCTTATCAGGAAGGTACTCTACCATTTGACCCCTGTCCCCACCCTGTTTTTTGCATTAGTTAGTTTTCAGATAGGGTCTCATGATTTTGCCCAGGACCAGGCTGGCCTTGGACCACGATCCTCCTATCTACAGCCTCCTACATGGCTGGAATTACAGATGTGAGCCACTCTACCCTCTACCCAGCTAAAAGAAGACAGTTTTTAAACAGAAATTTTACAAATGGAAAATACATTTTTCAAAATAAGAAACTCACCAGAAGGCTCAATAGTAGATAGATAAGACACAAGTGACAGTTAGTGAACTTGGATAAAAATAATCAAATATGGGTACTCAAAGATGGCAGGTTTTCACACATCTGAAAGAAAATATCAGATGTGTGGTTGCAGGGAGATCTGGGTGGTATGGAAAGGCACAGGAGTGCAACAGTAAACAGTAAAAAGTTAGAGATCAGGTGAAATTCAGAAATATTGAATTTTAAATTTCTAAAAGAAACAATAAACCTTAACATAGGGTACTGGGCAAAATGGTAGGGAAGGGGGAAAATCCCCTCTCAGCGAGACTTTAAGTAAATGAGAAAAAGGAAGTCTCAGGGACCTCCATAGGTGCACAATCTGGGTACTCTGCAAAAATATAGTTGAAGATGGGAGATCTGTGATCCACATAGCAAGCAGATGCCAGACAAGAGGTGCTCTGTACTCCTTAGCTTGCTAACTGGTGCTTTGGTGGGGAAACATATTAAGAAGGGTTTTCCTGTCAAATCTCAGTGGGGCGAGCAGAAGACCTTGAATATTTATATCTCTAAGCCCTAAAAGCCTCCCTTCTCTGCTGGCTAAACAGCAGCCACTCTGAGAATCAGTGTGGGCCCACAAAACTAGTTGTGACATGGACCTGGATTCGCAAACCCAGACCTACTTCATGGGAAGTACAGACTGCCCTGCAGAGGGAAGCCAAGGGCAATTATAGTTGAGAACTGCATCCTGAACTCTGGAAAGAGGAGAGAGACCAGACGAGTGTGAATAAAAGATTTTTTTGGGGGGGGAAGCATCAGGCTGGAGATCAGCATGGTCAAGTATCAGTCAGTGGCCTATTCCTCATTCCACCAGTGCAGATTGCTTTGGTCTGACTGCTTTACATACTCTCAGAGCCTCAGATATACTTGGTGAGAATGTAGACTACTCAGGCATTTCCCACACCTACAAGTGTATTTTCAGAGCACCTCTGACGCAAGGAGCATTCAGTGAGGCAGTCTTTGGGTCAATTGAAAGGAGCAGTTTGAGGGTCACTTCTGCAATCTCAGCGTTGCTGGTCCTGGATATGGAAAACTGCTGCCCAGTAGCAGTTATGGTAGTGTACACCATGGCAGGAAAAGTAGGGAGCCTGCAAATAGCTGTTTCTAGTCTAACCTGTTTGGACTTCAGAGACAAAATGACTTAATTACCCCCCTGACCCCCACACTAAGTAAACTGCAAAATGACAAGCCTAGAGAAAAAAAACAAAGCATCCCTATCATCAATCTATCTCCATAGGAAAGGAGAAATATTAACTGGTCTTTTCCCCTTTTTTCTTTTTTTGATTGTACTGCCTTGCTCTTTGTTTTATTGTGCTTTCCCTCACTATTAGTTCCTCTACCTGATCTCATGTACTTGTTCTCTCTTTCCTATCCTTCTTCTACATTTTTTCTTTTCCCAATCCCCTCTTTCATAATATTTAAACTCCTAATTTATCCTATAATTATCATAGCTCCTTTTTTCCCAACTAGTACTTTATTTATTTATTTTTAAAACAAACATGTTTTGCTAGTTTGAGATAAAGATAGCTATATAGGGAGTTTCTTTGTGCTGTTCCCATGCATATGTATATAACAGCTCCAATTAATTCCCCTCTTCAAGTCCTCTTCACTCCTCCCTAGTCCACTTCCCATGGTGTCTCTGGCCAGTTCAAAATTTCTATATTCATTCCTTTACAGTGAGCACATCAACCTCATTCAAGTTTTTGGTTTATGTTCCTTGCCCTATCCCTCCCTTGCACAGCCTCCCCTAAGTGTGACCTGTGTCCCATAATATTACAGCATATGAGAGAGAACATGCAGCTTTTGACCTTCTGAACCTGACTAACTGGAGATGATATTCTCCAGTTCCATCCATTTACCTGCAAATGACAAAATTTCATTATTCTTTGTGGCTGAGTAAAATTCCATTGTGTATAAATAACACATTTTCTTAATCCATTCGTCAGTAGTGGGGCATCTTGGCTTTTCCATAGCTTAGCTACTGTGAATATTGCTGCAATAAAAATGGGCGTGCAGGTGCCTTTGTTGTAACCTGATGCACATTCCTTCAGGTATATCCCTAAGAGAGGTATTGCTGGATTGTATGGCAGATCTATTTCTAGTTTTTTAAGAAAGCTCCATACCATTTTCCATAGTGGTCGTACTAGCTTGCATTCCCACCAGCAGTGTATGAGGGTTCCTTTTTCCCCCTGCATCCTTGCCAACATTTGTTGTTGTTGGTGTTCTTGATGGTAGCTATTCTAACAGAAGTGAGATGCAATCTTAGTGTGGTTTTGATTTGCATTTCCTTTACTGCCAGGGATGGCGTGCATTTTTTCATTTGTTTTTTAGCTATTTGAATTTTTTCCTTTGAAAAAGTTCTGTTCAGTTCAGTTGCCCATTTCTTTATTGGGGCATTGGTTTTGGGGGAGTTTAGTTTCTTGAGCTCCCTGTATGTTCTGGTTATCAGTCCCTTGTCTGATGTTTAGCTAGCAAAGATTTTCTCCCATTCTGTGGGTGGCTTCTTCAATTTAGAGACCATTTCTTTTGTTGTGCAGAAGCTTTTTAATTTCATGTAGTCCCATTTGTCAATCTTTTTGCTTAGTTGCTGAGCTGCTTGTGTTCTACTGACGAAATCCTTGCCTATGCCTGTTGCTTCCACTGTATTCCCTGATTTTTCCTGTACTAGCTTCAAGGTTTCAGGTCTGATATTAAGGTTCTTAATCCACTTTGGGTTGATACTTGTACCAGGTGACAAATGTGGATATAGTTTCAGCTTTCTACATGCAGATACCCAGTTTTCCCAACAACATTTGTTCAAGAGGCTGTCTTTTCTCCTTGGCACCATTGTCAAAAATTAGGTGGGTGTAACTGCATGGATCCATACATGTCTGGGTCTACTATTCTGTTCCTCTGGTCTTCATATCTGTTTTTGTGCCAGTACCATGCTGTCTTCTGTGAATAGGGATAGTTTAACTTCTTTGGTTTTTTTTACCTAGTTGTATTCCTTCTATTTCTTCTTCCTGCTTTATTGTACTGGCTAGGAATTCCAACACTATGTTGAATATGATTGGACAGAGTGGGCAGCCTTGTCTTCTTCCTGACTTTAGGGGAAATGGTTTCAGTTTTTCCCCATTAAGGATGATGTTGGACATATGTTTGTCATATATGGCCTTTATTATGTTGAGATGTATTCCTTCCATTCCTAGTTTCATCAGAGCTTTTATCATGAAGTGGTGTTGGATCTTGTCAAAGGCTTTTTCTGCATCTATTGAGATGATAAGGTGGTTTTTGTCTTTGCTTCTGTTAATGTGCTGTACAGATTTAATGATTTGCATATTTTGAACCATCCGAGCATTCCTGGGATGAAGCTGACTTGGTCATGGTGAATGATCTTTCTTATATGGATTCAGTTTGCCATTATTTTATTGAGGATTTTTGCATTATGTTTATTAAAGAAACTGGCCTGTAATGTTCTCTTTTTTTTGTTGTGTTCTTGTCTGGTTTTGGGATGAGCATAATGCTGGTTTCATAGAACGAGTTAGGCAGTGTTCCATCCTTTCCTATTTCATGGAAAAGTTTAAGGAGTGTTGGTATTAGTTCTTCTTCAAAGGTCTAGTGGAATTCAGTGGATAATCCATCAGGTCCTGGACTTTTCTTTTGGGGGAGACTATTGCTGCTTCAATTTCATTGCACATTATAGATCTGTTTAGGTGATTAATATTCTTTTGGTTCATTTGTGGATGGTCACATGTGTCCATAAATTTGTCCATTTCTTCTAGATTTTCCAATTTATTTGAATATAGGTTCTCAAAGTAGTACTTGATGATTCCCTGGATTTCCTTGGTGTTTGTTGGTATCTCCCCTTTTTAGTTTATGGTTTTATTAATTTGGGTCTTTTCCCTCTGCATTTTAGTCAGATTTGCCAGAGGTTTGTCAATCTTGTTTATTTTTTCAAAGAACCAGCTTTTTGTTTTGTTGATCCTTTGTATGGTGTTTTTGGTCTCTACTTCATTGATTTTGGCCCTTATTTTTATTATTTCTCTCATTCTACTTGTTTTGGGTTTAGCTTGTTCTTCTTTTGTTAGGAGCTTGAGATGTAGCATTAGACTGTTTATTTGAGATCTTTCTGTACTTTTAATACATGCACTCATGGCTATAAACTTTCCCCTTAGGACTGCCTTTTCTGTGTTCCATAGGTTCTCTTAGGTGGTGTTTTCATTTTCATTTAATTCCAGGAACTTTTTGATTTCCTCCTTTATCTCTTCTATGACCTTCTGATCACTGACCAATGTCTTATTCAACCTGCAATTGTTTGAGTATTTTCTGCTGCTGCTTTTGTTGCTGAGTTCTAGTTTTATTGCATTATAATCAGATAGTATGCAGGGGATTATTTCAATTTTCTTATATTTGTTGAGACTTTCTTTGTAACCTAAGATATGATCTATTTTGGAGAACGTTCCATGAGCTGCCAAGAAGAATGTATATTGTGCTATTGCAGGATGGAATACTCTATAGATATATGTCAGTTCCATTAGATCTGTGGTATCATTTATTTCTAGAATTTCTTTGTTGATTTTTTTTGTCTGGATGACCTATCTATTGTTGATAGAGGGGTATTAAAGTCTCCCACAACCACTGTGTTGGGGTCTATATATGGTTTTAGTTTCATTACTGTATGTTTAATGAAGTTGGGTGCACTGACATTGGGTGCATATAAGTTGATAATTGTTATTTCCTCTTGATGTATTATTTCTTTTATTAGTATGAAGTGACCTTCTTTATCTCTTTTGAGTAATTTAAGTTTGAAGTCCCCTTTATCTGATATAAGTATTGCTAATCCTGCCTGTTTTGGGGGGTCATTAGCTTGGTAAATTGTCTTCTTACCTTTCACCCTAAGCCAGTACTTGCTTCTGTCTATAAGGTGGGTCTCTTGTAAACAACAGATTGTGAGGTCTTCCTTTTTAATTCAGTTTGCCAAATGGTGTCTTTTGATGGGGGAGTAAAGTCCATTAACATTCAGTGTTAATATTGAGATGTACGTGGTGATTCCTGCCATTTAGTTGTTTTTGTTGTTTAAGGATTTGAGTGTGTGCAGCTGATTCAATGCTACTCGCTGAGTGCTTGTCTGTTTTTCTCATGACGTTTAATATTTCTTGGCCTTTTGTGGTTATGTTTGTTTTGGTGTTCTGTGTGTAGGATTCCTTTTAGAATCTTCTGTAGTGGTGGCTTGGTGGCCATATATTATTTTAGTTTCGGTTTATTGTGGAAGACTTTTATTCTTCCATCAATTTTGAACAATAGTTTTTCTCAGTAGAGTATCCTAGGACTGAAATTGTCTTCTTTCAGTGCTTGAAATACCCTCCATGCCCTTCTTGCTTTTAAGGTTTCAGTTGAGAAGACTGCTATTATCATGATAGATTTACCTTTATATGTTATTTGTTTTTTCTCTCTTACAGTCTTCAATATTTTTTCTCTGTTCTCCATGCTAGCTGTTTTAACAATATCACATGGAGAGGTTTTATTTTAGCCAAGCCTGTTTGGTGTCCTGGAGGCTTCCTGTACCTGAATGGGCAAAACATTGTTGAGATTTGGGAAATTTTCTGTTATTATTTATTGAATATATTACTTATTCCTTTGGTTTGCACCTCTTGTCCTTCTTCTATGCCCATGATTTGCAGGTTTGGTCTTTTGATGTAATTGTTGAGTTCTTACATATTCCTTTCAGCTTTTGAGTTCTTCTGTTTTTTCTTTAATATCTATTTTTTATTCAAGTCCTGAGATTCTGTCTTCCACTTGTTTTAGTCTGCTGGAATGGCCTTCCCCTTTATTTTTTATTTGATTTCAGGAATTTTTTATTTGAAGGGCTCCTGTTTGATTCTTTTTTCTGAGGTTTTCCATATCTTTGTTAAATTACTCTTTCATATCTTGTGTTGTCTTCTTTATTTCATGTATCTCCTTTTTAATAGTCTCCTGTGTTTCACTTTGGAGTTTGTTGAAGTCCTTTTTGAGTTATTATTTCAGTTTTTTCAGTGTCTTCTCATGTTTTTTATTTGTGGTGTCTTGGTATTTATTGAGTGTGTCTTGTACTTTCTGGTTAACCATGTCTTGTAGCTTCTCTACGAGTTTCTCAGTGATCTCACCTATTATTTCCTCTTTGAGAGATTTTTTTTGTGGGTGTAACTGAGCTCATTGGTGATATTTATCATTGTTCTGTTGGGGTCAGGAACTGGGTATTCATTTTCTTCATTTCCCACTAAATCTTCTATTGAATTTTTGGTCTTTTGGGGGTAGGATTTCCTGGGCTTCATCTTCTTCCCATGCTTCTATAATGTGCTGTGCTCTTATATTGTTCAGTGGCTAACTGGGGGTTTTAATCACCTGTAATCTTCCCCTTAACTCAATTACTGTGCTATGACTGGCTTAGTCATTAGCTAGGTTGATGTCCTATTTCTATTCCCTGACTAGGCAGTATAAATTAGCAATAACAAATTCACTGATTCAATGCCAGACCAGTTATTTACATAATATGTAGTGAGCCCCTTGGTGATGTTACCTGTAAGCTGTGGAGATTGGAGGAATAACAGTTGTTTGGATAAAGATGGATACTTAGGTATTGAAAGAGCTGGCACTGGAGGAAGGGGCAGGAAGGGGGGATGGGATGACGGGGTGAGGGGTGTGAGGCATGGGGGTTCTAAGGTACTAAGTCCCTAGTGTGTGTTGAGGTGTAGTTTAGTTGTTGTGGAAGGGAGTGCTATTGTCAGGGATTGCCAAGGGATAGGAAAGATGGGGTAATGTGTAAAGTTGGTATAATTCAGTGGGTAATGGGTTTTGAGGAGGCTGAGGTAGTGGGAGGAAAGGGAGGGGGAGGAGAGGAATGTGAAGAGGAGAAAAAGAAGGGGGAGAAGACGGAAAGAGATAAGAAAGGAAAAATTGGGGTAGAGAAAGGAAAGTAAAGTGGGCAATAGAGGGCAGAGAGAGTTAGTGTTAGGACAAAATGGAGAAAGGAATTAGGTAACAATAAGATTGAAGGAAGTAAAAGTTAAAATTAAGAATTAAAAAATACATATAAAATAAAAATAAAAATTATATATATATTCAATCAGTTAAATGAATGTTCTGGACTCTTTCTTTTGATTTCAGGTTGAGGGGTGATGCTTTGTTTTTTACAGGGGCTGTGGCCAAGACTATCCCTTCTTAAGGTTGGTATGTTGGGTGACATGGAAATGTATGTTGCTCTCCCATATTGGAGAGCTTTGGGGGCACTCATCTCTGAGTGTTGGAGCTTGGGCTTCCTTAGTGGAGTGGGCCTGCTGGAGCAGGAGGGTTCTCAGAAGTGGTCCCATGAAGAGTTGGTAAATATAGCTCTTTTTTTGTCTTTATTGAAGATACAGTTGGTGTTTCCCACTGTTTTTTAACTGAATGTAAATATCTAGTTTGTTTTTATAATTATTATTGTTATTACTGCTGTCTGCTTTCTCTTCTCTGAGTAATAAAGGGGATTGAGACCCCCAAAAGAAGACACCACTAAGAAGACTCCATATAAAACTAGAAGAGTTATTCATCAAAAAAGCAAGGCAATATGACTCCTCCAAATGTTCATAACTCCTCAATGACCAAATCCAAAGATACTGAAATGGTTGAAAAGCCAAAGAATTCAAAAGTTTAGTTTTTAAAATGATCAATGTACTCAAAGAGAATTCAATTAAACAGATATATGAAATAAGGAATTCAATTCAAGACTTGGATGAGAAGTTCAACAAATTGAATGAGAAATTCAGCAAAGAAATTCAGATTCTGAAAAAAAAAACCCAAACAGAAATTTTGGAAATGAAAATTTCAACAATTCAAATAAACTTGGTGGAAAGCATCACTGATAGGAGAAAAAAAACATCAAAGATTGAAGAAAAGATTGAGGAATTATGACATTCAGATAGCAATAAAGCAAAAAACCAATCATGATGACATCTTTCAAGAAACCAAATCTAAGAATACATGGAGTAGAAGATGGAGCTGAGATATAAACTAAAGGCTTATTTGAACCTATTCAATGAAATAGCAGAATATTATACAAATTTAATGAAAGATATTGACATTCAACCCCAAACAGGCATGACCAGAAAAGGACCTGCCTACATCACATCAGAGTTAAAATGCCAAGCGTATAGAATGAAGAAAGAATACTGAAAGTTGCAAGAGAGAAGTGCCAAGTTATTTACAAAGGCAAACTGATCAGGCCTCTCAATAGAAATCCTAAAGATCAGGAAAAACAATATTTCAAGCCTAAGGAGTAAAAGTCAACCGATATTACTGTAGCCAGCAAAATTATCCTTTAAAATTGGTGGAGAAATAAAGACCTTCCAAGATAAGCATGGACTAAAGCAATTCATGACCACTAAGCCATCACTGCAGAATATACTCAAAGGAATCCTACAAAAAAAAAGAGGAAGAAAGACAGTCAATCATGAGAACAGAGGAAAGAAATTTCATGAGAGGAACAGATAAAGAAATGAGAATTAAGAAAGAATCAAGCAATTTCAACTCAGTAAATCAGCACATCCCTAAGATAAATAAGGTAGAATGAATGGAGCAAACAGTACAAGAATTAACTAAGAAAGAAACAGAAAAATACAGGAATCAGTAGACAATAATGGGCTGTCAATAATGGCCCTAAATGTAAATGATCTTAACTCTCCTATTAAAAGATACAAACTGGCTGATTGGATTAAAATACAAGATCCAAGTGTTTGTTGTCTGCAAGAAATACACCTTACTAACAAAGATACACAGAGACTGAAAGTGAAGGTGTCCAAAATAATATACTAAGCAAATGGAATCTGAAAGCACACTGGAGTCCCTATGTTCATAGTAGGCAAAGTAGACTTCAAGCCAAAATTAGTCAAAAGAGATGAAGTTTTTAACTACATACTAATAAATGGAACAATACATCAAGAGGATATAGTGATTGTACATTTGTATTCACCAAATGTTGGGGAACTCAGTTTCATAAAACAAATACTGCCAGACATAAAGATAGATCCAGATTCAGATCCAACAATAGTAGGAGATTTCAATATTCCACTTTCATCAACAGATAGATCATCTGCAAAAATAATCAGAAACTTCAGAGCTATCTTGTGCCACAGATCAAACAAACATAACAAATATCTATGGAATATTCCATCCAACAACTATGGAATACAAATTCATCACAGTGACTTTTGGACTTTTGCCCAAAATAGATCACACTTTAGGCTATAAAGCAAGTCTTAACAAATATAAAACAATGGAAATAATTTCCTGTACCTTATCAGGTAAGATGAAAACTAGAAATCAACAGCAAGAGAAACTATAGAAAATATACAAGCTGACAGAGTGAACAATATGATTTTGAACAATCAGTGGGTCATTAAAGAAGTCAGGGGGAAGTTACAAACTCTCTACAATCAAATGAATGAGAACCCCATTTACCAGAATCTGTAAGATGTAGAAAAGGCAATTCTAAGAGGGAAGCAAATAACTATGAATGCCTACATTAAAAAAATCAGATCTCCAATTAAAACCTCATGATGCTCCTCAAGGTGCTAGAAAAGTCAGAACAAGCCAAACTCAAAATTAATATAAGGAAAGAAATAATAAATATCAGAGCTAAAGTTAATGAAATGGATGCTAAAAGAATAATGCAAAGGCTCAGTGAAAGAAAAAGTTGGTTCTTTGGAAATATAAACAAGATTGACAAGCCCTTAGCCAAACTAACCAAAGAAAGAGAGAGAAGACCCATCCAAACTAATAAAATTAGAGGTAAAAAGGGATATAAAAATAGATACCACTGAAATCCAGAGGATCATTAGGAAATATTTTGAAAAATTATACTCTAATAAATTGGAAAACCTAGAAGACATGGAGAAATTTCTACCAGACCATTAAAAAAAGAGGCCAGGCACCAGTGGCTCACACCTGTAATCCTAGCTACTCAGGAGGCAGAGATCAGGAGGATCGCAGTTCAAAGCCAGCCCTGGCAAATAGTTTGTGAGGCCATATCTCAAAAAAAAAAAAAAACTTCACAACTGAGTTCAAACCCCAGTACCAGAAAAAAAATTAACACCAATGCTGCTCAAACTATTCCATAAAATTGAAAGGGAAAGAACACTTCTAAACTGGTTCTCCAAAGCCAGTATTACCCGGATACCAAAAGTGGACAAGGATACGACAAAAAAGAAAACGATCAATCAATTACCTCAATAAACATAAACCCAAAAATCTTCAATAAAATCCTTGCAAACCAAATTCAACAACACATTTTAAAAGGATCATACATGAAAGGCAGGGCAAGATCATGGTGTAGAAGCTTTCTTTCTTTGACTCTGTGAGTGAGAAGAGTCAGGGTAACAATGGAAAGACTGTATTTTGAAAAGAAAAAGTGAGAAAGAACATTAGGAAGCATGATAGAGGAACATGACAGTTGAAAATCATGGAGAAATAGAAAGGAGACAGAGTAAATTAGGAAACAGTTGGCAGCTCCCATCCTGACTGCCCTGGTGGGGAGGGGTAGCTGAAACCTTCACCACAAGGTATGCTAGATGACCTTGGTGAGAGACTGGGAAAACCTACCCCAAATCCCTCAAACATTAAACCCAGTGAAGGGGTTGGGAGCAACAGTGATTTCTCCTATGTGACAGGCTACCAATGGAAAAGAAAGACATTTGTTTCACTCACTATATTTCAGAGAGAGATAGTGATGTGCTATCTTGAGAGGGAGACCTACTCTTTGAGACTGAGGTACCCTGTGAATTTACAAACAAGGAACAGTTATGGCTCATGCAGTGTTGGGACACCTAGCCAGTGTCTGGCTAAGAGAGCCATGAGAGGTGGTCCTGGAGAGGGAGAGGCTTTGATATGGGCTTACTGAGAAGTTTTTTTTTTCTTTTATTATTCATATGTGCATACAAGGCTTGGTTCATTTCTCCCCCCTGCCCCCACCCCCTCCCTTACCACCCACTCCACCCCCTACCTCTCCCCCCCACCCACTCAATACCCAGCAGAAACTATTTTGCCCTTATTTCTAATTTTGTTGTAGAGAGAGTATAAGCAATAATAGGAAGGAACAAGGGTTTTTGCTGGTTGAGATAAGGATAGCTATACAGGGCATTGACTCACATTGATTTCCTGTGCGTGGGTGTTACCTTCTAGGTTAATTCTTTTTGATCTAACCTTTTCTCTAGTACCTGTTCCCCTTTTCCTATTGGCCTCAGTTGCTTTTAAGGTATCTGCTTTAGTTTCTCTGCGTTAAGGGCAACAAATGCTAGCTTAAACAAAGTTTAAGCAGCAGGGAGATCTGGCAGTGAAGAGCACAGTGGTCAGTGACTCATTCTCTCTGGCAAGGAGCAAGTCTCAATGCTCAATGATCATTGCAGAAATAGAGAACCAAGCCCATAGTTGACAGAGCACTCAGCCTATGGGAGCTGCATGCTGGCTGAGGGTGAATGCTGTCAGGTAAGTCTGAGAGCTTTGAGCACAGGTCCTGAGATTTATAGTGTACTCCATCCCACATGGTGGGAAAGTGCTGGACTGGGACTGAAAGCACTGAGACAAGCCTCTAGGAGCTTCCTCCGGCTCTGAGTGTTTGCTACCTGGACCGAGAGCTCTCAGCACATGTCCTAAATGAGGAACAAAATAAAGATATAGAAATCATGAAAAATACAAACTGAAATTCTGGTAATGAACAGCTCAAAAACTCAAATTTAAAAACTCAGTAGAAACATTAGCCAATAGACTGGATCAAGTTGAAGGCAGAATTTCAGGGCTTGAAGACAAGGTATATGAATCAGAATATTCAGATAAGGATTAAAAATTACAAAGTACAAACATAAAACACAAGACCTCTGGGACATGCCCACTAAAAGACCAATTAAACTAGTCATAAGCATGGAAGAAGTGGCAAAAGTTAAAGGCATAGAAAAATGATAGCAAAAATTGATTCCCAAACCCTAAGAAAGACATGGTCATCCAGGTACAGGAGGCTTTTAGGAAACCTATCAGACAAGATCAGAAAAGAAACTCTCCACATCAGGTTAGGGTTACAACATTAAGTATTCAGGAAAAGGAAAGAGTATTTCAAGAGAGAAGTGTGAAGTGCAGAGTTCAGAGTAGAAATGCTAAAAGTCAGGAGGGCATGTAATGATATACTTAAATCCATGAATGGCCAACCTAGATCACTGTATCTAGCAAAGCTAACTTTCATAATTGAAGAGGAAATAAAGACCTTCCATGACAAAATAAAACCTCAAGGAATCCATAACCACTACATCAGCAAAGCAAAAGATACTTTAAAAATGCTACACATGGAGGAGGAAGATAAATACAACCATAAAAATATGGGAAAGAAAAAATCTCAGTAGATAAAGACAGAAGAAAATGATGATTAAGGAAGAATCAAACATTACAAAAACAATAAATGACAGAAATTAATACATACCTTTCAGTAATAACTCTGAATGTTAATGGTCTCAATTCTCTAATCAAAAGACATAGACGCATGGATTAGATTTTGGATTGGATTTTTTTTAAAGTCCCAACCACGTGTTTTCTACAAGAAGTACTCTTCATTGGCAAAGACAAACCGAGGATTAAAGTGAAAGGATGAAAACTGATATTCCAAGCAAATGGAACCTGAAAACAAGCAGGAGTACTTATATGCATATCTGAAAAAAGCAGATTTGAAACCAAAATTAGTCAGAAGAGAGAAAGAAGATCACTTTATATTGATAAAGGAAGCAATACATCAAAAGGAAACAACAATTGTAAACATATATGCATAGAATGTTGGCATACCCAATTTCATAAAACAAACACTACTGGACATAAATGCACAAATAAAGCCCAGGTGTGGTGGTAGATGGCGGTAATCCTGGCCACTAGGGAGGTGAATGTAAGTGGATTATAGTTCAGGTCCAGCCCAGGTAAAAGTCAGTGAGACCCTATCTCAAAAACAAGCTGGGTGTGGTAAAGGACACCTGTAATCCTAGTTACTTGGTAGTAAGAGGTAGGAAAATCATAGTCAGAGGCAGGCCCAGGCAAAAGCACTAGACCATATCTGAAAAACAAACTAAAAGCAAAAGAACTGGGGTCATGGATCAAGTGCTAGAGCACTTGACTGGCAAATGCAAGGCCTTGAGCTCAATCCCCAGAATTAGACCCCCAATAAAATAATAGTGGGTGTGACTTCAATACTTCATTCCCACCAATAGATAGATCATCCAGACAAGAAAAATCAACAAAGAAACTTCTGAATTAAATGACCTATACATCAAATGAACTTAATAGACATCTACAGATTATTCCACCCAACAGCTACAGGATATACATTCTTTTTTGGAAGTCCATGGAACATTCTCCAAAATAGATAATATTTTAGTACATAGAACAAGTCTTACAAATACAAGAAAATTGAACACTTCCTCTATCTTATCAGACCACAGTGGAATAAAACTAGAAATTAATGCAAAAGAAACTACAGAAAATCCTCAAACACATGTAGATTGAACAATATACTTTTGAATGATCAATGGACCATAGAAGAAATAAAGGGAAAATAACACAATTCAAGTCTCAAATGAAAATGAAAACACAACTTAGCAGAACCTTTGGGAATAGCAAAGGCAGTGCTAAGATGAAAGTTTATAGCTATGAGTGCCTACATTAAAAAATAACCAAGATGTCAAATAAACTCATGGCTCACCTCCAGTTATTAGAAAAACTATAAGTAAAAATTCAAAATATGGAAATAAATAATAAAGGTCAGGGCAAAAATGAATGAAATGGAGACTAAAAGAACGAAAAAAGAATTAATAAAACAGTTAGTTCTTTGAATAGATAAACAAAGACTGACCAACTCTTAGCCAAACTAAAATACAGAGGGAGAGGAACAAAATTAATAAAATTGGTTATTAAAAAAAGGATATCATAGCTGAGTACCTGTGGCTTACACCTGTAATCCTAGCTATTTGGGAGGCTGAGATCAGGAGGATTGCAGTTTGAGGCCAGTCTAGGAAAATTCTTCATAGGATTACATCTTCAAAATAACCACAGCAAAATGGACTGGAGATGAGGCTCAACTAGTAGAGTGCCAGCTTTGCAAGCATGAAGTCCTGAGTTCAAACCCTAGTCCCACCAAAAAAAAAAAAAAGAGGATATCACAACAAATACCAATGAAATTCAGAAGGTCATTAGGGAATACTTCAAACACTTGTATCTTAATAAACTGTAAAATTGAGAATAAATGGAAGCATATGACCTACCAAAATTGAACCAAAAGCATATAATCCACCTAAGTAGAACTATAATAAGCAATGAGATTGAGGTAGTAATAAAGAGTCTTCCAACAAAGAAAAGCCTAAGATTGGATGGATTCACTGCTGAACTCTACCAGACCTTTAAAGAACAACTGATACCAATGCTCATCAAACTGTTCCATGAGTTAATTATACATGTTAATGGATTCCATGTGATATTTCCATACATGCATATTGTGTGCAGTGATCAAATCCAGCCTCCCTTTATCCATCCTGTTTCCAAACTCTAGTAATCACTCTCCTACATTCATGTCAATGTTTTTTTTAGCTTCCATAAATAAGAGAGAACATGTGGTACTTCTGTTTCTGTGTCTGCTTATTTTAGTTCACACAAGGTCTACCGGTTTCATTCATTTTGCTGCAAATGACAGAATTCCAATCTTCTTTATGGATGAATAATATTCCACTGTGTACATGTACCTCACTTTCATTATCCCTCCTTCTGTTGATGGGCACCTAAGCTGATTCTGTATCTTAGCTATTGTGAATAGTATTGCAATAAACATGGTCATGTAGGTATCTCTTGGTATGATTCCACATACATGGAATGTTCAGAATACACAAATCCAGAGACAGAAAGCATATTTCTGATTTACAGGGGCTGAGGAGAAGAGATAATGGAGTGTAACTGATTACTTGGTATGGTGTACAACATTGTATTGGTAGTAAAATGCCACAGAAATTTTCACTTTTAAGTTGCTGCTGTATTTTTACTTTGCATTGAGGTAAAATTCACCATTTTAACAACTTAAAAGTGAAAATTTCTGTGGCATTTTACTACCAATACAATGTTGTACACCATACCAAGTAATCAGTTACACTCCATTATCTCTTCTCCTCAGCCCCTGTAAATCAGAAATATGCTTTCTGTCTCTGGATTTGTGTATTCTGAACATTCCATGTATGTGGAATCATACAATGTGTGGCCTTTTGTGGTTTGGCTTCTTTCACACATTTATTCATGTAACATTATGTCCATAGTTCACCTATTTTTTTTAATTGTGGCAACCCCCCCATCTTTTTGATGGCTGAATAATATTCCATTATGTGGATAAATCACATTTTGTTTATGCATTTGTTGGTCAATAGACTATTTATTATAGTAAAATTTATTAGGAAAGGAATTTAATATAACAGGATAAGAACAAGGAGAAATATTTCCTGACACCATGCAGGAAATGGGATCAGTAGACTCATGAATTTTTTCCACTTTTTGGCTATTATGAATTATGCTGCTATGAACATTCATATTCAAGTTTTTGTTTTTGTATCAACACCTGTTTTCATTTCTCTTGGGTATACATCTAGAAGTGGAAATGCTGGATCATATGGTAAGTTTATGTTTAATTTACTGAGGAACTGCCAAACTGTTTTCCACTCTACTGTACCATTTGACATTTCTGCCAGCAATGTTCAAGAGCTCCTATTTCCCCACATCCACCTTCGTTATTTGTCTATCTATCTATCTATCTATCTATCTATCTATATTTGTCTATTGCCATCCCATGAAATAATATTTCATTGTGGTTCTCACACTCTGGATTCTTCCATTCTGGAATAGAATAAATGGTCTAATTTTCTGAGGAGAAAAGGATGTGTACTGGTGGGGGTGTGCTTCTGCATTTGATGTTTGTGTATGTTCACCATGTATCTGTCAGTGTTTACATGCATGTGAATATATGTATTTATACATGTGTGCAAGTGCACTTGTGTATATACACATGGATGAATATGTGCATAAGTATGTGTGGGTAGGTATAAACATGTTTGTCTGCCTGTGTGTGCTGATAAGATTGTGTCCGTGCAGTTTCCATTAACTACACCCTACACAAAGTACAGTCTTTATTGGTAGTTCTATAGTGACTTGAAGAATTGCTGCAAGACTGACTAAATGATAGCATGATTTTAAAAAAATTCTGCACTATGTGCAGATTCAACAGACTTTAAATATACGTGTATGTTAGTACAAGCCCCAGCATATTTCCCAAGTGTTCCCTTCATTTACAAAACCAAATAAAGAGGCTGATGTAACCAATATCTTCAAACAGTATAGTTTCAAAAGCCTATAGATTTTTCTGATAAAATATAAGAGATGCTGTGGAGGACTATACCAAATTTTCCCTGGCAATTATGATTCATGCCTTAATATTTACACTTAGTACTACTGGAGAAAAACATTTTCACACAGAACTTACTTGTATCTGGGTCAAATTATCTGAATAAAAACAAATGCAGAAAATTTTAACTTTTTTTTTTTAAAAAGTAAAGTCCTAGGCTTCCAAGGCCATGCTAACCTGGGTATCTAAAAAAAATGCTAAAACTTATTTCTGTGGTGCATGAGGAATTTATAGGAGGAGCATTTGTTATCCTTTGTTTATTTTTGTTATTTACATACAGTATTATAATATCTTTTTATGTATAGTTCTATTAGTTTTGATAAAGGCATAGAGTTGTAAAACTACTATCACAATCTGGATTCAAAACTGTCTATTCACCCCAAAATATTGCCTCTTTATAGTTACCTTGTGGGTTAGTCAGCTTTTTGTTACTATAAAACATTTTGTCTTTCTTATTATTGCTTATGTCTTCTCTTCAACAAAATTAGTGATAAGGGCAGAACAGATTCTGCCTGGAAGTGAGGGGAGGTGGGGGGAGAGGGAGGGGGCAGGAGGCAGGGGGAGAAATGGCCCAAACAATGTATGCACATGTGAATAAATGAATAAAAAATTAAAAAAAATAAAAGAGGCTATTAAAAAAATGCCTGAGATAATTAACTTATAAAGACAAAAAGTTTATTTTAGTTCACAGTTTTGGAAGTTTCAGTCCATGATTGATTGCTCCCATTGTTTTGGACCTGAGGTGAGTCAGCACATCATGGCAGGAATGAGTGGTGGAGAAAAACTACTCACCTCATTATTAAGGAAGCGAAAGAGAGTGAGCAGAGGGCCAGGACTCCACAATCTCCTTCAAGGCCGTGCCCCTAATGACCTAAAGGCCTCCCAGTAGGCCCCACATCCTAAATGTTTCACCTCCTCCCAACAGCACCACCCTGGGAACTAAGTTTTCAACACGTGCTTTTGGGAGACATTCAAGATGCAAACTATAGCACCCCTGATAAGTACTTACTTGTTTTTCTTCCCTATGGTTTTGTCTTTTCAATGTCAAAGAAATGAAATTATTACACGTCTAGCTTACTTTACTTAGAAAAATGCATTTGAGGTTCACTCATTCTGTTGCATGTATCCATAGCTAGCTCAATTTCATTGCTGAGTAAGATTCCAATATATAGACATACTACAATTTGTATACCCACCTATTCAAGGACATTGGGTTGTTCTAGTTTGAGATTATGATGAAATAATTGCTGTAACTATCCATGTACAGATTATTGGTGGGAACATAACTTTTCATCTCCTTAAGCACTTCAGAGCAGGATTACTAGGTTATATGGCAAATATATGTTTTAAAATTAATAGACTTTCTTAGAGCCATTTAGGTTTGTAGAACTATTAAGCAGAAAATATAACATGTTGTCATATACCCCTGCTGCTCCCTTCACCCCTCAAACTTTCCAACATACTGTAAAGATGTGGTATATTTGTTACAATTGAACAACCAATATTGCTACATTATTATGAACAAAGTCCATAGTTTACATTAAGGTTCATTCTTTATGTTGTACAGTTTTGTTTTGTTTTGAGACAAGGTCTCATTATGCAGCCAAGGCTGGCCTAGAACTTGAGATTCTCTTGCTTCAGTTTTCCAAGTGCTGAAATTACAGGCCAAGTTCTATGGGTTTTGATGAATGTATGATGTCACTTAGCCACCATTATAATCGTATCATACATAATAATTATATTGACTTAAATGTCTTCTATTCATCCCTCCCCCAACTCTGACTCCAGGCAACTACTGATATTTTTTTACCGTCTCTGTAGTTTTGGTTTTTTTTTTCTATAATGCCATATAGTTAGGATCATACAGTATATAACCTTTTGATTAGTTAGTAATATGCATGTGACTTTTCTCCATGTCTTTAGTGACTTGATAACTCATTTGTTTTTATCATTAAATAAAATCTCGTACCGATGTAGCACAGTTTGTTTCTGCATTCACCTATTCACCATCTTTGATGCTTCAATTTTGGCAACTATGAATAAAGTTACTATAATCATCTGTGTACAGGTTTTTGTGTTGAGATAAGGTTCCAACCCATTTGGGCAAATAAATAAGGACAAAATTGTTGGATTATATAATAAGACTACATTAACTTTGTAAAAAACTCCCAAACTGTATTGCAAACTGAGTATATGATTTTGTGTATATAATGATTATACTGTGATCAATATCCCTCATGCTCCACATACTCATCCCTCCTACCTTTCTCAGAACCACTTGAGAACTACTATCTCTATACTTTTGTTGCTTCCAGGATGTTAGACAATTGGAATCATACAGTATGTGGCCTTTTCAGATTAGCAAGTTTTAGTTATTAAAGTGCATTTAAGTTTCTTCCATGTCTCTTATGACTTGATAAGATTTCACTGTATCATAGTTTATCCACTTGCTTACTAAAAGGACATCTTGATTGCTTTCCAGTTTTGACAATTATGAATAAAACTACTATGAACATCCATGTGCAGGTCTTTGTGTGAACTTACATTTTTAAGCCATTTAGGTAAATACTTACAAGCTCATGCTCACAGGATAGTATGACAAAAGTGTATTTAACTAGGTTAAAAAAAATTCCCAACTGTCTTCCAAACTGGCTACACCATTTTTCATTTCCACTAGCAGTGCATGACATTTCTGCTGTTCCATGTTCTTCACAGCACTCGGTGTTATAAGTGTTTTGGTTTTTCAAAATTCTAATAGGTATGTTGCATCCCACTGTTGTTATAATTTGCAATTCCATAATGACATATGATATTTGAATATTTTCTTACATGGCCCATTTGCTAGATTTATATCTTCTTTGGTGAGGTGTCTTCTATATACTGTATGATTCCAACTATGTAACACTAAGGAATATGGAGATAGTAAAAAGATCAGTGGTTGAGGGGAGATAGAGATGAATAAGCAGAGCATAGAGGATATGTAGGGCCAAAAAACTACTCTGTATGATACTATAATGGTGGATACAAGTCATGATGCATTTGTAAAAATCCACAGAATGTACACCACCAAGAGTGAACCTTAATGCAAACTAGAGACTTTATGTGATAATGATATGTTGATACAGATTCACTGATTGTAATTCTGGTGGGAAATGTTACTAGAGGGGGAGGCTGTGTTTGTGTGGAGATAGGGGAGCATATGAGAACTCTCTGCATTTTCTGCTTAGTTTTGTTGTCAATGTAAAACTGCTTTTAAACAATAAAGTTTATTTAAGAAGTTTCCCGTCCCTCCCAAGTTCGTCAGTGTTATTTACTATATTAACAGACTAAGGAAGGGAATGTCCCATAATTTTATGAATTCGTGCATAAACAAATTTGACAGATTAAAATCACAGTAAGATACCACTACATATTTATTAGAATGGCTAAAATTAAAATATTGCCAATGTCAAATCCTGGTGAAGATGGGAAAAACTGGATTTTTCATACATTGTTATGTATGAAGTATAGGGAATGTAAAGTGGTACAACCACTCTGATCGTTTCTTATAAAACTAAACATGTGCTTACCATACAACAAGTAATTGCATTCTTGGTAATTTATCATGGAAAAATATAAATATATATACACACAAACCCTGTATACTAATAGCTTTATTTGTAATATATAAACACTGGGAAAAAACCACATGTACTTAAAGTTCATGGTTAAACAGTGGTACAGCCATGTACATACTAGAATACTCTCCATCAATAGAAAGGAACAAACTATTGCCACATGGAACAAACCTAATGAATCTCCAGGGAGCTATGTAGAGTGAAATAAGCCAGACTCAAAGGCTACATATTATATGATTGCATTTCTATGCTATTCTGAAATGGAGAAAATTATAAGGATGGAGAAGAAAGACATCATTGGTTGCTAAGAGTTGGGGGTGGTGGAAGGAAGAAGAGGTGTGACTATAAAGAAATGGCAGGAGGGAGTTGTTATATTATAACATTTTATTCCTAGATTCACACCTCCTCGTTCACTATCTCCTCCAACCTTTCTTTGTGTTCCTTAAAGAATAACTATTACTTCAGTCTGCTCTAGATCTCCACCTTGTCTCCACCCCGGTTTAGTTCAGGAAAAGACTTGATTCTTCCCCAAATCTATCTCTGGTTTGTGGCAGGTAGTAGCAGCATGAATGAATATGTGATGCAATGAGTGACCATCCATTTTCTTTCTATGTTGTGTTGAAAATTCCTTTTTAATTCTACCTTTGTCTGTCCATTACTTCTGCATTATTAATTTTTTATTTTTGGTATAGCTTATTCATTTATTTTTAGTATTTGTTTTTACTATAGTGTGGTAAGGACCTTCTTCTGGAAAATGGGTTAATTTCATGATACAAACCTATGCCTTTCCTACTAAAGAAAATAGATTAATGAATTCTGAAAATGCTGGGTAAAATGACTAGTGGAATGTATAGCTTACTGGCTTGGATATAAGTCTGATAGAAACTGGCAATAATCACTGCTTCAATGGCTAGAAGGCAAGGAATAAGATTTTAGTGGCACAACAGTGCCACTAAAACAGTTCGATTTTGTTAATGCTGGCTGATGATCTACTTCCTTAAACAGAGCACTCATTACAGTTCATATTATTTTTTCTTCCTTTTTAAAATGGTACTGGGGTTTGAACTCTACCGCTTGAGCCATGTCCCTAGTCCTTAATTTTTTGCTTTAGTTTATTTTTCAGATAGGGTCTCGATTTTTCTCGGGGGTGGGGGTCAGATAGCTTTGACTACAGGTATGTATCACCATACCTGGATTAAGTTTTGATAGGGTCTTGTTGTTTTTGCCCAGGCTGGCCTTGAACCAGGATCCTCCCATCTCTACTTCCTGCACAGCTAGGATTGGAGATGTGTACCAACTCTACGTCCAGCTCCTCACATTATTTTAAAAACAAATATGTAATAAATAAATACAGGTTTTACCAGATACTTTTATTTATTATTCCATTAAAAATATATGAGAATTTAGAAAATTTCTGAAATATTTCCCTGTTTCTTAAATGAATCTAAGGAGGGTTTTCTCCAACTATGTACTTTCAGTACAGTTTTTTTCACTTGAATAGTCACAATAAGTAGTCTAATACAGGCCCACTGGGTTTTGTTACATTTGTTATAGTTTTATTTAACCTTAAAATTAACACTACAGAATATAAAGAGAAGCTGAATATGACCCTTTCTGAATATGCCAAGTACCTTGGAGATCACAAGCATGTAGGGCCCTTTCTTTGAGTAGACAAGACTAGCAATTAAGTATATGCTTAACAGTTTTTCTTAGTTGGAAAACATACATTTCTTATTTTTTTTCAAGCTTAGCTCCCAGGTCTATTTATTTCTCACTCTGTCTTTATCCACTCTAGCAAAGTGTTACCAGTTATATATAGGACAAGGAGAATGAGGTCTTAAACAATGTCCAGTTCTATGTGATATAAATATATCTAAGCAGAAATATCAGATGATAAGAAACAGGAGGCAAATATTCATAGGTCATCACCAAATTTCAGCCAACCAACAAAATCTCTTATCTGGTGAATGCACAGAAAATTTAGAATCATATTCTAAGGCATCCCAAAAATGGGTTCAAGAAGATAAAGAAGATTCTTCAAGAATATGCTAATGCAGTACTTAGGCATATTGAAGAGACTACAGATAATCTTTATAATGACAAGACAAAATGCCTTCAAGTGGTCAGTGTCCCTATGTGTAATCAGATGTTGCCTCAGTTACTAACAAGAATCAATATGGAAAGCAAATCAAATATCATCATGAAATTTTAATGGAACTCTAAAATCTTGGCAGAGAACCTACTTTGATCACTGTAGAGATAGGTACAGGCCTTGGGGAAGAATGGAAGCCCATATATTCATTCACATTTGGCAAGCAAAGAAAAGACAGAGTCACAAAGGTTTAAGAGAAGGTTCCTAGGACACTTTTATTTTAAATACAGAAGTTATAAAGGGAGATCCTTATAGGATCCAAGGGAATGATAATCTTCCATTGGAAACAAAGCAAAGGAAATCTCAGATAGGAAGTAAGAGGGACTCTGGAAACCCCATTCTTTATCTTTTCCCCATTAATCTATGATACCAAAAGTCTACAAGTTTTGAAACTAGAAAGGAACCTGAAGTTCAATATAATGAAATCATTAAATGTCCCTGGCATCTGTGATTGCATGGTAACTGCTAAAAAGTTGATGGCATCCCAAACCTTTTTATAGATTATTTTTCTCATTATTTTCAGCTCAAACTCTACAAATATCTCAAAAACCTGCAATTACAGTAGTGCCATAAAAATATAAAGCTGACAAAGTCCTCTGTTAGAACAGATGGGCCTCTAGCGTTCCAACCGATGTAGATTAAAAGCTATTATAAAGTATAAAATCAGGCCATTGTGAAATGCAGTCAGGCTTTTAACAAAAAGCTCTGCTTCTTGTGGTCATGCTGATCTGTAGGGCCTGCAGCTCTGAATTGCATGGAGATTAAACTTTATCTTTACCCAGACATAAATGTAACAAGAACTATGGAAAATACAGATTGAACACCCCCAATCCAAAATTTAAAATGTTCCAAAATTCAAAAGGTTTTGAGTGCCAACATGATGCCACAGTGGAAAATTCCACATAAAACACAGGTGCACTAAAGTAGTGTATCAAATTACCTTCAAGCTATATGCATAAGGTGTATGTAAAACATAAATGAGTTTCATGTTTAAGATGAGATTGGGTCAAACCCCAAGACACCTTATTATGAATATGCAAATATTTCAGAACCTGAAAAAATTCAACATCCAAAATACTTCCATCTCCCAAGTAATTCAGATAAGCAAAACTCTGAAACACTCTTAGAGCAAAAAAATAGACTTGCTAAGTGGAAATGTATAGCATATTCATATTTAAAGAATCAGCACAATAAGGTGTCAGATCTCCTTAAGTTTATTTATAAATTTAACACAATCTTAACCAGCAAGAAAAAACTCCAACAGGTATTTTTTTGGAGTGTTACAGGTTGGTTTTAAAGTTCATTTAGAATCACAAATAATAAGAATAGCCAGGAAAAGCTGAAAAAGAAAAGTAATGATAAAGGGTCTAGCAATAATAGACATTAAAACACACTGTATAGTCTTTAAAATTACAACATTTTGGTATTTGTACATAAATAAGACACATCAATTGAAAAGAATAGATAATTCAAGAAATAAACCCTATTAAATTCAAATATAAATAAAAATGACATCTCAGTGGAAGAAAAATGGACTTTTGGTGTGGCCTAACTAGACAGCCTCATTGAAAAGATATTGAAAAAGATAAAACACATTAGATATATTTTAAATAGAGCATAAGTTTAAATTCAGAAAATAGGTATTTAAGTACCAAAGGAAAACATGTGTGAATTTCTCTATAACCTGAGAAGTGGAAAAATTTTCTAATTATATTTTTAAATCCAGTAGTGATAAGGGAAAAGACTAAAATATTTGATTACATAAAAAATTCATGAGTAAAGTAAAAAAAAAGAAATAGTAAACTTGGAAAAATATAGAACTTCTGAAAATAGACAAGAAAAGGACCATCAGTCCTAGAGAAATCTGAAATAGAGACATGGGCTGACAGTTCACAGAAAAAATGCAAATGTGCCTTAACCCTATGATGATTACCTCAAGATGAGAGAAATGCAACTGTGCAGAAAGACCATTTCACACTTACCAGATTGGCTGAGGTAACATTGCTCATGGGAGTGGAAAATGAAAAATCCTGATGAAGGGAAATTTGGCAATGTCCTGCAAAATCACATATGCATTTATCCTGTGATCCAGCAATCTCACTTCTACTTCAAATATACACTGCCAAAATGCAAAAAGATATATGTACAAGGCTATTCACTAAAACATTATTTATAATGATAGAAAAAGTGGGAAGCAGTCCCAAATGTCTATCAATAAGGAACTGATTAAATAAATTGTGGTATTGAAAAGTGAAATGCTATGTGGTGCAAAAAGGAATAAGAAACACTTCTGTAAGACTATGGAGTAATCTAAGGATACATTATTAGGAAAGAAAAGCAAGAAGGAGAAAACAGTACAGACGCCACCTTTTCTATGTAGGAAAGGGGAATATGAATTACAAATGCATGTATAATTATGTCCCTATATCACTAAATAAGATGATAAATAATAGTATTAAAAATGATTACCTGTGGGGATGGGAAGTAGGGTCAGGAAGATAGCAATAGAAGCTATATTTTATTGAATATACCTTTTATTTTGTATAATTAACTTTGGAACTATGTAAATATTTTACACATTTATAGGGCAAAATTAAATTTTAAAAAAGCAATTCCTGCCAGAAGTGGTGGTACAGACCTATAATCCCAGCACTTGAAAGGCTGAGGCAGGAGGATTGTGAGTTTGAGGCCAACCTGGGGCTACATAGTGAGTCTTGTCTCAAATAAGAGCAGTTACTAAAATTGAAATTAAGACATTAGTGAACTTTCATGTGTATACAGTTGGTGGCAAAACTACACAGAAAAGAAGTATATCACAGAAATATGGCCATACATCTTTAATGAAGAGAAAACCGATGGACAAAACACAGTAATAACAACAAACAAAATATAAAACAGCCCTACAAAATTAAATCTCAAACTAGGTAGCAATTACGTTATTGATGGTAGTGTTGACATTGCTATTCTGAGACCATTGCTTCTTTATTGTTGGATTTTAAAAATATGTAATTTGTTGTGGCCTCAGGGTTTTAAAAATGAGGGAAAGAAAATACAGATGCAAGTTCATGAGGTTAAATAAAACCAAAAACTCTGAAGTTTCTCCCATCCAAGTACTAATCAGGTCTGACCCTGTTTAGCTTCCAAGATCAGAAAAGATCAGGCACCTTCAAGGTGGTATGACCATAGATGCAAAACCTCCAAAGTTTCTTTGTTAGTTTTTTCTCAGGGTAACCTATCTATTCATGAGAGTGGGGTACAGAAGTCATACACCCACATGAGCCAGTGGTGCAATGGGTAACATGTCTGATTATGGATCAGAAGTCATACGCTATTATTATATCTTGCCATCAAGCTCCTAAAACCCCATGTATCCACAGGGTGATGAATGTCTTTTGTATGCTGATGGGATGACTGGTGACTGGCAGCTCCTAGATAACTTTACATGGGAGCTGGCCACTGGAAACTCCAACTAGAGTATTGGAACTTTCAACCGCACCCTCTTTTGTCCCCTGGGCTAAACCCTTATTTTCCTTAATAATGGCCTCCAAAGTGCAAGAATGATGATGCTGGCAATTTTATTACAGTGTATTATAATTGCTCTAGTCTATTGTTATTTATTGTTGCTAATCACTTACTATGCCTAATTTATAAGTTAAACTTTATCATAAGTATGTATGTATAGGAAAAACATAGTCTATATAGGGTTCAGTAGTATCTACAGTTTCAGGCATTACTGAGCATCTGGGAATATATTCCCCACAAATAAGGTAAGGCTACGATATAACTTTTATAAAAATAAATTCTAAATAAAAAAATAAAGGACTAACTGTATAAACAAGTTTCAATAAAAAGGACAAGAACATCCATTAAAAATGAAGTGAAGTGGGAGGAGAGGGGAAACTAAGGGAATATAATAGAGGGGTAAACTTGTTCAAAGAACACTGTATACATGAATGGCATTATCATAAGGAAATCCCCTCATACTATTAATGTGTGCTAATAAAAAAGAAATAAAAATAAAGTGGAAAACATAGAAACACATAGGGTCAACAAAACTTTTTAAAAGTCTATAAATTTGACATATCTCTGGTAATAGTGAACAAAAAAGGAAAAGAACAAAAATAAACAATATTAGGAACAATAATGAGATTATAACATCACAAAGGAGTTTCATAAAATTAAAAGATATTATAAGAAAAACATATAGCAATATGTTTTAAAACTTAAGATATTTCTAGGAAGATATAAATTATAAAAAAAACACAAAAGAAGTAGAAGATGTAAATTATTCATAAAAAGTTTTAAAGTTAAACTGGTAATCAACTGTGTTATTCAAAAGCTGTCAGGCCTAGTTAATTTTATAGGCAAGTGCTATAGCTTGGATCTTGAATGTCCCCCATTGTGTTAAACCCCTGTGTTAAAGGTTTGTTCCCCAGCGTGGCATTATTGGGAGGTAGATCTTTAAGAGGTAGAGCCTAATGTGAGTTCTTAGGTCACTAGGGAAAAAAGAGAATCCAGCTCCTTCCTATCTCTTTTTCAGTCCTGGCCATGAGGTAAACAGGCATTCTCTGCCATACTCTCTTACCACACTCACAGGCCCAAAACCAACAGGGCCAACCAATCAGGACTGCAATTTCCAAAACTGTGAGTCAAAATAAACCTTTCCTCTTCTAATGATAATCGTCTCAGGTATTTTGCTATGATTATGGAAAGCTAACTAATGCAGCAAGTTTTATCAACTCTCAAGGAACATACTTTCCCTATCTTTCATAAAGTGTTGCAGAAAACATAAGAAGTAAAGGTGCTGAATTCGTATTATGAGACTAACAAGACTTTGATACCAAAATTGGGTAAGGTCAGGGGAAAAAAAAATTAAACCTGCAGACTATTCTCACTTATAAATCTAGATATTAAAATTCTCAAAACTTATTAACTATATTATCAACTTAGTGACAATACATATTAAAATATATTATGCCAATGTCTTAGTTTTCTCTTGTTGCACAAAACAAATAAAAACACTTGATATGAAATAATACTATCTCATAGTTTCTGGAGATCTTAAGTTCAGACACAGCTTAAGTGGATTCTCTGCTTAGGGTCTCATAAGGCAGCAATCAAGTTTTTGGGGGTCTTATTTGAGTCTTGGGATCCTCTTCTAAGTTCACATGGTTGTTGGCAGAATTAATTTCTTTGCAGCCATGAAACTCATGTTTGCGTGTTTCTCTAGGCCAGTAAGGAGAATTTTTAACAATTAGAAGTCTCTCTTGATTAACTTACAAGTCAGCTGACTAAGGACTTTAATTGCACCTGAAAAATCCCTTACTTTGTCAAATTCTGTTGGTTAGAAGCAAGTTACAGGTTCCTCTCACTAGAGGAGAGGGCATTACGCAAAAACATGAATACCAGGGGACAAAATCACAGGACCCACCTGAGAATTCTGCCTATCACAACCAAGTAGAGTTTATCCCAGGAATGCAAGAATTATTTAATATTAAAAAACTGTCAATATAATAAATATTCTATATTAGCATAAAGGTAGAATATTATGTAATTATATAGAGTGGTACTGAAACTGCTCATTCAGAAAAAAATCCTTTGGCCAATTCAGAGAAGAAGCAAACTTCTCTAACCTAACAAAAGTATTTATCAAATTTTATGGAAAACATTTAAAAATGACAAACATGCATTTGAATGTACTAAATGTCATGGAATTGTACACTTTAAAATGATTATGCCTATGTTATGTGAATTTTACCTCAATAAAATTAGAAATTCAAAAAATTAGAAACATAGCCATAAAACTTAGAATTAAGACAGAGATGGCTGCTATTCTTTGCTTAAAAATAGACTAAATATAGAGCAGTTTTAGGTTCATAGAAAAAATAGGCAGAAGGTACAGATTTCCCATATACTCCCTGCCCCCACACAAGCATAAATGGCCACCCTTTCTATCAATATCCCCCATCAGAGTGGTATATTTGTTACAGTCAATTCAACACATCATTATCTTCCAAGGTCCACAGTTCACATTAAGGTTCATTCTTGGTGTTGTACATTCTTTGAATTTGTACAAATGTATAATAACTTCTATCACTATAGTACCATACAGAGTAGTTTCACTGCCCTAAAAATCTGTGCTTTGCCTATTCATCCTCTCTCCCTCTTTAACTCTGGAAACCACTGATCTTTTTACTGTCTCCACAGTTTCTCCTTTTCAGAATATCAGAGTTGTAAGCAGCAGAAGTTGAGATTATTGATTTAGGTCAATAGTTTTTTTCTTTTTTCTAATATATGTGTCTAATGCTCTAAATTTCTTGCTAAGAAATTCTTTTTGCTTTTTCTACATTCCACAAATTTTGATAACTTGTATTTTCATTTTTATTTACTTCAAAATGTTTGAAAACTTCTCGTGAGAATTCTTTGATTTGTTTTATTTATAATTGTTTTTAATCTCCAAATATTTTTGGATTTTCCAGCTATTAATTTAATTATATTGTGGTCTTAGAGTAGACATATGATGTCTATTCTTGTAAATTTAGGGTGTGTTTTATGGCTCAGAATATGGTTTATCTTTCTGAATGTTCCATGTAAGCTTGAGAAGCATCTATATTCTGCTGCTGGATGAATTATTCTATACTTGCTAATTACATCCAGTTGGCTCATGGTGTTGTTGAGACCAACTATATGTTTAGTGATTTTTCTGTCTGCTGGATCCACTCTTAAACACTCTTCTGATAGAGGAGTGTTTAAAACACCAACTGTAATAGTGGTTTCATGTATTTATCCTCACCATCCTATAAATATTTGATGTTGTATTGTTATATACATACACACATTAAGGATTGCTATGTCATCTTGGAAAATTAATGCCTTTAACATTTTGTAATGCTCTTTATTTGTAATGTTTTTATTGGTGATAATGTAAAATCTGCTCTGACAGAAGTTACTTTTACTTTTTCTTAATTAGTGTTAGAATGGTATATCTTTTTCTATCTATGTACTTTTAATCTATATGTGTCTTTATATTTAAAGTGGGTTTCTAGGAGTTAGGGGAGTAGCTCGGCACAAGGTCCTGGTTCAATCCTTACACTAAAAGTAAATAAAGTAGGTTTGTTGTAGACAACATAGTGTTGGGTTTTATTTTTGCTCACTCTGTCAAGCTTTTTTTTTTTTAATCTGGTCAAACTTGTTTTATTTTTATTTTTTTTCCTGGTGCTGGGTGTCAAACCCAAGAACTCATGCATGGCAAATGCATGCTGTCTTTTAATTGGCACATTTAGATCATTGATGCTCAAAGTGATTACTGATACAGTTGAATTAATAGCTACCATATTTGTTGCTGTTTTCTGTTTGTTGCCCTTATCCTTTGTACTTATTTTTGTCTTCCATTCTGGCTCTTCCTTTTGTTTTTGTTGTTGTTTTGTGGTACTGAGGATGAACCCAGGGCCTTATACATGCTAGGCAAGTGTTCTACTACTAAGATACACCCCTAGGCTTTGTTTGAGACAGGGTTCTTACTATGCTACACAGTCTGGTCTTGAACTCAAGGACTCAAGGTACCCTTCTGTATTAGTTTCTTAAGTAGTTGGGACTATAGATAGGTATGTGCCACCACAACTGGATTCTTTTGTGATTTTAATTGAACATTTTTATGATTTCATTTCTCCTCCTTTCATAGCATATCAGTTGTATTTTCCTGCTTTACTTTCAGCCATTGCCCTAGAGTTTGTGACACTGATTTCTACCTCATTTATGTGCGTACCTTATAATGACAAAATAATCCTAATCCCTCACTCCCATCCCTTGTATCATAGCTGTTATCCATTTCACTTATAGGAAAGCATATGCATTGAATACATTGTTGCTATTATTATTTTGAACAAACGTTTTTTACCTTGACTTATTCTTTACCAATGTTCTTGTTTTCTTAATGTAGATCTGAATTTTTGACCTGTATAATTTTTTTCTCTAGATTTAAAGAAATTAACATTTCTTACAAAGCAGGTCTACTGGTGGCAATTTCCTTTATTTATCTGGGAAAGTCTTTACTTCTCTTTCACTTTTGAAGAATAACTTAATAGGGCATAGAATTCTAGGTTGGTGGGGTTCTTCCTATAACTGCTTTAAAAATTTATTCCATTCTCTTATTCTTACATTGTTTCTAAGAAGTCAGACTCAACTCTTATCTTTCATCCTCTATAAGAAAGGTAGTTTTCTCCTCTGCCTTCTTTCAGGATTTTTGCTTCATCTTTAGTTTTCTGTAGTTTGAATATGATATGCCTACATTTTTTTCAAGACAGGGTCTCACTATGTAACTCAGGCTGGCCTTGAACTCATGAATATCTTGCCTCTGCCTCTCAAGAGCTGGGATTATAGTCATGCACCACCATATTCAGTCTTTTGAGTTACTTTTTTTGAGGTGCTAGGGACTAGGGACTGAACTCAAGGCTTCACCCATGCTAGGCACCCTTAAACCAGACCCCTAGTCCTTCTTGACTACATTTTAGTTTGTTTGACTTTTTCTCAGCTTCTTGGGTCTGTGTATTGGGGAAATAATTTGGAGAAATTTCACTATCATTATAAATGCTTCCTCCTCTGTTTTTCATCTGATATTCTCATTATTCACATATTACATTTTTAAAATGTTCCACAATTCTTGGCTATTTGGTTCTGCTTTGTTCACTTTTTTTTCCCTTTGCTTTTCAGTTTAGGAGATTTCTATTGAGATAGCCTCCAGCTGAGAGACTTTTTTTCTTAGTTGTTTCTAGCCTACTAATGACCGAATTAAAAGCATTCTTCATTTCTATTATAGTGTTTTTGATCTCTAGCATTGGTTTTTGGAACTATCTTAGAATTTTCATCTCTCTGTTTACATTCCCCATCTTTTCTTTCATGCCGTCTAGCTTATTCATTACTGTCCTTACCATATTAATCAGAGTTGTTTTCAACTCTTAATAATTCCAAATCCCCTGCTATATCTGAACATTATCATTTATTGAAAATTGTACTGGAGGTCCTTAAAAGTACAAGTATACAAGAAAAATAAACAAAATAAAAAAAACTGGGGTGGAAGTACCAAATTGTCCTTACTTGTAAATGATGGTTTGCAAAGAAAACTGAAGAGAAGATGCAAACAACATGAATCTGTAAAATATTCAGTAAGTCTGATAAATATAAAGTCAACATATAAAAATCAAGTCTTAGGCATCAGCAATAGTAAACAGACAATGGAAAAGGATGGGGGAGATATTATATTAATAAATAGCAATAAAACCCAGTATATTTAACATGAATCCTTTCAAAATATATGCAAGAACATTGAGGTAAAAAGTATACACACCTACTGAAATATAATAAAGACATAAATACATAGATGTACTGTTGTTTGTAGATTAGAAGACTCACTATAATAAAACTTTCAAAATTTCCAAAACTAATCACTTCAGTGCAATTTTAATAAAAAGTACTATAGTGGTTACCTTTTAGAACTTGATAAACTTATCTTAAAGTTTATTCAGAAGATCAAATGGCCTCAAAATATTTGAAGAACATTGTGAATGAATTTTCCTTAGCAGATATCAACTTATTATAAAGGTATTTAGTATTAATGAGGCATATTCTGGCAGAAATATAAACAAATACAGTCATGAAACCCAATGGATGGCTCAGTAACAGACCTACATATGTGAAATATAAAATCAGTAAGAGGTAAATCAGTGGAAATATAATTCAGTAAATGCCATTCTCAGTCTTTTTGTCTCCTAGAGATGAGCATTTTTCTTAGAAACATCATCTAGTCCTTCAAATTTAGCTAGTGATGCCCAAATCTGTCTTTCCATCTCAGCTCTCATGCTTGAGCTCTAGGTCTATCTATTCAAGTACTTATTAGAGAGGTTCTCCTGGACTTTGGCGCATGTAAGGTAACCTTATTATCCTGTCCCACATATTTCTTAGCTAAGTTAGTAGAACTATCTCTACCATTAAATAAGGCAGAAATCCCTGGAAGTCATCTCATACCAATATTTCTCAAATTGTAAGAACCCAGCAGAACACGATACTAGTGTATGTTATGCAAAAATGTGAGTTCTCTGATAAAAATAAAGTTTTATACTGTGGGACTAAATAAATATAAACAGATTTCCCTTGATGAATTAGTTATCAGAGATCTTACTATTCTCATGTGTACCCAAAAGGGCGACACTATGTTTCCCAAGTTTGTGTGATAATAGAATCATCATTTAAAATTTTTTGCTAACTGATTTTCTTTGAAATATATTTTCCTCTCTGTTTTGAGTTTATTTCCAAAATATCATAGGACCTCTTCCTTTAATGGTCACTGGTCTTTGAACATTCAGTCTCATTGGCTTTTTTGCCAACCCCTTCTCTACATAGCTGCCGGTGACCCAAGTTACAAAAATGATCATTAGATTCGTTCCTTGCTTTAAAGCACTTCAATAGACTACCATTTCAACATAAACACAGTTTCTTAGTCCAAAAGTTATTTTCCCATATTAATCAGAGTTCTGTAGAGAATTAGAAAAGGATACATATATATGTGTATATACACATATTTTATTATGAGAATTGTCTCATGTAATTATGAAGACTAAGAAGTCCCACAATACGCTGTCTGCAATCTAGAGAAACAGGGAGGCCAGAGTTATAATTCACCTTGATTCCCAAGGCCTGAGAACCAAGGGAGCCAAAAAAGTGTAATTATTAGTCCAATGCTGAAAACCTGATAAACTGAGGACAGAAGAAGATGGATTTCCTAGTTCCAGAGAGTGAGTTTTTACCTTCCTTTGCCTTTTTTGTTCTATCTTGGCTGTCAATGGATTACATGATGCTCACCCACATTGGTGAGGGTGAATTGTCGTTACTCAATCCACTGATTCAAATGCTAATCTTTTTCAGATATACTCTCACAGATATAACAAGAAATAATGTTTTACCAACTCTCTGGTATCCCTTAACCCAGTCAAGTTGACACCTAAAATGAACCATCATGCCTCCCTATACCTGGAGGAAAGAAACTTCCTTGTCTCTGAAGGCAAAGATACACAAAAAAGAATCTGAAAAAAACAGGCCTGCTAAGTTTCCTCCTGTTTGTTACCATTGGATCATATCCTTTTCCCCTTCAATTATACCTCTGCATGTCCATTCACTTCTTCATCAAACCTGGCATAAAAATACCAGGTCATTTTCTTATGAATGCTCTTGTGTCACATAAAACTTACATTAAATAAATTTGCATTCTTTTTTCATTAATATGTCATTTGTTATAGAAGCTTCAGTCATGAACCTAAGATGGGTCCAGAATAATATATTTTTCCTCCCTGCACACCAAGCATGACCCAATATTCATTTTCTCCATACATTTCTCTGTCTAAAATTCTACACATTGCATATTATGTGCAAGGATAATGGGTTCTACTTCCTGGATTGGACTTTAGCTGAGAAACCGAGTAAGTTTTAAATAATTAAAAAATACTGTTAAGATTATTAGCCTGGTGGATGGGTTTATTGCCCAAGTCTTGGTCCCCTGTTAACTGAACCTTGTGCTCTGTGTGCTGATAAGGGCTCCTCAACAGAAATTTGTGTTATTATCTTTTGGACATGTTTTTACATGTCAACGTCACATGGGCTTTCTTTTTCTAATAACTAACTACAAATCTAATTTATCCAGTTTTTGGAAAAATACCTCTTTATCATTATATCCCTCTGCTTATTATAGTGAAGTCATATTGACATTAAAAACCCTGATAAGAAGACCAAGACAGCAGATAGTGGACGGACCCTAGACCTTGACCTGTACGATTTCAAACAAATACTCCAGATTTTCACAGTAGCAAGTAAGATTTTCACAGTATCAGGTAACCTTGCTTTTCCTGCCAACCAAGACACCACCAACACATGGGGGCACATAATATTCACTGACCAACCCTTAAATTAGCTTTTGATAGAGCGTAACAACCAGGTGCAGGGTGAGGCAGCCCCCACCACTGGCTGGGAAACCACTTTCTTTCTAATTCCTTCCTTTCTTTCCTTCCTTCCTTCCTTCTGTCCTTCCCTTCCCTTCCTTCCTTCCTTTCCTTCTTCCCCTTCCTTCCTTCCTTCCTTTTCTTCTTTTCCTTCCTTCCTTCCTTCCTTCCTTCCTTTCTCTCTCTTAATTCCCTCCCGCTTGGGTCCCTAGGTTGGTAAAGTTAAAACGCAATGCAGAGAACCACAGAAAGAGACCTGCAAGCATCTGGGAAGACTAGGACCCCCCCCCCTCCATAATACATGCAGACACAGAACCTCTGACTGCCATCTGCCTGCATAGACCTATTTCTGCCTGAGTGTGTCTGCAATCTTGCCAACAATAATGCAAAGGAGAGAACCAAAGAAAGAAAGCTATAAGCATTTGGGAAGACCTGGATCCGCCAAACATGTGTGGACACAAAACCTCTGTCTGTTGCCTGACTGCACTACCCTGTAGTTGACTCATTTTCACCTAATTCAATCTGCAAACCCACCAGGTGAGTGCAATACACTATCTGTTTGGGAGGGAACCTCATATTCTAGCACAGCTGGGGAGCTGATTGTACACCCCTGGAGAAAGCTGGTGGCTAAATATATGGAGGGAACATTTCCCCTCTGCCTGGAGGGGGAAGGGCAGAACATGGAGCTGAAATAGCCCATGTAGGGGTGGGTCAACTCAGCAGCACTGTGGTGAAGCTACACATTGCACTGCTTTGGAGAAATTGGGAGCAAGCTGACAAGAGAAATGCTCACTTCTAACTCACAGGCTTGCCCAGTGAATGGAAGGGGCTGGTGACTATTCATTTACCAGCCCCTTGCAGGACTACTTCTGAGAACCAACCTGTGCCAGAAGGCCCACACCACTAAGGAAGCCTGGGATCAAATACCCAGAGATGATCTCCCCAAAGCTTTCCAATAAGGAGGGGCAACATCCATTGCCACACAGCTTAGGATACCAACCTTAAGAATGGACAATGTCTTTGTCAAAACCCCTGTAAAAGAGCATCACCACCTGAGTCTGAAATTGGAGAAAAGAGTTCAGAACATTCATTGAACTGATATATATAGAGATAGATAGATACCTTAAATTTTTTTTAAAATTTTTATTTTCTTTATTCTTTCTTCCATCTTACTGTTACCTACCTCCTTATTCCATTCTGTCCAAACACTATTGCCCTCTATTGCTCTGCTTTCCTTTCTTTCCCCCAATTTTTTCTTTCTTTTCTCTTTCCATCTTCTCTCCCTTCCTTTCTCCTCCTTACCTTCCTCTCCTCCCCCTCTTTCTCCCCCCAACTACTCTGACCTCCTCAATAGGCACCACCCACTGAATAGTTGATTAGCTCAGAGAGGACATCAACAAGCTCCAAAATGAAACTAAGGAGATTATGAAAAGAGAGATAAATGAAATAAAGAAGACAACAAAAGATATGAAAGAGGATTTCAACAAAGATATAGAAGACTTCAGAAAAAAGAATCAAACAGAAACCCTGGAAATAAAAAGTTCCTAAATCAAATAAAAAATACAGTTGAAATCCACTCCAGAAGACTAGAACAAGTGGAAGATAGAATTTTAGAGATCAAAGACAAAATAGATATTAATGAAAAAACAGATGAGTCTTTGGAGAAAAGATTCAGAGCTATGAAAGGAACAAACAAGAACACAGCAATTCCATTAAAAGATCAAACTTGTGAATCATGATCATTGAAGAAGGAGAAGAGGTGCAAGCCAAAGGGATACATAACATATTCAACAAAATAATAGCAGAAAATTTCCAACATCTCAAGAAAGTGATGCCCATCCACACATAGGAAGCCTCCAAGACACCAGACATGACCAAAATAGAGTCTCTCCATGGCATATTATCATTAAAACAACTAGCACGAAGAACAAAGAAAGAATACTGAAGGCTGTAAGAGAGAAATATCAAATAACATATAAAGGTAAATACATTAAAGTAACAGCAGATTTCCCAACAGAAACCTTAAAAGCAAGAAAGGCATGGAGCGAAACATATTTCAAGCACAGAAGGAAAACAAGTTCAGTCCTAGGATACTCTATCCAGCAAAGCTATCATTCAAAAATCAATGGAGGAATAAAAGTTCCATGATAAACAGAAACTAAAACAATATATGACCACCAAACCACCACTACAGAAGATTCTGAAAGAAATCCTCACACAGAAGATGAAAACAAATATAACCACAAATGAACGGGAAATATTAAACCTCAAGAGAAGAAAAGACAAGTACTCAGAGAATAGCATAGAATTTCCTGTACACACCACACAAATCCCTAAATAGCAAAAACAACTAAGCGGTAGAAATCACCACATACATCTCAATATTAACACTGAATGTTAATGGACTCAACCCCCCCCATCAAAAGACACCATTTGGCAAACTGGATTAAAAAGGAAACCCTAACAATCTGTTGTTTATAAGAAACCCACCTTATTGACAGAAACAAATGCTGCCTTAGGGTATAAGGGTGGAAGAAGATTCACGAAGCTAATTGACCCCAAAAACAGGCAGGAATAGCAATACTTATATCAGAACAAGTGGACTTTAAAGCTAAGTTAGTCAGAAGAGACAAAAAAGGACACTTCATACTAATAAAAGAGTATTACATCAAGAGGAAATAATGACTGTCAACTTATATGCACCCAACATTGGTGCACTCAACTTCATTAAACACACACTAGTGCACTTCAAATCACAGATAGATCCCAATACAGTGGTAGTGGGGGACTTTAATACTCCTCTATCACCAATAGATAGGTCATCAGAAAAAAAGTCAAAAAAGAAATTCTAGAATTGAATGACACTATAGATCTGATACTGGATCTGAGAGATAATCTACAGAGTATTCCATCCTGCAACTGTACAATATACATTTTTCTCAGCAGCCCATGGAACTTTCTCCAAAACAGACCACATCCTAGGTCACAAAGCAAGTCTCAAGAAATGTAAGAAAATTGAAATAATCCCCTGCATACTGTCTGACCACAATGCAATAAAACTAGAACTCAACAACAAAATAAGGAGCAGAAAATACACAAAAAATTGGAGGCTGAACAACATATTGCTCATGATCAATGGGTCATAAAAGAAATAAGAGAGGAAATAAAAAATTCCTAAAATTTAATGAAAATGAAAACACAATATATCATAACCTATAGGACACAGCAAAGGCAGTCCTAAGGGGAAAGTTTATAGCCATGAGTGCATATATTAAAAACACAGAAAGATCTCAAATAAATGACTTAATGCTACATTTCAAACTCGTAGAAAAACAAGAACAAGCAAATCCCCAAAAAGCAGAGGAGAGAAATAATAAAAATAAGGGCTGAAATCAACACAATAGATACCCAAAACACCAAACAAAGCTGGTTATTTGAAAAAATAAACAAGATTGACAAATCCTTGGCAAATCTGACTAAAATAAGGAGAGAAAAGATACAAATTAGTACATAAATGAAAAAGGGGCGACACCAACAAACACCAAGGAAATCCAGGTAATCATCAGGTATTACTTTGAGAACCTATATTCAAATAAATTGGAAAATCCAGAAGAAATGGACAAATTTCTAGATACATATAACCATCCAAAACTGAACCAAGAGGAAATTAACCACCTAAACAGATCTGTAACACATAATGAAATTGAAGCAGCAATAAAGAGTCTCCCCAAAAAGAAAAGTCCAGGACCTGATGGATTCTGTACTGAATTCTACCAGACCTTTAAAGCAGAATTAATACCAACACTCCTTAAACTTTTCCATGAAATAGAAAGGGATGGAACACTTCCTAACTCATTCTATGAAGCCACTATTATACTCATCCCCAAAACAGACAAGGACACAACAAAAAAAGAAAATTACAGGTAAATCTCTTTAATGAACATAGATGCAAAGATCTTCAATAAAATAATGGCAAATTGAATCCAACAACATATCAGAAAGATCATTCATCATGACCAAGTCTGCTTCATCCCAGGGATGATGGATGGTTCAACATATGCAAATCTATAAATGTACACAGCATATTAACAGAAGCAAAGACAAAAACCACCTGATAATCTCAATAGATGCAGAAAAAGCCTTCTATAGAATTCAACACCATTCTATGATAAAAGCTCTGATCAAACTAGGAATAGAAGGAATGTATTACAATATAATAAAGGCTATATATTACAAACCTATAGCTAACACCATACTTAATGGGGAAAAAAACTGAAATAATTTCCCCTAAAGTCAGGAATGAGACAAGGGTACCCACCACCTTCACTCCTATTCAACATAGTCTTGGAATTCCTAGCCAGAGCGATAAGGCAGGAAAAAGAAATAAAAGGAATACAAATAGGTAAAAAAGAAGTCAAACTATTCCCATTCATGGATGACATGATTTTATACCTAACAGATCTGAAAACTCCACCAAAAAACTCCTAGACACCATAAATAGCTTCAGCAAAGTAGCAGGATACAAAATCAACTTACAAAAATCAGTAGCCTTTCTATACACCAACAATGAACAGACTGAGAAAGAATATAGGAAAACAATTCCATTTACAATAGCCTCAAAAAAATCAAATACCTAGGAATAAACTTAACAAAGGATGTGAATGACCTCTACAAGTAAAATTACAAACAATTGAAAAAAGAAATTGAAGAAGACTGCAGAAGACAGAAAGATCTCCCATGTTCATGGATTGGGAGAATGAACATAGTAAAAATGGCTATACTACCAAAAGCAATCTACATGTTCAATGCAATTCCCATCAAAATCCCAATGATATTCATCACAGAGATTGGAAAATCAACCTAAAGTTCATTTGGAAATACAAAAGATTGAATAGCCAAGGCAATACTGAGCAAAAAAGCAATCCTGGAGGTATCACAATACCCAACTTCAGAGTATTATGGAACCACAGCAATAAAAACAGCATGGTACTGGCACAAAAACAGATATGAAGACCAGTGGAACAGAACAGAGGACCCGGATATGAATCCATGCAGTTATACCCACCTAATTTTTGACAGAGATGCCAAAAACATATGATGGAGAAAAGACAGCCTCTTCAACAAATGTTGGGAAAACTAAAACTAGATTCATGTTTGTCACCCTGTACAAGTATTAACTCAAAGTGAATTAAGAACCTTAACAACAGACCTGAAACCTTGAAGTTAGTACATGAAAGAACAGGGAATATACTGGAAGCAATGGGCATAGGCAAGGACTTCCTCGGTAGAACTCAAGCAGCTCAGCAACTAAGAGAAAGGATGGACAAATGGAACTACATGAAATTAAAAAGCTTCTGCACAAAAAAGAAATGGTCTCCAAATTGAAGCGGCCACTCACTGAATGGGAGAAAAATCTTTGCTAGCTAAACATCAGACAAGGGACTGCTAACTAGAATATACAAGGGAGCTCAAAACACTAAACTCCCCAAAAATCAATGACATAATAAATGGGCAAATGAATTGAACAGAGCCTTTTCAATGGAAGAAGTCAAAATGACTAAAAAAACACGTGAAAAAATACTCACCATCCCTGGCCATACAGGAAATGCAAATCAAAACCACACTAAAATTCCACCTCACACCTGTTAGAACAGCTGCCATCAATAACACCACCAACAACAAATGTTGGTGAGGATGTGGGACAAAGGAACCCTCCCATACACTGCTGGTGGGAATATAAGCTAGAACAACCACTATGGAGGCTCCCTAAAAAACTAAAAATAGACCTGCCGTATGACCCAGCAGTACCACTTCTAGGGATATACTGAAAGAAACGTGAGTCAGGTTATGACAAAGGCACCTGCATACCCATGTTTATTGCAGCACTATTCACAACAGCAAAGCTATTGAAACAGCCAAGATGCCCCACTACTGATGAACAGACTAAGAAAATGTGGTATTTATACACAATGGAATTTTACTCAGCCACAAAGAAGAATGAAATTTTGTCATTTGCAGGTAAATGGATGGAACATCATCATAAGTGGAGTTAGTCAGGCTCAGAAGGCCAAAAGCCCATGTTCTCCCTCATATGTGGATTATAGACCCCCCCAAAAATGCAGCAATATTATGGGATCCAGGTCACACTAGGGAGGTCACAAACAGGACAGCTAGTGCATAAGAAGGAAACTAAAAACTTGAATGTGGTTGGTGTGCTCACTGTATAGGAATAAATATAGAAATCTTAAACTGGCCAGGACCACAACGGGAAGGGAAAGCGACTAGGGAGGAGTGATGACGAGTACTAGAGGAGATGAACCTATTGGGGTTGTAATATATATTACGTATGTAAACAACACAAGATAAGGACAGCTCCCTGAGTTGCTATCTTTATCTCAAATTAGCAAAAACGTCATGTTTTTCTTTTTATCTTTTATGTTTTTTCTTCTACAAAATCAGAGAATGGGAGGGCAGAACAGGTTCTGCCTGCAGGGGTAGTTGGCACCAGTGGGAGGGGGTAGTTGGTACCAGTGGGAGGGAGGAGGTGGCAGAGAAAGGGGTAAGATGATGAATATGGTGCAAATAATGTGTAGACATATATGTAAATGTAAAAATGATACCTGTTGAAACTGTTTCAGGAATCGGGGGGAGGAGGGATGAAGGGGAGCAGTGGATGGGATGAATTAAAGTATGATATAATTGAAACATTGTAATAACCTTTATAAATGATGCAATGTACCCCAACTCAGCACAACAAAGGAAAAAAGAAAAACCCTGACAACTCTTATTACCTTAAAATTAAGAATTTTATCATTAAAAGATACCATAAGAGAATATAAAGGCAAGCTACAGAGTCGTAAGAGACAATTGCAAAATACAAACTTTTAACAAAGGGCTTGTATCCAAAATACAAAAAGAGCTCCTACAAATCAATAGGAAAAAGCCAGACAACACTGAAGAAAGAGGAGCCAATATTCGAACTACCACTTGAGGAAAGAAAATTCAAATGACCAATAAACATGAAAAGGGACTCAACATCATTAGTAATCAAGGAAACACAAATTAAAACCACAATATTATACCACTTTATTAAAAATTCAGCCACAGAATACCTAAAAAGGATGACAACATCGAGTATTAGTGCAAACATGGAACAAAACTCTTAGACATTGCTGTTGAAACTATAAATTTGTACAGCCACTTAAGAGAAGCAGGCAGGTGGAATGGCTCAAGGGGTAAGAGCGCCTGACTAGCAAGTGTGAGGCCCTGAGTTCAAACCCTAGTGCTGCCAAAAGGAAAAAAAAAACTGTATGGCAATATTTGGTAAAGGTCAACATATATGAATTAATGCCCTAATGATATTATTTCTGGGTACAAATCCACCAGAAATGCATACATGAGTGCACAAATACATGGATAAGAATTCTCATAAATGCCCAAACCGTAAAGGCAAATGTTCACCAATAGTAGAATGGATATATGAATTGTGGAATACACTATTCATACTGTGGAATACTATACAGCAATGAAAATGAATGATATACAACATATTAAATCAATTTCAAAAACATAATGCTGAGTGAGAAATCCAGACACTAAAGAATGCAAAGTATTCTATTTAAATAAATCTTAGAGAGAAACCAAATTCTATTTGATATTTTTGTATATGTACATGTGTGTAAAATTATAAAGAAAAACAAGGAAATGACTATAAAAATTAAGAGAGTGATTACTTGTAGGGAAGGGAGGAGTTTAAGGTTGGTAGGATACATGGACTCATGGCAAGGAGACTCACTGTGTTTATTTCTTGGCCTGAATATTGGTTACACTGGCATTCATTAAATAATAATTTCTTAAACTGTATATTCTCATTTTACATTTCTTCAAATTTATATTTTATCTTTTATAGCTAAAATGTTTTAAATACTAATATCTAGGCTCTGTTCCAAACCAATTATAGCAGAGTTTCTGGGTTAAGGAGAGGCTTGGGCATCTGTGTTTTTAAAAAGCCTTTTAAGTGACTCCAATAAACAGCCTAGGTTGAGAACCACTAATCTAAAAGCTGATTTGAGCTTTCTTAAATATTGGCTTCTCATCTTTCAACATGATCTTTACTCAAGATTCAGTTTTCTGGTGAGTTCTGGAATACAAGCTTTCCATAATGTCAATGAAAACCCTTGTCATGCTTATCAGTGATAGTCTAATGCATCTGTGTCTGGTTTCTTCTGCACACACCTTGAGAGCTACGACCAATCTCATACCCATTTGTACACTCCGCAGTGCCTATACAGTGCTTATTAGTGAGCTAATTCAATATCTAGAATGTCCCCCAAAGCAGCATACCAAGGTACTGGAGGGTGTAGCTCAGTAGTAGAACATAAGATTAACCTGGGTGAAGGCCTGGGTTCAATCCCCAGCACCAGAACAAAAAAGCTATATATGTATGAGTCAACATAGAGGTTGGAAAAACAGATGAAGTGATCAGAAAGAAGAGTGAAGTGGGAAAGTCAGTAATTCAGGAAGGTTTATCCTCCTTTGTCAATTCCTTTCTCCCTTTTGAAGAGCCACTGCTATAGAGACTCCGCCCCTGGAACAACAGTCTCTGCTGGCCTCGTCTGCTCTACACTCCTTTTTCCTTGCTTCCTCTGAGAGCCAATCAAAACAAAAACATGACAGAGAAACAAAGGAATTCAAAGGGACTCACAGCGGTATGATTTCAAGAGAAAGGCCTTAAGCTTCTAACAGATCCTGTCCAAAAGCTCATCAATGGAATCTTTAGGCCCAAAGCTGTCATCAAAATGTCTTATGGCCCAGAGCAAAACTGGCCAAAATCCAAAGTGGCATCTTGACCCAGAGCTCCGTCTAGGTGGAGTACAGTCTGTTCTGGGGAAATTGATCAACTAATGGTAGCTGCTGTATTAATGAACAATAATTGTATTCCTATGATTTGGATATGGTTTATCCCCCAAAGGTTTATATGTTGGAAGCTTAGTCCCCAGTGTAACAATTTTGAAAGGTGGTGGGGGCTTTAAGAGGCTCATCTCTTAAAGGGAAATGGTTGGGCTGTCAATGCTCTTGATGCTTGGGTGCGCTGTGCTCGGCCAATGCAGGTTCTTGTTTTCTACAGCGTTAAAGAATTAATGATAGAAAACCCCAGCAAGGTAAAAGTGAGACAAGGTTTATTTGCCAACAAGCAAAAGTGAAAGTGCTTCAAGCAGTGGCTCCAAAACCGGATACCCCCAGAGGGGCTTGGGGAGATTCTTTCTATTCTCCTTGTCAGGTGCCATGGTTCTTTATCTCCCCAGGGCAGCTGTTTCTGGGCTGGGCCTTGCCACTTTTAGTCCTTATCAGACGCAGCTGTCCCAAGGTTTTGATGGTCCCAGCCTCAAGGCTGCCATTTTAAGCTCTCCTGTCAAGTCCCTCCTCTCTGTGGCCACCCTAACTGCCATTAGGGAAAAGGGACAATGGAATCTGGACTCTGGCTGCTTTCCGCTGAAAGGGGGCAATGGTGGGCCCCAAGGCATTAGGATTGGCCATGAGGGGGACCATCCAGGAGACTGTGGTAGTAGGGGGGTTTTATTTCCATCAGCATCTGTAATTTGAAATTTTCTATGTGGGAGGAAACAAATTTTACCAACAAGTTAAGAATGCAAGGCCCAAAGATAAGTAAGAGTATGACAGCAACTATAGGACCCAGAAAGGGTAGGAACCATGTCCTGGAGGGGAGCCAGGATTTAATCTTTTCCCCATACTTACCCAACAACTTGTGCATTTATTGACTGTTTTCTTTAACAACATAGCCTTATGAAGCATCATCTTATTGAGGGTGTCCACCTATCTAGAGGTGATGATGTACATGTAGCAGGAGGTGTTGGCTATAGCACAGTTTTTAAATGTCTGAATCTGTGTTTTTTTTAATATTGAGTAGGATTACCATGGCAAGCATATATTATCAGTAGGCAACCAGCTTGTCTCATGACAGTCTAAATGAGGGATCCATGAGTCCAAGAAAAACCCACTGTTTAAGTTCAAAACTAAAAACACCATCTTTAAGTACCATAGGACATGTCTGGAGCCAGTAGAAATAGTCACTTTGTTTCATAAAGTAGAAGCCCCTTGCCAAAAATATGAGTTTGTGCCTAGAAGGGTTTTAATGTCAGATAGCCACACATGCATAAGAACCAATTCTTTAACCCTCTCAGCTTTGATTATTTTTTAAGAGGTCTGGCACGAGTGACTCTGTTTGAACGTTGATGGCACTCCCCCCTTATCTCTAAATTATCTCTGAGTAGTCTCCTCTGAAGATTTTTATGATTGGTCATTTTGGTCTCTCCTTGTAAGGATTAACTTTCTCTTAAGTATCCCACATTATGGGGGAAGCAACAAGTAGGACAGGTGGGAGTCAGTGCCAACTAGACCCTTTTGGCCAAATTTAAGCAACAAAGAGGTTTAGAAAGAGTTGCTCTTAGGCAGTGGGCTTCTAGATAACAATAATACAAAACAAAATCTCACAAAAGTAGATATTTAAAAACCTAACTTGGTTGACAGACAAGTACTTGTTAGAGTCATTTTTTATGGACTCAATTGTAAATGTTCCAGAATGATCAGAACTATCATGGCAAAAACTTAAAAAACCCAAAACATGAAAGCGTTTGATGTCCGCACTCCAGAGGAACTAATACAAAAACCTTAAAGCGACAGAGGTTAACATGAGAAGGGGATCAGGAACCAGTGTAAAGATCAGTTAGAGATGAATCAACATGGGTCTTAACACATGGGTACACGAAAGCAATGTTAGGAATCTCTCTGTATAGTTATCCTTAACTCAACTAGCAAAAATGCTTCCTCTTCCTTATTATGCTTATGTCTTCTCTTCAACAAAATTAGAGATAAGGGCAGAACAGGTTCTGCCTGGAAGTGAGAGGGGGAGGGGGAGAGAGGGTGGGGGAGGGGGGAGAAATGACCTAAACAATGTATGCACATGTGAATAAGTGAATTAAAAAAAAAAGAATATAGGAGATAGGCAGTAGAAAAAAAATCATGGTTAAAATTGTGATGGACAATTTAGCAACAAACAGAACAGTCTAGGTATTTTCATTGTTTACAGAATAATTATGATTGGCAGCATTATCTTAGTACCATTAATTGTTTCATCATAGTTAGGAACATATGCATAAAAACCTGTAAAGGGCTAACATTGTTTTAATTTGAATGGCACCAGCTTGGTACAGTGTTTGTCTAAACTTTGTATTTTAGAAGGCATGATATACTTGGAAAACAAAAATATACTTAATATACAGGAGCCAGCAACAACATCACAGCTCTCTAGAGGTTATACATACATATTAGTTGTTACCCTTGCAGTATAACCCTAGATTTCCCATCAGTTGAGGGGACAATGCCAGTGACCCCAGGTAGCCTAATCACAGCCACATATAGGGTACTAACTGCATTAGAGTCACCCAAGACAATAGTTGTTTAACCACAAGTATAGGGTCATCTAGAAGATTTGACTCTTAAATAAACTTCTATTTAGTTATGACTCAATTATCTCAGTAGTCAAAACCCTGACAAAAATTAGCAGAGAACACAGGTAAATATTCATGAGAACTAAGTGTGGAGTTAGGAAACCTGATGACTGACATTAACAGATGGCTCATGCCATACAGCAAGATTCTGCTGACCTATAGTCAATGGAGCCCCCCAAAATTAACAGGCTCATTCTGACCATCTCAGGCCAAGAATTCCCTCCAGCTAACATGTGCATAGCCCAGTGTCTGAGAATTAATGACACATAACCCAGCTTTTTAGAACTAACTACCTCCACTCTGTTGACTCCAATAAAGACTTCAGGTCTCAAGACCTCCAGTGTAGTGCTCCTTTATTGAGTTTTTATCCTATTTGGACAGCGTACTCTGGTTTTGTTTTTTTACTTTGTTTTACATAAGTAAATTTGTCCCAATCTACTTATCAGTGCAGTGGCACTCCCTGTGTTTAGTTGCCTATTGCCTCTCTGTGTCCTAAAAAACTTTTGTTTCCCTACTTGTTTTGGTAAATTCTTGGATTAACCTGTAGCACCAAAAATCTCTGACAGTTATCTTGATAGAACAAAAACCTTTTCTTTAAGAGTTTTTTTATTTTGTAAATGTTACTAAGAACAAACAATATTTTTAAGACAGCTTTGTTATAAGCTTAGAGAGTTAAGTTTTAGTTTAACATCAATACATTAAATTTTGACCTACAAAACCTTTAATGTAACTCTTAGATTTTAGACAACTTAATCACTTACATAAGCATTTATAAGCTCCATCTTTTTATGACAACTTACTCTGTACCTTATGGCAACTTACTCTGTACCCTCTGGGGGAGCTTGTTCTTATCCTATCTTTTCCCATTTTGAGACAATTATGAGAACAAACCTTTCCTTACATAATCCTTTTTTTCCTACCTAAAAGTACTTTTTTCCTTTAACCTTTTATTTTTAAAAACCATATCCTTAATACCTTTTATATTTTTGTTACTTGTTGAAAATAACTTATAAAATCTTTTAACTCAGAGTCTTATATTTGCATGAAAAGAAGAGAAAGAAAGCAACCTTAAAATTATTTTTTGTATAAAAACAATTTACAGAAAGCCCAGTTGTTGATAGACCCATGTATTATAAAAGAGAATTAAATCCCAGATGTTATTTAGGACAGAATGAAACAGGCCAAGGTTATTTCTTCCCAAGTGTTAACCCATGAATGCCTGCATCTTAGTGACACCTGATTGAAATAAGGTTGAAAACTTTTTTTAAGTAGCAGTAGAACAGAGCAGAAGTAACAATATTTTTACATTAACTCTACAATAAGAACCATCCTGAAGGTGTTTATGTATTTATATGTTAAAAACAAAAAAGCTTAAGCAGTTTACCATAGAACTCACCAACATAAACACCCTGGGTTTTGTTACCTTACATTTTTGTTGTTAATTGCTAGCACAAAATTCTAAATGACCCCAAATATTCAGAGAAGCCTCTAAACAAAGAATTTAAACCAAAACTCCAAATATTTATTACTCTATTTTACCAGATGATGGTAAAAAAACAGCTAATTCTGGCCAGAGTGAAAAGACAAAAAAAAAAAAAAAGGGAGATCCCTGGAATAAAAGCAATTCCAGCAGCTGTGGGGAGTCGATCTTTATCTTTTCTCTCCATCCAGGATCAACCAGCTGTGAGTGACCAGTGCCTAAGGGGCACATTTTCTTCAAAGCTAAAACCGGAATTTTGGGACCAAGGCCTATACTCCTGAGATTTTGTATGCCAGGTCTAGTCATTTACCTCTACACCACATAAAGAGGCCTGGTGAAGGCAGAGAAAAGAGATTTATTACTTGGCCTGGGACATGCCATGAGAAGAGGCAGAGTGAGCACTTTGCCTGTCTTTAGCCATCTTTGGGGTACAGTTACAGGTGTGGTGACTTTTTCTTTTTAGTCCAAAAGTCAATTTTTGGTAAGCTTGATTGAGATGAGATATCCAGTTTTTAAAGCAACAACAGTTTTTTTTTTCATTTTTCTTTTATTATTCATATGTGCATACAAGGCTTGGTTCATTTCTCCCCCCTGCCCCCACCCCCTCCCTTACCACCCACTCCACCCCCTCCCGCTCCCCCCCTCAATACCCAGCAGAAACTATTTTGCCCTTGCAACAACAGTTTTTACTTATTAATTTCATACTCACATACACACACACATAAAAAGTTGTAGGCATGCCTAAACTGAAGCATACATTAAAATGAAAAAACCTGAAAATTGGCCTTAGTAATTAATCATTGGTTTTCCGGAATTCCAGAGGCAAAAGAAGTTTTTGCTCAATGCTTGATAGTTCAATACACACATTTATAGAACTACATTAACTCAGAGAACTCTTAAACAATTTAGCCATAGATTAGGTATAATATTCCCGGGGGTGGGAGGCACCGAGGAGGGGGGTTAACAAGATAATGAGATCCTCTGGTTTTGGTAAACTGCTGCTTGTATATTTTACTAAGACTTACAGAATGTTATATTCCAACTAAGGCTGGGTAAGATAACAAAACTTTAAAATGACCTTGAATAGCAAAACCTTCAGCACAAGCAAGAAAAAAAAAAAAAAAAAACTAGAGACAGGAGGAAGAATATACCAAGAGCTAAAATCTTTGTTAACCTTGTAACTGCCATTTCCCTCTTTTCCATTTTTTTTCTCAAGTTTTCTCCAGGAGCTAAAGCCTGCAAGGTAGTTAACAACACTGTATCTATATAACATTTTCTACAAAGTTCAGGCTTTTCCCTCCTTCCTGGAGAATAAGTCTAGTTGTAGGATGGTGTTATAGTTAATGCTTCCCCCTTCTGGCCAGCACTCCTGGTCTCCCAAAGGATATTTAGGCCAAGCCTGGATGCAGTAGAAAATTAGGATCTTTTTCCTTAGGCTCTCAGAGTCAAGATTCTTCCAATGCATCAGTAAGCTGGCAAGGGGGAATCCCAAGGGATTCGGGAAATTTGAGCTCCCATCTAAAAGAGGGATATGGGAGAGTAGTCATTTTAAGAAGGGTCCCATGTGCCTAGGCATCCTCAGGACCAGAGACCTGATTCCCTCACTGGGGACCATACTCCTTTTGGGAAGAAGGTGTCCCTTTCTCCCATTTCCTTCCACCACCACCACCTGTGGCCATGGTCATGGGGAAGACATTTGGGTCTGTCTGGATTGTGACCACCTTACTGGTGTGACCCTGACCAAGTCTCCTTTTCCTAGCTTTAGGACCCAAGTATTGGGCCATCTTCCAGGAGGCAAAGGCATTTAATTGGAATAAAATGCTCCTAAGAAAAGGACCTAAAACTATCAGGAGGGCTTGCATCAAGAGGGGAACATTGCAGGCTGGGCATGGACATGCAGATGTTGTTCCCAGATAATGTCTGTCTAGGAAGTATTGCTGATAAACTCTTGGTGGGGAGGGAAAAGCCACATGCCAATAACATAAGAAGGAGAAGAGTACAATTACAATCATCTCTCAGAGACAAAAAAGAAAAAAAAACTTCTCTTCTCCCGTTGGTACTGCATGGAGTCATGTTCAGTTAGATACCTAGTATATGTGGCAAATTGGAAGTCTGGCAATATTGGTGTCAAGAGACTCCATTCAAAGGAGGTATCACAGAAGGAACAAGGATTTTCCCAGGGACATAGACAGGACACAAGATTCCTTACTGAGGGTGGAGTAGTTTTGATGCAAATCTGATGGAAAAAGGAAACCCACTGTTGTCTGGGATAGAGAGATTGGCCACTCATCCTGGGAAGGTAGAGAGAATAGAGTGGTCATGGGAGAGAGATTTCCAGGATCAGACGACAGTCTCTCTGAACCCTGTCCTCTCTTCAAGGACAGTGGGCTCTCACTTACATAGCTGTAGGTGGCCCAGTATAAACCCCTGGGTGGCACAGGCTAGCTGCCAGCGGAATAGCCAAAGTGAGCTTGGGAGAAGCTTTTGTCATTCCCCAGGAGGAAAGTCCTTGAAAAAGAGCGGCACAGGATCACTCAACCAGGGATTTCGGCCATAGCTAAGCTGTGGGAGGAGAAGTGAGGAGAAGTCCATTGGAGTGCTGGAGGGTCAAGATCACTTCCTAGGCATTTCCCCCCAGTTTGACATGACTCATACCAACCTTGGGAAGGTGATGGAGATTCTGTGAACTGGAGGAGTCCCCATATGGGCCACCAAGAAATGATGCACGGGTGCGCTATGCTCGGCCAGTGCAGGTTCTTGTTTTCTACAGTGTTAAAGAACAAACAATAGAGAACTCCAACAACGTAAAAGTGAGAAAATGTTTGTCAACAAGTGACAGTGAAAGGCTGCCCTGAAGCTGAGAAGTGCTTCAAGCAGTGGGGTCCAGACACTGGATAACCCCAAGGAGTTTGGGAAGATTCTTTTTATTCTCCTTGTCAGGCAACATGTTATCTCCCCAGAGCAGCTGTTTCTGGGCTGGATCTCACTGCTTTTAGTCATTATGAGAAGCAGCTCTCCCAAGGTTTTGATGGTCCCAGTCTCAAGGCTGTCTCTGTCCCAAGGCTGCCATTTTACCTCTCCTTTCACTCTCATGGAGGGATTCATGCTGGTCCTATGGAGTGGATTAGATCTCACAGGAGTAGATTAGTTACCACAAGAGTGGGCTATTATAAAAGATCAAGCCTGGTCTCTTGCTTCTTCTCTTGCTGTGTGATCTCTTCTGCATATGCAATGATGCTATCTGCATGTTGTCATGTAGCCAGAAGTCTCTTTTCTTTATAAAGTACTCAGCTTCAGATATTTTGTTATAGCAAAATAGGTAGATATATAAATTATTCATTGAAAATAAATGCCACTTGTAATTGAGCAGCTGCTTCTAATACTGTTCAACCAGAGGACTAACTACAGTTGGGAGAATGAGAGACTTGGAACAGTCCAGAAAACCCATGAAATATTTTCTGGGGAAGGGGTAGGACCTCCCCCCTCCAAAAACAACCACACTATGTAACTTGGGTTCTCACAGGCTGATTTTATAGTTAGAAAGTAACTAGGGACAATATCATATCTTTCCTTGAGAACTTGTGTATAAATGATCTACCTCAGCCTGCATTAGAGAGTCAAGTCCAAGTCTTCACTTCCATCTGTCCTGGACCTTCAATACACTGGGTCATCTCATCTCTTCCCATGCCTTTGTTCCTTCATAGAACTGCCCATCCCTCTCCTCCCCTGTATCCAAACCTAATCCAAATATTCTCATAAGGCCAAATGTCAGCCCTTCTCTTTGATAAAATCTTACAGAACTTTATCACTTTCCTTCTCTGAACTCTGCTGCTTTTATTGTCTGATTATTTTGTCCATTAACTTTAAATATATTTTCAGAATACCCTGGAGACTGTTGGGAAAAGTATGCCTCAATGGAAAGCATGCCTTGTTTAGAAAATGAGGTCAGAAAAAACTTTTTTGGGACAAGGAGAGGATATTAAATATTTTAGGTTTTAAGGGCCAGTGTCTTGGTTGCCTCCACTTGACTCTAGTAGCCAAAAGTAAATGAGTAGGCATCACTGTGTTCAAATAAAACTTTATTTACAAAAACAGGCATGGGGCAAAATTTGCTCCCTATACCCCCCTTAGTTTGCTAACCCTCTGGTCTAGCTAATATTCCTTCAGATTATCAGATTCTGATTCGATACGAGTTATTTTACAACTCTCTAAATTGTAGATAACTGATAGCAATGCAAAATAATTCTTATTTGTAGATACGCAAATTCTGTCCTGTCTGGTAGATATTTAACTTCCCTCTCTAACTGTGGGTCAGGTTTGTTTTCAGTTTTAGTGGGACTGGGGCTTGAACTTACAGTTTTGCGCCTGCAAAGTAGGCGCTCTACCCATTTAGCCATACCTCCCCTTTCTCACTGTGAAAGAAGCCAGTTTAGCTTCCATTTGCACCTTCATTTCAACATTTCTGATCTGTATGTTTGTCTGTTCTTTGTATTCTCCTTTGAATTAATTATTCACAATCTTTCTGGTCCCCTAATTAGGAGTTAAATAAAATCTTTAATGTGTATTCATTTTTATATCTGCATTAGAGTCAAATTTTACTTTTGAAAACTATCTTCAAGAGGGTTACCATTTTGGAATGAAAATAATGATAGGCCACCCAAATGAAATAAGACACAATTTCTTTGTTGTTAATTCTCTTTGAGCCCCAACAGACTAGCAACTTACTTAAGGGCAGAAACTTTACGTTACATCCTCTTCAATGAGGACTTGTTAATTGCTTATTGAGTTAACTTCCTTTTATAGATCTTTCTGCTTTTCTGCTCTAAACCAAACAATTGCTCTGTTGCGATGAACAGTAAAAGGATTTCATTTTGGAATGCAGTTAGTAAAACTAACTTGCATTTGGGAGCTCAGAAAGACAGTTGCTCCAATCAAAGACTTAACATTTTAACATTACTAGAACCGTGAACATTTTTGGGGCCTTGGAAGAAATGAATATCACATTCTTGCCAGCTCAAATGTACAAAAGTAAACCTTGTGGTTTTATCATTTTTTAAGGTCTTCCAGAAAGAATGAAAGGCTGGCTAAACCTTCCTTTCATCTTTGCCAACAAAAATTCTTTATGCTCATATAGTGTATTACCATTTCATTTGAAGTGCTTTAAATGCCTGGAATCTTTAACCTCATATCCACCTTGGGATCTGTGTGGGCATCATTTATCCCCATTCTGAAGACCAGGAAACTGAGAAATGTGTCTCACAAGATTTTCCCAGGGCAGCAGAGAGGGATATAGAAAGGGCAGACAGAGCTCTTGAGTCTCACTCGAGCCTCTAAACTCAAGTCGGTACATACTCTAACCCTTGACATACTTTACAGCCATTGGAAAAAGCTCAGTTCATTGCCAGTGGATGTGGAAAAGGTATAACCTAAAAATTCTTGTCAAACCCAAAGTTTTCATAAAATCCTTGGGAATTCATGAGTTTTTATATTAATTAGTTCTGATTATTAGCACTTTTGTATAACTGCAACTTTCCCTGTAAATATCACAGCCCCCACAGCTCTATGAATAACAGTGTTCTAGTTGAATATGAGGGTCTCAGTTGAGTTTGAATTTGTTCTCAATATGTTAAATATAAATTGCCATGCCACAAAGTCATATATGTGAATGTTCATACCAGTTTTATTCACAATAGTCAAAATGTAGAAACAACTCAAATGACCACAACTGATGAATGAATAAATAAAATGTGACTCCTTTGTAGAATGAGATACTATTCAACAATTAAAAAAAGAAAGAACTTCTGATACATGCTACCTTGGAAACATGCTAAGTGAAAGATGCTAGACACAAAGAACCACATGTTGCATGTTTCCATTTATATGAAATGTTTAAAATGTCTTCTAGGTAGATTGTGGGTTGAGTAGGGCTGGATGTGGGAATGAGAAGTGATGGCTAATGAGTACTGGCTCCTTTTTGGGATGATGGAAATGTTCTAAAATCGGATGGATTGTGATAATGGTTGCATAGCTCTATAAAATACTAACAATCACTGAGTTGCACACTTAATATGGATGAATTTTACGGTATATGAACTGTACTTTAATAAAGTTTTTAATAAATAAGTAGCTTCATAATGACTATCCCACAAGAATACCAAAGAAACAAAAACCAAAGACACTAGGAATCATTTTATATCACTTTAAGTTTGACTTTCTGGACAATAATATAAATGTCATGGGATTTAAAGCTTCAATGTCATGATCTGAGGTTAATTTCACCACAGGTGTGCAGCTTAACAGGGTGTTAATTGGGAAGGCAATGAACACCTCCTCCATAGGCAGCCCAGAAATCTGTGCCAACGTTTGCTGGTGAATAGAATAATTCAACAGCCAAAGTCATGATAAAAAAGAAAGAGAAATTTAACTTGTTTTTATACTTCAGCCATTACCACAGAAAATGACTTAAAGCCCATTTTAATTAGAGCTGGAGGCTTCTTGACTTCACCGCTAATCAGAACCACTTCAGGTTTTGGAAATATTTCTGTACTGTGGAGGGAAAATAAAAGAGCCAAATTAAGGGCTGAGATTTTCTAATAGAAGTAACTTCCCCATATTCAGCAAGTTGGTTCATTTAGTATGATTAAGAAAAGGTCTTACTGATTCCCTGGGGGATGAGACACCCACGATTTCTACAGAAACAAAAGCATGGCTAACTGATGTAGTTTCCTTCTCTGATAATGTTCGTTGCTTCTCCCAAACTCCTAGCACCCAGCTGCCAGGGTAGGGGACGGTGGCATATTCTTTGGGAAGATAACAATGCTCTGTGGAACCAGAAAACTCTCTTTTTTTCCCCTTCAGTAGTACTAGGTTTGAACTCAGGGCTTTGTGCTTGCTAAGCAGGCACTCTACCACTTGAACCTTGCCTCCAGCCCTTTTTGCTCTGATAATTTTGGAGATAGGGTCTTGTTTTTTGCCCAAGCCATCCTAGAGTATAGTCCTCCTATTTTATACTTCTCACTGTCCCTGGGATGACAGACACGAGACACCATGCCCACTTCTTTTCCATTGAGATGAAGGTTTCACAAACTTTTTTTCCCAGGCTAGCCTGGAACTGCCATTCTCCCAATCTCAGTCTCTCAAGTAGCTAGTGTTACAGGCATGAGCCACTGATACCTGGCAGAACCACAGAACTATTGGCACGAGATTAGCATTTTAGTTGAGGACAACAGGGCTCTAAGTCCTGCATCTTTAACTTAACTTGGATATCCATTCCCTTCATCTTGCAGGAAGACTGCAAGCAACAAGCAATCCATTAATTTTCCAGAAAAAAAAGACATTGTCTGGATAACAAAGTGATTTTGAAAAGCTTCTGTTATTTCCCTTAGGTAGAAGAATCTTGCACTTTTATAGAAAAGTGGTTTGGAATGAAAGGCTTCTGAATGATTTTATTAACTAAAGATAGCTTTCCAAGAGCTCTGATGCCATCCAAAAAGTAATAGATAACAATCTTGTACTTTTTAAGATCTTTTAATACATAGGTGGATCATATGCCTAAGAAAAACAGAAATATTATTTCTTATATCCAACAACATGTGTAGGAAAAATGAAATCTAAAACAAAATACAAAACTAAGAAGGCATGACAAGACTTCAAAAAGTACTGAACTTGCCCTAAGGGGAAGGCAGTATTTTCCCACAAACATTTCCAATTACTGCATCTCAACATTATACTGCATAAAAGCACCCCTACAACCAGCCAACCAACCTCTCTTAAAATACAAAACAATTGTCCTGTCCTGGCCGAGTATAATCTGACATAATGAAATGTGCTAAAACAGTCTCCTAGCATTTGCCACGACTGATTTGAACCAAATCATTAGAGATTCACATGCATGTGCGTGCGCACGCACACACACACCCCACACCACATACACACATCTTATTTCAAGCGTTAAAATGAAATACTATGTTTCCTGATGTCCAGATTGAAGTAAATTCTTTGGTCGTCAATTTATTCTGCCTTATCTTAGTACTACTTTGGATGGAAGAAATGGAAAGCAGACCTAGCCCATTGTACAAGCAGCACAGTTCTGCTACAATTTTTCCAGTGTGTTTTAAAACCAAAATTAAACATGTTTCCTCAATACAGAACTTCTCAGAGCCTTTAACATGTTTATTGTGAATCTCTAGGAGGTGACTGATTATAGAATGCCACATCTTTTTCTTTAACCCTAGTCTCCTTCAATATAGAAAACCTTGTATATAACACTCTAAATACCAAGTTTTAAGAAACACAGTGAAATAAGCACAAGGATTTAGGTTCTGAGCTGACCAATAGCCAACTAGCATTGAAAAGATAAGCCACTTAACTTTTTAGTGCTCCTATTCCATTCTCTTCAAAGTCTGGTCTCTTTTCTGTGAATTTTCTGGAATTTTTTTGAGACAGGGTCTCACAACGTAGCCCAGGCTGGCCTTGAATCCTCCTGCCTCAGTCTCCAAAATTCTGGGATTACAGGCATGTGCCACCATACCCAGCTTCCTGGGATTTTTAAAGAGTGAAGTGGAATAGACATTGACATGTTTTGAAAAGCTGAAAATGTAACCTAAATGTGAGGTATCATTTCAATATCTGTTACCTCTACTGCTAACACCCAGCTCCATTATTCCTTCTTAAACTTTAAAAAATTCAAAATGAGAACAGGTAATACAATTAAAATAAACCCCAATTTGATTTAAATATAAGATAAGTGTGCTTACAGCAGGTAAAATTATACTGTGAAAAGAAAGTCAAGAGAAAATAAAGTTCATCTCTTGGTTCATTGTGCAAATGCTTATCTTTTGATGGTTTTATTGGCACATTAGCTTAATACATATTCAGAAATAATTGACATATGGGTTGCTGGCCTAGATTAAGACTTTGATTCAAGGTCCCTAAAACAAAAAGTCAGATCATTAAAGTTTGTTATGTTGATAACAGTGGCTATACTTGCCCACTTGATGAGAAATTGAAAATTCAGGCTTAATGAAAACATTACAATGCAGAGATTGCCCTCCTCAACCAAGGATATTTATCCTTCACTCACTTTTTATTTGGCAAACTAAACTGTTTGAACCGAATACTCTTCCAGCCCTTTATATGGAAGGCCTGACCTGAGAGGCCTGAATTCTGACACTGTAATTCTGACTCTCCATTTCAGATCATCTGCTATGGTTCTTCTTTTCCTTTCCCCCAGCCCTTCCATTTGCCCATTTCCTTCTTCTCTTTTTATTTTTCTTGTTCTTTACTTGTATCTTCTCTCTGAACACAGTCCAAGTTTTTATGGTTTTTGGTCAAAATTCAATGCAGAGATCAAAAATAAATGACACCAGACCATATACTTCTATTAAACCCCACACCTTTGACTATACATATTCCTGCAAAGTCATGACTCTTCCACATCAAACCTGCACAGTTGAGTTATCCAGCCCAGAGCGAAGCCTTTACATTTGTTCTTGTTGTACTTCATCACCCTGTGACCCAGCCTGGTCATCCTCAACCTTCTAAGATCATTCGTCATTCTTTTTCTGCTACATACGATCATTTACCCAGTTGGTTGTCCAGAAATCTGACAGATATGGGTTAAATGTTGGACAAGCCAGGCACAGATGGCTCATGCCTGTAATCCTAGCAACTCAGGAGGCAGAGATCAGGAGGACTGTTGGTCAAAGCCAGCCTGGGCAAATAGTTCAAGAGACTCTATCTTGAAAATACCCAACACAAAAAGGGGTGGTTGAGTGGCTCAAGGGGTAGAGCACCTGCCTACCAAGCATGAGGCCCTAAGTTCAAAATCCCAGTATCATCAAAAAAGAAAAAAAATGTTAGACAAAGCATGAAAAGAGAATGGATTTGGTGGGAAGAGGGTCTGTGACCTGTCAATCACTGGACTCCAAAGATATTAACTTTGAGGACAAAGAAGATATGGGAAGGGAGGCATGGTTTTCAAGAAAGGAGAGCCCATGGGACTACATCAATGAGATTCCCAATGCCTCCCATTACTTTGAAGTTACTTTATAATCTCAGAAAAATTGGTTGTAGAGATGTTGACAAAAACTGAGGTGATGAACATGAGACTTCATCTATTAATATTTATGAGTACTGGTCTGTTAAAGGGGATAGTTTATTTTCTGTCAACAAGTGCTCTGGACAGAATTTCATATGTGACCCAGACTCTCAGTCATCCATCTCTAAGCTGATCTTGGAATAATTTAGTACTCTTCTCTTAACTTGGAACAATTTTGTACTCTTTTTATTTATTTATTTATTTTTGTCATACTGGGGATTGAACTCAGAGCCTCATGCATTCGAGGCAAACACTAAACCACTGAGCTATATCCTTAGCCCTGTACTCTTCTATTAACAGAGAATGACTGGCTCCAAATAATCTAGGCAACAAGTAGATACCCACTTGCCTGGTAGAAAGAGAAATGGTATGTAATGATGGGGAGACTAAATAAAGAGCAGAGAGATCTTGGTAAAGTCAGGAAGGCCTGGCTTCTGAAAAATGTTCAGATAGAAAGACACTTTTTGGTTCACAAAGCTTCTTCCCCAACTTTAAGAATAAATTTTGGGGTTACTCTGAGCAAGAAGATAGAAAAGTGCAGTTTCTACACAAAAGCCTATTAAGCATAGCCTCCTTTCCCGATCAGTGTGAAAATAATGTGATCAAATCTTTTGTTTTCTGGTTTCAAAAACAACGAGAACCAGAATAATGAGAAATTAGAACAAATTTAATAGAAATTGCTCAATTGTCTATTATGCTGATGTCTCCTCATTTTAGTGGTATGAGGGAAGCATTGCTATGAATTTATGATAGAATAAAAGGTGATTTGTTAAAATTTTGTTCCATTCAAGTAGTTAGTATTGGGTTTCTGTGGATTACTTAGTTCAGTTTCTCAGATTGTTTTCTTCCAAACCATAAGCCATTGATTGCAATATCTTAATTGATTTAGAACTTAAAACGAAACAAGCTCCTACCTCATACTCTATACTTTAACATATACATCAAGCACTATGTATCACAGCAGGCATTCCATAGAACAGACCTTTCTACAGATGGGAGAGTGGGAGAAATCCCTAGAGGTTTTAATTTTTCTTTTAAAAAACAAGACAACTCTTTAAAATGAGTGGCATTTTAGGGCTATTTTGTGGGGGATTTTTTAGACACCATCTAACTTATTGTAGGTTGTCAGCAAATGTTTTTGAAATGGGTTGTTACTGTGTTACACAAAGGGTCACTTAATAATAATAATTTTGAACTAATTAAAAAGTGTAAGCATAGATCCTAACAATGTACTGTGATGAGATAATCAGCTTTTGTTAGCATCATTAATTTTGAAAATGTGGTTCTTTAGAAATTTTCTAAAATAGTAGTTTATAAAGCTGAGAGAATCAGAGAAATGATTACTCAGTCTTAGGACCATATCAAAAAAGACAGCTAAGGAAAACTGAATAAAATGAAATGATCATTTCTTGTTGTCAGTGAGACTTAGGACCATGCCGTGCCCATATTTTACCCTTCATAACACCTAGTACACAGCAATACCCAGATAGCCTTTGATGGATTTCTAATCACCAAATTTCTATAAATCAAACAAGAATTAGAAGTCATAGACTTGATGGTAGAAAAGTTACTGTAATATAGCCCCAATAAAGCACATGCTTTGAAATGAGAAATAGACTTCAAATCTCAACTCTACCCTTTAGTAATTGTGGCCTTAGGCAAGTTATTTACATTTTGCACTTTCTTTGGTATCTTCACCTGTATCATGAAGGCATTCTTATTATGTGATTTAGGTGAGATAAAATATATAAAAAGCTTTGTACATTTTCTGGATCAATATGCTAGCTGCTTATTATTTCAGTATTATCACTTTTAAGCATAGGCAGGACAGCCATTTGGCAGACAGGATATGATAAAAATGATAATGGCTAATGTTTACTGTGTATTTGTTATATGATTGGCCAAGTGATCTCTCAGCCTTATTTCATCTATTTACTTAAAAATAACAACCCATTATATAAATCAAACCATAAGGTAAATCAGCCCATCAGATATTTATTCTGACTTCATAGCTCAGGGAATTTAGGCTAATAGAAAGTAGGTAATTGACCCAAATTCAGATAACTGGTGGATGCCGTCATCTAAACTGTGTTGAAACAGAATGCATTAATCTGAGTCTCAGTATATAAATAAAATGAAATATTATTCAGCCTCAAGAAAGAAGGAAATCCTGCCATTTGAAACAACATGGATGAATCTAGAGAGCATCATGCTAAGTAAAATGCCAGTCACAGAAAGATAAATACTGCATATGTCCATTTACATGAAGTAGCTAGAAGATTTAATCTCCCAGAAACAGAGAATACACTAGCAGTCTCCAAGGGCTGGAGGCTGGAGAGAAATGGGGAGTTGTTCAATGTATATAGAGTTTCAGTTATGAAAGATGAGTAAATTCCAGGGATCTGCTGCACAGCATAGTACACATAATTAACAATACAGTCTTGTGCAGTTCAAATTAGTTAAGAGAATAGATCTCATGTTATTACCACACACACACACACACACTCAAATAAATAAGCAAAACTCCAAAGGGACATAAGGAAACTTTTGGAGGTGCTGGATATGTCTATTACTCTGATTGTGATAATGGTATTGCAGCTGATTACATATGTCCAAATTCATCAAATAGTACACATTAAATGCATATAGCTTTTTGTATACCAATTATACCTCAATAAAGCTGTTAAAAAATGAATCCCAAGATTGAAGAAAGATGTTCAAGATCATCCTGTTGGATGAAGTCAAAGCCAACATTAACATTCAAAGCTTCTACACTTTTCTCTCTGAGCTTTTATTTTTCCATTCGTATAACAGGAGTAACAACCCTATCACAAAAGATTAAAAGAATGTGGGAATGGGATACAGGCTAGAAGTTTTGAGAACGTAGTGGCAATAAAAAAAGGTGATAAAAAGAAATCAAAGAAAACCTTCCTTGGCCTGGAGCCTACCCTTTAAACAGGCTGGAGCACTGCAGACTCTTCAGAAGACAGAGTTTATTTTTTCTCATTCACGTATGCATGCATTTGTTCACTGAAACATCCATCTATTCAACTGTTATTTATTAACCACTTCTAGGTCTCAGGGATATAATGGTGAGCACAACACAGAGAAGGAGCTCATTTCTAGTTTGGACTGGATGCTAGCATGATTAGGGTATTACATAGAGGATAAGATACCTGTGAGCTGCAGGACTTCTGAGCCAGAAACAACAGATTCATGCTACTGATACTTGTCTATTTTTCAATCCTGGCTGAATCATAAACAATACTTTAGAATTATTGGCCAGTACCCTATTGGTCCCAAATGCTTGGGCTTTCTGAGGATGAGTAGAGACAAGTCTGGAAAGGAAAACTGAAGATATAATAAAGAGGCAAAAACTTCACTGAGCCAACAACATCAGACCAGGGGATGTATATTCAACAAAGCTGATTGTTCTGCTATATTTATTTGATGAGTAGTACATATTGTAAATTTATACAAATGATAAATGGCTTAAAGGAAAGAAGCCAAGTTACTTTGATAGTGGATAGCTTTGGTTTTACAGTTCTCTGAGCATATTCATCAATTTAAAATTATTGCATCTGGACACAATGGCGCCCTGTACTTCAAGATACTCTGGAGGCTGAGGCAGGTGATCTCTTGAGTCCAGGACTTTTGAGCTGTGGTGCACTATGCCATTAGGAGGTTGCACTAAGTTTGACATCAATATAGTGACCTCATGGGAGTAGAGGACCATCAGGTTGCCTAAAGAGGAATGAACCAGCCCAGTTCAGAAATGGAGCAAGTTGAAATTCCAATACTGCTCAGTGGTGGGAGCACACTGTGAATAGCCACTGTACTCCAGCCTAGAAAACATAGGGAAAAACCCAAGCATGGTGGCACATATCTGTAATACCAGCACTGGAGAGGCAGTGGCAGGAGGATCATAAGTTGAAGCCTAACCTAGGCTACATAGCAAGACCTTACTTCAAAAAATTTTAAAAAGATGTGATTCCAAGATGGCGGCTAGAGGGAGGAAGCAGAAAGCATGCCTCCTAAAGTAAAATCTTAGACAGACGCTGGAGATATACCTTACAGGAAAAACCACCGAGAAGAGGCAAAACTTTGACTCTTCCACATCTCCAGCCTGCACATAGCATCTCCACTTCATGTTAAATGGAGAAACCAGGAGGGCTCCCACACCGCCGCCAGACGGCAGCGCCCAGACAGCTTGGGAAGACACAGACCACAAGATGCAAGAGGCCTCCAGACACCAAACAGACCAGACCAAAATAGATCTACACCATGGCATATTATCATTAAAACAACAAATACAGAGACCCAAGAAAGAATACTGAAGGCTGTAAGAGAGAAAAAACAAATAACATACAAAGGTAAACCCATCAAAATCACAGCAGACTTCTCAACAGAAACATTAAAAGCAAGAAGAGCTTGGGATGAGATCTTCCGGGCACTGAATGAAAATAACTTCAACCCCAGGATACTCTACCCAGCAAAACTATCATTCAAAATAGATGGAGCAATAAAAGTCTTCCATGATAAGCAGAAACTAAAACAATATGTGACCACAAAGCCACCACTACAAAAGATTCTTCAAGGGATTCTGCACACAGAAAGTGAAACCGAACATAACCATGAAAGGGCAGGCAGCACCAAACTACAGGAAAAGAAAAAGCAAGAAAGTAGAGAGTAACCTCAACTTAGGTATACACAATCAAACCTTCAAACAACTAAGACAACTAAATGACAGGAATCACCACATCCTATCAGTACTAACACTTAATGTTAATGGACTTAACATTCCCCCATCAAAAGGCACCATTTGATGAAATGGATTAAAAAGGAAGATCCAACAATTTGTTGCTTACAGGAGACCCATCTCACTGACAGAAACAAGCATAGGCTTAGAATGAAAGGCGGGAAGAAGATTTACCAAGACAACGGCCCCTGAAAACAGGCAGGAGTAGCAATACTTACCTCTAATAAAGTAGACTTCAAACCTACATTGATCAAACGAGATAAAGAAGGACATTCCATACTAATAAAAGGGGAAATAGACCAAAAGGAAATAACAATTATCAACCTATGTCAATGCACCCAATTTCATCAAACATACCTTGAAGGACCTAAAAGCATATATTAACTCCAACACAGTGGTTGTAGGAGACTTCAACACCCCATTATCATCAATAGATAGGTCATCCAAACAAAAAATCAATAAAGAAATCCAAGATCTAAAATATACGATAGATCAAATGGACCTACTTGATGTCTACAGAACATTTCATCCAACTTGTACACAATATACATTCTTCTCAGCAGCCCATGGAACCTTCTCCAAAATAGATCATATCCTAGGGCACAAAGCAAGCCTCAGCAAATATAAGAAAATAGAAATTATACCATGCATACTATCTGATCACAATGCAATAAAACTAGAACTCAACAAAAAAAGTAAAGACAAAAATCATGCAAACAGCTGGAAAGTGAATAACTCATTACTTAATGAACAATGGGTCATTGATGAAATAAAAGAGGAAATTAAAAAGTTCCTGGAAGTCAACGAAAATGAAAACACAACCTACCAAAACCTATGGGACACAGCAAAGGCAGTCCTGAGAGGAAAGTTCATAGCCATGAGTGCATATATTAAAAACACTGAAAGATTCCAAATCAATGACCTAATTATACATCTCAAACTCCTAGAAAAACAAGAACAAGCAAATCCCAAAACAAATGGAAGGAGAGAAATAATAAAAATAAGCAATGAAATCAACGAAACAGAAACCAAAAAAACCATACAAAGAATTAATGAAACAAAAAGCTGGGTCTTTGAAAAATTAAACAAGATTGACAGAACCCTGGCAAACCTGACTAAAATGAGGAGAGAAAAAACCCAAATTAGTAAAATCAGGAATGCAAAACAAACACCATGGAAGTCCAGGAAATCATCAGAGGCTACTTCGAGAGCCTATATTCAAATAAATTTGAAAATCTTAAAGAAATGAACAGTTTTCTAGATAATATGATCATCCAAAACTGAACCAAGAGGACATTAATCACCTGAATATATCTATAACACAAAATGAAATTGAAGCAGCAATCAAGAGTCTCCCCAGAAAGAAAAGTCCAGGACCTGATGGATTCTCTGCTGAATTCTATCAGACCTTTAAAGAAGAACTGACACCAACCCTCCTTAAACTGTTCCACGAAATAGAAAGGGAAGGAAAACTGCCTAACACATTTTATGAAGCCAGTATTACACTTATCCCAAAACCAGGCAAAGATACCTCCAAAAAGGAGAACTATAGGCCAATCTCCTTAATGAACATTGAATCAAAAATCTTCAATATAATAATGGCAAACCAAATTCAACAGCACATCAAAAAGATCATTCACCACGACCAAGTAGGCTTCATCCCAGGGATGCAGGGGTGGTTCAACATACGAAAATCAATAAACGTAATAAACCACATTAACAGAAGCAAAGACAAAAACCACTTGATCATCTCAATAGATGCAGAAAAAGCCTTTGATAAGATCCAACACCATTTCATGATAAAATCTCTAACTAGGAATAGAAGGAAAGTACCTCAACATTATAAAAGCTATATATGACAAACCTAAAACCAGCATTACACTTAATGGAGAAAAACTGAAACCATTCCCTCTAAAATCAGGAACTAGACAAGGATGCCCACTATCTCCACTCCTATTCAACATAGTACTGGAATTCCTAAACAGAGCAATTAGGCAAGAAGAAGGAATAAAAAGGATACAAATAGGTAAAGACACTGTCAAAATATCCCTATTTGCAGATGATATGATCCTATACCTTAAAGACCCAAAAAACTCTACTCAAAAGCTCCTAGACACCATCAATAGATATAGCAAGGTAGCAGGATATAAAATCAACATAGAAAAATCATTAGCATTTCTATACACTAACAATGAACAAACTGAGAAAGAATATATGAAAATAATTCCATTTACAATAGCCTCAAAAACTCAAATACCTAGGTGTAAACCTAACAAAGGATGTGAACGACCTCTACAAGGAAAACTATAAACTTCTGAAGAAAGAGACTGAGGAAGACTATAGAAAGTGGAGAGATCTCCCATGCTCATGGATTGGTAGAATCAACATAGTAAAAATGTCTATACTCCCAAAAGTAATCTACATGTTTAATGCAATTTCCATCAAAATTCCAATGACATTCATTAAAGAGATTGAAAAATCTACCATTAAATTTATATGGAAACACAAGAGGCCACGAATAGTCAAGGCAATACTCAGTCAAAACAACAATGCTGGAGGTATCATGATACCCGACTTCAAACTATATTACAAAGCAATAACAATAAAAACAGCATGGTACTGGCACAAAAACAGACATGAAGACCAGTGGAACAGAATAGAGGACCCAGATATACATACATACACCTATAACCAACTTGTCTTTGAGAAAGGCGCTAAAAATATACAATGGAGAAAAGACAGCCTCTTCAACAGAAACTGCTGGGAAAACTGGTTAGCAGTCTGCAAAAAACTGAGACTAGATCCATGTATATCACCCTATACCAATATTAATTCAAAATGGATCAAGGATCTTAATATCAGACCCCCAACCTCTAAAGTTGGTAGAGGAAAGAGTAGGAAATACTCTGGGACTAATAGGTATAGGTAAGAGCTTTCTCAATGGAACCCCAGCAGCACAGCAACTAAGAGATAGCATAGATAAATGGGACTTCATAAACTTAAAAGCTTCTGCTCAACAAAAGAAATGGTCTCTAAACTGAAGAGAACACCCACAGAGTCGGAGAAAATATTTGCCAGCTACACATCAGACAAAGGACTGATAACCAGAATATATAGGGAACTTAAAAAACTAAATTCTCCCAAAATTAATGAACCAATAAAGAAATGGGCAAGTGAACTAAACAGAACTTTCTGAAAAGAAGAAATTCAAATGGTCAAAAAACACATGAAAAAATGCTCACCATCTCTAGCAATAAAGGAAATGCAAATTAAAACCACACTAAGATTCCACCTCACCCCTGTTAGAATAGCCATCATTAGCAACATCACTAACAACAGGTATTGGCGAGGATGCAGGGAAAAAGGAACCCTCTTACACTACTAGTGGGAGTGTAAACTAGTACAACCACTCTGGAAAAAAATTTGGAGGCTACTTAAAAAGCTAAACATTGATCTACCATTTGATCCAGCAATACCACTCTTGGGAATATACCCAAAAGACTGTGACACAGGTTACACCAGAGGCTCCTGCACACCCATGTTTATTGCATCCCTATTCACAATAGCCAAGTTATGGAAACAGCCAAGATGCCCCACTACTGACAAATGGATTAAGAAAATGTGGTATTTATACAAAATGGAATTTTATGCAGCCATGAAGAAGAATGAAATATTATCATTCGCAGGTAAATGGATGGAATTGGAGAACATCATTCTGAGTGAGGTTAGCCTGGCCCAAAAGACCAAAACTCATATGTTCTCCTTATTATGTGGACTTTACATAGAGGGCAAACAGAACAAGGGGATTGGACTTTGAGCACATGATAAAAGCGAGAGCACACAAGGGAGGGGTGAGGATAGGTAAGACACCTAAAATTTAGCTAGAATTTGTTGCCCTTAACGCAGAGAAACTAAAGCAGATACCTTAAAAGTAACTGAGGCCAATAGGAGAAGGGGACCAGGAACTAGAGAAAAGGTTAGATGAAAAAGAATTAACCTAGAAGGTAACACACACACACAGGAAATTAATGTGAGTCAGCTCCCTGTATAGCTATCCTTATCTCAACCAGCAAAAACACTTGTTCCTTCCTATTATTGCTTATATTCTCTCTTCAACAAAATTAGAGATAAGGGCAAAATACTTTCTGCCGGGTATTGAGGGGCTGGGGGTGGTAAGGGAGGGGGTGGGGGAAGGGGAGAGAAATGACCCAAACATTGTATGCACATATGAATAATAAATAAATAAATAAATAAATAAACAAAAAAACTTTAAAAAAGAAACTGTTAGAGTTACTTTATCACAGAGCAGCTTAATTTTCCAGTTACCACTTTGCAGCTTTATTTATTCACCTCTTGAAAATTTCATGACAATCCCTAAAATAAGTTTGCATTTATACAATGAGAAATAACCTATGTTAGTCAGATTTTCAGTACTGTAACAAATACGTGAGATAATCAATGTATGCAGAGAAAAGCTTTGCTTTAGCTCACAATTTTTGAGGCTTTCGGTTCATGGCTGATTGGCTCTGTTGCTTTGGGCTTATAGTATCATGAGCAGGACCATGTGGCAGAGGAAGCCTATTTATCTCATGGCAGAGAAATGAAAGAAAGAGTGGAAGAGATCAGAATCCCACAATTCCCTTCAAGGGTACACCCTCATTGAACACTAAACCTTACCTCCAAAAGGCTTCCACCATCTCCTAATAAGTACCATGTGCTGGGGACCTTTGGGGACAGTCTATATAACACAAATTGTAGTATAATCTCACACTTACTATCTTTTCATCCTTGAAGGTTATTTTCTTTTACCTCTTTCTTTCTTTGCTTTTTTGTTATTGTTGTCATTATTTTTGATGGATCTTGCTATATAGCCCAGTCTGGCCTTGAACTTGCTATGTAGCCCAGGCTGGCTTCAAACTTGAAATCCTCCTGCCTCAGCCTCCCAAGAGTTGAAATTACAGATGTTTGCCACCATGTCCAGCTCCAGAAGCTTATTTTCTGATGGTGGCCAGTAAGGTAAAGAACCAGAATGTTTCCTTTTAAAAGCAGTAAATCTGTTTTGCATGGTTAATACCCTGATAAATACAGCTGGGTGCATAGCTCAATCAGTAGAGTGTCTGCCTACCAAGCATGAAGCCCTGAGTTCAAACCCCAGTACTGCCAAAATATATACCCAGATAAATGATAAAATATATATAATTAATACTTACCAGTAGCTTCAGATTTGGTTTAGAACTTAGATGTATTCTGTCCAATATGGTACCATTAGGGTCATGTGTTTATTGAGCAGTTGATATGTGGCTAATTCAAACTGAGATGTACAATGAGTATAAAATACACACCACATTTCAAAGATTTAGTATGAGAAATAATATATAAAATATCTCATTAATATATTTAACTACTTGTTATATTCTGAATAGCCTTATATTATACACTGGTTAGATTGCCCCTACCATCTCTCCTCCTTGACACCCCTCCTTGCCCCACTTAAAGCAATTGCAAGAGGTTTCATTGTTCTGTTTCATATAAATAGGGCTGGGGGTATAGTGCAAGTAGTAGAGTATCTGCCTACCAAGCATGAAGCCCTGAGTTCAAACCCTAGTACTGCCAAAATATATGCTCAGATAATGATAAAATATATATAATTAAAACTTACTAGTAACTTACCAGTTAACATAATTAACTACTTGTTATAATGATAATTGGGATACATTGGGTTAAATAAGTATATTTTTTGAATGAAATTCACTTGTTTCTTTTTACTTTTAAAAACATATTTACTAGAAAATTAATTAATAATACTCCAAAATGAAATTTCTAGTACCAGATATTATTATTTTACTGATTCTCTAGAATCACTTCTAAAACATAGAAGTAAACACTTCATAGCACATTCTAAGAGGCCAATATTATTCTAATACCAAAACCAGAAAATAAGATTGCAGGAAAGAAAAATTGTAGACCAATTCTCTCATTAACATATACGTAAATATCCTCCATAAAATGTTAACAAATAGCCAGACCCTTTCTCAGAAAATACAACAAAAGTTAGTAATGAAATCCAACAATGTATATAAAGAATTCCATACCAAAATCAAATGAAATTTATGAGAGGTATGCAAGACTAGTTGAACATTCAAATAATCAGTCAATGTAAAATAGATACAATGTGTGGGGGGAGGTACTTGAGAGGGGGGGAGGGTGAATGAAGGAGATTAAGGTGAGGGAATACGGTTGATGGACTTCATATATGAAACAGAACAATGAAATCTCTTGCAATTGCTTTAAGTGGGGAAAGGAGGGGGGTCAAGGAGGAGAGATGGTAGGGGCGATCTAACCAATATATAATATAAGCCTATTTGGAATTGTCACAATGAACATCCCCCCCAGTACAACGAGTATATCCTAATAAAAATATTTTAAAAATCAATCAATATAATCTACTATATCAACAGTCTAAAGAATAAAAATCTGATAAACTGATGTAAAAAAAAGAAGCATTACCAAATCCACTCAGTATCCCATATCAAAATCTTTCAGTAAACTAGAAATATAGGGGAATTCACTCAATTAGATGAAGAATATCTACAAAATATCTATAGATAATATCATACCTACTGGTGAGAAACTGGGTGCTTTCCCCTAAAATTGGGACCAAGTCTAGGGTATCTTCTCTCACTAATCCTATTCTAACTAATACAATAAGATGAAAAAAGGAAACATAAGATATTTGTAGTAGGAGGGAAGAAATAAAAACCTCTGCTCACAAATATGATTGTCAACATAGAAAATCCCAAAGAATCAACAAAAATCTCCTGGAACTAATAAATGAGTATAGTAAGATTACAATGTACAAAATTCCTTTATTTTTTTTCTTTACTGTGGTACTGGGGATCCAACCCAGGGTCTCACCTAATGCTGGGTAAGTGATCTATCACTGAGCTACATTCCTCGACCACAATATACAAAAGTCAATTGCTCTCCTATATAGCACCAATAACAAATGTAATTTGAAATGTAAAAATACAGCATTTATAATAGCACCTTAAAATTGAATGTTTAGAGGTAAATATACTGAAATAAGCAGAGGACTTCTTGGCATAAAACTATAAAATACTGATGAGGAAAATACAAACAAATGGAGAAAGAGCCTATATTCATGTATTAAAGGATCCAGTTATTTAGTTTTTGTGGTATGGGTTTTGAACTCAGGTCCCTGCACTTGCCAGGCATGCACTCTACTACTTGAGCCACGCCTCCAGACCTTCTTGCTTTAGTTATTTTTCCAATAGGGTGTTGCATTTATGCCCAGGCTGGCCTGGACCACAACTCTGTTTATGCTTCGTAGCTGGAGTGAGAGGCACCCCCTAAACATACTCAGCTTTTATTGGTTGAGATGGAGTCTCATGAACTTTTTGCCCATGCTGGCCTCAAACCACAATCTTCCTGATGAACTCCCAAGTAAGTAGGATTATAGGTATGAGCCACCATGTCTGGTTGAAGGATTCAATTATGAAGATGCAAAATGTTTCTTACCTTCATCTATAGACTCAACACAATCCCAGCATGCTGTTCTGTAGATATTAACAAACTGATTCTAAAGTTTGTATGAAAAGGCAAAAGACAAGGAATAGGAAATGCAATACAGTAAAAGAAAAGCAAAGCTGGAGTACTCACAATATCCTACTTAAGACTAACTATAAGTCTACAGTAATCAAGACAGCATTATATTGACAAAAGAATAAATACATAAATAAGCAGAACAGAATACAGGTCCAGAAATAGACCCAACACAAATATAGTGAACTCATCTCTGACAAATGAGCAAAGACAATTCAAGGAAAAGGGATAGACTTTTCAAAAAAAATTGTACTAGAACAACTGGACATTCATATTCACAAGGGTGAAATAAAGCACAGTCATTACATAAAAAATAACTCAAAATGGATCACAGACCTAAATGTAATATACAAAGTTATAAAACTTCTTTAAAAAAATAGAAGAAAATCTGCATCATGTCAAGTTTGGTGATAAATTAACTGTTAAATATGACAACAAAGAAAAATTGTGTTAGGTTTTATTAAAATTAAATTTTCATGTTCTACAATACAACTGAGGAAAGTATTAGCAAGGCACATATCTTAAGACTCTTAAGTTCTAGTTATCTTAGAACACTTTAAACTCAGTAATAAGAAAATAAACAACTCAGTTTAAAAATAGACAAAATTTCTAAACAGATACTTCATCAAAGAGGATATACAGATGGAAAATAAGCATATGGAAAATGCTCAACATCATTTGTCATTAGAGAATTGCAAAGTAAAATAAGACTCAACTATATACCTATTTGAAAGGCTAAAATCAAAAAACTTGATAGTGCCAACTGATGACCAGGATGCAGAACAACAGGAACTCTCGCTTATTGCTGGTGGAAATGTAAAATATATAGTCTTTTTGGAAGACAGGTTGTTAGTTTCTTATAAAACTAAAGCTAGTATTTCAATGTGATCAGTAATTGTACTATTAGTTATTTACCCAATTACATAAAACCTTGAATATGAAAGCTTATAACATCTTTATTCATAGCCATGCAAAACGAGAAGCAACAAAGATATCTTTCGATAGGTGGATAAATAAACTGTGGTATATTTATATAATGAAATATTATTCCATATAACATGAATTATCAAGCCACAAAAAAGCTATGGATGAATCTTAAATGCAAATTGCTAAGTGAAAGAAGCCAGTCTGAAAAGGCTATATATTATGTGATTACAATTCCATGACATTTTGGAAAAGGCAAAAATATGTAAAAGAGTAAATATGGGTTGTTAAATATTTGGAATATCAGGGGAAAACTGTATAGATGAAGCACAGGGGGATTGTTTAAGTCAGTAAAAACTACTCTGTGTGACACTACAATGGTGACTACAAAACAATAAGCATTGTTAGAGCCCCACAGAACTTAACAGTATAAAAAGTGAACCTTAATATATATAAAATTTAAAAATCATTTATGAAGTTAAGATATTCTAGGATGGAATTTAAAATGTGACAAAAACAATCTAACTATTACAAATATATGAAGCAACTTCACTGACAGTCATAAGGAATAAGGTGCTGACCTATATAATTTTGGAAATGAGTGGACTCTAAGACTAAAGGCAAAAGGAAAGATATTCTAGTTGATAAAGTTTTTGCTAGGAATTATGGGGTAATAATTTTGAGACCATTACATATGCATACTGTAATTAAACAATTAAATGAATGCATGATGGAGGGTGAGAGCCAAGTTTCTCAATGTTGGATTGGAGGCTTACATATAAGCAAGGAAAAGGTGCTAAAATGATTCATGTGGTAATGGATAAGAGGATTAATTCATGTTTAGCTTAATAAAGAGAGTTGCATACAGAAATGGGTTTGTGTGCACAAATATATCTTCTTGCTGTGTCAACAGAGAGGGCCTAGGAGAAATAACACCCCAGTAGCAATGAGTACATTTAGCACTCAGATTTTGATTTCTTATACCATTGTCCAATAACAGGAACTAAAGCTCCTTGGAGAGATGGTAAATTTTAGGACTGGGCCAGGAAATGTACAGGATGAGTCAAGAATCTTGTAGTACCAGAAAGGTAAGAGCTAACAAACCAACCAACAGTGTGATGGTTAATCTTGACTGATAGTTTGATTGGATTAAGAAGTGCCTAGGACATAAGTAAAACACACCTTTGGGTATGACTATGAGGTCCTTTCCAGAGAGGATTATCGAAGGAGAGGTAACCTGCTGCAAATGTGGACAGCATCACCCATAGGCAGGGGGCCCAGAGGGCAAAAAAGGGAAAAAAGGAGAAAGCCCCCATTAGCACAAGCATTCTCTCTCTTTGCTTCCTGGCTGCCATGATGTGAGCTGCTCTCACATAATAAAGGATTGAAAACCTTGAAATTGAGCTAAATAAATATCCTCCTTTAAATAATTTATGTCAAGCATTTTGTTACAGCAAAATGTGACTAACACAATGAATGTGTGCCAAAAGGGAAGCAGGAGCTAACAGAGTGAACCAGTTACTAATGGTCAACCTGGAACAACTGAGCAACAAAATTAATGAAATAATAGTAGATTACAAGCCAAAATCCAAAACAAAAGGGACTGGTGGAGTGGCTCAATGAGTAGAGTGCCTGCCTAGCAAGTGTGAGGCCCTGAGTTCAAACCCCAGTACCAAAAAAAAAAAAAATGACCCAAATCCAAAACAAATATCCAGAAGTCCACACTCATGTGAATAAATGATTGAATAAATAAATGGGAAAGAATGGACAAATTTCCTGTACTGAAGAAATCCAAGTAGTTTATGCAGACACTCCCCACAAAGAAGTGGAGTTTTTCTCTTTAACCCTCCAATGTGGGTTGAACCTAGTACCTTGTTTCCAAAGAAGACCATAAGGAGAGAGGGGAATAAAGGATTGGCTTTACAGTGGAGAAATGTGACAAACACTACCTTAGCCAGGTGATCAAGATTACCATCAACAGTGATATGTTGATAGTGTGTATCCTTGATACGATGTGGGGATAAGGGCACTTTATCTCTGTGGGTGTCCTCCCAAAATCCCATAACCCTAGTCTAGTCATGAGAAAAAAAATCAGACAAATTCCAACTGATGGACATTCTACAAAATGCATGAGCAGTACTCCTTAAAATTGTCAAGGTCATCAAAAACAAGGCAAGTCTGAGAAACTGCCACAGCCAAGAGGAGTCTAAAGAAGCATAAGGACTAAATGTAATTAAGTGTCCTGGATGGATACTGGAACAGGGAAAGGACATTACTGAAAATAAGTTAATACTAATATATCAATATTGTTTCATTAATTATGACAAAGACACTATACTAATGGAAGCTATTAATATGAAAAACTGTGGGTATATGGGAACTTTCTGTACTGTCTTTGCAATGAATTTGTAAATCTCAAATTATTGTAAAATAAAACTTTTTTTAAGTATGTTGATCCTATCTATTACCACAGCAGCTACTTCTTGGAAGGAAAGAAGGAAGGGAGGAAGGGAGGTAAGGGTGAACTAGAGTAAGACTTCACAATCTTAGATACTAATTGCTATAATGCTAAGTATCTTAGACATACTTAAATGTGGATTATGGATAAAAATCATGTTGTTTTATTTTTCTAACAAGCATGGTGCTACTAATAAAATTCACAGAGTTTGTGTTGCTTCTTAGGAAGTCAAAGGAACACAGAGCTCATTAACTAGTTGGAGCTTTTAAATATAGTGCTCAGAGGAGGTAAATGTAGGGAGAGCAGTAGGGATTTGGGCAGGCATTTACAATTTATAGCACAATGGGATGAAAAATATTCATTGTTAATAGCTTCTGCTGATAGTTCAGCAACCACAAAAAGAAAAGGAGTAGTGACTTGTTGGCCTATGGAAGGTACCTGCCTGCTTCATAATTGTTCTGAAGGGGCCTGTAAGTGTTCCATGAATCCATCCTGGCACCTGCACAGTGATATCTTGGGTGAGCTATGTTAAATAGGGTGTGAAAGTGGTCAAACCCACATATAGTTTCTAAAAAGTTACAAATGATGGGAAATGGAATGAAAAAGGAAATCTGAGTGAAAAAAGAAGTGTGTGAAGTCAAATTAAGGTTCGTATGAAACTAAGTCTTCAAAATTCATTTTAGCTCTGTGCCTCCCACCATCTTCTTTTTCTACCTATTCTGTCCTAACACCTACCACCAGCATCGTGAATTCTCTAAACTTATTGGGAAGCTAGAAGCTTCCTTAATTTGGAACAAAGAAATGAAGTGATTATGTGCTATGTAGTCCTAAAACTATACACTTTCATTGTTCTGTTGCTGGATTATCCTCTTGTTCACCACACACTGCTGGCCTTGACCTTACAAGGTACACATTATAATTAAATCAGGGGTTAGTGAGAATAACAGCAAACATATATAGCATTTACTGTGTGACAGGCTCTCTTATGAGCATTTTCCATAGATTACCTCATCGTAATCATCTTTATAATTCAGATATGCATAATTTTTCTATTCCCATGTATAGATGAGGAAACTGAGGCACATGGGCCATCTTTAAGACTTTTATAAGTTGGCTCCTCACCTGTGCCACAGATATTTAACAGGCCTCTAGTAAGTCATGGGTTTGTCCTTGAGGAAAGTGATATCGTTTTCTCGGATGTTTGCTCATTTCCACTGCTTCTCTTCCTAATACTGGCATCTCTCCTCTGTCCTCCCTTTCCCCACCCTTTCCCCACAGCTCCATATCTGTCTGTTTCACTATCTCTTTCTTTTTCTTCAGGCTGGCCTCAAACTTGCAGTCCTCTTGACTCTGTATCTTGAGTGCTGTGATTATAAGCATGTACTACCACATCCAGCTTAAAAATGGCATTTCTGAACTGTAAGCCTGTGCATACCCATCTCCTAAAACCCAATCCCTTTCCTTGTAAAGACAGGTTGGCATCAGGCACCCTTGCTTTGTGTATTGTGCGTGTGTATCTTTGTGTGTATGTGTGTGTGTGTGTGTGTGTATAGTTTCATAACTTTGCTTAACTGACAATCACTTGTTAGTTTTCATCTACCAGTTCAACTGTCTATAGATTTTTATAAGTAGTAACAGGTACAAAGATGACCAAAGTACAGAACTTATTTCATAAATCTTAACCCTTGCTAGGTTTTCTGGACAACTGTACACAGATACCATGTTGAACATTCCTTATTTGTTTGGCCCAGGTAGCTTTGTTGAGCCTGGAGTCAATGCACAAACTGTTGTCTTCCTCTTTCATAGTAAATTTCTAGACCTCTCTGAGTGCACGTGGGGCATAATTCCTGAATCCACCTCCATGGAATTTTTGTTTAGTTTAACACTTCATTTATTGCTTCCATTATAAAATACAAGCACACTGAAAACATTTTGAAAAGGAAAAGAAATCAACCACCCTAACACAAAAAACTGCTTTAGCATTTTGGCATATTTCTTTTTAGACTTCAAATTAATCCAAAATTTCATACTATTTCAGCTGTTGTAGAGAAGACATAAAAATGCTGGTTCTTACAGTTCTAATTAATTTTTTTATTCTTCAAAGCATTTTTTTCCTTTCAGCAACAAAGACCAGAAACATTATTTAGTTACAAAGACTGACTCTTCCAAAGTTTATGCAGCATCTAATCAAAAGTTACTTTTCCTATGAAGAATATATTACTTCAATTCTATTGCTTAGAATAAAATCCTTCCTTTTTTCCTGTCTGTGCTGGGGATGGAACCCAGGATCTTGGACATGTTAGGCAAGCACTCAACCACTGAGCCACATCCCCAGCCTTTAGAATAAAATCTTGAGAGAAGGAATTCCTAGGTACTGTTGCCTAGATGGGCATATAGACAAGGAAATTAAATCATAGCCCCATCTCTGCTAGAAATGCTAAATGAACAAACCATGAAGTCTATGCAACTGTTTGGAACTAAAACTCAATCTGTGTGGGGGGGAGGAGAAACCTTATTCTTAATAGTTGGAGGGACAGGGATGTGTCTTTATGACCATTATCTAAAATGTCAACTAGCTGACAGTCCAAGAGCACATTAAAAAAAAAACTCAAATCATCTTAACTCTAAAACACCGCTTTACTTGAAATGTCTAAATTTTATGTGCAGAAAAATGTGTGAACTTCAGTATAACTTCCAGGGGAAAATTGAAATCAAAATGGTAATTGTGTAATTTTTTCTTGCTATTTTAGATTCCCTTTGTGATGCTCATCTTCAAGACCAAGCAGTAATATGCATTGGCATTTTGTGAACATTTCATATTGCACACAAATACACTCAAGATCAGCTTTAATTAAGGGATATGTATAGAAGATGATGCAGCTGACAGGGCAGCAGACTAGTTTAAATAGTAGGTAGACCGATGGAAATAACCAAGAAAAAAATACATGCTCCCATCTGTGCAGACCAACATCTTCCTTGTGCACCAAGCCGCCTGCAGCCCAGTTTCTTTCCCTCAAGCACCACTTGCCTCAGCCCTCCTCGCAGACCAGCCCCTGCCTTCACCCTGTGTTAGCCTATTTCCTGGGTGACTGGCATCACCATTCTCAATGTCATTATAAGACTTCAGATCTTTGGAACTTACTTCATCTAACACATTAGGTTTCCCTCTCCTCTAATCTTTCAGAAGGAGACAGTCATTTTTATGTATTGAACTTTGTTTCTTTCTGGCCTTGAGATCTTGATGGTCAGCTCTGCAGCCAGTTCAGAACTGTGCTGAAATATCACTTAAATTGCCTTCATTTATTGAGTACATTTATTCCTACTTAGGAATCCTTCATAGTAGTTTTGCTTAGGCTCAATAACATATTTGGATAACACAGACTCAAATGAGACAACACCACAGACTTAAAGAGAAGAATATATGATGCAGGATGATCACTTGAGCTCAGAAGATCAAGGCCAGCCTAGGCAACATACATTTATTAAAATTAGAAAACAGAATGTGACACTAATGCATGCCTTTTGTTCCATTTTACAATTTAACATAAGTAGATTCAAACATAGTATTTATTAACAAAATATGTTCTGACCAGCACAAAGCATGTCCAGAAATTTTACTATTCTTGAGAAAAGTAATACAGGGAGCATGAAGATATAATTAACAATTGGGCACAGCCTATAGTTCATATTGAAGTCAATATCAATTAATACTATGTACTATTCTGGAAAACATAATATCCATCTGGGGTAGAGGGAGGGAAACATCACCCTAGCCTGAAATTCCTTTAATGGTAAACAGTATTTTCATTCCACATAATAGCCAAGCTATTTATTTGAGAATGCTGTTTGCAATCAATTAATTAATCAAGAGTTCTAAGTAATTTTATGTTTTGATAGTAGGAAGGAGTTCTGAATAAGGAAAGGAGAGGAAACAAAGAGCAAAAATTACATCTATTGAATGTTGGGAGTTACTGAGGAGGTGGCAATAAAGTCACCAAGAGGGAAATAAGGGAGGAGACTTCACAATGTTACCTAGTTTGTCCTGATTATGCTAAATCACCACAGTAACTACCCTTTACCTGAAATTCTTATTGTGTACTAAATACTGTGCTAGCTATATTTTTAATAACTTCACAACAATCCCCAGATTATAGGACAGAATATGTAAATCCAAAAAGGTTCAGTAACTTTTCTAGGGACACAAACAAGGCTAATAAAAATCAGCTCCAAAGACATGAAGAGTTTTAATTTATATCACAAACAAAAGTGATTCCTCAATGTAATTAACCGTGTAAATCACTGGAACAACCCTATTCACTTAAGAATCAGGTATATAAAGCAAATAGAGAAAGAACAAAACACAATTTTTTGGTCATTTTAAAAGGCAAAAGAACATATGATTAGGCAATCGTTTGGCAGAAAAACACAGAATTTCATCCAAATACAGAAAGCATATTAACCAAACCAACAACTTTGATGACTACTTAATGGAGACACAAAATAACCTCTCTTTCTATATACATTAAATATTTCAGTTCTAAATAACCCTACTCCCACTCTGGTTGTGGCTTTCCTTTATCCTGGGCTCTTTCACCTAGAATTATGGTGAACATGAAAGGCCCCTTGGACATGCTCAGAATTTGGCTAAAATTCTATACTGTAATTTATTCTTGTGGACAGAGCCTGAAACTGACCATATATCCTTGCTCTACTGCCTTAAGGTCCCTTTTTGTACTCCACATAGTCTTAGAAATGTGAGAATGACCTGTATGGGCCTGGAGCTAGGGTTAGGCAGTGACAACCTTCCCAGAGGACCTCTGGTCTTCACACTGCTGAAACCTGGTGAAATTTCTCCCAAATCATTTGGAAAATGGTCACAAAGCAGGAATGCTTAACTGGTCCCAAGTGGTAAAGGACCACAGGTTTCTGGCTGTGTTCTGTAAAACCTTACCACAGCTAGGATCTTAAGTCATTCTAGCTGACAATTGAGGAAAATTCCATTAAATTGTATTTACCAGAATATATACATACTATTTGACTTATCATTTGCCTTGATTTTTTTCAGTACATTTAAATTTGTTTAACAAGGGCTATACAGCTCTTGACTAATACACTTCAGTTAAATTTATAGTTAAATTGACTAATTCAACAAATATCCAAAGTTTTATTTTTTGGATATATTCTGTGTATTAAAGTCACTTTTGTATGACAAAGAGAGGGGAGAAAAGGAGTCAGGAGAGGAGATGGAGGGCAGAGTAAAGGAGAGGAGAGGAAACAAGTGAAACACATATAACCAAGTGACACATTCTGCATAGAGGAGATTTTTCCAATAAACTACCACAGTAAACTTGCTTCTGCCTCTGGCAAAACTATTGATCCATCCTTTGGATCACTGTTGGTTTGGAAATCAAATGCAAATGTGTTGCTGCTTCCAGCCTAAGCAGAAATGGATGCTGGAAGTACTACTTCTATAAGCTACAGCAAGAGGGACTGCTGAGACACTGTGGTAGCAAAGCTATCCTTCTGGGCCTCTGAAAACATATTTAATTTTCTATCCAAATATATGTCTAAGAATTCATCCATGTTTACCCAATGATGATTTTGTTTGTTTGTTAAATTAGGGTCTCACAATGTAACTCAGGCTGACCTGGAACTCTCTATGTAGCCCAGGCTACCTTGAACTCAGAATTCTCCTGCCTCTCACTGGGATTACAGGTGCACATCACCATACCCAGCCCAATAATTTTTAATGGATATATTTTATTGATTTTTTAGGCAAAGATAAACAAGTAGGCAAAGCCTTCTTAGGTATGACTTATTACAAAATAATGCCTGAAAACTCCACAAATTTGGTAAATGACACCAAAAGTTAAATGCATCTGAACTAGAATAAACTATGCCACAAAAACATTATAATTGTAATTAAAACTTTTTTTGGTGGTACTGGGGATTGAGTTCAGTGCCTCATGCTTGCTAGGCACTCACTCTACCACATAAGCCACACCCCCAGTCAATTTTGTGGTAGTTTTTTGGATCAGGTCTCTCACTTTTACCTGGGTCAGCCTAGGACCACAATCCTCCTACCTCCACCTCCCAAATTGTTGGAATTATAGGCATGAACCACCATATCCAGCTTGTTTTTGAGACAGGGTCTAACTTTTTCATGTGGGATGGCCTTGAACTGCAATCTTCCTGTCTCAGCCTCTTAAGTAGCTTGGATTATAGACATTTACAACCATGCCTGGCCCTTAAACTTCTAAAAATGAAAGACAAAGACAAAAAGCAGATATAGTACCCACAGAGGAACACCAATTTGAATGACAAAGGATTTCTCATCTAAAACCATGGAGGCCAGAAAGAACTGTTAAAAATAAGAACTGTTAACTGTGAATTTCATATCCAGCAAAATAATCCTTTAGGAATGAAAAGAAAATATAAACAACCCTCACATAAAGGAAAACAAGTAATATGTTGCTAGAAGGCCCAGCATTAAAAAAACCTGCATAAATAAAATTCTTCAAACAGAAAGGAAATGATAAAAAGAAGGAATTGTAGAGCATCAGGAGATACAAGATAAGGAATATGGGTAATAAAATAGACTATCCTTTCCTTCATGAGTTTTATAAATCACATTTGATGATTGAACAAAAATGACAGCATTTAAAAGTGCTGATTATAAGGGATGGCAGAGTGATTCAAGTGATAGAGCACCTGCTTAGCAAGCGTGAGGCCCTGAGTTCAAACCCCAGTACCATCAAGAAAAAATTAGGAAAGTGCTGAATGTAAAAGGACCTGAATTGAAATGAAGTTTCCACATTTCACTCAAAGTGGTAAAATTTTGATACAAGTAGACTACTGAAAGTCACATATTAATATTCACAGCAATCATTATAAAAACTATAGAGACATACACCTATAAATAAATCAAGATATAGTCTTAAAAACTATTCAAATAACACAAATTCATACACACACATACACAGGAATGAGTCTCAATGAAAACAAATAGAAAACAGATCAACTATATTCTACTTTCAAGAATGTCATTTCAGACCTGTTGAAACTATTCCAGGAATGGGAGGAGGAGGGGGAATAAAAGAGAATGATGGAGGGGGTGAATTCAACTGTGATATATTGTAAGAACTTTAGTAAATGTCACAATCTACCCCCAGTACAACAATAATAAAAAAGTTCAACAGGAAAAAAAAGTCTCATTTCAAACTTAGTGACATAGGTAGTAGATTGAAAGTAAAAGAATATAAAAAGATAAACCATACAGGCATTAATGCATAAAAGCCAAAGTGGCAATATTAATATCTGATAAAATGATTATACATCAAATAAAAGTTACTAAAGACATAGTTATTTTAAATAATGATAAAAAGATCAATCCACCAGGAGATATAAACCTAAGTGTGTATGCACTAAACAACAGAATTTCACAATACATGAAACAAAAAGTCATAGAGCTGAAAGTAGAAATAGCTAAGTCTAGAATTATAGTTGGAGATTTCAACACCCCTATCACAATGGCTGATAGAACAACCACACAGAAATCCAGGAGGTTATACACGAACTCAGTAATACCAAATCAACAGAATCTAATGGATATTTACAGAACACTTCTTCCAACAACAGCAGGATACACATTCTTTTCAAGTGTCCATAGAATATACATGAAGAGCTTATATCTTCATAAATCTATCATAAGCTGAAAATATTATAAGTTGGAAGTGCACTGACTACACCTAACCTGCCAAACATCATAGCTTAGCAGCACAGCATGCGGTAAAGTATAGGTTGTTTTCCTTCAAGATCATGTAGCTGACTGAGAGTTGGATCTCACTGCTACTAGACAGCATTTTGAGAATGGACCATACAGAATATCACTAGCCCAGAAAAGGATCAAAATTCAAAGTAGAGTATCTACTGAATGTCTATTACTTTTGCAACATCAAAAAAAATATAAGTCTAACCATCGCAAGTCAGGGACCACTGGTATGCCAAAATAAACAACATTCAGCCTCACATGTGACCACCTTGGAGAAGACCCCTAGCAAAGCAGCTAAACCTGACTCCTCCCTCCCAAAGAGAAGCCTGTGGCTAAACAGCCTGAGTGGAGCCCCCCAAACTTGCCTGGTGGGGAGGGGCACCATTGATTACCACTCAGCCCAGCATTCTAGCCTAAGAAGGGGCAGGGACCCAGAGAAAGACCCTGTCTAAAGGGATCCACACATGCATGGTAGGGGAGGGACAGCACCTGGAGGGGACACATGAGAACTGCAGACTAAAACCTGAGAATCAGAAATTGGAGGGGAGGGTTCAGTATATTCACTGAACATAGATGAAACTCACTCCTCTCCAGAACAAGAAAGAAATTTGGACTTTAAAATTTTTATTTTATTTTGCATTTTGTTAAAGTTTCAATTTGTCTATCTTTCATTCCAAATTTTTTTCTTTCTTCTTTTTCCTTATCTTCTTTTCCTTCTCCTCCTCCCTTTTCCTCCACTTTCTTTATCTCTTCATTAAACATCACTCAAGTGGTTTATTCTACCACCTCCTTATATTACTCCCATCCTTTATATCCTTCTGCAATCCCTGAGAATAGCACCCTCCTCCACAATGACTTAACTATACCTCTACACATGTTAGAATTTTATTACCCTGTAGCCCCTACACCTCCTCAGACCTCTTTTCTCCCTCTCCTTAACCAACTTCTACCTTATCTACTGTTACACCCCCATTATTTTTATTACCTAGGTTCTAATCTCTATGCAAATAACTTTTATTTCCACAACATCCCTCTGTTTATAGATAATACTGCCAAGGGTCTTATATTCCATGTAAATAATTGGTTTGGTATTGAATTTGTGAATTTGTTATTGCTAAGTTATACTTTCAGGTCAGTGAACAGAAACAATACAACAACCTAGCTATCAATCAATCCTGTCAAAAATGTAAATTAAATCAAGGGAAAGATTGAAGGTGACTAAAACACCCAACCAACTAATCAGCAACACATGAGCAAATCTCAAAATAGAAGCATAAGAAATAGAAGAAAACAAGGGAATTAGACTCCTTAAAAGGTCACCAATCACACAACAAAGGATCTGATGGATAGTGAAGGGGATGAAACCTCAGTTTCTAAGTTCAAAAGAATGATGATAAGAATGTCTTAAAGAGGGCATACAAATGAATTCCAAGAGAACATGGATAATAAGCTGGAGAAGGCACAGTCCTTCTGAAAACAGCTCAGCAATTTCTTTTTTTAAAAAGCTAAACATGCATCCATCATATTACCTTGCAATTGCACTCACGTGTTTATCCAAGACAAATGACAATTTATAGTTACAAAAAAACCTCTATACGAATGTTCATAGCAGCTTTATTCACAACAGCTAAAAACTGGAATCCTCCCATATGCCTTTCAACAGGCAAATGGTTAAACTGTGGTATATCCATTCCATGGACTACTACTTGGTGATAAAAAGGAAAGCACTATTGATATATACAACTACATTAATGAATTCCAGAAAATTACACTGAGTGAAAAAAGCTATTCCCAAGAGGTTATATATTGCATGATACTATTTATATAACCTTTTGAAATAACAACATTTTAGAATTGAAGAACAGATAAATGATTGTCAGAGGGTAAAAACATTGAGAGAGAGGGGAAGGTTGTGAATGGTTATAAAAGGGCAAATTGATTGATCCCTGTACTGTTGGAACTGTTTAGTATTTTGGTTACGATGATGGATACACAAAACCACCTAGGTGAGAAAACTGTATAGGACATAATAGATAAAAACAAACATGCACACACACAAATAAGTACGGGTAAAATTGGAGAGATCTGAATAAGATCATTGCATTGTATCAATGTCAATATCCTAGCTATGATATACTAATCCTAGCTATGAAATCATACTACAGTTTTGTAAAATATTACCATTGTATGAAACTGAGTAAAGTGCACAAAGAATCTCTCTGTATATATTTTTTATAATCTATAAGTATCTTAATAAAATTTTCAATTAAAAATAATATTGACTGTAGAATTCCAATTTTGTTTTTAAAATACATAGAAAAACTCTGGAGGATTATTCAATGATCTACTAACAATGATTGATTTGGGGTTATGGAATTGTGAATGAAGTTTATTTCTTTTTTATATGATTCTGAGTTTTTGAAAATATTCACAATAAACATCCAAAGGTGGTATTGTCAGAAAAAGAAACTATTTGATCTAAGCATCAATGCAATAATATTTTTGAGGAATGTACAGAGAGAAAGATTGAGGCTAGGGAAACAAATTGATTCTAATAATATTCACATTTCAGCAAAGATGGAAAAAAAGGGAATGTTGGATGTTCAATGTCACTTCTGCCACCCTGCACATCTGTGTACTTCTTAGCTTCTCAAGTTCTAAAGACATCTACTGTGCTGAGAAGGCACAATTTACTAGGTTATAATGTTAAGTAGTTTAGTTTTTAAAACAAGATTATTTTCTGAAAGTTATTCTTGTTTGAAGTACAAAAGGAATCTAAAGAAATAGAGCCTACAAATATTAATTAAGGAGAAGAATGACAGGAACTTGAGGTATGAGCAGAAACCCAAGTGAAAGGCAGTGAGAGCCTGCTATATGCAAGCAATTGCTGTAAAGAGGGGTAGAGAGGTAGAGGAGACATATTAAAGAACAGGAATTTGATACTATCACTTGGGAGATTTAATGCAGAGTTGATTTCACAGTGAAAGAGAAGCAGGGAACCAAACAGAGCACAGTGAAGGACTCCAGAGATTGGTAACAGTAAGAAGCTTCTGCTACCTCTCAGATGGAGAGAAGAGGCATCAGCCATATTACTAAAGCCAGGATTGCCCAGAGGAAGCTGGAAATACACTAGCTTGTCTGGCAAGAGCTGAAGCCACAGATGTAGCCACAGCTGGAAAATTTGCACACATCAGAAGGAAAATGTGAAAGCCCCCTAGTATCTTTCTCCTTCAAGCCCTCTAATCTCTGACCAATGCCAAATCCAGTTGCAGACCAGCTGATTTGAGAGCTTGGGCAATGTAGCCCATAGACATCAGTCCTTAGGATACAAAGCAGTGCTGGAGAAGGGTATGAAACAGATGTGAGGACAAACAGGCCCAGGATTAACACAGTCCCTCTTTTTAACTACTCAGCATCCATTCTCACCTCATACCCATAGTTAACAAACTCATGTTCCTTTCAGACATGAGACAACTAGACATGATTTTACTTAAAAGCTATCTCTAAAAAGGAGAGGAAGAAAGTCTGATTCATCATTTTTCTATCTCAAGTCCAAGATCTCCCAGCATTGTGGATCCCTCCTAGAAATACCATATGTGGCTCCTTGTAGTCTGGTGATCTATTAAATAAATGATCAAATCATTATTACCAATACTTTCAAATAAAACAGTAGGAAATTGTTGGTTAATACACGCATAATGACTAATGCTGGTTGCTATGATTCTTAGTCTGTGACTGGTCACATGACCATAGTTAACAGTTAGAACATTGACTCACTGTAGTTCTTTTGCTGGTGGGGTGATTCAATCTTTTATTTCTGCAAGGGCTGAATCTTTGGTAGTTCTGTACTTACTGGGTAGCTGTAGACTTCAATTGACTTTTCCTAACAGAAATGGAAGCTCTAAAAAAAACCCATGAATCTCCTGGGTTTTTATCATGTAGTAAAAAACTAATTTCCCATTATTAATCATTATCAATCATCTCAGCCAATAGTTACCCTCCTCTGCTTGTTGCTTCAATGTTACAAGCAGCTCCAAATGCCAAGTGACAGTCTCAACTTTCATTAGTAATGAGACTGGGTGGAAGCATTTCTTCCTTAGGAACAAAGACCTCTAGACCAACAGAGCTGAAGGTTGTGAACAGGTTGTAAAAATTTTGTAAGTAAAGTATTAGACATGATAATGAGAAAAGCCATCCCTACTTCTGCCCATTAATTCCTGGACCTGTGTATTTGGAACCAGTCCCTTGTTTCAAAGCATATAACACATTCTGAGAAACAACATCCCAACCCACGTACCAGAAGTAAATCTTAATTAAGCCATTCTACCATTTTATCAGGCCAGGAGCTCCTGAGTGACAGGATACATACTAAGTAGAAAATGTTAATAGCATGGTTTATTACTATACTTTCCTTGCAATGAAAAATGTCTCTTGGACAGAAGCATTATTGTATGTGACAGCATAATGTGAATTAGCATTCAATAATTCCTTGGATAATGATGAGAAGACAAATCTATACTCATAATGGTAAGAACAAAGTATAGACTATTATAGGAAAAAATCAAATGTGATCAACTTGCTAACAAGTGACTGGTCAGTCCCCACCATCCCCCGAGAATGGTACCAAATTAAGAGTTCAGTGTTGACCTCTAATTTGGTTGGCTAGATGAACAGCAGCAGCAGTGGCAGATCATCCTTGGTAAGGAAAAGTCTACATTCTTGAGTCTTGCTAGTCTCTAAAAGCAGGACCTCTCAGAAGCTAGCTGATATAAGAACCTGGAGGATGCAGGCTACAGGGAGTCAATCCCCTTGAATAGAGCAAGAAATGGCAGTGAATAGTTCTAGGGAAAAACAGATTTGGCTTACTGAATGAAGAATAAGGAAGAAAAAGTGGTTTCTCAGATTTCTAACTTGGGAGACTGGGTAAAATAGTAATTCACTGAACTGAGGACACAGGAGTTTGAGAACACATTGAGATTAAGGAGGCTGTGGGGTGTTACAGTAAAGCTGCCTAGGACATAGTCTGAAGTTCAGGAGAGAAGTCTTTGACAGCAGTATAGAACTGGGAATCAACAGAATATAAAGTCACCAGAATCAAATCTTTTTTTCTTTTTCATTTCTTTTTTTTTTTTTTTTTTTTGCAGTACTGGGGTTTGAACTCAGGGCTTAGTGCTTGCTCGGCAGGTACTCTACCACTTGAGCCACCCCTCCACTCCTCATCACCAACATTCAAGTGACTGGCCATGGATGGAAGAGGAAAATTTCAAAGTGATACCTCGGAAATCAAGGGAGAAAAGACTGTCAAGGAAAAGAGAGTGGTCAAAAAGTCAAATTTACCTGAAAGGTCAAGAAAGACAACCTGAAGGCCAAATGTGTTCCTGCATATCTGTAATCCCAGCACTCTGGAGGCTGAGGCCTCAAGAATTTGAGGCTAGCCTGGGCTACACAGAAAGACTCCATCTCAAAAAAAAAAAAAAAGGAAAGATAGCCTGAAAAGATGGAAAAGAAAGAACTAAATAACAAGTGCCACTGATAACTGTTGCCCAGCTAAAAGTAGAAATAGATGGCCCCTTAACCAAATTTTGTCCAACACTAAATATTTGAGGCTGTTCTAGATCATCCAGCCTCCAGCCAACCTGCCAGCAGAGTTTAGCAGAGCTTGCCAAGACCAGAACTGCTGTACCAATCCAGACTCAACAGTGAAATAACTGGTTGCCTTAAAGTACTGTTTTGGAGTGATTTTTACATTGCAAAAACTAATAGATGCATATTTCTTCATTGTGCTGACAACCTACTCCAGTAGAGTAAATCATACTTCATGCCTCATGATTTCTTAAATCAGGAGGTGAGGAAATACATTTTTCCTTCCTTAGTTTTTATTTTATTATTTTCCTTTAGGTATCTAAGCTTCAAAATACAATTTACAGAATAATTTTTGGACATGCAAGTCTATGTGGAGCTCTTTGCAGGCCATCTGCTCAGAAAAGAACTGTTGGTAGAGAGTCCTTTATTTTTACCAACAATCTCCCTTTCTCCCACCCACATCTCTAGACATTCAACAAATATCTGTACATGTGGATCAAGGTGGTACTAAAGGAGAAAGGAGGGGGAAGAAGCTCCATAATAAGGTAGGCCACAGCAGTGACATTTTTTTCTTGGTTTGAATCCAGCCTGGGGCTTTCTAAATAAACACTGCAGAAGCAACTCTCCAAGTGATGCTCTAAGGGTACTGAAGCTGGATGAATATATTCCTGATCTGGAGCATGGCAGATGAACAGGCTGCAAACTCCTACTCTTGTCAAAGACTCTAGGGATTTGTTACTCATAGCTAGTCAATTCTATAGAAACTTTAATTTGATATAAACTAACTCTTAACAAAAACGAACATATAGAAAATGTCCACATTTGGCTGATTAGGTAACGAAGTCACACAGACTTTCAATATTTAGTGATCTAATCTTGTGATCAAATTTGATACTTAGTTCAATGAGGTTTCACAAAGCACTGACCTGGGCTCTGCCACACAACAGAACATTGAGCTGGATGACATTTGAGTGCTGTCATTACAGGCCTACACTCTCCCAGAAAGGTGATGGTGGTGAGGCTTACCTACCTTTTACAAATTTCGTCCCTATAAATTACACCCTGGTCACTCAATACCTTTTCTATTTTTATCACTTAAGTGTACTTTGGGGACTGAGTACATGGCTCAGTGCAGAGCACTTGACTGACATGAGAGAGGCCCCAAGTTCAATCCCCAACACTGTGAAAAATAAATAAATAAATAAGTACCCTTCAAAGATAAGTAAAAAGGCTTTAGACTACAAAGTTTAGTGAGGTGTTTTATCTTCATTTTTGGTTTCTGGTCCCACTAATCTCTTTTTCTCCAGTAAGGTCCTTTAGCAAGAAGTAAGAAATGAAAAATGTGTGAAAACATGTGTGGTCACAGACATATTAATGAGCTTGATTTAATCATTTCATAACACCTACCTACATTAAAACATCACATTGTATACCATAAATAAATGTAATTTTTATTTGTAAACTGTACCTTTAAAAGGCTGGAGAGAAGACAAAAATAAACATTGCTATATTTTAAAAAACAAAAAGAAAATAGTCACACTAATATGACACAGAATCTAATTAATCATAATCAATTAAAAATCACTCTTGCCAGGTGTGGTGGAGCACACCTTCAACCCCAGCACTCCAGAAGATGAGGCAGGAGGATCTAGAGTTCCAGGCCAGCTTGAGATACACAGCAAGACTCTATCTCAAAAAAAAAGAGTGAGAGAGAGAGAGAGAGACTACTCTTATCACAATCAAAGTCTAAGCAGAGGTTCAAAAGACAAGAAGAAAACTTAATAACAAGTATCCATCCTTAGGGAGCCATCATTTATTCAACAGAAATTTATCAAACACTAATCACTTATCTCTGAAGATTCAAGGGTGAACAAGCAAGAGCTTCATCTCACCCTCAGGGAACTGTTAGATTGCCCTGTCCTCAGCCTGATTTCCATACTTCTACTTGTATCTTTAGTTCTAAGTCTATACCAAGAGGAAAGTTGCCTACTGATGTGATTTCTTTATAAGTAATAATAATAATTGATATCAATAAAAAATTGCTAACACTTATGTAGTGCTTAGCATAAGCCAAAAAGTATTCTACACAAATTCATGTTAACTAATTTAATCTTCTACAATCTTTTGAGGTACTATTATTATTAGTAGTAAATCACACTGAATCACACAATGCTCACTTTTCTCACTAAGGCAAAACAACGTAGAGAGTTGTTTTTACCATCAGTTGAAAGAAAATGTGACCTTGTTAACTCTAAGTTAATTAATAAAGTTGAATGACAAGTATATCATTCTCTAAGCACTCAGTTTGAAAATTAATAATCTAGTATGAATATTTTCTACCTGAACTGATGCCAATAAAAGCCACATCCAAAGGAAAATATAGACTGTGATAAATTTTCTTAAAATCTACCACTGATTTTCTAGCAGCCTGTCTAAATCTCTTCTCAGGTTTTCATCCCATAAGCCAGTTTGTGTACTTCTATACTGAAATGGAAAGTCAGGTCTCTCATATTCCCAGGGGAATGTGGCCAAGTGTTTACTAAGATTTCCTTGGAGGCCCCTTCTTCTAAATATATGAAAATCCCCTGCCACAGGTTTTCTAAAGAGGTCCAGTTTCAATGATTTACTCCCTTTGCCAGAGCATGCATCAGATGAAGTTCTATGTTCTGTCTCTTGCACATACGTTTGTGTACCTGAGCCAGGTGAGTAGACACTCTGTAGAATGCTTTAGCTTAACTTACTCTGGTCTCCTGGAGATAACTGAAATCCTCTAACTTATGCCTGGGGCCAAGAACATTCTAAACTGTTGGCAACAACTGTCCACTTGCTTTACTAAGTGAACCAGCATATTTATGAGCCTCGCTTGCCCTCAAAGACACATGAGTATGATATTTCTGCATCTTAAAGATAATCTTTAAAATCAACAATGATGATGTTGGTGATGATAGCAATAGCTGGCATTTATTGACCTGTCATAATATGCCAGGTCCCATGCTAAATGCTTTATAGACTTTGTAGTTTGTTTTCATTTAAATCTCACAACAATCCTTATTCCAAAGGAATTTTTAAATAGCTACTATGGCAAAGTTTTCAAACTTTGGTATGTGTAAAACTTACCTATAAATCTTCCTAAAAATGTTGGTTTCAAGGTCCCACTCAACATCTGATTTAGAAGGTCTGAGGAGGAGAAGCCAAACACCTTTCATCAAAAGTAATAGAAAATTGCCAGGCATCAGTGGCTCACGCCTGTAATCCTAGCTACTCGGGGGGCAGAGATCAGGAGGATCTTGGTTCAAAGCCAGCCTGGTGAAATAGTTCCTAAGACCCTATCTTGAAAATACCTAACACAAAAAGGGCTGGTAGAGTGGCTCAAAGTGTAGGCCCTGAGTTCAAGCTCTGATACTACAAAAGAAAGTAATAGAAAATTTATCAAAATGACTGAAATTAATCCAATCCAATTAAATAAAATTTACCGTGCTTCTACTCAGTCTACACAGAAATCAACAAGATAGAGTCTCTGTTGTCCATCATCTTATAAAAAGAATAACAATATTGGGTACATTCTTCTCCAAGAAGTAGAAAGTATGTATTGATTGTGTGACAGATTTGAGGAAAAGCCAGTGAAATTAACAAGGAGGAGGGACTAAGGTAGTTTGAAAGAGAGGGATGTTATGGGTTATAGTTATCTCTTGCTTCATTGCTCCATACCAAACTCCTATGAGACATAATGTCTTTTGTTTTTTGGTAGTGGTACTGGGGAACACAGGGCATCATGCTTGCTAAGCAGGTGCTCTACCACTTAAGCCACACCTCCAACCTGAGACTTAATGTCTTTTATTTTGTTTATGAATTGAAATTTGGGCAAAGAGAAGTTTGTCTTTGTTCCATGTGGTGCCAACTGTCATGACTTGACCTTAGCTGGTTAATCTACTACCAAGATGGCTCGCTCACATGGCTGGCAAGTTGATACTAGCTATTAGTTCCTTTCCATGCTGGCCTGTTCATGAGGTATCTTAGTTATGAGAGTGATCACTGCAAAAGACAAGAAATGTAAGCTGCCAATTTCTTAAGACCTGGACTCAGAAACTAACGAACAATCACTTCTGTTACATTTAACTAATCAAGCACTCACAGGCTCAAGGGAAAGGGACATAGATTTTGCCTTTCAGTTGTAGGACAGTCAGAGAACACTGGGGCTATGCTTTAAAATTAGAACAGGAAAACAGAAAGGAAAGATTGAGAACATGAAAGAGAAAATTTACCTGTTTTGCTAAGGTCAATTAAACCAGGAAAAAAGCAAACCTAACCCCCTTAGATATTCTGACAATTCATGTCAAGTAAAATCTACACCCTTTCTAGATACTTGCCACAGAAGTTGGAAAGATGAGGGATTTCCCCCATACACTCAAATGGAAAGAATACCCTTTCACATGTCACCCTTATATCCCAAACTTTTTTGTTTAACAACTGTCAAGTGTGCTTACATGTACAGCACTGTGCTAGATGTAGGGAATATCGACATGAATAAGACAGAGTCCTTGTCCTTAAAAATGCACAGGTAGAGGGAGAAGTGATGAAGTAAATATTCACAGGAGTTACCCTACTCACACATGCAGCTATCTTGGCTGTTCCAGGTGAGACAGACTGATGGATGTGTTCAATTCGAATCTCACTTTTCTTTTCTTAAGCCTGTGTATGCCATCACAATTCCCTGTATCCCAGTATTTTATTATATATTTATGGGGCTATATGATTAGTATCTCTTTCCAACTCATGATTGTAGAATTCATAGAATCCTCGTGCATATGATTTTTTGTTTTTGTTTTGCTGTACTAGGGCTTGAACCCAGGGCTTCATGCATACTAAGCAAGCAGTCTACCACTTGAGCCATACCCCCGGTCCTTTTTTAAAAAATAGGATCTCCCTAACATTGCAATGCTGGGGGATTGAACCCAGTGCCTTGCATATGCTAGGCAAGCACTCTACCACTGAGCCACACTCCCAGCCCAAGTGATTCACTTCTAATGAAAGACATGCAGAACTGACTGTGACCTCAGATGTTAGGTTACCAAAAAAAATCTACCTGGCATTCTCTCCTTCCCTTCCTCTCTCTCTTTCTCTCTCTCTCTCCCCTCTCTCTTTCTCTCTCTCTCTTCTCTCTCTCTCTCCTCTCTCTCTCTCTCTCTCCCTCTTTCTCTCTCTCTCTCCTTCTCCCTCCCTCTTTCCCTCCCTCCCTCTCTCTCTCTCTCTCTCTCTCTCTCTTGTTCTGCCATGCTGGAGAGAGGTAAGGACAGGAGAGAAGAGAGAGGGGAAAGTTTGAGGAGCCCCAGTTGTTTTAGCTTTGGCTGTTGGGAGTCTTCCTAGCATCAACCACCAAAAGTATAAGTAAACAATCCTTAGATGATTCTAGCCCTGAACCTTCAAGCTAATGCTAAGTGTAGCAGAAACTAGCCTTCTTCTCTGTGTCCTGTCTAAATTTCTGACCAACAGAATCCTTAGACATAACAACTAGTTCCTTTATGCCACTAAGTTTTATACAATTTGTTATGCAAGCATAGTAATTACAACAGAGAAAGAAGTAGGTCCCAGATTTAGAGGCACTTTGCGTGAATGAGGAGTTTGTGCCTTCTCCTAGGGCTATGGAGTGTCATCGAGAGATTTTAAACAGAAGAAGGGAATAGTTGGATGTGAGTTCTAGAAGGTAATTCTGGCTATATGCAATGAGGATCTTGTGGGAGACAGCACGGCATACTAATAAAGAGCAGCATGCAGAGTAAGAATGATGAGAGTCAGGTCCCAGAAGTCCCAGTTCACTATTGTGTGAACAATGGCAGTCATTTAACCTCTTCAAGTCTCAGTTTCATTAGCTATGAGTTAAGAATAATAATACTTCCCTCTCAGTGAAGATTGTGAAGACAACTCAACTCAATGGTGGTCATTGATCATTTCAAACCTGCTTGTCCATTATAATGTAAACTGCCTCACAGGGGAAGTTGGTCACAAAAGAATCTGAAATGAGCATTGACATAACAATATCTCTTCATCACAAACAATGCCAGTAAAAACTATTTCTCTCATTTTAAGTGGCTTGTTCAAGGTGAACTACTTAGAAATATACTCAACAATTATATCACTTCAGGACCTAAGGCCATGGCTTTCCTTTAAGAGTAAGATAAGATGTCTCATGAAGACTAAGTTGAAATGCAAAATTTTCAATACTGAAAGTTGACTCTTTTCCAACAGTGGATGGTTTTGTACACTTCATTCTTTTAAAAAAAAGCCATTGATACCTCTTAGAGAATATTTGAAAACCACTTCCAAGTACTGCATCAAAATATGAAGAAATGGGCTGGCGGAGTACCTAAAGTGGTAGAGTGCCTGCCTAGCAAGTATGAGGCCCTGAGTTCAAGCTCCAGTACCACAAAAAAAAGGAAGAAGAAATATTTTCAGAAAGGAATAAAACTAATGAGTACATTAATAATCTATTCTCTGCTATTTCTCAAACTAAAACATTTGTTCATCCCTCTATTTTCTTCTTTTTTATAATGAAAATGACAGCAAAGTTTATTAGGAGAGTAGCACACTTTCAATAGACTGAAAGTGAGTTGTCTCTAGAGTGAGAACAACCTATTTTTTTTACAATGTGTTATTCAGCTTAACATCTGAGAAAACATTGATTTTATTTTTAATAATAATTTATTAATAATTTTAATAATAATTTCACCTTCCTAAGCAGTGCCCACTTTATATTCACGTCATTTTTTTGGTCTAGATTCCAAAATAAATCTTTTAATTAAAAAAATTGTTGGTCCTGGTGTGTCACTATCCCATTAGATTTTAAATGTTTGAGAAAATCTATACAGATGGTGATGACATACACACTTGCTTAGATTGCTCCAAGAGAGTATAAATGATAAGAGAAAAGGAACAAGAACAAATCTCAGGGGACATCCACACAAAGAAGACAAGAGTCAGAGAAGGAGATTGAGGAGGGAGAGGCCAGAGATGTAGGAGAAAGTGTTCTCGTGGAACAAGGGGAAGCAAGAGTTTGAAAAAGTTTTGCTGATTACAGAGGCTATCAACAACATAAATACTCCACAGGTTACTAAGAGAAGAGCTGTGAGGACTTACTAAAAAGAGCATCAGTGAACTCAGTGAGATCCAGTTCAGCACTCATGTGACTGGAAACCCCTTTGCTTAGATTAAACTATAGGAGGGAATAAGACAAGAGAAATGGTGAATATGGAATACACTTTCTAGATTTTTGACTAAAGATGGAGGTGAAAGATACAATGTTAACTAAAGGGATATATACTGTAGTGTGTGTGTGTGTGTGTGTGTGTGTGTGTGTGTGTGTGTGTGTGTGTGTGTGTGTATGATTCCTAATTTGGAAATCAATCAATCATGTTTAAATACTGACTGAAATCATTTCAGATAAAGGAGTATTCCAATTAGAGTAAAACTCTGAAGAGGCTGAAATGGATGTGATCTTACCATGATCCAGATCTTTTTTTTTAATTCTTTTATTCACATGTGCATACACTGTTTGGGTCATTTCTCCCCCCTGCCCCCCTCCCTCACCCTCTCCCCCTTTCCCCACACAGTTCCAGGCAGGTCGTGTTCTGCCTTTATCACTAGTTTTGTTGAAGAAAAGAGACAAGCCTAATAAGGAAGACAAAGCATTTTTGCTAGTTGAGTTGAGGATAGCTAGACAGAAATATTCCTAGCATTGCTTTCGTGTACACATGTTATGACCCATGTTGATTCATCTCTAACAGATCTTTGTCCTGGTTACTGATCCCCTTCTCATGCTAACCTCTGTTGCTTTAAGGTTTCTGTATTAGCTCCTCTGGAGTGGGGACATCAAACGCTTTCATGTTTTGGGCCAGATCTTGATGCAGAGAATAGCCTCAGATAGAAACAAGGGAAATTTCTTTAAGAGTGATGTGAAGGAAGCAGGAATGATTAGAAGTGCAGTTTTAAAAGATGTGGTTGGGCTAGTGGAGTGGCTCAAGTCGTAGAGTGCCTGCCTAGCAAGCATGAAGCCCTGAGTTCAAACCCCAGTGCTGCCAAAAAAAAAAAGATGTGGTCAGCCGGATACCAGTGGTTTATGCATGTAATCCTAGCTACTCAGGAGGCAGAGATCAGGAGGATATAGATTCAAAGCCAGCCAGGACAAATAGTTTGAGAGACCTTATCTTGAAAATAACACAAAACAGAGCTGGTAGAGTGGCTCAAGTGGCAGAACATCTGCCTAGCAAGCATAAGACCCTGAGTTCAAACCCCAATACCAAAAAAAAAAGGATGTAATCAATGAATCATTATTGGCCATGAAAATTGATAATTAGTGAGCTGGATCATACATACATGAGGGTTCATCATACCATCTTCTCTAGTTTTGTGTGTGTGTGTTAAATTTTCCATTAAGTACTTGAAAAATATTGACAAGAATGCTGGGGTAAAAATTCCTACATTACTCAGGAAGACAGGGAAGTAGAAGGAAAAGATATCTGTTGGAAGTAAAGTTTTGAAGGATGAAGGCTTAATAAGAGTATTGACAAATGCAAGGCCCTGAGTTTAATTGCCAGTACTGTCAAAAAAGAAAGTGGTTAAAGTTTGAAATTTCTACTATGGGAATGGGAGAAAGAGTTGATGTCCTAGTTAAGATCAGAGCTCTTGTATTTCAAGTGGCAACTATTGGTTGATTGTAAGGTTTTTCGCTAGGAATGTCAGTGTAGGAGCTATTGGGGGAATATGTAGTTGATTTTTGATGGGCTGGTATCAATTAAGTATTAAGAAAAGTATTAATAAGAAAGATTTAATGTGATAGAGAACATTGCTTTCCCCTTCGTGAAAAAGCTATTGTTTTTTAAAAAAATAATTTAATATGGTAGTCAGAGTTTTGAGTTAGTTAGATTCCAAGGAGAAAAAGAGATGCTAACTTGAAATATACAATAGTGTTTCTTTTTAAAAAAAATCATCACATGTATTGTCATATAATAATAATCATAGAAAACTGAATGATAGTATAATAAATGCACTTTCAAAATTAATTTTAGATTTTAAACCAAATGTTTTTATGTTCTTGGAAATTACTTATACTAAGCAACTAATATCTATCTAGAAGCAAAACCACTTCTGATATTTGCCTCCAAATTTATTAAACTTTCTGTGTCTCCACTGATGGCCTTATTTCTCATTCCAGATTTCTAACTGTTATTCTAATTCAAATGTAAATGTACTTTCAATGATGATACATTGTTGTAAATCTTCTATATTCCTCAGAACCTAGGAACACTTTCAAGCTGAACAACCTACAGTTCATTTGGGATAAGTGACCACTGATAAAATCTCATTTTACTATATGCCTACTCCACAATTATGTTTCTGTTTTGTAAACTGTACCCTGGGATTTAAATATCTTGGGCAACTGGTTACCAGTAACCAACACTGCTAAATACTATTTCACTAATTCTCTGTCTATGCAGAAGAGAGGGAAATATACAGTTGACTAAGTGGGAAAGAAAACAGCCCAGCAATGAGCATTGAATACCATATTTTAACCCCATATTAAATGTATTACATAGTTTTTATCTTATTCTTATTTGTCTCACTTAATCATAGGCCAGTCAAGAAGTTGCATGGATCTTTGTTTATGACCAGGCTATTTTTATCCAGTTTTATAGTATGAGTTTATTCAAGCTAGTATGTTTTGTTGACTTTTAGCATAACATATAGAATTTCAGTTTTAAACACAGTAGTCCCTATACCTTAAAAGTATAAGCATTCTATAATTCTCTTCTACACTTTAGTGCTCTCTACAACTTCATGCAGACTTCTTGAAAATATTGCATGATAAAGCAAGTTTGCACTTTCACAAGTATCATTTTGTATCAAAGGATTTCACAGCATCTTTGTTTCGGTGACTTTCTTTATTTGCTTGGGTGGAAGTGAAAACACAGGAAGCTGTGTTCCAAAGTGCACAGTGAGGCTCTGCAACAACCTATGAGGATAATTCTTAAACAGTCAAAAGAAATCATATGTTTTGCTGAAAGTCAAAGCTTCTAAACTTTATTAAATTTTCAACTGATGTCTGTGGTAAAAAAAAAATACTATTTCACTAACCAAAGCTATAAGGATTCATACAGCTAGGGAAAAGGAAGCCTGTGCTATGAGCAAGATGGAAGTTACTAGAAGTTTCTAGTATGTTTATTTGCAGTTCATTTATATACATTGTTTAAATATGGACTTAACAGTAAGTGTCAGAATTGTCAATGATTTCTAGTTTGCACTGTCCTTTTTAGAGTATGACAGACATCTTTGAAACTCTATGAATGCAAGAGAGAAGCTCGTGGAATGATATGATTCTATTATCTGAGTAACTACAGACCAAAGAGGTCAAACACATCCTTCCATAGATGACAGCTGTCAAAAGTGGACAAAATATAAAAACTACCTCCATAAACGCATCAGAAAACTAAAAATAATAATAAGTGAAAAATTAGAGGGCCAGCATAGGGTGAGGGCAGGAGTCCTAGAAAAGTAAGACCATCACTTGGACCTTATTTTCTCCAGGAATATTTTCACATTTCCGGGCAGAAAACTAATTGAGATGCTTAATGGCATATCTAACAGCTTCACATGGCTGGGTACATAAACACTGGAATGTTGAGGTAGAGATTCTAAGGATGGGACTCTGAAAGTATGTCCTATAGTACAAGAATGGACTATCATTGAGACTCCAGTTCAGATGTGAATCATGTTAATCACTGAAATTGGATCAATTGCTAGAGCCAACAAGTACTTAATGGAATCAAATGTAAATCTTCTACGGAGGAGAATAACATTAAATTAGACCGAAAAATATTTGTAACAATTTTGCAAATACAAAGTCCAGCACACAGTAAGAAATGGCCAAGCATCAAAGAAGATACATGTAATAAACTGCAGAAAGAGACCCGCTGAGATTCAATATATTGGGAATAGCAGACAACCACTTTAAAATAATTGTGCTTACCACAAACAAGATAAAACGAGAAAGAAGTTTTAGAATTGAAAAAGACAATTAAAATTCAGAACTCGGTGGGTAAGTTTGACAGCAAAGCAGAAATAGATGAAGAGACGATTAACTAGAACAGGTCAGAAAATACCAGACTGAAACATGGGGAGAAAAATGTAGAAGGCAGGGCTGGGGGTGTGACTCAAGTTGTAGAGCACCCGCCTGGCAATCGCAAGGCCCTGAGTTCAAACCCCAGTATCTCCAAAAAGAAAAAAATGCAGAAGGGACAATAAATGACACTGAAGATTCAATGATAAGCCCTTGTTTAAGGTTGTGGCGTGACGTGGGACGCTGGCGCCGGGCTAACCTTCCAGCACTTTGTGTGGAACGTGGACGGGCACCTCGTGGACATACCCAGGACAGGTGCGTAGATGGCTGCCTAGGTGCATTCTTCCTCTGCTGGCTTGAAATCATGCGCTCCCGAGAGGCCCCTCCCTGTGACATGACCCTGTGCTGGGCAACGTGACCCTACGTTGGATGACGTAAAATCTCTGCGCTATGCGGCCAGAGCCCACTTTCTGACTTCTGGCTGTCGCAGTCGCCATTTTGTTCTCGTCTGAGCATTGCGTCTGAGGTAAGGAACCGTCATGCCATCCTTGCCTTTACAGTTGGCGGTCGTTTGCTCGAGCAACCAGAACCGGAGCATGGAGGCCCACAAGATCCTCAGCAAACGAGGATTCAACGTCCGCTCATTTGGAACAGGAGCACATGTGAAGCTTCCAGGGCCAGCACCTGACAAGCCAAATGTTTATGATTTCAAAACCACATATGATCAGATGTATAAGGATCTAATTAAGAAAGATAAAGCTTTCTATACGCACAATGGCATTTTGCATATGCTGGACAGAAATAAGAGAATCAAACCTCGTCCTGAAAGGTTCCAGAACTGCAAAGATCTGTTTGATCTGATCCTCACTTGCGAAGAGCGAGTGTATGACCAGGTGGTGGAAGACCTGAATTCCAGAGAACAGGAGGCCTGCCAGCTAGTGCACGTGATCAACGTGGACATCCCGGACAACTACGAAGAAGCCACCCTTGGGGCGTTCCTCATCTGTGAGCTGTGCCAGTGTATCCAGCAAACCGAGGACCTGGACGACGAGATCGAAGAACTGCTGCAGGTGTTTGAGGAGAAGACCGGCAAAGCCTTCCTGCACACTGCCTGCTTCTACTGAATGGGACTTCTGCACACCCTCTGAAGCCATCTTGAGTTTCCTTTTGTTAGTACTTTTTTTCTTCCAGACATTAGTTATTACTTTTAGGCGTTTTGTCAGTTGATGAATAAGCTATGCATTTGAAATAAGAGAAACTTGAATACTGTCTTACAACGAAATGAAATATTTTCTACTTGATGTTTACTTACGAGTGGAATATTGGTTTTAAAATTTACTTTTTTCCTTCAACCAAAAAAAAATGATTTCATGCTTCATTTACTCCCAACATAAATGTGTTTTTTACATGTACCTATCTTTCTCTTTGCCTCTTCACTAGCCAACTAATTATACAAATGCCCAAATAAAGTAATCTGCACACTTTTAGGAAAAAAAACCTTGAAATTGTACAATAAATAGATGATGTTTGTTTTAAATAAATATCTTGTTGTATTTACTTTGAGCCTTAGCAGGAAAAAAGAAATAGTAGAGGAGCAATATTTAAAGATTTAATGGATAATAATTTTCCAAAATTAACTTTTAAAAAATGATTTTTTTACATGAACACAATACCTGCAGTTTTTTTATTGTTTTATTATTCATATGTGCATATAAGTCATTTTAAAAGGCTTATGAACCTTATGAACTTGAGAAGAAAGAGGTGGCTAGAAAACTGGGTTGGAGTCATACTGTTAAGGACTCTAAGGAGCTCAATTACAGGACATTGGTGGAGTAAATGTCAGGGTGGGATCCCAGAAGACCAGAGAGGGATGAGAGGCCATTTGTTAAAGAAACAAAGACCACAAAATGGCAACACATGATTACCTACAGGAAGTCAAGAGTCCAATCTGGAAAAGCTGAGCTTAATCTTTGCTATACTGAGGAGTTGGTTTTTTGGTGGCAGTGGGGTTTGAACTCAGAGCCTTGCACTTGGTAGACATGTGCTCTACCACTTGAGCCACATCCCCAACCTTTTTTGCTTTAGCTATTGTTTCAAGTAGTATCTCACATTTATGTTCAATCCAGCCTGGACCAGGATCCTATTTACACTTCCTGGACAGCTGGGATGACAGGCAAGAACCACCACATCCAGTTTTTTCATTGGTTGAGATAGGGTCTCACAAACTTTTGCCCAGGCTGGTCTTAAACTATGATCTTTGCAATCTCAATGTCCCAAATAGCTAGGAGTACAGGGGTGAACCACCACACCCAGATTATGGTTTCAATTTTTAAATGGATTCTTAAAAGATTTGGTTACCAGCCTTTGGCATTAATAGGAAATGGCACAACCTTTAGGAGGTGGGGCCTAATGGGAGGAAGTTAGGTTATTGGGTGGTGTGGCCCTGAAGGGGATATCAGCACCTGCACCAGCCCTTTCTTCTATCTTTGCTTCTTGGCTGCCATGAAGTAAGCAGCTTTGCTCGCCATGTGCTCCCCATTATGATTTTTTAACTCACCATAGGCCCCAAAACAGACTGAAACCTCCGAAACCATGAACCAAAATAAATCTTTCCTGCTTTTAAGTTGATTATTTCATCTCTTTTGTCAAAGAGACAGAAAGCTGACTAACACAACCTAGATAGGAGTGAAAAAGCAGAACAGAAACATCTCACAGGTTGAGACATAGGCAGAACTGAAATTGAATTAAGAAACTAAAGCCAAGCAAGGTTGTGAAATCCCACCATACCATGTAAACAGTCTGAATATCTGAGACAAGTGGTTTAATTTAAAGGTGTAGTACTGGGGTGGATGACTGGAGGCTTTAAAGGACTGAATTAACAAAGTGCTAAATGTGTTTTACAAAGATAATTCTGTAGTCAATGTGAGAGGTGAATGAGATAACTTGTGATGGTTATGGTGTGAGGACTGGAGATCAAGCAGTCTTGAGTGCAAACTCGGATTCTACTTCAACTAGCTCTGTCCCCTAGGGCATGTTGAATAAGCTCTCTGGGCTTCAGTTTTCTCATCTGTAGATTGGGCATCTTAACAGGTTGTTCTGAAGTTAATGCAATAATGCATGTGAAGTGTTTGGTATGCAGTGAGCCTGTAGTAAGCATATAGTGAGCAGTAATAGGGCTCTTCTGAGGAGAAACCAGAAGCAGCAAGATTGAGCAGAATGGTACTGAGATGGTCTGAAGGAAACTGGGGGGAGGGGAGAGACATGCATGCACCTATCAATAGCTATAAGAATGAGGAAGGACAAATATGTAGCAAGGCTTGACGCCAGACACTGAGTGTGTATGAGAGAGTGTGTGGGGGTGGGGGAAAGTAGGAGCAATGAACTAAGGCAGAGAAATAACACGAGACCCCTACAATTCTTCCTGGGCACATGTTTCATGTCCAATTGTGTGCAGCTAACTGATCCTGTGCCCAGATAACACTGACAGCCACAGCCCTGAGAAAACATAGGTATGTATGCTCCTATGGATGCACAAAAGATCCATTTGTTTTTCAAAACCATAGGGCCTGCTATAGTCCAATATTCCACAAGAATATACACGCCCAGTGTGAACTTTGACCTGAGACACTTTATTTTTAATGATTACTGTTAGTCATGCATGACCCTTAACAATTTGCACAAGTCCAGCAAGCCATTAATTTCTCATAGAACTGAAGAAACAACTCTGACATATTAATGGAAAACTTACTTGTTTAGTCACTCTACTCCCCCTTTCCACATGGCTACTTCTTCAACCGAACCTGATACTTATGAGTAACAGCTCAGAACAGATGCTGCTTATTTTCTCAGCCCCAGCAAGCTGTCTTGCAAAAGAGGTTAAGAATAGATTGCAAATCCCTCTGCAGTCTCTTTTCTCTTCTTGTTGCTTTCATTTAGACAAAAAGAAGTCAGTTTATCAAAGATTTCCTGAGACTTCAATTCCTTCTGTGAGATGGTGGGGTGTGGAGGCCAAATGGCCCACTAAGCAAAATTTCAATCAGTGGACACCACCAGTAGATGGCTTGCCTTGGTTACTTTTGACTACTCCAACTGCACCAATGGGAGAACCAGAGAGAGGGTAAGAAAGGGTGACCAGGAAGGAGGAATAATGGATGAAAACCTTCTCATTGCTCTGGCAATTTAGATGGTCTCAAAACAAAAATACTATTTCCTCTCAAGTTAACCTCTCCACCGCCAGTTCCATTATTAGCTAGCCCTAAAAACAAAACAAAACAAAACAAAAAAACAGCAACGAAAAAAAGCCCAAAATAGTTTAATAGGCAAAGTGATTTCTAGTATCCATTTTTGCTTGCATCTCCTGCCCATCACTCCCACCCCTCTTCTCTAACATTGAACCCCCATTGCCCTCATGCTGTGCCTCTCTTACATCAGACCAAAGGTGACTAAGTCCTGTGATTTTGACCTTTCTTTCCCTTACTTAATTTTGCTCCCCTCGAATCTGAGCTGTTGTGCACATTTGCTCTGGCAATGTCCAGAAAGAACCTATTCACATTGGCATGTTCAGGAAAGGAGGAACCTCCTAAGGATTACTTTCAAGCAATTGTATCTGGACCCTAATCCTTAAAGGAGCTGCAATAATTTGAACAGACACAGTACTTTGACCCTTTTGCTTACCTCAACTATGGCTAAATTCAGTGTTAATTCAGATTGCTTTAGGGCTGGTGGAGTGGTTCAACTGGTAGAGCACCTGCCTTGCTAAGCCTAGCAAGCATGCGGTTCTGGGTTCAAACCCCAGTATCACCAAAAAAAGAAAAAGCTTGCTTTCAGCTTTTTGTTTCTATGTATGGACAGCTACTTGGAGGCTTTTTTGGGAGAGGAACCATGCCCATCTGGCTTATGGTCATGCTCACCCACACACAACCCCCCATACAACACCTGAGCCTGGCACATAAAGTTCCGCAATTGTTCTCTACACTGAATAAGAGCACACAATTGTTGATTTTCTCATACAAATTCAGAGATAGCAAGAAACACTTTTCCATTTTAATAGCAGTCCTTGAAATATCAGTTTTAATATTTTCTGGGGATTGTGTAATCATTCAATAATTAATTCTCATACTATCTTGTGGTAAATTAGTTATCCTTATGAAAGTTTTATGAATAAAGAAATTATATTGAAATTCTGGTTTAAGAACAAGGGAGAGCAAAATCTAGACTTGAACTTCAGATAGAAATTGCTGAAAGCTGAATTCAAGCCAGTATATGCTTAACGACATTAATCAATGACAGTGATCGTAAAGATACTGAGATGGCTATTTTCTAATTGGAAGTCCTCAACTATGCTCTTAGCACTTTCTGCTAACAAGGCATAATGTGATAAAAGGGAAAAATGGTTGCCTTTTTAATGGCCTATCAAATTCTATTCTCAAGTGTTCCCCTCATCCCAATCAAAGGCAGCAGCATCCTCCCAGTGAGTCAAGGCCATTATATCTTCCCTCCTCCCACCCTTCATCAGTAAATACAAGCACCTGGACCTTCTATATCTGTTTTATTTGTGTTACCGCTACACTGTAGCCTCAGCGCTTGGATGAAGTAGCCTCTTATTTCCTTACAACTTAACACTCGTCAGATCAGTATATCTTATACTATTTATAAGCACAAATCAGTTTGTGTCATATCTCTGCCTCACATTGCATTTCAAATAAAACTGAAACTCTCTTTCAAGGCCTAAAAGGCCTTAGACATTCTAGTTGCTTTTTGACCTTAAATGCTTCTACTCTTTCCCTTACATTTTATATTTCTGCCGTTACGCTCCAGTCATTCTTTACTATTCTTTAAGCTTTATGTGTTTATTTTCACCTCAGTTTTTGTATTTAGTGTTTACTGAGCATTGTTCTGGTATTGCTATCATCATTATTAATACAACAGACATTCATGAAACCAGTTCAACTCTATATAGTGCAAGCTGAAAGCAACTTTGTTTTTTTACTACTGCTCTCTCATCAAATAATTTCTTCCTCAGACCTGAATGAAATCCTGGTCAGATCCCATAACTTATTTGGTGGCTTTCAGATAGGAAAAGGTTCAGTAAAATATAAAGCTGTGCTTCTCAGTCTGGTGGAGTGGCTCAAATGGTAAGATTGCCTGCATAGCAAGCATGAGGCTCTGAATTTAAACTCCAGTGCTGCCAAATAAAAAAATAATAATAACAAAACAAAAAAATTAAGTTGTCAACAGTTGAGGCACCCCTCACAGGGGTGAGAGCAGTGGGATATTTTGGAAACCCTTGGGACACTGGTTATTGCAATGATGGGGAATGAGATTCAGTGGGATTATCTAGATAAGGGATGGAGAGACCAAGGTTTCTGTCAGTATGGGAACACTTGTTCCAGGCATGACATGGCTTTCAAATGTCCTCCTGGACATTCATGTATACATGAAAAGCATATAAATACAAAGTACTTTTTGCCTTGGGTTACTATACACTAAATTTTACAAAATGCAAACACTGGACCAATCAAAGGATAATTGTATGTTGTTTTGTTCTGAACTTTACCAGAAGTTGTTCATCATTTCAGAAAATCGTTTCGCTAACACACACACCATTTTAGCATACAAATAACCAATATGAAATACTTGTACTGGACTTTTCATTGGTAGCTCTTGTAGCCATGGCAGTTCTGTATGTATTAATCCTTATTTCAAATGGTTAAATAGACAGGAAAAATGCCACATATACTGAATTGGATATGATTACTTCAATCCAGGCTTGCTTATTAGTTGTAAGCATGTGATTGATTCATTGTTTCTTCCAGTGTGGTCATGCCAAATCACTTATATATTAAAGTGGTTATTATTTTATTAGAAATTTATTTTATTTCACATTCATATTATAGTTAGAGCATTACAGTTCTTTATTTTTGAAATTTTATGGGTTGGTACATTGTACTAACTATAAATTCCATTTCAGAATATTAAAAAGGAATATTATAAAATATTTATTATAAAAAGAGGGCATTATGTCTGATATTATTGAGGACTACATGAGATTCTCGAGAACTCTTACTACATTGCACTCTCTCCTCACCCAGGGGAAATACAGCTCATCTCCACAGCAACCTCTCTTATTGCTTTGCCCTCAGGGAAGCCTGTAAGTCCAATTTTGTTCCAATCCCTGCAGCCTCAAATTCCGGAGTGCCCTGCTGTTTAGGTGATTTTGTTAAACCACTCTAACTTTAAAAAGAAGGAAAAGATGATAAACGTTGCAGAACTCCATTGATTCCTTCTCTAAAGAAATGTTTCCCTCACTTCAGCTCTTTCTAAGTTGCCTAATTTGCTTTTCCTTGAACATCCCAGGGATAATTTTGCCTCCAAGACTTTGTGCTGGCTTTTCCCTCTTCTCTCAGAAATCTTCTCAATAAGGTCACCTCTTTATGGTTATAACTCCCTCCCTGCTCCACATATACTTTTTCCTAATCTCTTCCCTACTTACTTTATCTCTACAGCATGTATCATCTAATAAACTATTTATCTCCTTCAAGTACAATGTAAACTGCACAAGGACAAAACTTTTGGTCTGTTTTGTTTACTGTCATAGCCCTAGTATAGATAACAGTACTTGGCAAAAATAAGGCTCTCTTTAAAAGTCTGTTGAATAGATAGGAAAGGAAAGAAAAAAATAAAAGAAAGAAATGAAAAAGTAAACTTCAGAAAATATTCCAATTTGTACAGGCCAAATAGTGGCCAGTACAACAGTTTTCTTCTTGCTCTCATTATTCTTGCTTCCTTTAATGGGGTAGGTAAAAAAGATAAGAATAAATAATACATTCGTTAGAGAACTTAAAATTTTTCAGAATGCTTTCATGTACAATGCATTGGATTGAATTTTTGGACTACATTTCTGGCAAAGAGGTCCACTGGCGGAATATGACAATCTTATGTTTGTTTCTCTTTTCTTTTGTTCTTTTTTTTAGGGGGAGGATCGGTCCTAGCATTTGAACTTGAGGCCTTTCCTTTGCTAGATAGGCATTTGAGCTATACCTCCAAGTCTTTTATTTTTCATTTAAGTTCAATTTCTACAGAAAATAGCTCATTTGCTTATCAAATGACAGATCTTCACGTCATTTTGTCTTAGGAAGTCAGGCTTCCTCACTGTTTTCTATTTAGTCCTGTTTCTATGCCTTTCCTTGTGCTGTTCCCCTCATCAGAAGGGCTTTCCCTGTTTATATACCCAACTGCCTAACAGCCCAGTGTTGGTGATATACAAGGGAGCAACGTACTAGGGTGTATGAATTAATTAATTCTACAACTCTTCCATTACAAAGTTCACCTGCATAAGCCTGCTTCCTGTAATGTGAAAAGGACTCATAAATGCAGTCTTCACTGGGAAGGAAGTGCTTTGTCAGTTCTGTTTTCCCGCTTCCCAGTAGTTTCACCATGAACCATTCCTGGTACATGGTTGCTCAATTAATATTTGACACTTGAGTAACTGAATGACTCAAAGTCTCTATGTAGACAGAATTGAGCTTAATGATACCTTGAACCGTTAAGGAATGAGACTACATCCGAGCTTATAAACTGAGTTAGAGAGCCAGTACCATTCCATGGTAGAACACGTTGTCATATTCCCACTTATTCTCAACATACAGCCTCCTAACTGCTTCCAGCACTACCCATGATATGCACATAACATTGTGCAATGGACTTGCTTTATGCAGATCTCCTTTATGTGTAACCATGGCAATGCTGTCTACTCCGTACTTAAAGTGTCTGGAGGACTAGGGCTGTAAGTGTTAACTCACTGTATGATGACAATGAGTTGCTTACATGTAGAGAGACCTTGGACATTTGGAATTAATTTTTATTGTTGTTGTTGCTTGTTTTTGTTGTCACTTTGGTTTAGGTTTTTTGAGTCAGGGTTTTGCTATGTAGCCCAGGCTGGCCAAAACCCTTTGATCCTCCTACCACACTCTCCTGAGTGCTGGGATTACAGTCATGCATGACCATGCCCTACAATTTGGAGTTTTTAAATTATCATAATCAGAACACTTTCTCTGCTTCTTCTATGAAGCAAAGCACCTCTTTGGAGAATAAACTGGAATAAAAATTCTAGACTCTCCAAATTGACATATGAAGGCAGTTTCTGGCTTTGAAATCTGATGAGAAAGGAGTCAAGGATTGTCCTCAGAGCTTCTGTTTTCATCTGAAATCTAGACATTGGCAAAAAAAATTCATGTCACCATTTTGCACTGCTGGAATCATGTTGAGGAGGTGCTGAAAGTACAGAAGATACAAATGTAGTGCATCCTGAACATTTTGTCTTTCACAGGTTCTAGCTCTGGCATGTGTTCCCTTTCTCCATGTTAGAAGGCATATTTTCTCCAGAGTTTGCACTTATTTTTATGTGAATATTTAGATGCTGCCAGAATCCCACCCACATGCCACTAATCTGATCAGTTTTAGGCCAACTCTCCCTTCACTGTTAATTGGAAATACAAAGAATGTTCCAATACCAAAGAAGGCAATTTTTTTTCTTTAATACACATATTCTGACAGAAAAAAATATATAAAGATTCGAATTCAAACCCACACCCTACTTCAGATCTGTTCATGATTATATCATCATGTAAACACTGTAAGAAATTCATAGACATTTTGTGCTAAAATGGATGAAATTTCAATTTGTATTTCCATTAGTTTCTTTATTAGTCCATTTTAGGTAAGCTTTTCATTAAAGTTTTCATCATTTCCTTTAGGAAGAATGTAGAGAACTTGGAAATAGTCTAAAGTTCAGAAAAAGAATAATACTACCGTGTTTCAGGTTAGCTTTTAAAAAAGTAATAAAGAAGTCCAAGTTAAGGCAAGTTGACGCTTTATTCTAAACTTATACAGCATCAAAGAAAGATGAAAGAGAATTTGGTTCATTGCTATGTCTGTCTCAAGTTTTACTTGGAATAGCTTATGTGTCGAAATCTCAGTACTCTATAGAATCTACATTATTCCAGGCAGAAATTTCATTTTTTCTTATTTCCATATAATTTACCATCTTTAAAACATCACATATATTTATAATTCTTTGTATCTATGATTCTGGAAATGGTGAGGAACACTTTAAAATTTTATTTCTTAATTTTGTTTATTTTTCAGTGAGAATGTTTAAAAGAATAATAATTTGGTTCATCAAATTTGGCTTCAAAACTAAAGATTTTCATTGATAAAGACATTCTTTAGCCCACAGCTGAGATATCAAAACAAATAAAAAGTACAAATGGGTAATTTGTTCACTGCTAAAAAATGGATGATTCTTCCATTATAAGATGAATTATATATATGTTTAAAAGGGATGATATTAGTGAAAAGCTTGGGATAAGGAACTCTGGAACTTTTTCCTCCATAAAAGCAATTAGAAAACTAACAAAACTTGCTAAAATCGACTTTTTCAATAGTTTGAAAACTAAGCAAAGGCTTATGGCAACAAGGGGCGTATTTAGGGGGAAAACAGCTGCATCTCAGTAAGAACAGCAAGTTTTGTGGCATTAAAACATATAGTAGGTCCATTCTCTACTCCACACCTCCATGTAACAGTGAAAAATAACAACCTGCCCAAGTACTAGAGATGGCAGAGCAGGGCTGGCAATCTTTCAAAGCTTCCCTCACAAAGAGGAGTCATTATTAAGTGGTTCCTTGGGAGATAACACTTGAAAGGCTTGTCTTTATTAGAACTCACTGGAACTCTCCTAATTCTAAACACTTTTCCCCTAGGTGGTGGAGGGGCATTTCTGAAATGTTGTAACATCACAGCTGCCTGAAGTAATGCATAGCAGTTAGGGCAAACAATAAACTAGCCAGAGAGTTTAAAAGGAAAAGCTGAGGAATGAGATGTTTATAGAGGCTTTGAAGAATTGCAAAATATTCTTGGGAATCTAAATCACAAACATGCATATGGCTCTTCAAATACTTGGGAAAGACCTAAGAAAGCCATAATCTCTCACCTCTGACTGAACATAAGGTAACGCACAAGCAGGAAGTGAATACTAAGGCAGAGCTGTTAACTGCTTGGTGGAGTGTTGAAGGCATGCCCCAACACGCATATACAGATCCCCTACAGGCAAAGATTTGGAGGCCTGTTGATTAAGAAAAATGCTGTTCAGTAATTACCTGACTACTAAGCTAAGCAAATAAAAACTGCAGTGGCATACATGACAAAGGTACAGACTTTATAAAATTAGTTAATTAAAGTTTCTAAACATGAAACAACTACTTAAAACAGCAACAGTGACAAACCTGGAGAGTGAGGGACTAATTTCTAAAGTTGTCACATTGTACCGTTTGAAATGTCCAGTTCTTAACAAAAAAAAGGAAGTATAATCATGTAAAGAAAAAATAAATAGTCCAATGATACCATCATTGAGGAGCTTACTAGAAAGACTTTAAAGAAGCTATTTTAAATATTTTTAAAGAGTTAAAGGAAAAACACCAATCCCACCAAAAACCAGAAAAAAAAAAGAAGTAAAGGAAAGCATTAGAAAATAACTTGCTAAATAGAGAATATAAATAAAGAAATATAGAAATAAAAATAGCCGAATACAAATTGTAGAGTTTAATAAACAGCATAGTAACTGAAAGGAAATAATTACTGGGAGGCATGAGCAACTGCAAATTGGAACAGGCAGTAGGAAGAACTCGAAAACTTGAGGAGAAATTAATGAAAACTATCCAGTCTGAGGGAGGTGAGAAAAAAAGCATGAAGAAAGATAATCAGGGTCTCAGAGATCCCCTCCGTGATATGGGATATCATCAAGTAAGCCAATAGATGCATAATGGGAAATATAAAAGGAGAGGAGAAAGAAAAAGGAATAGACTCAAACCTTTCCAATTTTTATTATAAACATTAATCTGCATTTGCAAGAAGTCCATGAACTCCAAGTAGGATAGACTCAAGGATACTCACACCAACAAACATAATTGAACTGTTGAAAATCAGAGCAAAAAGAGAATTTTAAAAAGAGCAAGAGAGAAACAACTCATCACATACAAGTGATCTTTGATAAAATTATCTTACAAGAAATCATGGAAGCTACAAAGCAGTGGGATGACATATTTGAAATGCTGAAAGAAAAAAATAATTGGAAAGCAAAATTACTGATTCTGGCAAAACTGTCATTAAAATGTAGGGATAACTAAGACATTCCCAGATAAACATAAACTGGAAGAGTTTGCCACCAGCACACCTGCACTAAAGAAATGCCAAAGGAAGACTGGGGGCATAGCTCAAGAGGTAGAGTGCCTGCTGAGCAAGTATAAGGCCCTGAGTTCAAATTCCAGTACTGCCAAAAAGAAATGCTGAAGGGAAGATGGAAGTGTCACAAGTAAACTCCCTGTATAGCTATCTTAAACAAACAAAAATGTCTCTTTTTTTTTTCTTTTACAAAATTAGAGAGCAGAACAGGTCCTGTCTGAGGGGGGCGGGGTTGGTACCAGTGGGAGGGGGAGGATGTGGGGAAAGGGTGTGGGAAGGTGAATATAGTACAAATACTGTGTACACATGTATGTAAATGGAAAAATGAGACCTGTTGAAACTATTCCAGGAATGGGGGGAGAGGGGATAAAGGAGAATGATGAGGGGGTGAATTCAAGTATGATATATTTGATACATTGTAAGAACTTTTGTAAATGCCACAATGTACCTACAGCACAACAATTTATTTTTTATTTATTTTTTTTTCTGAAAAGATCATTTTAATTTTATTTTTGTAGGCATATTCCAGTACCAGCACAACAATTTAAAAAGTGAAAATTTATAAAAAATAAATAAGGGGAGGTTCAGGATGAAAAGAAATGTCATTAGACAATACCTATAATTCACTTAAAGAAACAGAGAACACTGGTAAGGGTCACTATATAGGCAAATATAAAACACAGTATAAATGTATTATTAGTTGCAACTCTTCCCTCCTATATGATTAAAAAGATAACTCATAACACAATATATATAAATCTAAGTTGGTGAATATACAATATATAAAGATGCAATTTATGACAATAGCAATATAAAGGAGGGGAGAATGGCGGTATATATGACCAAAGTTTTATGTACTATTGAAATTAAGTTAATATTAATATGAACAAGATTATTATGAATTACAGTTGTTGAAAATCCTCAGGATTAGCCATTAGAGATTACTCAAAGCTGGGTTAGTAGTACACATCTATAATCTCAGCACTCAGGAAACTAAGGCAGAAGGATCATGAGTTTGGGTCAGCCTGGGCCATATAGAGAATTCAAGGCCAGCCTGGTCTACATATTGAGACCCTCTTTCAAAGTCTTTTAAAATTATATATATATACAATTTATATATATATATATATATACACACACACACACATATATACAGGGAAAAGTGGCAGATTATTGAAAACAGTACAATATATCTATTTAACACTTACATCATCAATGGAGAAACTAAGGAACACAAAAAAAATAATCTTTAGAGAAAAAGAAAGCAAAATGACAAAACAAAATCCTATCTCATCAGTAGAAGTAAATGGATTAACTTACCCAATTCAAAGCCAGATATTGGCAGAATTGATTTTAAAAACATGATCCAAGTACATGCTGCACACAAAAGACACAATTTAGATTTAAAGCTACAAATAGGTTCCAAGCAAAGTGCAAAACAATATATCCTATTAAGTGGTAAGCAAAAGAGAGCTGGAAGGGCTATAACAAAAAATAGACTTTGAGAGAAAATTGTTACTAAAGGAAAAAAGTACATATTATAATGGCGAAGGGGTCAATCCACCAGCAAGATAAAACCATGATAAAACTATATTTGCTTAACAACAGAACTCTCAAAATACATAAAGTAAATACTAACAGAATTGAAGCGAGAAACAGGCAAATTAACATTAACAGTTAGAGACTCTAATATCCCATTTTTATGATGGATAGAACTAGACAGAAAACCAGTGGGAAAAAAGAAGACGTAACAACTTAAACTAGCTAGACCTGACAGACATCCTAGAAGCTCTACCCAACACTAGTAGAGTACGTATTCTTCTCAAGTGCACATGGAACACTCTCCAAGATAGACCATCTATTAGGCCTAAAACTGAGTGTTAATGAATTTAGGAATTGTAATCGTGCAAACCATATTCTCTGACCATAATGGGATGAAATTAGGGATTAGTAAAAGAAAAAAAGATTGAGAAATTCACAATTAAGTGGAACTGAAACAAAAACGCCGTTTAGTTAGTAAGTTAGTCAGTTTAATTAGAGACAGGGTCTTGCTTTGTTGCCCAGGCTGAGCTCAAACTCACAATCTTTCCACTGAGTTACATTCCCAGCCCTCATAATACTCCTTAATAATCAATAGGTCAACAAAAAAAACACAAAGAAAATTAGAAAATGCATTGATATGAATGAAAATGTAAACATACAAAAAAAAACCCCACAAAATTCGTGGGTAGCAAAACAGTGCTCAGAGGGAAATTTATAGTTTAAACACCTACATTTAGAAAGAAGAAAGATCTCAAATCAATAACCTAAGCTTCTGCATCAAGAAGTATGCTGAGGACTGGAGGTGTGGCTCAATTGGTAGAGGACCTGCCTAGTAAGCACAAAGCCCTGAGTTCAAACCCCAGCACCACCATCAAAAAGAAAAAGTATACTGAGAATTTTTATCACAAATGGGCATTAGGTTTTGTCAAATGCTTTTTCTGCATCCACTGATGTGATTATATCATTTTCCTTCTTTACTTAGTTAAGGTAACAGATTAAATTGATTTTCAAATGTTCAACCTGGCTTGCAAACTCGAATAAATCCTACCTGTAGGTACTTAGTGGTATAGACCAATGGTTCTCAAAATCTGGTTCCAAATTGGCAAAATCTGCATCGTGTAGGAATTTGTTAGATATATGCATTCTAGTCCCCATCTTAAACCTACTGAATCAGAGACTCTGGGGATGGGGTCCAGCAATCTGTGCCTTACTAAACCCTTGAATTAATTCTGATGAACACTAAGGTCTGAGAACCACTGGCGTAGAAGGAGTGAGAAGTATGGCACATGTAAATTCTACTCTTTCTTTTCTATTTGACTCGTAACTCCAGTACCTGTTTTCAAAGATTACTGAAATGCCCAGTCAGTCTCAACTCTGGATGTATATTAGAATGATGTATAGAACTTGGGTGGCTAAAGCAGGAGGTTTGCAAGTTTGTAGCCAACCTGCAGTAGAAGACTCTGTACTCAAAAAAGAAAAGAAATTGTGTAGAATCCTACAGAAACTCTCAATTATTCTGGAGCATAGCCCTTCCTTATTAGCACTTTAACAAGAAAATGCGCTAAATGCATGATGATCCAAGTATATACATACTTGCATGCATGTATGTATATATGTATTTATGTGTGTATGTCTAGGCATGTGCATATGTAATGAAATAATATTAATCCTTACTACATACTATGTACTCTGGCATTTTTTATTCGATTTCACTTTTTAATGATGGTTTCATGATTAAATGATTTTGTGGCCTAGTAAAGAGTTACATGTATTCGCATGAATACTTTAGACAGAACTATAAAATTTATTCAAACTATTCAAGTCCATCCCTGCAATGTCAACTGACTCCATCATAACTCTATGGAGGTCCATGAAATTCAGTGGGTGGGAGAGTGAAAAGTGGTCCTGATCTGTCTTGTATGGCCAAAGGCTGGGAAACATTCATTGAAAGAGGGTCAGACTTGAGGAATGGCTTTCTCAACTCAAAGAGAAATCAATGTGTGGAAATACCACTAACAGCCATTTTTTTCTTCTTTGCAATCTTCTCAAAAGAAAACCCTATACTTGCTTCCCAGGGTCTTTTCAATGCTAAATTTCATATATTTGGCATAATAGAGAAGTCTGAGAGATAGATAATTCAGGCTTTATGATGACCAAATCCTAACTTACAATATGAAATGAGCAGTGATTTATTTTTATGGATACCATTTTATTGCCACTCAACTTCTTTTCATTTTAAACTAAAAAAATACTCAATTGAAATTAGTAAAACAAACAGCATGCATGTATTTGTAAGAAGCTGAAAAGAATTACTCCAAAGTTTGCACATCTGGCAGTAACTTGAAAGATTTAAAATATGGCTAGGCTTCATTGGTGGTTCAGCATCGTAATTACCCATGAAAAGGTGTGTTAGTGCTCTATTGTGTGAATTAATTACCAACCCCAGGAGACAACACCTGCAAGTCCTTATTTAATGCTTTTCTGTTCCCATTAACAATATTAGTGAAAACAGGGCATTCAGGTAGTAAGTTTACCAAGTTATTTTTTATTGTACAAGTCACCATGGTTTTCAGTTTTTTTCAAGTAAAGACATTAAAACACTGTACCTATTAATTACCCTTGCAGCATTATGGCTGTATGAGTCAACAGTGATAAACAAGACCTTAAACTAGACAAGCCTCCTGTGTATCCACACCCTTATACCATGCTTGCCATTGGCCTGATCTAATAAGAAATAAAGGGAAGAACCTGGACATGGTGGCACACACCTGTAATCCCAGAACTTGGGAGGCTGAGGCAAGAGGATCAAGAGTTCAATGGCATCTTGGGCCACATGGTGAGACCCTGTATCAAAACAAACAAATAAATAAATAAGCAAGCAAGCAAAGTATTGGAATTCAAAGTCCAGAGGTACATGTTGTATCCATGTGGGAGAGCCAGGGGTAGCTTCTTAAAGGAGGAAGCATTTGAGAGAGACTTGAAGAATGAGGAAAAGTTGACTATGGAGAGATGGAGGTAAGAGGGAAGGACAGAAGATGATAGCATAAGACAAAACGCAAAATGGGAAAGGCAGGAACCCTGTCTTTCAGTTCCTGAAAAGTCTTGAATGCAGGCTAACAGAAATTAAAGAGTTGTTTTGGTTGTGTCTGTTTTTTTTAGTGAAAGTGATAGTAAAGTTTATCAGGAAAGGAATAGACTGAAAGTGGTTCATTTCAGAAAGGGAGGTTGAGAATTACCAAGATTAAATTTTATTATCCAGATACTGGAGAGATACCAAAAGTTTTGAGCAGGAATATGAATGTGCTTTTCAGAAATATTAAGTGAAGGATTTCAGTCACATCAATGAAACGAAATATAAAAAGAATATATATATTCTTATATTATATATATTAATATATAAATATATTAAATATATATTTATAGTATAATATAATTATTGATATAGCAATATAATATAATTATATATATAAATTATAACATATTATATTATATATATTTGTATGGAATAAAAATGGGAAGCAGGGACAGATGAGCTCTCAAACAGAAGAGGCAAAAGGCACTAAATGTACTCCTAAGGATATAGATCACTGGAGCCTGACTTACTGCATGAAACTAAAGGTTGGATGGAGAGTCCCATTCTTGGAAGGAGACTAGGTAGAAAACCAAGACTAGTTTTGGCTATGACCAGCTGCAGTCTGATAAGTAGTAGGATAGTTCCTTCAGCCCCCATGTTCTTTGATGTCACTGTATATGCAACATCTCCAATATTACTTGGGTCAGGAATCTGAAAAAAGCCATTAAAAATCCTGGTTCTGACTGGGGATGTAAATCCGTGGAAGTGTGCTTACCTAGCATGTGCAAGGCTTTCAGTTCAATCCCCAGCACCACAAAAAAGACAGGTATAATTATATAAAACAAAAGTTGAAATCCAAAACTATTAGCTTACTATGGTATATCCATAAAATACAATAATACTCAGCAATGAAAAAGAAGAACAATTAACACATGTACGCAAGACCTTGGATGGCTCTTAAAGACATGGTGAGTGAAAAAGAGCCAATCTCAAAAGGTTGCATACAATATGAAATGTATATCATACTGCACACACATGCATACACATATACGTAAATTTTCAAAACGATAGACTGATAGAGATGGAAAAGAAACCAATGTTTACAGAGGTTAGAGTTAAGGGGGAGGATGTAACTAGGGTTGGAAGAGAGTTTCCTTGTGGTGATGTAATAGTTCTGTACCCCATTTGTGGTGGTGGTTGCATGAGTCTATGCATTGGGTAAATATTAATATCATTATACATTTTTAAAGTGTGCATGTAGAAACAGGTGAAATCTAGTAGGTAACATGGTTTAATAATAATATGGCAATGGCAATTTCCAGGGATTTGTTTGTTTGTTTTGTGGAGTATTTTGGTTTGTGTGAGTATTTTTTTGTTTTTGAGGCCCAAGCTGGTCTCCAGCTAAAGATCCTCCTACCTCAGTCTCCCAAATTCTGGGATTATAAGCATGTACCCTGCTAACTGTGTAGTTTTGATAATGCAATACAGTTATGCAATTTGTTATTATTGTGGAAAGCTCATTATGCTTTTTGTGATTTCCTTTGAGTTTTTTTTCTTTTTTTGAGACAGGGTCTCGCTATATAGCTCAGCTGGCCTCAAACTCACGAAACACTCTACCTCTTGAATGCTGGAACTTTAAACATACACCACCATACCTGGCTTGAGTTTTAAATTATTTCCAAATAAAATATTTTAAATGCAACTTACCAAATTCACACTGAAAATTAAATTATAAGGAAATATTAAAAGAAAGAGATGGAAAGATATGTATCTTTCAACTATGAACCAAAGGACAGGTGAAATAGCAATACTTATGCCAGAAAAAATAGAATTAAAACAAAAAGCATTAATTACAATAAAAACATACTGTGTGTAATAAAATATTTCACCAAGAAGGTAAGGTAATCATGAACTTCTGTGTATCTAACAATACAGCCTTCCCATATACAAAGTGATAATGGGCAGCATTACAAGAGCAATCACGAGTCACACAAGCATAGTGACAGATTTTCACTCAACTTTATAGGAACTAAAGATAATGAAAAAAATGAGTAAATATTAAGAAAGTTTGACCAACAAAATTTACATTTAATCGAATGTACTTTTAACTCAACTGATAGTATATATGTATATGTATACTTTTCACATACATATAAAACATTTATAAAAATCAAATATACATAAACTGGTTACTAATCAGCAATATTAAATTATAAATTAATAATTAGAAGGCAGTATGAAAGGATGCACTATATGTCCCAAAACCTAAAGACACACTTCCTAATGGCTAAGGAGAATCTCACATTGGAAATTATAACTCTCTGAAAACCATCCAACAATGAAAGTACTGTATACAAAATTTCATGGTTATACATTTGAGAAATGTATAACCTCAAACAATTTTTAAATGAGATGGAAAAGAAATGATTTATGGATGTATCCCAGAAAGCTAAAAAAATAACAAACTGAAATAAAATATAAGGATTGTAATAAAAATAGAAATAATAGAATAAATCAATAAAATGGACATGAAGAAACAGGAAAACGAAAATCAAAGATAGTCTTTAAAAGACTAATAAAATGGTCAAGTTTCTAGTAAAACTGGTTAATATATAAAAAAGAAAAGACAAAAATTAACAATAAATGGGGCAGTGGTGGCTCATGCTATAATTCTAACTACTCAGGAGTCAGAGATCAGGAAGATCATGGTTCGAGGCCACCCCCAGGCAAATAGTTCTCTAGACCATATCTGGATAAACAAACAACACAAAAAGGGTTGGCACCTGCCTAGCAAGCGCAAGGCCCTGAGTGTAAACCCCAGTGCCACCAAAAAACAAAACAAACAAAAAAACACACACACAATACTAGGGAAAGAGACATTTGATTGTCCAGAGTTTTAAAAATCATAAATAAATACTATGAAAATGTTTATATTAAAACCTAATAAAATTTGTGCTTTTCTTAAATTATTTATATTACCTAAACTGGCTCAAGATGAAATAGATGCTAACATAAATTAATGACTATTAAAAAATTGAATCTTGACAGGCGCTGGTGGCTCACATCTGTAATCCTTTCTACTTGGTACACTGAGATCTAGAGGATCACAATTTGAGGCCAGCCTGGTAAATAGTTCATGAAACCCCATCTCCAAAAAAACCAGAGCAAAATAGACTGGAGGTGTGTGGCTCAATAGAGTGCCTGCTTTGCAAGTGCAAACCCTGAGTTCAAACTCCAGTCCCACAAAAAAAAATTAAATCTTTAATCAAACAAATGATCCTTAAACTGAAAGAACACAAACTCTAGATGATGCCACAAGGGTTTTGTCAGTCCTAAAGATTTCAGAAATGAAAAAGGGAAAGTTATCTTAGCTTGAAGCCTCATATATTTTAGTGGCAAAACAGTAATAACAGTTGACAAGAACATTTCTGGCCAACCTGCCTTATTAGCAAACAGTGTTACACAAATCTTCAATAAAAAAATTAACAAATCGGCAAAGCATGATGGTATGTGCCTTTAATCTCAGCACTTGGGAGGCTGAGGCAGTAGGGTCGTGAGTTCCAAGACAACAAGACAACCAAGGTTAGGTAGCAAGACTCTGTCTCAAAACAAAAATCAAATAAGCAAACAAAAGACTAACAAATTAAATCAAACAATGTATAAAAACTAATAATCCATCAAAACTAAGCAAGATTTGTCCCAGAAATGCAAGAAATGGTATAACATTTAATATACAATACACTAAATTATTATACTTCATTAACAGGTTAAGGAAGAAAATCATATAATCATGAAAAATGATGGAAAAGTTTTCAATTGAAAATAACACTAATTCATAATTTTAAAATATCACAAACTAGTTGGGGGTATAACTCAGCAACAGAGTACTTACCTAGCATGCACAAGGCCCTGGGTTCCAACCTCTGCACCACTAAGATAAACAAGCAAATAAAATATAGCAAACTGGGAACAAAAGTGATATCCTTCCTCAGATAGAATGTAAATATACTATAAATAACATAGTTTGTTATATATTATATTAATGTACATCCTAATTAACACATACAAATGAGGAAATTTTAGGCAATTTCTCAATCAAATCAGGCATAAGAAAAGTGCCTCTATCACTACTCCTGTTCAGGTGTGAGACAATCCTAACTACTTGGGAAGCTGAGATTGGGAATTTTGTGGTTTGAGGCTAGTCCAGGCAAAAAGTTCATGAGACCTCATCTCAGCATAGAAAAGCTAGGCGTAGTGGTGCTTACCTGTCATCCTAGCTATGACAGGAAGTGTAAAATCAGAAGATCACTCTCCAGAGGCTGGTGTGGTGGTTCAAGCAGTAGACTGCCTGCCTAGCAAGCATGAAGCCTTGAGTTCAACCCAGTACCACCAAAAAAAAATTCACATCTGTAATCCCAGCCACTTAGGAGGTGGAGATCAGGAAGGTCACGGTTCAAGGACAGCCTGGGCAAGATCCCATCTCAATCAATAGCTGGGTATAGTGGTAGCCACCTGTCATCCCAGCACCTGCCTAGCAAACACAAGGCCTTGAATTCAACCTCTAGTACCAAACAATGTTTTTTAATTTAAAAAATGGCAAATGTAAGAACTGATAAAAACATCAATATTTCCTTACTTTTGACAATCTTGCATAGAAAAGTCAAGGTACTCTCCAAATTACTAGAATTATTAAGACAGTTCAGCAGGTTACTGTTGCTAAACATTATGAAAGATCCAAAAGAAGATGAAAATAAATGAGATAATTCATCAATTGTAAGGTTCACTGTTTTAAAGAAGTTAGTCTTTCTCAAAACATTCTATTTATACAATATAATTCCACTCATAATTCTAGTAGCTTTTTTATAGAACTTGAAGAGCTTATTCTAAAATTTTACATGGAAGAGCCAAAGGCCAAGAATAACCAAGACAATCTTGAAGAAAACAAGTTGCACGGATTTTCCTCCCAGATACAAAGGTTTTTAATAAAACCACATTGATCAAGACTATTTATTATTGGTGTTGCTATGGAAGAGCAATAGATTGAGGCAGCTGAATACAGTGCCCAGAAACAGACTCCTGCAGAGTGTAGAAATATGTTCTAATGACAAAGGATTCATTGCAGATCAGCAGGAAAAGGATAGAAATAAATGGTGTGGAAAAATCAGTTACCCATATAGAAATGAGAAAAATTATATTCGTATTTCATATAATGTATAAAATAAATTATAAGCGGATTCTGTTCCTTAAGGTAAAAAAGAAAAGTTTTAAAACTTGCAAAAGAATGTATAGAAATATAACCTCCTGATCTTGGGATATGGAAGAATGCTTTCAGCATTAACCAAAAAGTATAAATTATAAAGGAAAGATAAAGTTGTCTACATTAGTATTTAAACTTTTAATGTCAAAAGGCACATAAATACAGTTAAAAATACAAGTCACACATAAAGACAAGATACATATTTACAATATTTACGGGAATTCAAAAAAGTAACTTCCTAAAGAATCAACAACTCACTGAATAAATGGGCAAATGATTCTCAAAAGAAGTACAAATGACCAATAAACACATGAAGCAATGTTCAACATCCTTGGCCATAAAGGAAATGCAAATCAAAACTACATTGAGATTCCATCTTGCCCCAGTCAAAATGGCTAACAATAACACAAACAACAAATGCTGGAGAGGATGTAGGGAAAAGGAACACTTCTACACTGTTGGTGGGATGTAAGTTACTGTAATCACTATGGAAAGCAATATGGAAGTCCTTCAGGAAACTGTCCAGCGATACCACTCCCAGGCATATATCTGAGGGAAAGTGCTCCAGGATATTTTTATAGAGCCACTTGCACACCCATGTTCATTGTAGGATTGTAGGACTATTTATAATACCCAAACTTTGGAAGCAGCCCACATGCTCCAGGACTGATGAATGGATTAAGAAACTGTGGTATATATATATATATATATATACACGATGGAGTTTTATTCAGCCATTAAAAAGAATGAAATTATGTTTTTCCAGGTAAATGGATGGAACTGGAGAATTTCACATTAAACAAAGTAAGCCAGGCTCAAAAAGTCAAAGGTAGCATGTTTCCCCTCATATGTGGAAGCTATACCTATAAGTTAAATGTATATAGAGAAACATATGTGATCATATATATGTGTATATATAGAAAACACATATACAGTGAGAGAACAAAATTGTATTAGTGAGTCTGAGGGAAGTATGGGAAGTGGGAGAGCTAAAGAAAATGTTAGAGAATGAAAAATATTGAAACAACCCATCTATATATGAATATAATATAATGCACTATACTGTAAATTGTTGAATATGAGATAATTTGATTAAAATATGATATATACAGGCCTGAAGTACTAAGGTGAAACCCCCTTGGACTATCAATATACACTTAAAAAAAAGGAAGGGCAGGAGGGAAAATAGGTCTTTTCCAGGGGTGGGTACCAGTGGGAAGTAGGTGGGAACAAGGAAAGGGGAAATGAGGGTGAATATGGTAGATGTGTTTTGTATCCATACATATGAAAATAGAAGAATGAAGTCTGTAGAAATTGTTCTAAGAAGGAGAGGATGGGGGAAGAGGGATAACAATGAGAAAGTAAATCTAATTAAGATATATTGCAAGCACATATGTAAATATCACAATGTATCCCCCTGTACAACTATTATATGCTAACAAAATAATTTTAAAAATACATACTAGTCAATTATTACTATCAACAACATATAAAGAAATCAATTCTAAAAGGGTAGTCCACTCAGTTGAAAAATGGACAGAAGACATAAACAGAATGAAAACACTTGAGTGGCTAAAATATTTCACAATAAAAACAGGAAGGAAGAAAATAAGGGATACCAAGAGGGAAAATAATTAAGCTGGCTGCATTGTGTAAACCACTTCAAAGGACGGAATAGCAAGAGGAAAGCATTAACTGTTGTAGTGGCTACAAGAATATAAGGGGGTAACAACATCAGACATTCATTTATGCCTTCATTCAGGAATTATTTATGAATAGTTGGGATATTCCAGGCACATTCTGGTGAAACAAGGATGAATGGAACAGATCAGACCTCTACCTTGAAAGAGCTGACATTCTATTGGACATTATAAAGTAACTCTTAACAAGATGTAACAGTCAATTGTAGAAACAAAGGAAAGGAGTAAGTCAGAAATGTCATTGTGGTTTAAATCTGATAAACAAGATGAGATATCACTCATAAAAGAAGGAAAAGGGAGGGAAGCTACTCCTGAGAGAATAATAGGATTAAGTGTTGAGCTCCTAACTGAAGCCAGGAAAGGGGCAAGAGAATGGAGAAGGCCACATCCCTGAGACACACAGAAATGATGAATGCTTACGACTGAGCCTTAATTTGAATGAGAGACCGTATAGCTTATCTTCAAACTCGGGAACTTCTCCTAACAAGTAACATTATAATGCTGCCAAGAAAGGAAAATGAGAGAAGCAAAAGTGTGCAGAAGTAACAACACAAACCCAGAATCAAATACACTATTCCCCTGGTAAATAACCATGGCCCCCCACCCACACTATGAACAAGGTATCTCTACAAAAATTTTAAGCCTGTAGTGCAGTGAGGGTAACCATAGCAACAACAAAGCACAAACCAATCCCAGTTCCTAACTAGATTAACAGAAGGCCATGAACTTGATAAATAGCTAGCAAAAAGGAAAGTACACTCATTTCCATAGAGAAAAGCTATTTACTTAAATTTGTACTGTCCTAGACAACATGCCCAGCTGTGAAGAAATACTGCAAGGCATGTGAAGTAGACAAGAAAAAGCGACACATACATGAGAGATTGAATAATCATTAGAACCACACTCAGATAAGACAAAAATGTTGGAACTATCTGACTGGGTATTTAAAATACCTATGATTAATATGTTGAAGATTCTAGTAGAAAAAATAAACATGCACAGGTGAGTGGGTAATACAGCAGAGAAAACTATGGAAAATAATAAAACTGAAATACTAGAAATGAAAAACAGGGATAAAGAAGGCTGGGCTCAGCAGTATAATTGAGATAGTCAAGGAAAGAATCAGGGAACTTAAAGATACATCAACAGACATTACACAGAAACACAAACAGGAAAAAAGCAGGATAGATACCCGAAAAGTATGGGGCCATATATTTTATCATATGTGTAATTAGAATCCAAGAATTGGCCAAGAATTTTCCAAAATTAATAACTGATTACTGATTTCAAAGTACAGAACCCCAAACAGAATAAGAAATAACAAAACAAATCCTGAGCATGGCATATTTAAAGTATTGAAAACAAAAGATAAGAGTCTAGAAGGAAGCCATAGGAAAAAAACATTGCATATGCAGAAACCAAGACAAAAATTATAGCAGACTTCTTATCAGAAAACCTCTATCACAAAAGGTATTTTTGCTCACTTCAGTTCAGCACATTTTTAATTTTGGAAGTGAATAATTCAGCATCTTTTCCCCCACATTTTTGTTGATGTGTATTGTGCAATGTGGAGGGTTTCATTGTGATGTTTCCATACGCGCATATAACGAACTTTGATCTAATTCACCCCATCCATCACTTATCCCCTCTCCCTCATCCCCTTTATTTCTTTGCAATTGTAGTGGGTTTCATTACAACCTTTTCATACATGCATAAAATGTACTCAAATCATATTCTATCCCCTTGCCCTCTCCTACCCCCCTCTCCGCTCCCCCTGAGTCCCCCCAAATAGTCTGCCTTCTATGTTCATGTCTGTGTTTTTGCTTTAGATCAACTCAGGAGTATCTTGCCCATTAGTTAATAATATAAGTAGGAAGAAATTGTATGTTCTATTTCCCTAGTGTCATTTAAAACATTTTCGTAATAAAACATAGAGGTAGATTATGGCCTAAAATGCAGAATTTGTGTGAACTTTTGCGATCAGCAAAAAAAGCATAATTAACACTTGTGCTATGCACTCATCCCCTCACATCCCACTATCCCCTCCAGGTATGGTTTCTTGAATGGAAATCTTTAGGAAGTTCTGTTGTAAGGCTCATCAGAATCTTCAGTCCACATTTCATTAAGCAACTTTTATGCGTCAGACACCCTGTTTGATACTGGACAAACATACTGTTTGTTTTGTTTTTTGAGACAAGGTCTTGCTATGTAGACCAGGTTGGCCTCAAACTCATAATCCTTTGGCTTCAACCTTCTGAGTACTGTGATTACAGGCATGTGCTGCCACATCTGGCTAATCAGATTTTCTTAGGAGAACATAGTAAGTAGAATATAGGAGATAGACCCAAACTGGTAATGGTTTGGTATGATTTAATGCGTGGATTAGGGAATTGTGGGATTACCAAGAAGGAAGATACCAGAAGGTTAAATACTCTTGAAATATCTAACATAATGCTTAACATCAGAGCTGCGTTCAGATGATTAAGTGTTTGTCAGAAGATGCAGAGGGGGAAAGAGGGAAAGCAAATTTCAGGTCTGGAGAAAAAGTTGTATAAGAGCAAGGAGACATAAAGGACGTGTAGTGTAGCAAGACTTTCAAGGTGAGGAATATTTGGGGCAAATGACAAAGGGTTTTAAATATCATACTACATTGTATAGACTTTATTATATGTGAATCAAGAGAAGTTTTTTATTGGAGGGGTAAGAGAGGACTATAATAACACCAAGACTCTTCTAGGTTCAGGTCATAAAACAGCATCTCATTTGATGTTTTAGTTTGCACCTCACCCCCACCCTGTCACCCCAAACCAACTTTAATCAAGGATTGGGCTCAGGTAAGTAATTTGGAGAGTATGTTAGTCATCTTTCCTTCATTATGACAAAATACCTGAGAGAATCAACTTTATAAAAGGAAGGGTTTGTTTTGATTCGTGGTTTCAGTCCATGGTCAGTTGGCTTTGGACCTTCAGGGCCTGTGGTGAGGCAGAACATCATGGCAGAGAGTACATGGTGGAGCAAAGTTGCTCAATTAATGGTGGCCAGGAGGCAATGGGAGAGGTGGGAAGGGGCCTGGGTCCCAGTAGTCCCTTCTAGGGCACAATACCCAATGATCCAACGAGGCCCCACCTCACAAAAGTTCCACCACTTCCCCATAGCACCATGAGCTGGTGACCAAACCTTTAACACTTGGACCTTTTGAGGACATTGCACATCCAAACTATCCCTGATAATCCCAGAAAACACAATGAGAAAGTGAGGAAGTGATTCAGAGAAGGGAGAGAACCAGCAAAAGATTTGCTAATGAGCTGGATATACCACTGGACAACTGAGCTGAAATCCTGAGAATTTTCTGAGAGACTATTTAGAAAAATGCTGTTCACAATAGAGTATTATTGAGCTATAAAGAAGAATAAAATTATGTTGCTTGCACGAAAATCGATAGACCTGGAGATCATCACATTAGCTAAAATAAGCCAGGCTCGGAAAGGTAAATATTGCATGTTCTCTCTCATATGTGAAATCTAGACCTAAACACTGACATGAATGTAAAAGGGGGAACTGAATGTCTGAGGGAAACTGGTGGGAGAGGAACGGGAAAGGGGGAAAGGTGAGAATTATGGGGATGAATGTTATCAAAGTACTTTATAGAATAATGAAACCCACTAAAAACTGTTAAAACTCAGGGGAGGAGGAGAGTGGACTGGAAAGATTAATAAAAGGGATGAATTTAATCAAAGTACAATATATGCATGTATGGAAATACCACAACAAAATTCCTTTGTAGAATTGATACACTCTCATAAAATTTTTTAAAAAGAAAAGTGCTGTCTCATAGAATAAAATGCAAGCCACATATGTAATTTAAATTTTTCTATTTAAAAAAATTTCAGGCCACATCTAAAAAGTGCAAGGGAATTGGCAAAACTGACGATAATGTATTTCATGTATCTGTCTATCTTTCTATCTATCTATCTGAAACATTTTATCATTTAAAAGTAATGAGATATTTTACATTGTTTTTTTCAATCTGGTGTGTATGTTATATTTACAACACATCTCAAATCTGACTAGCTATGTTTCAAGCAGTCAGTAGCCACAGTGGCTAGTGACTGCTGTTTTGAACAGTGTAGGTTTAAGACATACTTCAAAATGGTCACTCTGAAGGTCAAGAAAGCTCCAATATTTACCCATCCACTTCTGTCCCACATTGATTAAGGGGCATTCCTGAGGCATGAACACTGTAGTACTTCTGCACTTCTCAAGTGCTAGTCAAATTAATCAGAGTGGCTGGGCACCTTTGCACATACCCATATCCCAGCTACTCAGGGGACAGAGGTAGGAGGATCACTGCCTGGGGCCAGCCCAGACAAAAGTTAGCATGACCCTACTTGAGAAACAAACTAAAAGCGAAAGAACTGAGGGTGTGAATCAAATGGTACCGTGCTTGCCTGCCTATCAAAGGCCCTGAGTTCAATCCCCAGTACTACACCCCCCCACACCAAAAAAAAGTGGTAAAACAACACTCTCAGGCAGAAAGATGCAGAGATACTGTATGGAAGGAACTTTCTGGGGGCACAAGGGATAGGGTTAGGCATGGACAACATCTGTGTACTTGAGCTTTTCTGTAATTCCGAACTCCTTTCTCTACAAGCTCACATGACAGTTTCAGTGATGTCTTATATTCATTTGTGACTGTGCCTCAACTGGAATTTGTGTTTATCACTTCCACTTTGTTTCTCTGTCCTTGCTCCCAAAGACTTACATCATCTGTTTCCTGTCTGACCAGCTAAGGGTTTAGAGGTGAATTGATCTTTCCTCAAGTATTTCATTTTGTAGGGACATATAATTTTATATGAGGTCTTCCAAATAAGATACTCACATATGCCATGTTTTAAGACCTTCATCTCACAAAGAAAGAGTCAGTTAAGTTGGCTTTGGCCCTGACAGTAACCCGGTAGAGCTCAGAAAATTAAAAAAGGAGGTGCAGTGGCTAATCTGGTCCTCTCTTTGTGCCTGAGGCACTAATTTCCCCAGTTTCTAGGAGTGCTGGCTGCTTCTGACTCACAGCTGAGTCCCTCCCCAGGCCCTTCCCTTAGCTGATGGCTGCTGCCTCCCCAAAGATCACAGAGCTCCCTGGGCAAAACCTATATCCAGTGATTGGTTGGGATGGAGGTACGGGAGGGGGTTCATATAAAGGCCCGTTCAATCTACTTCAGTTCATGGCAACTCAGAAAGACCATCCCTGCTCCGGAGCTTCCCATGGGATTGGCTACAACCTTCTGTTATGACTGAATCACAGTCCAACTCCTTCCCCTGTCCAGTCTTGCTTCCCTTGCTGTCTCACAAGGGTTATTCCTAGAGCACTTCCCAATAAACTACCTGCACATAGATCTCAGAGTCTCAAAACCTAAAACTGTTGCCTAGAGAACCTGACTTGTGACAGGAGGGGACTTTACCAATTTCTCTATGTTTTAATGTTCCAGTTGAGTTAAAGTTGAGCAAGCATTGGGAGCATTCCCCAATACCACTCACATTTATGACATTAACTGAAAGTTTGAGGGTCCCTAAGACCACCCTCAGGTTTAATAATTAACTATTAGGACTTACAAAACACTGAAAATTATTATAGTCCTGATTAATTGTACTGAAAGGATCCAAATGCAAATTAACCAAGAGAAGGGATGCATGGGGTAGATTTAGGAAAATTTCATACAGGAAGCTTCCACTTATCTTCTCAGTGGAGTCTTAGACAACGCTACCATTCCTGACAACAATGTGTAGCAGTAACAGACAGTATCGCCAACCAAGGATGCTCATCTGAGCCTTGGTGTCCAGAGTTCTTATTGGGGTTTGGTCACAGGGACTTGATTGTCCACTCACATGGTTAACCTCAAGCTCTAGTCCCTCTTGGGGTCAAGTTGACTACATGAGCCAAAGCCCCCATCATAAATCACATTATTAAACTGTCTAATGTGGCCCCATAACCCCTAGATAAATAAAGACACGTTTATCTGACAGGATATACCAGAAGCTTAGAGTTCCTAGAGTTGGAGGCAAAGGCCAGACTTCTGTTTGGGCAAGGTTAAATTCTTTACTATGTAAGTTATCAGGTGATATTTGCAGGGAAAAAAAATAGAGATTTAAATTTCATATGACTATATTATCTGGAGTCCCTGTCATAATAATGAAGTTATTACAGATACTGTATAACATGTACTCTCATTCCCTTAATGTTTTATAAATATGCCCATTACAATGGTAAAGGAAATAGATCTGAATTTGGCTTGGAAGGGAGCAATGACTAATTCTTCCTCTTCTTATGCTAAACATTAAAATAAAAACAGCAAGAAAATTGGGGGAAAAATAACCTTTTGAAAACCTTTAAAAAATAGTTTTCTGGGCTACATAGCAAATTTGAGGCCAGCCTGGAATACATAGTGAGACCTTGCTTTAAAAAGCCAAAAATCAATAATTTTACCTAGAGAAGGAATGAATTTGTCTAGAAAACAAGTAATGTATTTTCTACTTTATTAAGATATGTCATCAACATTTATTCATTTGTGATGACAAACCCCTCCCTCAACTCCATTTGTGTATGCTGCCTGTGTATCTCTCTGGTATGCTTACCTGGGTATGTGAGTAGCTTGTTACTCAAGATCAGATTTAACATTAAATGATGTGGTGAGACACATCGACATGAGAGACACGATGACACAGTGATTCTAAATGATACCGCAGGATGTTCAGACCATTAGGCTGACCACACCCTCCTAACCTTCTGCCCTATGACCTTTCCTACCATGAGGAAGATGTGCAAAAGCACATCCCTATATTTATAATGTCTAAAAGCAACAATACAAACTCTGAAGTCACCATGGAAACTGCCTCCCACTAGCATTTGCCTTTCAGAGGTTTTTAGAAGCATTTATCCACAACAAATCAGCACAGAAAAAAAATTGAGATAGATGACCCTAATTATGAATACTCATGCCTCCTAGAGGGATTTACCAGTAAACGAAGAGGTTTTCGATTCAAACTTTATTAAACATTTATTTTAAAGAAGACTTAACTTACCTATCTCCCAGAAAAATCCTCCAAAGAGCTCTTAAAATGCAGCTTTTATAAGTGCTTGGTATTACATATTTTATAAATGTTCATTTCTGAGGGGTGGTGCTGGGGGATTGAACTTAGGGCCTCGAGCTTGCTAGACAGGTGTTCTACCACTTAAGCAACTCTGCCAGCCCTCCTTGTGTTGGTCAGTTTTGAGATAGGGTCTCACATTATACCCAGGCTAACCTGCACCACCATCCTTTTGTTTGTGCTTTGCCACATATCTGGACAACAGTGTGCCCAGCTTTTGGTTCAGATGGGGTCTTGCAACCCTTTTGCCTGGGCTGGCCTTGAAACATGATTCTCCTGATCTCTGCCTCCTGAGTAATTTAGGATTACATGTTTGAGTCACTGTGCCTGGCATAAATATCCATATTTTAAAGCAACATGTATTTGTGTTTTCTTTTTGAAATTTGTTTTATTGGTAAATTTGATATTTTTATGAGGCAAATAGATTGTCAGGAACAGAGAGCTACATCATAACATGGCACTTTAGAAAATGCAAGTTCCACACAACAGAATTTGCCTTTTATCAAGAACCAAGCAGGTTGGTACATTTAGGGTCGGCCTACTGAAGAGTGCCAGCCTGTGGAAGGAAGGTAAGGAGGAGGATTAAGAAAAAGTAGGTGTTTGCTGAAGTTGCTGTATCAGAGTTGGAGATCCTCTTTGCAAATTCACAAAAGTAAAAATAATTCAGGGTAAGGCATATGTAAGATTTAGATAAGACCTACTACTTCCAGTAGCCAATAGACTTTAGGAAATCTCAGTACATATCAGGAATCAAAGCTGGGTTGAATTTCCACCTGGAGTTTTTCTACTTTCTTCAGCAGTAATTAATCTCCAGCATTCATGTTCCTAAAGCATGTCATACCTCTCCTAAACCACCTGAAAATTCACTTTAGGTTACAGTTTTTTTTTGTGCCTCTCTCTGGTACAAAAAATAGACTAGCTCTTTTTTTTGTCTCATAACCCCTTGCACAGTTCCTTGTACATAATGGGAACCTGTACATTTTTGGGAAATGAAGTAAAAAATCCATCCTAGCTCTACTTAGTTCAAGCTTAAGTCCAGTATATTTTTTAGTTCACAGGACAGCTCTTCTTAATTCCTTAAATGTTTCCATGACACAGTAACCAGAAAGTGATCTGCTCAATGGGAAAACTCACTGATTAACTTTGTAATTTGCTGTTTTTTCTCAAGAACATCTAATATGGAAAGCAAAACACTTTCCTGTGTGGAGTATTTGGCAAAAGATAACATACATGCAAGCACGGTAAAAATCAAGGAGGAAATTTACACCTTTTCCTGCTAGAATTGTCTGTTAGAATATTCATCAGTGAGACAGAGAAAACAATGACCTTTCAGTTAATTTGAATTCATGAATCTTTTCCAGATCATAGATGGATTCTGAAAGTATGACAGCCTAGAAATTGTCCACCAATTTATTTCACCTGGATGATCACCATGAGGCTACATATGATAGCAGTCAATAAAATAGCCTGAAGAAGGAAATATAGAGCAAATGCTAATTTTTCAGCTCAGTAAACATTTCCTGATTACATATTTCTGTACAGATTGCTGAGTTGGATAATGTGCCATGGAGGAATCAAAGATGTATCAAATAATCAGTCACTATTACTTATTAAGTACCAGCTAGAGGCCATTGTCTTTATTTCTACTTTCCATAGCAACCCTACAACATAGATATCATAGCCCCAACTTATCAGGAGAATGGAGGCTCAAGGAAGTTAGGTAACTTTTCCTAAATTACATATAGCGAGCAAACAATAGAAACAGGATTTGAGCACTGGTCGGACTCTAGATTTCATTTTATTCCCATGAATCAAAGGCTCTTTTTGCAAGGAGTGCTAGGTACCTTGAACATGATTTACATCAGTAGATACTAAATTAATAGCCGCTATAAAACAACATATTCTCTGATCAACCAGGTTATAAGTTACTGGACAGCATAGATCATATCATGATTCTGTAAATTTCCTTTATGTGCTGAGTACATAAAAAGACCTTTAATGTATAATTAGTGGCTTGAAAAATTTTCCTAACCATGATTTCTGGGGAATAAGCCAGATAATACTTCACCATTAAAGGCCAAAAAAAGGAAGGAAAAAATGTATATCATGATATATTAATTGAGCATCCACTCTAATCTGATGTATAGAATCTCATTTAATTCCTAAAAGCCTACAAAGCAGGTGTTTTTTTACTTTGTTTTTTTTTTGTTGGGACTGGGGTTTGAACTCAGGGCATCATGTTTATAAGGTAGGTGTTCTACTGCTTGAGCCATACCTCCAGGCTTTTTTGCTCTGGTTATTTTTTGGAAATGGAAGTCTCTTTGTGCCCAATCTAGCCACGAAACTCAATTCTCCTGATCTCAGGCTCCTAAATAGCTAGGATTACAGGTGTAAGCCACCAGCCCCCCAGCTCAAAGCAGGTCTTATTATTCCCAATTTGTAAAAGAGGAAGCAGAGGTTTGAAAAATGATCTGGCCCAAGATCATAGAACCAGTAGTTGATGAAGTAAGAATTCAAACTTAGTTCTCTCTGACCCAAGTTCATGCTCTTAACTCTTTCATTATCTCTTCTGTTCTAAGACCTCCATAGATTGTAAGATATAGCATTGATTTATGAAGAGATTTTCAAAGAAATAAGGAACACTACCTCACTAAATTAATAGGTTGATTGAAAAATGTATACCAATTTCTGAATGGGAAAATGGGTGTCTCAAGATGTACATTATACTGGTAATACATTTTAGAGTTTCCTTTGAATGCTGATGTCAAAAAGACAAAGAAAACTTCTTGAGTATGGTATTAGTGACATTTAGCAAAGTGCTTTCAAAAAATTCTAAGCATTCAGTACATAACTCTTTTGAATTAAAGTCTTCCTGTACTTCTGTGAATGAGTAACACCAGCCACATGACCCTTCTCAAAGGGTTCAAACTGATCTGAACATTTGTCAAAATAATTTTAATGGATTTCATACGTTTTATATTCTCATATAGTTTTTTTCTTCTTCCTTCCTTCCCCTCTCCCTCTCTCCCTCCCTTCCTTCCTTCCTTTTTTTCCTTTGAATACCTTCAAGAAATTCTTTAAAAAGAATTGTTCTCCCCAATCTTGGAAGCATCCCTTCCCATTTCCATTACTGTGCTACCCATTTTATTTTTATGACAGATATTACTTATCTCTTACCTAGTTGATAACCCAAATGTAGCCCACAAAAACCCTGCTCCTAACTTTAGTAGAGTCCTGGTAGGATCTGTAGGTCTGTAGGAATTAAGTGGGATTTCCCACCATCTTGTTTTTACTCCTTGTACTGTCTCCACCCTCCCCAAAAATAAAAGCCCTCTATTCTCCTGGCCCCTGGAATGTGTAAAGTGGTCAGACCTAATGTTTCCCTTAGTTGTGAATTGGAAGTAAAAATAGATCTCTGTGACAGTGGTTATTGGATGACTTGCGCAAAAATATCCAGTCTCTCAGGGTGGTATGGGCCAAGGTTTCTGGTTTCCTGGTGTGAGAAAATGTGCTTGGTGCCAAAGAGTATGTTGCAAACCACCATACAATATTGTTTCCCTTAAATTTGAATAGATCTGTAGTAAAGCCCACCGTGTCAACAATTTACAGTTGGCTTCAAGGCTCCCTCCTATTATACAGCTACCACCTTCAGAACTTTTCAAGTCCCAGTTCCTTTCCCCTTTGTTTAAGAGCAACATTAAATACTATTTACTTAGGACTCATGCCACATCCTTGTACACACTGTGGACACTTTGCCTTTTGAATTGAGGGTTAGGGTTATAGCTGTGGGCTTTACAGAATTACATTAATTTGCACTCTTTATAAAAGTCCTTATAAATTACTCTGCCCCAATTTTTCTACCCTCCATGTAATCCAAGTAAACTACCTGTCTCCTGTTCATACCCAGAGTTGTAAGATTTTTAAATTGTTCCAAATTTTAGGTTTCTTAAAGTGAAATATTTTTTTTACTAACTGTGTGCACAGTCACACATTGCTTAACAAAGGAGACATGTTCTGAGAATGTGTTGTTAGGTGATTTGTAGTTGTGTGAAGATCGCAGAGTACTTACACAAACCCAGATGGTCTAGTCACTTGATGTGGCCTATTGATACAATCAAGACACACTGTAAGTGGGACATGGTGTTGCACACCATAGTCCCAGCTACTCTAGAGGTCAGGCCACAAGTTTGAGACCATCCTGAGCAACACAGAGAGATCCCATCACAAACAAAAACAATCTAAAAAGATACACCATAAACACAAGATGTGTTTATGTGTGACATGATTGTTTTACTCTAATTTTTTAATAAGTAGGAGGAGTGAACTCTAAAATAATGATTAAAAGTATGCTACAGGATTCCAAGATGGCGACTAGAAGGAGGAAACAAAAAGCATGCTTCCTAAAGTAAAATCTTGGAGAGACACTGGAGAAACAATTTGCAGGAAAAACCACCAAGAACAGGCAAAATTCTGACACCTCCACACCCCCAGCCCATGCATAGGATCCCCACTCCATGGTAAACAGAGAAACCAGGAGGGCTCCCGCACCACCAGATGCCAGCTCCTACCAGATTGAGAGAAGCAGACCACCAGGTGAGCTAAGTGGCACACGATACTCCCACAAACAACCCTGAGCCAGATCAGCATAGCCCCCTGGACAGACTGACCCCTACCCAGGGAAAAAAGAGAAAAAAAAACCCAAACTGAATAAACAATAACAACAACAACAAAAAAAGACATGTAACAAAGAGGAAGTGGTGTCCTGAGTGCTGAAGATGGGGGAGGGGCAATCCCTCACTGAACTGTAAATAAACAAGCTGGCTGGAGAAGGCAGGAGTGGGGACACCCACCCAGCAATCAGGAGCAGGAAAGCTTGTAAAAGTGGCAGTGGGAGGAAAACTCCACTGGAGAGTGGGAAAGGGACACTTCCCACGTGAACTGTAAATAAACACATCGGCCAGAGAAGGCGGGTGTAGCGCCACCTCCACCAGTGTGCTTGGAGAGAGGAAAGCTTGTAGCAGTGGCTGTTGTGCACAGGAGAACTCTAAATAAACAAACCCTGCAGGGCTACATAAGTGTTAAGCTCATTCCTGAGATCTGCAATCAATAAAGCCTCCAGGAACAGCTGGCTGACAGTAGCAGGCAGGTGAGCTGCAGCCTCAGATAGCCATTCACAGAACTGTCTCCAGACCCTTTTTTTTCTCTTCTTTTCATGAGACAATGACTGAACTAGAACTGCATGCTGAAGGTCTAACTGAAACTGTATTGCATTTGAACTTGGGATATTTTGTTTTGTTTTTGTTTTTTTGTTTGTTTTGGTTTTTTTTTTCCCCTTTGATGAGACAACGGCAGAACTACTTCTGAGACACCATCTCCAGGATTGGAGGCTGAGGGACTAACACCAAAATTATTAAGACTGAAACTTTATTACATTTGAACTTGGGGATTTTTTTTAAATCCTCTCTCTGTCTCTCTAATGCCTATTTAGCTTACTGTTGATTAGTACACTATCTCTCCCTGTTTATTTCTTTGGCACTATTTTTTTTTTGTTGTTGTTAGTTTGTTTTGGTTTTTTTAGCTGTTAGTTTTTCTTTCCCTTTTTCTTTACCTTCATTGCTTTCCCTCTCCTCTCACCCTTCCATTCTAGATATCACCATTGTTATTATTACAAGCTAGACAATACTTAATTGCACACAGTACAGGGACAGTAACAATAGCAAGGGCAATGATGGGAAGAAGGAAAAAAGAGGGAAACCAGTTTCCCTCCAGTAATAAATTTGTACAGAAACCAGAGGGAAATGAAGAAAACAGATACACAGATCCAGACTCCAAGAAAACGAAGATAAACTATGCCAAAGAACCCAATGAAGCCCATAAGAACACTCTGAAAGAAGAAATCATGCAAGTAATCAATGGGAATTTTAGAGAAATGATACTGTATATGGTCAACCAAAATGTACAGGAGACACTCTAGAAATTCCTAGACAACAAAAATAGAGAATTTGAGAAAGCACAAGAACCAATAAAAAAAACTATAGAAGTACTGTATAAACACCAAAGTGAAACAAAGAACTCAATAAATAAAGAGATAAATAAACTCAGGACGAAAATAGACAATATTAAAGAAGAAGAAACTCAGGATATGAAAAACCTCAGAAAAAAGAATGAAACAGAATTGCTAAACAAAATGGAAGGCCAATCCACCAGAATAGAACATACAGAAGACAGAATCTCAGAACTTGAAGACAAAATGATAATTAAAGGAAAAACCAAAGAACTATTAGTTAAACAACTCAAGACCTGTGAAAAGAAAATGCAAGAACTCACTGACTCCATCAAAAGACCAAACCTGAGAATCATGGGCATTGAAGAAGGAGAAGAGGTGCAAGCAAAAGGAATGCATATATTCAACAACATAATAACAGAAAATTTCCCAAATCTAGAGAAAGATATTTCCATACAGATGCAAGAGGCCTCTGGAATACCAAACAGACCTGACCAAAATAAAACTACCCCATGGCATATTATCATTAAAACAACAAGTACAGAGACTCAAGAAAGAATATTGATAAGGCTGTAAGAGAGAAAAAACAAATAACATACAAAGGTAAACCCATCAAAATCACAGCAGACTTCTCAACAGAAAAATTAAAAACAAGAAGAGCTTGGGATGAGATCTTCCGGGCACTGAATGAAAATAACTTCAACCCTAGGGTACTCTACCCATCAAAACTATCATTCAAAACAGATGGAGCAATAAATGTCTTCCATGATAAGCAGAAACTAAAACAATATGTGACCACAAAGCCACCACTACAAAAGATTCTTCAAGGGATTCTGCACACAGAAAGTGAATACAACATAACCATGAAAGGGCAGGCAGCACCAAACTACAGGAAAAGAAAAAGCAAGACAGTAGAGAGTAACCTCAATTTAGGTACACACAATCAAACCTTCAAACAACTAAGACAACTAAATGATAAGAATCACCACATACCTATCAGTACTAACGCTTAATGTTAACGGACTTAATTCCCCCATCAAAAGGCACCATTTGATGAACTGGATTAAAAAGGAAGACCCAACAACTTGTTGCTTATAGGAGACCCATCTCACTGATAGAAATAAGCATAGGCTTAGGATGAAAGGCTGGAAGAAGATTTACTAAGCCAATGGCCCCCAAAAACAGGCAGGAGTAGCAATATTTGTCTCTGACAAAGTAGACTTCAAACCTACATTGATCAAACGAGATAAAGAAGGACATTCCATACTAATAAAAGGAGAAACAGACCAAAAGGAAATGACAATTATCAACCTATATGCACCCAATGTCAATGCACCCATTTCATCAAACATACCCTGAAGGACCTAAAAACATATATTAACTCAAACACAGTGGTCATGGGAGACTTTAACACCCAATTATCATCAATAGATATATCATCCAAACAAAAAAATCAATAAAGAAATCCTAGATCTAAAATATACCATAGACCAAATGGACCTAGTTGATGTCTACAGAACATTTCATCCAACCTCTACACAATATACATTCTTCTCAGCAGCCTATGAAACCTTCTCCAAAATAGATCATATCCTAGGGCACAAAGTAAGCCTCAGAAAATATAAGAAAATAGAAATTATACCATACATTCTATCTGATCACAATGCAATAAAACTAGAAATCAAAAACAAAAATAAAGACAAAAAAACATGCAAACAGTGGGAAACTGAAACTCATTGCTTAATGAACAATGGGTCATTGATGAAATAAAAGAGGAAATTAAAAAGTTCCTGGAAGTCATTGAAAATGAAAAAACAACCTACCGGAACCTATGGGACACAGCAAAGGCAGTCCTGAGAGGAAAGTTTATAGCCATGAGTGCATATATTAAAAAGACTGAAAGATCTCAAATCAATGACCTAATGCTACATCTCAAACTCCTAGAAAAACGAGAGCAAGCAAATCCCAAAACAAATAGGAGAGAAATAATAAAAGTAAGAGCTGAAATCAATGAAATAGAAACCAAAAAAACCATACAAAGAATTAATGAAACAAAAAGTTGGTTCTTTGAAAAAATAAACAAGACTGACAGACCCCTGGCAAACCTGACTAAAATGAGGAGAGAAAAAACCCAAATTAGTAAAATCAGGAATGCAAAAAGGGAGATAACAACAAACACCATGGAAGTCCAGGAAATCATCAGAGACTACTTTGAGAACCTATTTTCAAATAAATTTGAAAATCTTAAAGAAATGGTCAGATTTCTAGATACTTATGATCATCCAAAACTGAACCAAGAGGACATTAATCACCTGAATAGATCTATAACACAAAATGAAATTGAAGCAGCAATCGAGAGTCTCCCTAAAAAGAAAAGTCCAGGACCTGATGGATTCTCTGCTGAATTCTATCAGACTTTTAAAGAAGAACTGATACCAACCCTCCTTAAACTGTTCCATGAAATAGAAAGGGAAGGAAACTATGTAACACATTTTATGAAGCCAGTATAACAATTATCCCAAAACCAGGCAAAGACACCTCCAAAAAGGAGAACTATAGGCCAATCTCCTTAATGAACATTGATACAAAAATCCTCAACAAAATAATGGCAAACCTAATTCAACAACACATCAAAAAGATCATTCACCACGACCAAGTAGGCTTCATCCCAGGAATGCAGGGGTGATTCAACATATGAAAATCAATAAATGTAATAAACCACATTAACAGAAGCAAAGACAAAAACCACTTGATCATCTCAATAGATGCAGAAAAAGCCTTTGATTAGATCCAACACCATTTCATGATAAAAGCTCTAAGAAAACTAGGAATAGAAGGAAAGTACATCAACATTATAAAAGCTATCTATGACAAACCTACAGCCAGCATTATACTTAATGGTAAAAAACTGAAACCATTCCCTCTAAAATCAGGAACTAGACAAGGATGCCCACTATCTCCACTCTTATTCAACATAGTACTGGAATTCCTAGCCAGAGCAATTAGGCTTCAAACTATTTTACAAAGCAATAGCAATAAAAACAGCATGGTACTGGCATAAAAACAGACATGAAGACCAGTGGAACAGAATAGAGGACCCGGATATGATGCCACACTACTGTAACCAACTTGTCTTTGACAAAGGCACTAAAAATATACAATGGAGAAAAGACAGCCTCTTCAACAAAAACTGCTGGGAAAACTGGTTAGCAGTCTGCAAAAAACTGAAACTAGATCCATGTTTATCACCCTATACCTATATTAACTCAAAATGGATCAAGGATCTTAATATCAAACCCCAAACTCTAAAGTTGGTACAGGAAAGAGTAGGAAATACTTTGGAACTAATAGGTATAGGCAAGAACTTTCTCAACGAAACCCCAGCAGCACAGCAACTAAGAGATAGCATACATAAATGGGACTTCATAAAACTAAAAGGTTTCTGCTCAACAAAAGAAATGGTCTCTAAACTGAAGAGACAACCCACAGAGTGGGAGAAAATATTTGCCAGCTACACATCAGACAAAGGACTGATAACCAGAATATATAGGGAACTCAAAAAACTAAATTCTCCCAAAATTAATGAAACAGTAGAGAAATGGACAAGTGAACTAAACAGAACTTTCTCAAAAGAAGAAAATCAAATGGCCAAAAGACACATGAAAAAATGCTCGCCATCCCTAGCAATCAAGGAAATGCAAATTAAAACCACACTAAGATTCTAACTCACCCCTGTTAGAACAGCCATCACTAGGAACACCACTAACAACAGGTGTTGGTGAGGATGCGGGGAAAAAGGAACCGTCTTACACTGCTGGTGGGAATGTAAACTAGTGCAACCACTTGGAAAAAAATTTGGAGGCTTCTTTAAAATCCAAACGTAGATCTCCATATGATCCAAGCAATACCACTCTTGGGGATATACCCAAAAGAATGTGACTCAGGTTACTCAAGAGGCACCTGCACACCCATGTTTATTGTAGCACTATTCACAATAGCCAAGTTATGGAAACAGCCAAGATGCCCCACTACTGACAAATGGATTAAGAAAATGTGGTATTTTTACACAATGGAATTTATGCAGCCATAAAGAAGAATGAAATCTTATTGTTCCCAAGTAAATGGATGGAACTGGAAAACATCATTCCGAGTGAGGTTAGCCTAGCCCAAAAGACCAAAAATCGTATGTTCTCCCTCATATGCAGACATTAGATCAAGGGCAAACACAACAAGGGGATTGAACTTTGATCACATGATGAAGGGAGAGCACACAAGGGAGGTATGAGGATAGGTAAGAAACCCAAAAAAGTAGATAGCATTTTTTGCTCTCAATGCAGAGAAACTAATGCAGATACTTTAAAGCAACTGAGGCCAATAGGAGAAGGGGACCAGGAACTAGAGAAAAGGTTAGTTCGAGAAGAATTAACTTAGAAGGTAACACACATGTACAGGAAATCAATGCAAGTCAACTCCCTGTATAGCTATCCTTATCTCAACTAGCAAAAACCCTTGTTCCTTCCTATTATTGCTCATACTCTCTCTTCAACAAAATTAGAGATAAGGGCAAAATAGTTTCTTCGTGGTAGCGAGGGATTAGTGGAAGAGAGGGAGGGGGCGGGGGAAGGGGGGAGAAATGACCCAAACATTGTATGCACATATGAATAAAATAAAAAAATAAATAAGTAAAATAAAAGAAAAGTATGCTACAGTAAATACATAAACCAGTACCAATTACTTATCATTATCAAGCACATGATTTTTGTGCTATACTTTGATGTGTCTGGCAGCACAGTAAGTTTGTTTACACTAGCATCACTACAGACACATGAATAGTACATTTCGATGTGCTATTCCTGAATTTTTTAGCTCCATTTTAATCTAATGGTACCATCTTCATGTTATGCAGTTCATCATTGACTGAGATATCAGCATGACCATATAGAACATCTCATAGCATTCAGATTCCCTATGTGAAAAAAATCACTCTATACAGAGAAAATTTCATTCTGTTGCAGCAAAAACTTCCTGGCTCCATAACGCAGGTGAGAGGGTCAGATGAGATGGAAGCTCTGCTCATGGAAATGAACTTTCTGGCTAAGAAAAACCTGGCATCCAGTCAAGCTAGGGGTTGAGATCCAGGTCTCTCTGATATTTCTGGTACCAAAAGGCATACGAGAGACTAAAGCAAACCTTTTAGGATGTCACTAAAAAGAAGGGAAAGATTTCAGATTATCTTGACATGAAGACATTGGCAAATCCTTTCAGCAAAGAACAAACATAAAACCAGACAAAGTGCACAAAACACTGTTTTAGGGCTTTGGAATTGGCCAAGGGTAGAGAAGAAGTTGAGACGCATTTCCTTTTGAGAAATTACTTGAGCTTCAGGTAAGAACAGTGGGAGCCTGTGGCTCTCGATCATTGGGCTGTTCACGTTACCTGCTCCCCAGCTTTATTGATAAGAACAGTGAGACCAGCCATGAACACTAGCAGGTTTGCTGCTAGAGGGAAGGCGTTGGGGGAGGAAAATACATGCATTAATCAATTTAAAGTAACAAATGTGACAGGAAAGAAACGAGGAAAACCCAGAGCTTTCCTGGCAGGAGGGTGCAGTCCTGGTTGGAGTGAGTGACAAGCAAACCAAAAGTGTGACAAGGAGATTCTGGAAATGAGAGAGCCATAGAAGGGCTGAGATAAGCTCTCCACTAACTAAATGTCTCAAAAACTACATGCAGGCACAGAGGAAGCCACACTACAGAAGAAGCAACTCAAAATAGGTCACAGACTTAAATGTAGGAGTTTATTCTAAACAACTGTTTGGAGCTACTCTTTGTGATCCTAGGAAAAGATTTCTGAGTAATGATGCCAAAGCCATGCTCCATAAATTAAAATATAAAAATGATACATTGGCTGGGCATGGTGGTTCATGCCTACAATCACAGCACTGAGACAGGAAGATTGTAAGTTCTAGGCCAGCCTGGGTTACATAGCAAGACCCTGTCACAAAAAAAAAAAAGATAAATTCACCTGTGTCAAAATTAAAAACTTTTATCCTTCAAATAAAAATGAAGCCACACACTTAATGAAAAAATTGTCAGGTCACATGTCTGATAAATAGCTTATATCCAGAATATATAAAGAACTCTTTGGTCTCAATAATATAAAACAAACAACCCAGAAAACGTAAGGAAAATATTTTAACAGCCACTCTAATGAAGATTATATACAAATGCCTAATAAGCATATGAAAAGTTTGTATTATCAATCAGTATTTTTATTATATTATCAATTAAAGTACTATATTGTCACTATTTTTTTATCAAAAAACATTTTTGATGCAAAATACAATTTTTGTACTATCAAAGTATTGGAAAGGTATGGAGAAATTCCCACTCTAACGCATCATTAACAGGAACATAAAATGTACAACTACTTTGGAAAATAGTTTGACAGTTTCTTACTGTGCGATCCAGCAATTCCATTCCTAGGAATCTACTCAAGTGAAATGAAAACATGTGTCTGCATGGAGAGTTGTATGTGAATGTTCATAGCAGCATTTCCCATTCTAGTGTAAAACAAGGAACAACCTAACTGTCCATCAGCTGATGATTGGATAAACAAAGTGTAGTATATCCATACAGTGATTATGCTACTCAGTAATAAGAAAGAATAAACTGAATAAATTATTGATAGGTATAACAATGTGGATGAACTTCAAAAACATTATGCTAAGCAATAAAAGCCATATGCAAAAAGTACATATTTTATGATTCTATTTATATGAAATTTGTAAATAAAGATGCGACTATAAAGATTAAAAGAGAGGAGTGCTGGCTTGGGGCTGGAGGTTTATGTGATAGTGGACTGAAAATTACTATCAGGGAACTTTCTAGAATAAAGGAATTATTCTAAGATTGGATTGTAATGATGCTTGCACCACTGAGTTAAATTACTACAGACCAGCAAATTGTACATTTATATTAGGAGAATTTTATGTATGTAAATTATGACTTAATAAACTTGTTAAACAACTAAAGAAACTTCAGAATAATATGGAAAACTAAAAGATAACAGCCAATATCAAATATTCACAGCTAATAATACAAGACAGAGGAAATCTAAAGTTTGTCATCAAAGATGGGCATGGACTCATTCCCTATCAGGGATGAATGGACCAGGGCACCCTAGTACAAATGCCCAGTGTGTCCTCACAAGTGGTCAATGCATATCTACCTCCAATTTCCTACTTGACCTGATTCCTTATCAGATGGGTATTAGTATATCTTCTCTTCAGAACTAATATGGATCTTCAAAGATCATAAGAAGCATATATTTTTTTGGTGGCACTGGAGTTTGAACTCAGGGCCTCATACTTGCTAGGCAGGTGCTCTTACTGCTTGAGCCACTCCAGCAGCTCAAGAAGTATACCTTAAAATCACATGGTTAAGGGGAAAGGGCAAAACTTCCAGTAAGGGAAATGAACCAAGGATCTATGAGAAAGAATCACACTTTCAGCCACAATAAACACAAAGAAACACCAGATAAAATATGATAAAATGTCAAAAAAGTAAATAGGTGCCTAAACAGAATAATACAAAAATGTAACTCAAGATGTCAGAAACAAAAGGGAATTTAAAACCATAACAGTAACTTAGGATAAACTGGAATGGCAAACTGTCACCTAGCAACAATATAAAGCTTCAGGGCTAGGCACGCAATTCACCTGCTAAGCAGTCACTCTACCACTTGAGCCACACCTCCAGCCGTTTCTGCTTTAGGTTATTTTTCAGATAGGGTCTCACATTTGCCCTGAATCATTGGAACTACAATCCTCCCCACTTATACTTTCTATGTAGCTTAGGATTGCAGGTGTGAACCACCATGCTTAACTTTTTTGTTGAGATGGGGGGTCTCACTAACTTTTTGCCTGGGCTGGACTTGAACTATGATCCTCCTGATCTCTGTCTATCCAGTAGCTGGGATCACAGGAGTGATCCACCACACCCGGGTGGAAAACAATATATTCTTATCTCATACCACTGACAAAAAATAAATCTCAAATGGATATACCTGAATGTGGAAATCAGAATTTTGAAATTATTAGAAAATACTTAGGAAACTATCTGCATGTCCTCAGTATAGGTTATAAAAAGCACAACTCACAAAGAGAAATATTGATAAATTGGACTACATTAAAATTTAAAACTTTAGTATAAAGAACACATCATGAATGATATTAAAATTTGAACAGTCACTTGGGAGAATACATTTTCTTTTTTAATTTTAATTTTATTTTATCATTTTTACATTTACTCACATGTGAATACATTGTTCAGGCCACCTCCCTTCTCCCCCCTCTTTCTGGGCAGAACCTGTTCTGCCCTCTTCTCCAATTTTGTTGAAGACAAAACATAAGAGATAATAAGAAAGACATAGTGTGTTTGCTAGCTTGAGATAAAGATAGCTGTACAGAGAGATTCCTAGCATTGCTTCCATGCACCTGTGTATTACAACCCACATTGGTTCATCTCTACCAGACCTCTTCACTACTTCCTGGTCCCCTTCCCATAGTGGCCTCTGCCAGTTTAAGATTACTTTATTAGCTCCTCTACAGTGAGCATATCAACCACATTTAAGTTTTAGGTTTCCTTTCCTTTCCCTATTCATCCCATGCATGTTCTCCCCTTACTGTGTGACCCATGTCCAATAATATTACTGTATTTGTTTTAGATCTATAATCCGCGTATGAGGGAGAACGTGTGATTTTTGGTCTTCTGAGCCTGGCTAACTTCGCTTAAGACGATGTTCTTCAGTTCCATCCATTTACTTGCGAATGATAAGATTTCATTTTCTTCATGGCTGCATAAAATTCCATTGTGTATAAATACCACATTTTCTTAATCCATTCGTCAGTAGTGGGGCATCTTGGCTGTTTCCATAATTTGGCTATTGTGAATAGTGCTGCAGTAAACATGGGTGTGCAGATGCCTCTGGAGTAACCTGAGCCACATTCCTTTGGGTATATCCCTGGGAGTGGTATTGCTGGATCATATGGCAGATCTATTCTTAGTTTTTTATGAAGCCTCCATATTGTTTTCCAGAGTGGTTGCACTAGCTTGCATTCCCACCAGCAGTGGATTAGGGTTCCTTTTTCCCCACATGCTCGCCAACATTTGTTGTTGGTGGTGTTCTTGATGATAGCTATTCTAGCTGGGGTGAAGTGGAATCTTAGTGTGGTTTTGATTTGCATTTCCTTTATGGCCAGGGATGGTGAGCATTTTTTCATGTGTTTTTTGACCATTTGGATTTCTTCCTTTGAAAAAGTTCTGTTTAGTTCAGTTGCCCATTTATTTGTTGGTTCATTGATTTTTTGAGCTCCCTGTATATTCTGGTTATCAGAATATAGGAGAATATATTTTCAATGCACATAAAATTATCACATCATTGGTGTCTGGAATACATAAAGGTTCTCTATTGATTAAAAGTAGACAAATCAGAAAAAATAGGTAAATGATATGAACAGACAATTCATGGAAGAGAGTGCACAAATAGTCAATCAACATATAAAAAAGAGACCCAACCTCACAAGGAATCAGTAAAATGCAAAAAAAGACAAAATTAGATTCTATTTCACACTTATCAGATCAATAAAAAATAAGTCAGAAGATACAAACTGTTGATGGATCTCTGAAAAGCTAGGACTATTCAACTCTGATAAGAGAAGTATAAGTAGGAGTGAGTGCAATTTGGTACTACTAGTAAGGTTGAAAATGTACATACTTAGCAATTCCTCTTTAAGGTCCCATGTGCTCAAGGGGACATGTGTTGTGTGTTTCAGGACTGCTGTCATCGCAAAAACTAGTAACAAATCAATGCCCATCAAATAGGAATACATTCATAGAATGAAGTACTATACAGCTATTATAAATAAACCTACTCTCTACCTGAAATCTATTGAAATAAAAAAGCAAATTGTACAATTTTTTGAATGGTATGACACCATGTATGCAAATTCACATAAAAATTTTCGTGAAGCACTCAGTGAATACACAAGGGATGAAATTATAAAAAGACAAGCTACAAAGACCCTCATAAAATTCAGGATGGTAAAAAGAGAAATGTAAATGGTGCTGAAGAAGCAGCACAAAGACATCGTCAACAACTGTAGCTATAATTTTTTTCGTGGATTTAAAAATAACTGAAGCAAATGATAAAATTCAATTATGTGGTTTTTGTACTTCAGTGCCTGTTACATTATTCTCTGTACTTTGCCTGAACTAAAAAAATTTGTTCCAATAACAAAAGGAAGAAAAATATATTCCATGAGGTAAACAGAGTTAGGAGATGTGCACTTATTCATACTCACTTACTGGAGGTCCTTCATCCACATAGAAGTTTGAAATGACCCTGCACATGACATAGAATTGCTATGCAGAGACTATTTGAGGAAGACTTGTTGGGCCTAAAGATTCTATAATAAGCAAGGTAGTTCACACCTATAATCTTAGCTATTTGGGAGGCAGCGATCAGGAGGATCTCAGTTCAATGCCAGCCTGGGCAAAAAGCTAACAAGGTCTCATCTCAACCAATAAAAGCTGGGTATGGGGCCACATGCCTGTCATCCCAGCTATGCAGGAAGCTTAAATAGGAGGATCAAGACCGAGGTGAACCTGGGCATAAACAAGAGACCCTATCTCAAAACTAAAGCAGAAAGGGCTGGAAGGTGTGGCTCAAATGATAGAGCGCCTGCCTAGCAAGCATAAAGCCCTGAGTTCAAATCCTAGAAACACAAAAAATGGTTCTAGGATGTTATGTGAAGAAATATACTATATGATATAGGATATTTATGATGCATATGATAAATGCACCTCTTGAATTTTTTAGTCAACACATAATAATTGTATATGTTTTGGGGGTGTCATGTGGCAATTTGATATATATATATATATACAATGTATATTGACCAAATCAGGATAATTAGCATTTCCATGTCCTCAAACATTTATCATCTTTTATGTTGGGAACTTTCTAGGTTCTCTCTTCCAGTTATTTTGAGACATACTATAAATTAGTGTAATCTCTAGTCACTCTGCTGTGCCATAGAACACTAGAGCTTATTCCTCCAGCTAACTGCACTTGGCACCCATGTCCAGTTACTCTTCATCCCCCTTCCCTACGAATATGTTTCTTTCCATTGCTAAACATATTTGCAGAACAAACTCTTTCCTAAAACTGCTAAGCACAGGCTAAGAGCTGAGAGATCACCCAAAGGAAACGTCTCTGTGCTACCATGCGTGGTCCATATGTCAGACAGAAAGCCAAGACCACATTGAGAAGCCTCGTGAACACATGGAGAAGACAGATCCCTGGGCAGAGCATTCAACAGCTGAAATCTTGAATCCAGGATTCTAGTCGCACCTGATAAAGCAAAGGAAAATTTGGAGCAAGCCAATAAGAAGAAGTTTCTCAAATCTCTCTCCACTTAGAGATCTTGAAGGATACCCCATGAGCCTAGCTATCTTGGAAAGTTCCTAACATCCTTGGATGCCCTTCTTGTTTTCTAACACAAAGCAACCAATAGAGAGATCCTGAGCTTGGCTCCCTCCCTTTTTCTTTGGATTGCACTAATCCTGTTACACTATTTTTTTCCTTTCCTGCACAAAGTAGCAATAAGAGTGGATACTGAGCCATTCACCAGTAATGGTGAAACAAATTGATGCTGGGCCACTTGTCCATCTTACTGTTTTTATTACTCCTGCTTCCAAATGCTCACCATCAAACATTAACTTAGCATCCTCAGGCCTACTTCTAAAGCACCTTCCAATAACCAAGCACAGTGACACATGACAGCACAATAGAGAGGCATGATGAAATGTTCCCCCCACCGCAATCCTACACACCTAAGAAAATTAATGAAATGCCAACAGAAGTTTAGACAGTACGCACTACAGGGAGTCAGCAGTGGTCAAGGTCTTAAAGGAAGGTTTCATTAATTAGATGGGGCTTGGTGTGCTTCTAAAAGTCAACAGAAGCTTGCATTTGAATGATTTTTTCCCAGAAAGAATGCTTTTATATCCAGAGTAGCAAACAGGTTTCTTCTTAAGTGAGAACCCCAATCAATAGGTGCCTGGAGTGAAGAAGAGCTCACCCTGCTTCTGAGCTGTGAGGGAAGTGTTGGCATTTTCCCCACATATCTGTCACAGCTGCAGCTTGAGTGGGTGGCAGCTTGTGTGTGCCATTTCTATACATCCAGTTTCCTCCTGAGTGAAACCATGTGCGCATTACCTCCGTGTGGTCCAGCAACACTAAATTCAAGATTCTCCTCCCATGCAGTAACAGACTTTTACAGCTTTACACCTAATTACAGAGCCGGTCAAAAAAGGACTATACCCTGAAGGTGGCTTCAATAGCTGCCTGGAATGTTATTCAGTTAGATGTCTTGTTCAAAGTATTGCACTCCAATTTGCTGTGTGGGTGGAATCCTGTGGGATGCTGACAGTTTGTGAGAACTTTATGTGGAAGGAACTGGGTTAATAAGGTCACCTTTTCTTCTTTTTTTAGCTTAGGCATTATTCTATGGTGCATAAGTAGAAAGTCTTTCTTATTTCCAGAGACTGCATTCAATGTTTTCATAAAAGAAATCATTGTGACAGTATATATCAGGAAATGAGTTAGGCGTGATTTGAAATTCAAAGACACTTTCATGCAGAATCAGAACAACAATAATAATAACAATAAAACATTCATGCACATACAAAACTTCTCTGAAAGGTGATATGCAAGTTGATGCAAGAGCACAGCCTCTGGCTTACCAGGCAAGCATGTTCCCATCAGTCTCAAACTGAGCCATTAGCAAAACAGGATGGAAAGTGCATTGGCCAGAACGTCAGAGCAGTCAGAGACCTTAATTCAAATCCTGACCCAGCACAATGGCTCATACCTGTAATCTCAACTACTCAGGAGATGGAGATCAGGAGGACTGCAGTTCAAGGTAAGCCCTGTCAAAAAGTTAGTGAGACTCCATTTCAACTAAGAACACAGTGTGTTGGTACACCTGTAATGTCAGCTCTGTGGGAGGCATAGGTAGGAGGATGGTGGTCTGAAGTTGGCTGCGGGGGGAAAAAAATGCAAGACAGTATTCAAAAAATAGCTAAAGCATAAAAGGATTGTGGGCGTGGCTGAAATGGTAGAATACCTGCTTAGCAAGCACAAGGTCCTGAGTTCAAACTCCAGTGCCACAAATAAACAAAAAAATTAAAATATTCTAACTCCACCATTTTCTAACTATATGACCTTAGACAATTTCCTCAAATATGAAACAGCAATGATAAAAGCTAGCCTACAGGATTGTTAAAGGATTAAATGAGACAATGTGTGAAGCACATAGCTAAATACAGGTGCATCTTCCAGTTTCAATAAGTCTACTTTCCTTTGTCTCCTAAAGCATGATAAGTACATATCTGACTGAATTTCTCTACATTATCTCTAGTTTTCTGTTTTCACCTGGGCAAGGAAAAATGCTTCCTTTCTGTTTCCACCTGATTCCTGAACTTCTTTCTGGGACTACGACCCTATGGCCTCTGGGACCACCCCCCATCTCTTTCTCCTCGTTCTGTCACCAGAGCTAGCCCTTAAAGCTTTTTGGCCTTGTAGGGTTGCCCCAGGCAAGCTACCAGCTGGTGCTTTTCCTAATAATTACAATCTTCAGAAAGGCATACCTCATGAAGATTGAAAAAGGAGGGTCTGTACCCAGTCCTAGATGATTCAAATTTGTGCTCAGAGACTAGGTATTATACTCCTTTGTTCCCTACCCATGTAAAGTTAGTAAGTGTTAATAAAATATTTACCTAATATAATTAAATAATCTGGCTGATTTTTTTATTGATTGATAATAAGAAGAGAAAGAAATGGCAAGAACACAGGCAAGGAGTCAGAAAAATACAGTTTGAGAAGGAAGAAATGGGGGAGAAAACTTGGAAAAATAAGAGGGCACTAAAAGGTGCCTCAGCAGGACATAGGTTTTCAGCAAAACCAAAATAAATAAAATAAGGAAAAATAAAGAATATGGCCCAGCTATCCAAATTAGTAATGGACAGTTTGTGGGCCATGAAATGTTTCATTGTGCATCGCTCTATTTTGCTGGGGAGCGCATGGCTTCCCTTATAGCTCGCTAAACACACACTTAATGCTTTTTAAGTCCCTCCTGAAAAGTCTGCCCTAGCCAGAAGTAATTTCCAGACTTTATTATGGTTCTGTTGGGGGAATTCTATATACTTTTCAGCCCAGAAAAGATTTCAAGTATCACAGACACCTCAGCTTCAATGATCCGAATAGTTTGGAAGGAAGTAAAATTTGTCAGAAAACTTCAAATGCTGCAGCCTGACTTTGTAAATAGCCACCTACTCACTGAGCAGAGACAATGTGTATTAGACTGAAAATGATGTTACTTTTATCCTCCAAGCCCACCAAATTCTCCTAAGAGAAAATGGACCCCCCACCCCATTTGTCTTTCCACAGAGACACAATGAAAGACACCTCCCCCACCACATGTGCACACAAGATAAAAATGATTTAACTTCTGAATCAGTTGAGTGACCTGAGTAACCATTCCCAAAAGTAGTATCAGAGTTACTCTAGTTAAAAGATTTGTGAGTCCAAAAAAGACAAAGGAATGACTTGACAGGAAGAATGATTTCACGACTTTTAAAATATAAAATGCTTGCTATTTATCAACTAACCAGGGGTGTTGGTATAATTAGCATGAATTAATACAATTAATATCAGTGGCAATACAATGTGTTTTCAAAAGTCAAATATGGAGCATTTTTAACGGTTAAAAAAAAATCTCTTGGACTCATAAGGATTTATTTTTGGATTTTCAAGGGTTCCTAGTCCTCAGTTTTAGAGATAATGATTACATAAACTAGTCTCTTTTTATGAAACTATCTTTAAATTAAGAATTACTACTATGAAAGAATTTACAACTGATATTTAAAAAAAGACAGTATTACAATAAAGACAAAATAAAAAATTCTTCTTGTCTAATTATGTTTTAAATTTTTTAATATTTTATGATGCTTTGACGTCTTCGGTCTTATTAGTCTAAGAGGCTATTCCCCATTCCCACCCCTAGAGAAAGCAAATAACTGGCCTGCCACTGTGTCTTTCATACCCAAATCAACCAATCCAGAGCCCATAACCTCAACTACCACATTTATCTAACTCTTAACACCCCAATCCAATATTTCCCCTGCTTCAATCACTTTAGGGCCAGCTACTAGATAACAAGAGACCACATCTGTAGCTCAGAGCCTACTGAAATCTCCAAATTAGTCAATCCTAAACTGCAATAAAGGGCCAGTTGCCACAGGGCACCAGAGGCTCATGCCTGTAATCCTAGCTACCCAGGAGGCAGAGATCAGGAGGATTGTAGTTCAAGGCCAACCCAGGTAAATAGTCCAAAAGACCCTATCTCGAGAATACCCAACACAAAGGAGGGCTGGTGGAGTGGCTCAAGTGGTAGAGTGCCTGCCTGGCAAGCATGAGGCCCTGGGTTCAAACCCCAGTGCTGCCAAAAAAGGGGTTGGGGGAGCTGTTGCAATGGCCTGTAATTCTCTATTTGGGAGGCAGAGATGGAGAGGAACATGGTTCTAGGCTAGCTAGGGCAAAAAGTTCATGAGACCCCATCTCAACCAATAAAAAGCCAGTGTGATGCTTCATGCTTGTCATCCCAGCTATGTGGAGAAGCACAAATAGGAGCATCAAGGTCCACATTGGCCCCACCATAAAGCAAGACCTAGCTCAAAAACAAACAAGGCAAAAGGACTGGCAGAGTGGCTCAGGTGGTAGAGCACCTGCCTTGTAAGCGTAAGGCCCTGATCAATTCCCAGTACCGTCCCCCCTAAAAAAGAGGCCTAGCGTTGGTGGCTCACGCCTATAATCCTAGCTACTCAGGAGGCAGAGATCAGGAGGATTAAGGTTCAAAGCCAGCCAGGACAAATTGTTTGTGATACCCTATTTTGAATAAACCCATCACAAAAAAGGGCTGCTGGAGTGGCCCAAGGTGTAGGCCTTGAGTTCAAGCCCCAGTACTGCAAAAACAAAACAAAACAAAAAACACAAGAAAGGCTTGTGCCCATGCTTTCCCCTCACCCTTTTGGCCTCCTCACTGACCCTGGTGCTTTCCCATGTGGCCCCGTGTGGCATGACATGTCCCCTTTTCTTGGGAACTGTGAATAACAAACTCTTCTTTCAAAGGCAGTTGTCTCTGTGTCTGTCACATTACCATGCCAAATGACAACAAATCTTAAAGCCATTTAAAAATGTTCTTAGATTCTCAGTCAGGCACCCTAGCTTGACACTGCTCTAGCACAGTGATTCAGTGTGCTTCTCAGAATGGCAGCAGCACCTGGCAACTTGTTAGAGAAATGCAAATTCTCCCACAGGCTCAGGCTTATTGCATGGGAAACTCTGTTCCTGACACTCTCGTGGTGATCCTTTGTGAAAGTTTGAATTTTAATAGATCGTGACCTTTTTATTAAAAAAATTGGTTTTGGTGCTGGGGATGGAACCCAGGGTCTCACACATGCTAGGCAAGCACTCTCACTGATCCACACCCCCAGCATCATCATACACATTTTAATATGTGGTATTTTAATTTTCTTTCAGTTCTATGTGTTTTAATTTCCCCATTTATTATTATTATTATCATTAGTGCTGGAGATGAAACCCAGGCCTCATGCAAGCTAAGCACACGTTTCCAGCTGAGCCACAACCCAGCCCTTATCATACTTGAGTTCCTATGCTCTCCTTTCACTCTCTGCTCCTTTTCATTTCGTGCACCTTTGTAGGTCACCAAGACCTTCCTTCACGAAGGTTTTTGTGTATAACTGGCATCATTTCCTGGCCTTTAAAGCAGTCCTAGCAAGCTATTAGTTTCACTCTTTGAAAGCAAAATTCTCCATCGTCCTTTCAGGATTATACAAGGGCAGGTTCGGCACCCAAGAGTGGCACCCCTTACATTTTGTGTCCTAGGCACCTCCCTTGCCTCACCCTAATCAAGGCACTGGATTCCACAAGAGCTGAGGATCTTAACAGAACAGAAGGCAAAGTGCTGAAGAGAAATCCAGGTTCAAAACTATAGATCAGCCATGTGCAGTTGTGCATGTCTTTAATCTCAGCAATTGGGAGGTGGAGGTGGGAGGATCAAGAATTCCAAGCCCGCCTGGGCTACATAGTGAGACCCTGTCTCAAAAAAACAAAAATAACTCTGGGTCAGTTCCTAAATTTCCAGTACCTCTTATTACCTCATCTGCTCATTTCTGTCTCACAAATAAAAGCAAACTGAGCCCTTCCTAAAACTTGGGAAGTGTAAGATGTCTTCATAAGACCACTTCGTATTACCTGTCAAAAGCACCAAAGCATAATATATAGATTTTAAAAATATAATCTTGATATTTCTATAATCATTTTCAATCAAGCAAGTAAAAGTTACCTCTCTTCTCCAAATGCTGAAAGAAAATTATCCAAGATGACATGCTGCAGATTAATTGGAAGCCTTATTCAAATTAATACAACACTACCTGTTTCTCACAAATAAAACATGAAGGCTTTTTCCCTTGCTTGCAAAAATGAATGTTTAAACTTCTCATCCATGTGTAATGACATCACAGGCTACAGTTTATTTGCCAGGTAAACAAATCAGCATGTGAAAGCCTCGTGCACAAAAGACAGAAGTGTTTCCTAATCAATGTCACTGTCCTGCCTTATTTATCTGGATCCTAGAAAAGCACCGTAATTTTAAAAACCTCCAAAATTTTTGCTCAGGGGACTGAAATTGCAGTAGAAACTTGAGGATGCAGGGAGAAGGGGGTGGAAGTATGGCAAAATCTCTATCTAGAGCTTGTCCCAGCTCTGCCCATTGTGGGACTACATGAAAGTCACTTAACCCCTCAGGCCCACATTTTCTCCTCTTTTTATTCTACATAATGTCTAAGATGCACTGAACCACTGTGGCTCAAAGCATCCATGATATAGAGAGCGTTGGATCACTTCTCCTTGCTCTATTCTAAGACCTTGGTGAACGGTAAAAAATGCCATAGTGTGGGCAACCAGACTGAGTAGTCATGATAGACTTGAACCAAAAGCTCAGTGGTCTGGGGTTGTCTCTAGCTCCGGAAGGAACTGACCATTCATCACCCTATAAGCTTCCTCTCAAGCAGCCCACTTATGATTCTGGAAGGTTCTTTGCCCTACAACAGGTCTTTTCCACTGTTATTCCTTCAGCAGGAAGAGCGTTGGCTTTATTTCACAATGTGATGGAGTTAAATTCTACTCCTAAAACAGTGACTATTGCTGTACATTCACATCACCCTGGAAACTTTAAAAAATATCAATATCTAGAACCCATCCCTAAAGATTCTGATATTGGTCTAGGTTACAGCCTAGGCGTTAGGATATTTAAGTTTCCCATTTGGTCTAAATGCAGCCAGATTCCAGAATTCTGTTGGAGAGATGTAGTACAGTGATTCAAAAGCCTGTCTTTTAATTCCTCTTAAGGAAGGATACTAAAACAAACGTGGAAGGAAAAAAAGGAAATGCCCAGAAAGAGGTCCGAAGGAGACGTGCATGGCCCAGGAAGGACTAGCAGGTACTGAAGACAATCTCTGCTATCCTCCTGAAGCAGGTGCTGAGCAAGTACCTCCCGCCGGTGCAGCAGCGATTCTGTGCAGGTGGCTGACGCCCCAGCTTGGCTTCTGGCTTCATCAGAGCCCAGGGGACATGGATGCTAATCCTATGCAGAGATGTGCCTGTTTTCCATCTGCCTCTCTGCTTTCCCTCCCTAAACTGCCTGGCATGGGGATGGCTAAAGGGCATACTTTTCTCTGTGTGCCACACAGGGCTTGGCACATGTCTTCAAGGATGCAGCTGGGCTGCACAAGACAGGAGCCAGGCCCCCCTGCTGGCCCCTGATTTAGTAGCCAGTAGACCCCAATCAGAAACAAATGATTGCAGTTCCCAAGCCTACACTTTAATTGCCTTTCCTTGCAAAACAGGCTCCTAGGCAGTTTAAGAGAATCGATCTGGCAGAGGCATTTCTTTCGTTAGGTGTTGCACTAAAAGCAGTTGCTTGAGAACAGAAGTGATAGCATTTGAAACTGACAAGCCCATAAACTCCAGGACACTCAGGCATCTTATTTTATACAGCACTGTAGAGTTTAGCAAGCACTCCTCACACACTCTAGCTCATTTAGGCTTGGCTCAGAGCATCCTCCATGAGGTAGGTAAAATGTTAACCATCTCCTTTTGTACATAAGGACACAAAGGCTCAGAGTGGTTTAGTATCTGGTCCAAGGTATCACAGCTATTGTGCTGGTCCTGAATCTGTTTGCTTTCCATCTATTCTCCTGTCCTTTTTTTGTTTCACTTTGGATTTGGAGGGGATGGGCAGCACTGGGGTTTGAACTCAGGGCTTTGTGCTCGCTAAGTAGGCTCTCTACCACTTAACCATACTTACAACCCTTTTTGCTTTAGTTATTTTAGAGATTAGGATCTCATATTTCCCTCACTTCCCTCACCCATCCCCAAGGCGAGAGTGGACTGTGATTCTCCTCCTTATACCTCCCGTGTCCTTGGACTTGGACAATACGGGCATACCACCAGGCCCAGGTTTTTGTTTTTGTTTTTTGATACTGGAGCTTGAACTCAGGCCCTCACACTTGCTAGGCAGGCACTCTACCACTTGAGCAACTCCACCCTCCTCCAGCTTTTTTGTTGAGATGAAGTGTAACATTTTTTCCCTATATGGCCTCAAATCTTGATCCTTCTGATGGCCTCCCAGGTAGCTGGGATTATAGACATCAAATGCTGCACTGGCCTTACTGGAATTATAGATATGAGCCACAGCACCGGTCCTCCTGTTCTACTTTGTATGGCCAAAGGGTTAAACCCCAGGGGTCAATTTTCTAAGGAGGCTCCTGTAGCAGCTTGCTAGGTGCAGCCAATGGAAGGAATGGGAGGAAGAAGAATCTAGGCCAGCCCTCTCTGCTTCAAGTGGCCTCTTCCTCAAGGCTGTGTCTTTTCCCTTTGCTGAATAGAACTGTCCTGTGCCAGTTTTCACCAGTTGACTCTAGTGTCTCAGTGCCTGCGTCATGGCCTCCCCCTTTTCGCTCTCTGTTTTTGTGGTTTCCTGCTGCTGCAAATCTCTGAAGTTGCCAAGTGGCCTGCTGTTTGGCTTCCAAGCAATCTCTTTACCTGACTAACCAGCTCTCTGCATTAAAGTGCTCTGAGTTAAACAGTCAAAAGGGTTCTCTTTACCTGCTAGATTCTGCATCAGGCAGAAACCTGGCAGGAAACAGATGGTGCACTCAACAGGGTAACCAAAGAGCGCTGAACGAAGAACCTGTTTACATGTATGTGGGCAGGCCAAAGAGGACTGACAGGCAGGGTAAGAACTGCTGAGGTCTCATGCCCCCTGGGCATGGAAAAGAAGTGATATTACCAGACCTAGGAGAAACCTACAATCTTGGAAGAGGGGCCTCCTGCCAGAACTGTGGCTGTAGATAGAGAAAGGCAGCAACTGCCAAAATCACATCCTTTCAGGGAGGGAGGAAATAAATGCACCTGTCTCTCCTCCTACCCTCCTTTATCCTGCTTGTGTCTCCTGCTGACCAGGGGTGGTGTAGTGCATAGAGGTCTGTCCCCAGGAGCACAGTCAGGACAAAAGAGAGGGAAGATTTGTGTGCGTGTGTGCATGTGCTTGCATGTATCTGTGCTGGGGAAGGGGGAAGCAAATGGAGAGCGACCATCTGACTCTGACTAACGTAGCCAATAACGGCTGAGTCAGGACTACCATCCTGATATTTTAATTTTACATTCCAAGTTGATTGAGGGTGTAGCTCAGCAGTAGAGTACTTGCCTAGCATGCACAAGCCTCTGGGTTCTGTCCCCCAGCACCACAAAAAATAATGATAATAATAAATAATAATTCTTACCTTTGCTCTTGCTTTTTTTTTTTTCTTGCAGTGATGGGGATTGAACCCAGGGCCCTGTACACGCTACGTCCCCAGACCTACACAGAATGTGTTCAAAATTTAGGCAATTCAAACTTTTTTTGTGGCATATATTTATGGGTACAATGTTATATATATATAGTTGAATGACTAAATCAAGGCAATTAACTTATCTCACATCACCTCACATATTTATCATTTTTATGGCAGAACATTTGAAATTTCAACTTTTTGCTATTTCACATATAAGTGAGATCAAGTAGTGTTTATCTTTTTATGCTTGGCTTATTTCACTGAGCATGAAGCCTTGCAGGTGCATTCATCTTGTCCCAAATGATAGAGTTTCCTTCTCCAATAAAGCTATCCCACTGTGTGTTTATGCCATATTTTCTCTATCCACTCATCATCTGATGGATGATGGACGCTCAGAGTTTTTGCATATCTTGGCCACTATGAACAATGCTGCAGTGAATCTAGGCAATTCAAACATTGCTTGTTTACTTTGTGAGGCTAAAGCTCTCTCTGGCTATGAAGCCCTTCAAAGAAACATTCATCAACATAATGCTGGTAGATCTCTTAAGAATAACTTCATTCTGATTGAGCAAATTTTAGATAATTCTGACTTTTCACATTTATGTGTGCATGTTTGTATGCTCCTTTTACTGTATCCATGAGAAAAAAAATTTATAGTTTAAAACAATCACACTAACCTCAGGCTTTAGAAAAGGATAGTTTTCAGAACAGCTATACCTCCAACCTCCATGCTCATTTCTTGATTATAAACAGTTTTTACAAATGTGCTGCTTCCTTGTTTTACAGACAAGGAAACTTGAGCCTCAAAGGGAAGTGGCTTATCCCAGGTCTCCCAGCCATTAGAGGACAGAGCTAGGATTAGACCAAGTCTCATATCTCCTCACACCAGCGCTGACCCAACCTCCACCCCACGCTGCAGCTCATAATGAGGGCTGCTTTGGCCTCTGCTAAAACAATATTCAGTGCCTTTTCCCCTGAGAGCTTCTGCTACTAATCGCTCTTCAGGTAGAAGAGGCAGTGAGAAGGAGGGCAAGGGAGGGGCTGGAGAGTGAGCTGAAGGCTGAAGCCGGTAGGAAAGGAGGCACAGATAAAAGGTAACAACACAGGTTGGGAGGGCAGTTGCATAGCTGAGGAAAGCTGGCTGGAGGTGCGTGAGGACTCAGTGACCAACACACAAAAAATAAACACAAAAAACAGTGACCTTCTATTGCTCTTCCCTTGGCAAATGGATCCATGTGTGTGTGTGTGTGTGTGTGTGTGTGTGTGTGTGTGTGTGTGTGTGTGTGTGTGTGTTTTAACTAAAACTAACATCTGTGGAGCCATGATGGTCTGGGGTTTTGCCAGACTCAAAGTGCTTTATTGGTGCCTGTACACTGTGAGGTTTCCCTCCCCCCACTCGGCAGCAGGGGCCTTTTATAGACACATGCTTTGTCTCCAAAGGAATGCACAATTGGAAAGGATTGCTTAATGTTCTAGACTAGAGTGAACTTGGTAATGTTTGAGAAAATGCCAGAGAATGCTCCTTTTAATTTTACTCAAGTGCTTTTGAGTCCTAAGAATTTCTGTGAGTCTGAAAATTCAGTCCACCTTTGAGTGGCTTATCTGTGGGGCCCAGATAGATTTTCTTCTTCAGTGACAAAAAGTTCAAGTGCAGAGCCCAGAGTAACCTAGGAGCACAAGAGAAAATGAAATGAGGTGGAAAGTGAGGACACAGGGAAAAAGGATCATTGCCTGGTAACGCTCTTCTCATAGCCCACAGCATTGGTGACTCAATATTGAGAACCCTGACACTACAGATTATTCTAGTGGCTCTGAACAGAAGCAGGAAAAAATTGCCAAATGGGCAAATATGTTTGATACACTCTCCTTTTCCTTTGCATATGTCTTTCTCTCTCCCACCTATTTCTGCCCTGACTCCCTAAAACCTCCTACTACAGTCAGAGTTCTTCTTGGACCCTCCTCTCCAGCTTCAAATGACCCTCTCCATGGCTGTCAATACATCCATTCCCTCAAGGGCACTGCATTGGCAGAAATTGCCTTAGCAATCCTTCCTTACCATTTTTTTTCATTCTGAACATCTCCTTAATGAAAGAATGGAAATTATACTAAAATTTATGTTAAGGTGCGAATGGCTTAAAGAAGTTAGATGTGATAGTCCTCCTAAGGATTTTTATACTTTTACAAGTGGACATCAAGAATAAAGCCAACAACTCTGAGGATGTAGATCAGTGGTATAGAACACTTGCCTACCATGTGCCTACCCAGAGGGTTCTGGATTCAATCTCCAGCACCATGCACACAAAGAATGAAGCCAACAGGTAGCTTTCAGGTGGCAGAAAAAGACATTTGCTATCCTCATGGGTGACTTTAAGTAAATGACTTAAACCAAACCTCAGTTTCCTCATCTGTAAAACTGTAGGTAATTACTCCAATTAAAAGATTGTCATGAGAGTTGAGTGAAATCATGTGTACAAAAGTGCTTGGAAATTCATGTACTATGTGCCAAAGACGTTCTGAAAAGCAGTAATTTAATGAATCATGGTAGAATTCCAGAGAGTGTTATAGGCCATGGTCTATTTACTATACTTTCTACTGTGACACGTTCTAGACAGAAATCAATCTACTATAGTAAGATAGCATTCAGTGGATCAAGGGGCTGTTTATCTGATTTTTCTAAGTGTGAACACCAAAATCATGACTATAATAATAGAATCAGATCAACCAAGTACAGGTAAGTGCCTGTAACAATTCTTGGAGGGTTTCTTTGGCTCTGAACTTTATGATGTCAACAAAAGAATTATTTTAGAAAAAAGTAGCCTTCGGGGCATGGTCGTACACTCTTGTCATCCCAGCTAAGGCAGGAGGAGCTCAAGTTTGAGATCAATCAAAGCAAAATTAGAGAGAATCGGTCTCAAAAACATAAAAAATTAAAAAACATAGAAAAGTGTTTGGGGCATGGTTCAAGTGGTATAGCACTTGCCTAGAATGTGCAAGGCCCTTTGTTCAATCCCTAGTACGGGGTAAGGGAGAAAAAGGAGTATGCAACTCTATATACAAATTCATTACAGTGACAAAAGGCATAACACAGTAGTACAACACATGCTTGAAGCCTTGGGTTCAAAACAAATCTATTACAGAGAAGGCTGATGAAGATGGTCTTTGTAGACAAGGACCAAAAAATTACTGGCAAGGGCTAGGGGCATGGCACAAGTGATAGAGTGATAGAGCACCTGCATAGCAAGCATAAGTCCCTGAGTTCAAACTCTAGTGCTGCCAAAAAATAATTTAAAAAATTAATTACTGGCAAACCAAAATGAAGTCAGGTCACACACTTTTGAGTTGATTTTTGATTACTATGTATACTTTTAATTATACCTATTTCAATTTTGATAGTCAAGTTAAAGGCAAGTATAGACTCAATACTGAGTGACACCTCCTCTTCTGCCTCCTCCTTCTCCTATCAGAAGAGTTCTTTGTTCACTGGTATAGAGCAAACCAGACAAATACACATCCTGGAACCTTCCCAGGGTGGTCATCTCCCAGACAATCACTCTTACAGCATTGTCATTGCATCCCCCTACTGGCTCAGGCAGAACTTCAGTTTTCCCCTCAGTTTTGAGTTTGGTGGGCCTGTCAGACCATTGAACCCCAAACCCACAGAGTGCTGGTTTTTTTTTTTTAATTTTGAGCCTCTTATAAATCTAATAAATCAGACTTGGTTGAAATAAAAGTTGAATTACACGAAATGGGTCTATCTTTATTTAAAAAAAATCTAAGCATTCTCCAGTAAAACCCTGCAATGATTGAAATGCTCTGGATCTGGACTGTCCAAGACAGCCATTAGCCACTTAAGATTATTGAGCACTTGAAATGTGGCTACTGCAACTAATGAACTGATTATTTTTATTTTATGTTAATTAACTTAAATTTAGATAGTATATGTGGCTAGTGAGTCCCAGGATAATCAGTCTAGGTTCTGGAACATTCTGGCCTCACTTATTTATCTCTACTATGCCTTTTTTTCCTGGTTACACCTGTGTACCACCTTCTCTGTGGGTTTCCTTCCCCTACCCTAATGCCATAAATAGATGATATCTGCTGTAAGAAGACATGAAACAAGCATTAAAATGTGTCCATTCTGTGAAAAGGATTTCATTCTGGAAATGCAACAAAGTGGCAGTGAAAGAGATTTATTATTTAATTCTAGGATTTCATTTACTGTGTGTCAGGGACTGTGTGCTTTATCAACATGAATCTAGTCAATATTCAGAACAACCTATTAGGTGGGTACTCTTGTCAGCTTCGTTTTACAGATGAGAAAACAGGGGTTGAGACAGGACAATAACTTGCTTTACATATCATAGGAAGTGACAAAGTTGAGATTCAAACTCAGGGAGTCTGGCTTCAGAATCCATTAAGTATTGGCTTCCAACCTTCCAACTTTTCAAGATCTACTTAGTTCTCCTCAGCAAACATCCTTCTCTGAATTTCCACAGCACTTACCTTCTGTTCAGGTCACTTAGCACTGTCTGGGCTCTCTGCTCTATCTTATTGATACCAGGATGCAGAAGCAAAGTAAGGGAATAGTACTCCTCATGTGATGAAGAGGACAGTATCACAGGGATACCAAATCTCCAGCAATGTCAAATAGAGCAAGGAGGAAACTCTGAAATGGCCAGTCCCCTCCCCCATGCCCACATGCATGTATCATCCTTCCAGGAAGAAGAAGCTACCTTAAATTGGACCTGATTTGCTTAGCCTTGGAGGTATGCTTTAGCACTCTGCCTTGACCCTCAAAACCATGTGATAATGTTCTCCCTAAATTGTGTTCTGCAGATTTCCATTTTCGTCTGTTTTTACACTGATTTTGGGAGCCTGTTCCAATAGCCCATACCTATTAAACTCAAGCCATGAAGATCCCAGATCACCCTAGACATAAGCTGCTCTCAAATGAGACCAGAACAATAATCACAGCTAAACCTCTGAAATCTGAGGGCATGTCAGGAGCCAACTCGTCCAAGCATAAAAGGGACAACATGAGTTTTGATGTGGAAGCTTTATCCTGTACTGGCAGGCTCTGCATGGAATGAGCCTTGAAATATTGCTGGCTTCAGTTGAAACAACAGATCAGGTATCTTACAATTCTCATCTTCATAAAAGCATTGAACTTCAGTAAGGAGATACAGAAAAGTTGAAGAGTGCAATGGTTGATTGGCCCCAAAATGAAAACCAGTCTCAACCAGTGATCCTTGATTACCCAGTAAAGCATGCAAAGAGAATTGACCATCATCCTTATTCTTTCTTAGATTTCAGTCTAAGGACCATGTGCTAATTTACTAGGAGCTGCTCAGGTTTGCTTTCTTGTTCTCACAGAAAATAGAGAGGAAAGAATTTAAAAGCAATGTAGCTTGCAAGTAAACAATTGTTTGAAATATATTCTTCAGGTGGGAGAGAATCTGCCATCTCTGATGTGAACCAGGACACAGATATTCAGCATTTCAAAATATTCCTGTCATAGTGGTGACTTTTTCAAAGTTTGTAGTGGAAATAATGCAGAGATGTCCTACCATAGTTTAAATTTACAGAAAAGAAAAGTCATATAGATATAAAGAAAAAGAGACAGTGATGCCTGACTGAAGTTCAACTTGCATTAGATCAAATTAGAATTCTTTGTCTTGCTATGTCAACAAGATAATAAGTGTTCCTTTCCCCACTATTCATTAGGTGCTGTCGCTAAGGTTGGACAAACAGTTGTGAGTGGAAGCTCACTGTTAACAATTGTTCCACCATGAGTCCATGAGAAATATGTACCATGGGATGGCTCTGAAGAAAGCAAACATGACTTTAACAGATTGAAAGCATTAGTGATGGGTGAAGACACAATTATACCTGGTCCTAACTCATTTCTGTTTCCAGTGATTGTGACAAATATGTACTGGAAGATTTGGTGGAAAGCACTTCATTTGTTTAGATAAGTAAATAAATATGCAATATTTAATGGGGGATGTTTCTCTTTAACAGGTTCAGCATATAAAAATTCAATTTCACTCATTTTGTTAACAAGTTGGAATTTTCTTTTGTTCTCATAATAATATAATGACAATGTCACAGGCAAAATTAGTTATTTTACCATGATGTTTGGCGGGTAAATGCATAAAGCAAGCTCTAGTGATCATCAACTGTGATAGAGTAAACTTCTGGGTTAATTTTTTTTTTAAATCACAGATTGTCTTGGGCCATTAGCAATATATCAATTGCAACTACAGTGGAAATGACACTTGGACTTAGAATGAAGTGCTATTTCCTTTCCTTAAAAGATTTTCTTCAGTATGATAAGTAGTCTGTGTTTGTATTCAGTCCTGGGAGCTCCCTGCTTAATGGATGCCCACACAGCACTTTTAGCTATACTTTTCCTTACCAGTTACAAATATGCTTTCTATATATAATATTTGCGTGATACCTATTGATCTGCATTTAATCTAATATGTTAAAATAATTAAAATTTAAATTATAAAGAGCACTAATGTAATACCAGCAATTAAAAAATAATACCTTCAATTTGTATGGCATAAGATTCTTACACGTTTACCTACCTACTGGAACTTTCCACTTGGATTATGTGTACTTGAATTCAAAGTGTCTAAATGTGAACTCTTTATATTTACTCTTCTGTAACCCAATTAAGGTCATCACCAGTCACCGACTTGCCAATTATTCTACCTCCTCAATATCACTCAGCTTTGTTCTCTTCCCTCCATTTATATTGTTACTTTCTTATTTCAAGCTGGTGCTATTTCATGCTTAGACTCTTGCAAAGCCTTTTGTGGGGGGTGCTGAGGGTGAAACTCAGGGCCTTGTGTATACTAGGCAGGCACTCTATTTTTGACCTGTATCTGCTGTCCTTTGCAAAAGCCTCTTAAAGGGTCTCTTTGTCTCTGGGGTTGTTCCTGAATTGCTCTCAAGTATGTCCACATTTCGTACCATGTTCAACTAATTCATAACTTCACATCCTCTCCTCATCAATCCTTTTTGTGCCTGTACTCTCTCTGCCTGACATCCTGAGCTCATCCTTCCAGGATTCTTCTCATCTCTTCTTATTCCTACTCTGTCAGGGTCCTGGGTACCATGAGCCATCTTTCTCTCTCTCCCTTAAATACCCAGGTAGACTGCCCTTTCTTTGCTCCTAGGCAGCCCTTGTTACATTGCATTGTACTTACTGAAATGCTTGCTAGCTTTCAAACTACTGCTGGTCCCCAACTTATGGTGGTTTGACTTACAATTTTTGGGCTTTATGATGGTGGGAAGGCCATATGCGTTCAGTAGAACCCAGTACTTAGAATGTTCAATTTGGATCTTCTCCTGGGCTACTGATAATGTAGTTTGATCCTGTCTTGTGATGGTGGGTGGCAGCAGTGATTACATGTGATCACAAGGGGGAACAACAGAGACTCTGTAGTGTGCTGTGGTGCTAAGCTAGGATGTAGAGTAGACGAGATGTAGTAAATACATTTTTCACTTAGGATATTTATGATGAGTTTATAGGGATACAACTCCACCATAAATTAAGGAGCATATATACATTGTGAGAACCTTAAGGGAGGAAAGTGAGTCTTTTTAAGTTTGTATTTCCAAGGTCTGAGGGTTCGCACAATACCAGTATTGTATTGCTCCCCAAAGTAAGATTGAAGGTTGTGATACTGTGATGTAATAAGACTTTTTCATCATAGTCTTTGTCCCTGGTTCCTGTCCAGAGCTTCCAAAACCTTTTTAATTTCTTGAGTGTGCTGTTTATCTTTTGTTCCAATACTTGGTTTCTAACCCTGGTTTCTGACACAGAGCTCCTAAATCCCTTGGGATTTCTCAGGAGTATCTTTAGTTCTAATGAGGTGGGTTCCTGGATGGGGGCTGGGCAACAGAAAGGCCAAGCCATGATTAGAAGCTTGGAACTTTCAGAACTACCCTCCCTTGCATCTTACAGGAAGAGAAAAGAGGCTGGAGACTGAGTTAATGATCAATTGTGCTTATATGATGAGGCCTCCAAAAAAATCCCGAAATTATAGGGTTCCAATATTTACTAGTGTGGTGAACATATGTTCATGCTAGGAGGGTGGTACACCCCATCTCCATGAGGACAAAAGTTCATGGATTTCACTCTTTGTACCTCTTCACCTGGCTGTTCATCTACGTACTTTATCATATCCTTGATAATAAATCAGAAAATATAAATTGTTCCTTGATTTCTATGACCTGAAACAGCACATTACTGAACTTGTGGGGACCCCTAATAGTTGGACAGAATGGCTAACCTGGGGACCAAAGACTTGTGACTGGCATTTGAAGTGGGAGCAGTCTTGGACTGATCTCTTAACCTGTGGGGTCTACACTAAGTCTAGGTAGTCAGCGTCAGAACTCAGTTGGACAACACCCAGTTGGTGTTCAGAGAGTTGGAAAATTGATTGCTTTGGGAAAACTTTCCACATATTTGGTGTCAGAAGTGAATTGTGTGAGTAAAGAAACAGGTTTTCCCTTTTTAGTAAGTGAGAACTCTTTCTAAAGTGAAGGCAAGTTTGACAAGACAAATGACATGGGGTACATGTTGGGAGATAATTTTCCATGTTTTGTGTGTGTTTGTGTGTGTAATCACACATATTACAAGCACAGACACTGACTGTCTTTTACAGGATATTTGTATGGCACATAGTCTTGAATGATAGAAATGTCTCCTTTAGGAGAAAGGGGCAGATTTGTTGACTTTCTTATTATAATAAAGGCAATGTCTTCTCTAGAGCAAAGATCAAGTGTACTCATTGACCATTACAAAGATTTGCGTTCTCTAAGCTCATGGTGCCTCTCTTTTAATGTAACCCACACATATATAGGGGTCATCTGGTCCTCCTTGGGTTGTCCTGTGAGAATTGAGTCTTAGGGAATGCATGTTGATGTTCTGTTTACTACTGTTATTGAGAGGAATGAGCTGTCCTTTGTCTCTAACCCAAGTGTCTCATGTTTTTGGATGGCATCCTTGAAACTACACTAAGCTAACTGTTAACTTACAAGTAGAGTAAAATCTCAGAACTTGCACAGTGCTTGAAAATACTATGTTGAGAGAACATAATCTATGGCAATATGTGTGGCCAGGAATATAATTTCCTGGGGAAGGTAGTATCAACCTTATGTGGCATGGTAGTGGGTGTGATCTTAGATTGAGAGTATGGTTTTGTCTGATCATATGAAAAAAATAAGTTGCCCAATTAATCTCACAGACCACCTTCTTCAAAGGCTAAACAAGTAACATAACTGAATAATATGGACCAAGATGGAACCATTTGTACAGTCCAACCAGTTGTTGCTCCAAAGAAATGAGGACCACTTTTAAGCAGATCTTCTTAATGAATGAATGGAGCCTGAAATATGGATTTTTATATGAAACATCTTGATTAATAAATGTTGGGAACTAATTACCTTTTAAGTAGCATACTTTACATTAAGCTAAATAAAACCCATTATGTGCTACCTGTGCATCAGAACAAGGAGAAAATAGCCTGGGTCTTGTGAACCATTTGCCCACAGGAACTAAAAGAAAATTAAAGCAAAATATGGCCACCAATTCAAGGCAAGATAGATCACAGTTGTCATTTCACCTCTTTATCTCCATATAAAGGTATTTATCCTCCCCTTTCCTCTTCTACATGTGGCCTTTTGTTGCCTGATTCTTTTTTACTCATTTTCTATAATTATAGGCTGCATTTTTATTTATATAAACTGAGTTTCACTCATGTTAATTTATTGTGTTTTCAGAAAAATCATAAGACCCAATCATAAGTAATAGTACTAGCTAACATTTATTGAGCACTTAATTGTATATGAAGCACTATAGCAAGCAATTTGCATATATTATTTAGTCTATTTAGGGTGCTATGACAAAGTACCATAGACTGGGGGCTTATAAACAGTACACACTTCTCAAAGTGCTGAAGGCTGGAAATCTGAGATTAGGGTACCAGTATGGTCCTATTCTGGTGAGAGCCCTTTTCTGGGTTGCAAACTGCCAACATCTCCTGTGTCCTTACATGGCAAAAACAAAGCTAGAGAGCTCTCTGAGTCCCTTTTATAAGGGCATTAATCCCTTTAATGAGGACTTACCCTTATGACCTAATTACCTCCCAAAGTCCACATATCCTAGTACCATCACATTGGGGATTAGGGTTTCAACATGAACTTTTGGTAAAAACATTCAGTCCATAACAATTCTCTCATTTAATTCTCATAACAATCCTTTTAGAATATTGTCCCTACTTTATAATCAAGAAAAGGATAGTTGCTGAGGATTGGAGGGAGGGAGGAATAAGGTATTATTGCTCAATTGAGTATAGGATTTCAGTTTTGGAAAGGGAGAAGAGTTCTGAAGATTGAGTTCACAACAATGTGAACATACTAAACCCTACAGAATTACACATTTAAAATGGTTAAGAAGGTAACTTTTATGTAATGTCTATCATACAACACTTTTAAAATGAATATTAAAAATAAAAAGACTAGAAGTGTATAAGCCAAATAGAAACAATGGTGATGTTTGTAGAGTACTATTGGAACAGTAATTAGGGTTATTATTGGGTTGTATCTTGTCCAATACATATTATTTCCAATAATAAACAGAATATTTAAGGTGGGAGTTAAAGGGTGGAAACAGAATGAAATGTCTATGGGGCACACTACATGTCTACTTCAACAGCCATCTATCTCCTTGTTCCACAGCTCCTGCTGTGCCCTCCACATCACTCTGTTCACAACCAGCCATCTGGGTGAGTTCATTGACTTTTAATGGCTATTAGTCTACAATATCCCAGAAGAAATAAAGATGTGTTGGTTACTTTTAGTAATATATAAGCCATTTAACAACTCAACTTATGTAGCCTCAGCATGGCCAGGAGCTAAGGGATACTGCTATGGGCTTCTTTGACCCCACATTGCTCAGGGTTACATAAGTCTGTCTCCACAAAGCACCAAATCATACACTTTGATCAACTTCACAATTATATATTGAGCAATGCCTGCACACAAAACAGAAAACCAGAGTGCTTCCTGAGGCAAGCTCCCTTCTTTGAGGGGAGTGTCCTTTGGCCTTACTTCATTGGGTACCAGATCAAGCCAAAGGGGAATTGTCTAAGTCATGACTGTGAGAAGACCATGGATTGCCCTGAGGGCTATGCTAGAAATGTTAGACTGGAGAGAAAAAGACTTCCCAATAACACTGTAGACCAGACTCAGCTCATATTGGAGAGAAGTTTCTATGTTTACTAGACATTGGTCAATTCAAGCCAGAGCTAGGGATTTTAGCTTCCAATATGTATTTACACATAAGAATCATTAGGTGATAAGAATATAATATATGTATAGTCTTGGTAAAGAGAGATGTTATTAGAAAGCATTATTGCAAGGTGAAGGGAAGTATTGTAATTGTTGGCAATAATGGCGCCGACAGGTTTCGGTTCTTACTGCACCCTTAAGCTTCCATCAACCTATCAGTAATCAGTAATAGTGACAACATTCTGATCTACAAGTGTCTCCCATGCATCTTTTGCTTTTTTGTTTTCTTGTTTTTTAAAATTATATAGTCCAGGCTAGTCTTGAACCTACTATGTAGCTGAGGCTAGCCTTGAACTCTTGATACTCCTGCCTCTGCCTCCCAAGTGCAAGGATAACAGCTGTGCACATCATGCCCAGATCCCATGTATCTTTTTTTTTTTTTTTGGTGGTACTGGGGCTTGATCTCAGAGCCTTCACCTTGAGCCACTCCGTCAGTCCTTTTTGTGATGGATATTTTTGAGATAAGGTCTTGCGAACTATTTGTGGATTTGGACCACCGTTATCCGCCTGATCTCTGCCTCCTGAGTAGCTAGGATTACAGGCATGAGCCACTGTTGCCTGGTCCATGTATCTTAATAATCACAGTTTATTAGCATCACATGCTATACAGAATTACTTAAAAATATTTTGTAGTCAATCTTTGCAACATTCCAAGGATTAATTGATTAATTGAAGGGTTTGAAGTATATGAAGATAATGAAATGTGTTTTTAAGTTTCCTTTTTATTCAGCAGCACATTAACAGATGGTATTTAAACTTCCTTACTAATATTAAGAACATATTTAATAGAAAATTAAGGGAGCTGAATGTGGTGGCACATCTGTGTAATCTCAACACTTGGAAGGTCAAAGCAGGAAGTTCAAGACTGGCCTCAGCTACATGGTAAGACTATCTCAAAAGAAAGTAGGGAAGAAAAACAGGGGTGGCCTGGGTGTGGTGGCCTTAAAAATTGAGATAGAGGGCTGGGGCTGTAGCTTGGTGGTAGAGTACTAGCTGAGCATGTTGGAGTCTCTGGGTTCCCTTCCCAGCACTACCACTACCAACAATCATAGCAATGAAGTGTTAAATCTCATGCTCCAGATATCTTATATTCTGCAATCATTTTTGAGTAAGCTTATTTTTTCTAGGAAAATACCAAATTTAAATATTTTGTCCTGATATCCAAATATGAGTGGTCAGCTTCATACAATGGATATTACTGTATTCAATTGCAACAACTTACAGATAGTCCTTGTTTTGCAAACCATGCAAATCAATTTTAGTAACCAGTGTGAAAAAATTATTTTTGTTCTGTGACCGTTACAAATTGTTGTCAAGAACATTAAAATTCGTCTTCCTGTTAACTATAAATGTATAGGAAAATGAAATAGAGCAAAAATGAATATTTATTAACATTTATTTAGTACACTGTAATTTAAAACATTGGAAATTTTGAGAAAGTGTTTCATTTCTTGGTAAAGACTTATCAGAACCTAGCTGGGTATTGTAGTGCAAACTTGTAATCTTAGCGTTCAGGAAGCAGAGGCAGGAGGATCCCAAATTCAAGGCCAGTCTGGACTACATAGAGAGACCAGTCTGGGCTACATAGCAAGATCCTGTCTAAACAAACAAAACAAAACATAACTTACTAAAAGTTGTTCGAGCAGTGCTTGTTTCCTTCTTATCATATAACCTTTCCTGTCTCTTGGAAAATTGTCATACTTTTTAGTAAGTTTGAAGCAGCTTCCAGCATTTTGTCCTCTGCACTGGCTGTGTTGGAAAATATCTTGCAGAGTTCCTTTAATGTGGGCAACACTTCCTCTGGGACATTTTCTTCTTTTTTTCATTTCAACCACTTTCTTCACTTACAAGTTTGATCTGTTCTGACTTCACTAAGTCTCTAGTGAAGAATGGAGAATGAAGGGTCAACATTCCCTTCATAGTCAGCTATTTCTTATGTAATATTTTGTCAGCTATTTCTCTATGTATGTTCCATGTGAACTTAAATTCCAGTATCACCACTTTTCATTTCTTTCTTGGACAATTTCCCTTTTTTATTATTTTTGTATAATTTCACAAAGATTTGTTACTGGAAGACAAGGAGGCAACACAGGCACACTTTTTTGCCCATGCATGAGGTGAATAGCAGATGCATGGTGACCAATCACGGTCAAGCTTTAAAAGAAATGATGTGATTGGTCACTGCTTGTCATGTGCAACTGTCATTTAAGTACTGATTTGTGGACCAAACAGCTGCAGCCAAGTTTCACTTTATGCAATTACTCAGAGTTCATATATCAGGGCAACTGAAATTTGAATCATGCTTTTAGGAGGCTGATGCTATTTAACTAAACTGTGGGCTCCAAAATTTTCAAATATCCAAACAGTGCAAGGCAAGTTTTACCTATAACAAAGCTGTGAGATCCATAGCCTCTCTCACAACTCTGAGTAAAGGAGTGATCCCCCCCAAGGGTTAGTGTCAGAATTTAATTTGCACAAATAACTTGGCAATCATGGGAGGCCCAAAATGTCCCTAGAAATGTTTATACAAGTGCCCCTCCAACCCATGGGAGAGGGAAGTTCACTTGGGTTTAAATCTAAGGCTCTTAGATATCTGGGATTAAACATTCATAAAGGAGAGAAAAGTGTCAGCCTCAAAGCCTGCTCTTAAAAGGATCATGACGAAGGATGAAGGCTAACTCAGGCAAGAATCTGGTGGAAATTGTGACTTGCAGAAGACCCCTGAAAAGATAGTGAGACCTCAGCCACTGCCTGGAATTTGAATGGCTTAGCATTACATTCACCAACCAAGGGGACTTCCTGAGCAGCTGCCTACTAAGGATGTTGCTGAGAAAGGAACTTTACACTGCCTAGCAACAGAGAGGGCTGAGCCTATTCCACCTACAGAGAGAGTGTAAAGAAACACTGCTGAAAGGGTCAGTGGGAAAAAATAATCCAGAAGAGGCTGTTTTTGCATGTCTTTGGCTAGTATTTATTAGCTTATGTGGTACTTTACAAATCTCACACAGCAATGCTTACTCTTTTATTCAACAAATTATTACTGAGTGCCAACTCTGGCCTGCAGTATGCAAGGCTCTGGGATAAGGTGGTAAAGATGACAGACCTCCCAGGAAGGTGGTCATTGTCCAATGGGTAATGATACAACTAATCATGTCATTATAATCCAGTTGCCAAAATAAGTGCCACAGAGGAGATTCACAGGGTGGCATGACAATGTGGAAGGGAGAAGAGGTACTTGGGGAAGAAAGCTTCTTTGAGGAAGTGACATCTGAGTTGAATATTGAACAAAATTCTCTGTTCTTTTTCCAGACTAAAAGAAAACTTGTTCTCTAAATTTCATAGATGTATATCACTTTTCCAAAGCCCAAAATTTTGTTTATTTATTTGATTTTGAGACAGTCTTGCTATATAGTCCAGGGTGGCCTCAAACTCACTACCAGGCTGGACTCTAACTTGTGGTCCTCCTGCCTTTGCTTCCCAAGTGGTGGGAGCACAGGTGTGTGCCACCACATCCAGCCTTCAATGCAGTTTTTATGTTAGTGTGTCATGCCTCAGACATGATTTAGCTGGTTACCCACCACTTCTCTCTGTTCAGGGATCTACCTATTTTTGGACCACCTTGTCCTCACCATTTTCCCTACTCTGGCCTTGCCTTGCCCCATTGATTTGACATATACTAATGACAACCTGGCTACAAAGTAGGCTTTCCTGAGCAACTCTGATTCTCTGCACCAGTATCTAGCCCTGCTACCTTGACATTGCCTTCATAGGCATGGCTGATCCCTAAATGATAACAACTTCACTAGGAAGACCAAATTTTGTTAAATGTATATGGTTCAAACTTCAAGATGCCCTACTACAATCAATTTAAAATCTGAGGTCCACAAAATCAAAGTCAATGCCTCTTCATCCTATGCAGTACTCTTGGCATAGTCATTAGGAATTGTTGCTTGCCAGGGAGTGTGGGCATAACTCTGATATCTGTGCTCTACATTCTCCCCAAGGTCCCCAGTGTGTCTATATCCCTGTTGCCCACAGTGATAACCTACTTTGTAATGTACTCTTTATTGACTATCTTTACTTTCCTGCCTCACCCTCCATGCTTATTTGCCAGTGTTTCCTGGAATTATTGGCCAGATAAACTGCTTATACTGAAATCCTTATCTCAGGATAAGGATTTTGTTTTTGTTCTGGAAGAATAAAACTTGGTCAGCTGCTTAGGAGTAAGTGCCGTCTTCCTGGCAGTGTGCTTAGTATTTGATATGTTTCATCTCAATCAATCTTCAAGAAAATCAAATACACTATTTACTGTATTTTCTCATGCTTATAGGTAAGAAATTGAGATCACAAGAAGTAACTGGTCCAAGACTACACAATAAATTAGTGGTAGAACCAGGATTCCAAATAAGTCATTCCAATTCTGAAACTGAATCCTTAACCACCACATAAAATTTTAACTTTCAGAAACATAGTCTTTTTTTCTTGTGCAGTGCTAGAATTTGAACTCAGGGCCTACACCCTGAGCCACTCCACCAGCCCTTTTCATGATGGGTTTTTTTGAGATAGGGTCTCACAAACTATTTTTTAGGGTTGGCTTCAAACTGCAATTCTCCTGATCTTTGCCTTCTGAGTAGCTAGGATTGCAAGCCTGAGCCACCTGCGCCAGACTAAGAAACACAGTCTTTTTTAGCTACCAACCAGTCACATTACATTAAACTGATCTCATCAAGTACCACCAGCAAAGGTCACCTGCATTCATGGATGCTCTTAGAAATGATTAGCACTCACTCTGATTACTTCTGAGGACAGCCCTACTTTAGGACCATGTGGGTTCAATAGTACTCTAAGACACAAATTACATCTTCAATTGTTTATGCATAAAACAGTTTTTACCTAATGAAGTATGGCAGTTTTTACCTAATGAAGAGGGGTCCACCTAATCACATTGCAGCTCAGGTTTGATCCTAAGTTTCACAAAATCTAAACAGAGTCCAAATGAGTGAAGTTTGATTGTATTTTGAAATTTATGAAAGTTGACATATGTAAAAGCTACAATACAAGTGTAAATCTTCCTCAATTTTTGAAGATGGGATCAACGAAAGGTGGCTGAAATAAAAAGAAAAAATTTTTTTCTCTGAAAGGCAGAAAATAAAGAACAAGGTGTGGGAGCTACAAATCCAAAAGACAGCTGAAGAAGTTCTAAATTGTAACTCCCAGGGTTTTAAGTGTTGAGATGAGTTTTCTTCATGTGAAACACAAGGAAAATCAGTTAATGAGACTGAAGGTGAAGTGTTATGAATCTGCAGAGAAAGCAAGCTGACAGTTTGATTGGCATATTGAAGGAGAGGAGGAGAATAAATGGAAAATTTTTCAGACAAAGTTTACAGTTGCCTTTTTAACCTCAGAAAGGAACAGAAGTGAGGAAAGAAAAATAAATACTTTTAACTTTAAAGTAAATGACTAAGAATTGCAGACCCTAATTTCTGGAAATAAGGATGACTTGTTCAACTGATATAAAATTTCCTTGATGCATCTAAAAGCTAAAATGAGATGAAATCATGGGGGTGGAATACCCATAAGGTAGAATTAGTGTCTAATGCCCTTAAGGTATCCAGCAAGACCCAGATTTCATGAGGACCTGCTTGGCTTCAACAGACATGAACAACTGGGTCCAAAAGATCACAGAGCAAGAGGACAGGAATGGAAGATAGTGTTTTCTATCTCTTGCTTGCCATTTGGAACCCCAATCTATTTACTAGATTAGTGTTCAATCACACTCTTTCTTTGTTTCATGGCTGATTGCTTTTTCTCTGAATTTCTTAGTTGAAGTGGTTAACCTCTTGATCATTTCTGTGGCCTCCTCCAAGTGTATAGCCTCAGAGTTCAAAAACCCATCCTTAGTCCTGGGTTTGTTGGGCTCCAAACATGAAAAGTACCAAATAGATGATGGGACTTTTGGGAGTACAAAAGTACCAGGGGGCTTCTAAACACCCAGTGCAGAGCAGTGACATGAAAGTCATGGGACCCATTGGTTTTGGCTCAGCCTGCTGTATGTTTGCAGCTGTGATTGAGGCTAAGTCAAGCCAATGTCCCCTATGATCACCTTTCACAGGCTATGCACTGTGAGACATTTTCTTAACAGTCCCATTGTTTGGTTTATCTTAAGGTATTTTTGAGCCAAGATAGCACTCAAGTAGATCTGTTAATCAGGGTTCTACAGAGAAATAGAACCAATAGGAGATAGATGTAAATATAGATATAATATATGGAGATATAAAAATAATTGATTGATAGGTAGGTAGATAGATAGGTATTATAAGGAATTAATTCACATGATTATGGGAGTTGAGAAATCTCACAATATGCAGTGAGCAGGCTGGAGACCTAGGACAGTACATAGTGCAGTTCCAATCTGAGTCTGATTGGATGAGGTCCATGAACATTAGGGAGGGCTGTATTCTTTACTCAGTCTACTGATTTAAGTGTTAATCTCATCCAAAAGCACCCTCACAGGGCTGGCAGAGTGGCTCAACTGGTAGAGTGCCTGCCTAGCAAGCATGAGGCCCTGAGTTCAACCCAGTTTTGCCAGAAACACCACCACAGACATACTTAGAATAATGTTCAACCAAATATCTGGGCACCCTGTAGCTCAATTACATTGACACACAAAGTTAGCTATCACAGTAGCATTATCCTTAAAAGTAAGCAAAGTGAGTGGTGCCCAATTTCTGGGAGACATTCTTGGAGGTCACCCCATCCCCACCTACCAACTAAAATGTCTATCCTACTCTCCTTTCCATTCAGAAACAAGTGAGAGGTTGTAATGTATATATGTGTGTATGTATTTTTTAACCATCATGGAACAATGGTCCAGAAGACTGATGAAGTGCCTTCATTTCTGCTTCTGTCTCTTCTGGCCTGCATAAAGCCTTGTGAACAGGATCATAGTTTTTTTTAGTTTTATCAGAAGAGTGAAAAATAACAGATTTAGAATAAGAGAAGAGGCAGTCACCCAATAAAATGCAGTTAACTCCTATGTATTAAGATACATTATAAATGTGTAACAAAAAGTTTTCTCTAAAGTTGGGACTGATTTCCTGACACCAGGTGTTCTTCTTTTCCCTCCACCTACATCTGCTACTGTTGGAAAGTGGTGGCTCTCAGTCATCAAGAGATCCCTTCTCATCAGTGCTTAAATTGCTTGTTACCAGGAACTTCCATTTATATGTAAAGAGAGACAGTGCACAAACACCTTATGCCTTACTTTATGTCTTTTACACAACACAAGGTTAAACAGTCATTACAAAAGTGGTGAGTTTAGATTACTGAAATTCCTGAGTTCCTTTGGATTCCAGACTTCAAGGCAGTTTTAATATCAGTCCTGGATGTCATTTTTCTTTTGTTTGTTTGTCCATCCTATTTAGCTGGAGAGATAGGGTGATCATACATCTCAATTTGCCAGGGATACTGGGGGTTTTGACTATTGCCCTGACTTAATTTGTTAGTGATGCTTCTTTTCGCTTGGCAGAATCTCCCAGTTTGGATAATAAATCATATGTTCACCCTATAAATAAGGGGCATTTGGAACAGCTTAATGACCATTTAGTCTTATTAGCAAATGTTAAAAATCTCCTCTGTGTGCCTTTGGTTTTCTGATCCAGATGAGAGATTCAGTGTAGGTGTTTGAGAGTGCCAAGATAAACATCTGAAAAGGGTGTCCATTTTGGAGTAGTGTCCACTACACCAATGGGAAATGCAACTTGGAATTTCTGTGTACTTCATTTTAAATAATATAATCTCTTAGTCTTTCAAATTCTGCTCAAAAGTCTATTTCCAGACCCCAATGTTTTTAGTAATATTTTAATGTAAATTCAGGACACCTATCCTTTCCAACTTTATTTATTTTTTGACAGTATATAGGGGTTTAAACTCAAGACCTTACACTTGCTAGGCAGGCACTCTACCACATGAGCCATACCCCTCCGCTAGCTAGCCCTTTTTTGCTTTAGTTTTTTTCCAGACTTGATCCCTTGTTTTTTTTAAGTTTTTTTTTCCTGATCCTCCTATCAATGCCTCCCTTGTAGTTGGGATGACAGGAGTGCACCTCCACATCTAGCATTTTTTTTGAAATGGGTGTCTCACTAACATTTTACCCCAGGCTGTTCTTGAACCATGATCCTCCCTATCTCTGCCTCCAGAGTAGCTGGGATGACAGGTATGAACCACTATGCCCAGTCCAACTTTATTTTTAAAGTAAAAGTTTATTTTTTTTCTTGAAACCCTATGAAGGAGCTGCATTTGTCTATGTGTTTTTCACTATAGACAGCAAGTTTCTTTTCTCACTATGTCTGTGCCAATAGGGCTGCCCAGGGTTTCTTAGAGCCCATGTTGCTGCACAAGACTGTTCATTTAGCTTTAGCCTATTTAATTGCACTGAAATGTGAGGCAGAACAACCCTCATCCCTCTGATGCCTCTTTGAAATCATCATTCAATTCATTGTTATGGGACTTTGCTCAAGTAAAAATCCATGCAGTCACGGAGTGAAATAGGAAAGAATAAGAGCTACATGCCAAGGCAGACCAAAGCTGGATCTGCAGGGAGACATCTGGCTGAGGGGAGGGAGTTTCAGCATCCCCTGAGCCTCAGGAAAGGCTGTGGGATGAGCCTTCTTTTGTTTCTCCTCCTCTTCCTTTTCCTTTCTGACTGACCTCTATTTTCTTTTGTTCTCAACTTCTCTTTTCTCCTTCTCTTTCTCTTGCTTCTCCTGTTTAACTATCTTTTTTCCTTTAGTTTCCTTTCTCCCTCCTCCTTTTGCTCCTTCACAATTCGTCCTTTTTCTTCACTCTGTCTCTGGCCCTACCATTGGCTTCATCTGGTAGTAGAACTGAAAATCTCTCATTTTCCTAATCTCTTAGATTCTGTGAAACCCAGCACAGATGTGTAAATCTTCCAAAGTCAGTGGTACGGGAAGTTTTCTAGCTTAAGATCTTCTGGGATAAGTACACTTGTGGTCTCCATTTCATGAATTAAGTGATAAAGTAGTTTCAAGGAACCGCCTTAAAGAGACAAAAACATCTTCAACGAAATTTGGAAAGTAGGCAATTTGGCATGAAGGCTAAAAGATCACCCTGGATCACATAGCAGGCAGGGGCTTTGGAATGCATATGGGGCCCAGAGCAATGGTTGTTAGCTAATGCTGAAAATAGAAAGACATCATCATCTGCATGATGACGTCTATAGCTATGTGCACAACTGTCATTGGCGGTAGTTGTGAGTAGCATTTTCCATACACTATAAAATCTTAATGCATTATATACTTGTAAGGAGTAGCATTAAAGTGAATTTAGCTGGTCAATAATGTAATGGCTTTGATTGATTTTTTTTATAAATGAATATTCTGAACACTGAAGAATAATTTTATTCTATTTCTTTGGAGTAATTTTAATTTTAACAACAACAACAACAACAACACACACACACACACACACACACACAAACTTTCTTTAACCCCTCTTCTTTCTAAAATACATTTTAAAACCTTTTCCTCCAAGGTACTATCCAAGGAAGAAACTGCTTTGCATCTGTCATATTTCCCCAAAACTCCTATTTAGATTTTTTTCTCGTTTCCTACTTACCATTCAGCAGAACTAGATGACAATTTTATATTCAAAGGAATTTGCATGATATACATGTGCTATTAAATAAGCATAACGGAACTGTATTGCTCTGTTGTAAATTACTAATATAATCTCATTTCCATTTGATAATTTTTTAAAGTACAGTTAAATTTTTAGTAATGGTAAGTTAATGACATATTAAAATGAAACAGGAACCATTTATCTGAAGTATCAACAATATTATTATTATACATTTTAAAAGGTCATCATTTACTTAAAATATAATTATAGAATGACTCTAAACCACACACAGGCTTACTTTTTAAAGTACACATTACATTTTCCCACTGATATTTAACTGTATTTAAACAGTGATGGTTGAATTTTTGAAGTCAGGAAGCACTATATCATTATTGTGTGTTTGTCCTTTGAACAAATTTGGCCCATAGGGCATTGACCTTCTAAAATCAAAACCAACAGAGCCCACATCAATGAATAGTGTTAGATCTAATCTTTTCTTTTCTGCCCTAGATTCAGGTTCTAGGGGTTATATGAACTTAAGATAAAAGGGAATATGATGAAAATAACTGGGCTAACTGACAAAACCCCACCTAGAAATGGGGAAGAGTCAAGTGCACCAGTTAAATGGCACTTTTTCCTTCTGGCAAAGAGCTCTCCAAAGTTATCTTCATAAGGTCAACATGGCATGTGTTAGTAGTTAAGTCCTGATTAAGAAAATGAAGTAAATGTACTATCCAAAATAAGATTTTTTCAAAACAAATTCTGTTCTACTGAACAATTATCTTCCTATTGTGTTTCTCCTCAACTACTGTTCAAATAATTTTATTTTATCCTAGGTATCACCTGGGGTGAAGAGTACAGGTTTCTTGGAGTATATGAGGGGAAAGACCCACAAGTAAAATAGTTACCACAGAAATATTCACCAATAGAAAGTAAAAGTCATGATAAAATTGGTGTTGATATAACAGTGTACCACTTTTACTTATGTGTTTCTCTACCCTGGAGGTAGGAAAGGCATATATATATATATATATAATGCATACATATATGTATATATAATATAAAATATTATATATGCAAAATATTGCTATCCATAGCTAACACGTAGATAGATGGAAAGACAGAGAGGTTGAGTATCCCTAATCCAAAATATGAACTCTAAAATACTCCAAAATTAAAAACTTTTGACTGCCAATATGACACCACAGTGGAAAATTCCACAACATGAGACTTTATTCATGCAAAAAATATTTAAAATATTGTACAAAATAACCTTCAGACTGCACGTACAAGATGCATTTGGAACAAATGAATTTTGTGTTTAGACTTGGGTCCCATCCCCACAATATATGCAACTGAGACAAAATCAAAAAATTCCAAAAGCATCCCAAGGATCTCAAATAAGGGACACTCAATCCATAATAGCATTTCATTCTTAATTGTCTAGATAGACATTTAAATTTCAGTTTAACACAAATTTCACTTGCATCCTTACTAATTGTTCCAGACAACTTTTCTCAATTTTGCTGGTACAAGTGTGTGAAATAACCAGGTTTTTCTTACATTTTACGTGTGAAATAACCATGTTTACCTCTACTGGAATGGAAGAGACTTAGCACAGGCACACATCCAATAGTGGATGCCAATATTATGGAATTCAGACCATTTCCAAGTTATTATCTATTTTAGTCAAATGTTTTGATCAAGGGGACACTTTGAAAAGAAGTTGTTGACCATTGATGTATGAATTTACCTGCATTAATTCATTCATTCTTCCATCAAATTTTATGTGTTGAAATGCTTGGCATGGTGGTGCACACCTGCAATTCCAGCACTATAAAGGCTGAAGCAGGAGCATTGCAAGTTCAAGGCCAACCTGGGTTACATAGTGAGACCCTGTCTCAAAAAATATGTATGTGTATAGACAGATATCTGTATATTTATGTGGAAAGCGATGTATCACGTACTGAGTGTATTGCTAGTGTGCCAGGAATGAGCTGGGCTATGGGAAGTTAAGAGTGAATTAGAAGTGTTACTGGTCTGCAAGAATCTAAACAAAATTCTCAAACCATAAAAACAGTTACAAAGTATTTATGGCCAGTGTGAATGCTAAGAATTTAGTTCCTCTCAAAACAAGGTGTTTGGTTGGTGGTGGTCATGATTTGTTAGGATTTTTAATCTTTCTCAATTGGTATAGGGCATAATAATTTTTTAATTGAGTAACTAATTCAGTGATTTCAAACTTTGTTTTTTTCTCATGGGACTGGTATTTGAACTCACGTTTACTAAGCAGGTGCTCTATCACTTGAGCTACTCCACTAGACCCAGTGATTTCAAACTTTGGTACACTAAAATCTCAACAGGGGAACTTGACTCAAATAAGATGCCCAAGCTCTACCCAAAGATTTTATTTTTTTGTCAGAGCCAATGAATTTGACTATTTGACAACTTCCCCATCCCCCTGACTACAGTCATTCAAATACATTAGTTCGAGAAACTCAAATAGTTCTCAAAATATTTTCCAATGAAGTATAGTTTACTTGTAGGCCTTGTGCACCTAGTTATGCCCTTTTTTGGGAACTTGATTCACAGAAGAAATTAAGAATTAGCCCAAATGCTTTAGGTTATCATAATTTGGGTGATCTTTGAATCTTTCTCTGTTCAAAATGAGCTCTCCATCTGTGTGTGTGTGTGTGTGTGTGTGTGTGTGTGTGTGTGTGTGTGTGTGATGCTGGGGATGGAACCCAGGGCCTTGCTCATGCTAGACGCACACTTTATCACTGAGCTACCTCCAAACCCTCTATCTGTTTTCTTCATTATAAAGATGAACACATTCTGCACTATAGCCTGAGTCTATCTGTCCCTTTCTTGCACTGACTGTGAGCTTTGGAGGATAAGGAGTTCACAGTCCACCATCTTCCTCCAATCTTGAGCTTAAGATATTTGTAACAAATGCACATTTTGTTCAATTAAATTAAGAGGATTTTTAAAAATAAGAAATGTATGTGCTTTCTGATTCCAAGAACTATTTGGAATTGCCTTACAGTGATTTTCTTCAATTGGGCAGCAATAAGCAGAAAGCCCAAGGAAGGGCTCTTTCTACTCTCCAAGAGGCACATGGAAAATGTTGTTTCAAAAGGTTCTTCCCCATTTTCTAGGTTTCCCCCCCCTCCTTGGGCCTACTCTTACTACAAACTCTTGCTTTTACAAATGTTTTTATACAAAATTCATAATGAAGAGAGAATTTACTTAACCCATATTTTCTAGTGTATCAAAATATTTTCTCTTGGATCCAAACAGAAGAAAATGTTCACTGAAATAATGAACCCATTGTAAAGTATTTTAGTGAGGCTTCTGTGTAGGTGTCCTCTGATGAGTTATGAGCGTTGCACACACACACACACACACACACCAGTAACAACATCTGCAAAATATCCATGTGCACCATTCTATTGTGCTGCTCAAAATACAGAAGAAAATGAGTTAAATAAAAACATACCACAGTGAATATGTCTGCTGGGAGTACTTCCTTGTGTTTTACATCATCACAGCTAAACATTAAGTCAGCCCCTTAACTTGATTTTAATGTATTTAAGCAATAACCATCAAGACACAGGGCATTTTCTAGGAATTAATGAACAGCAAGAAGAGTTGATGGCCTAAAGTCTAACCAAGGACCGTTAACCCCAGTTGGCTATTAATTCCCCAAGAAATGGCCAGCACTGAGGTTAGTATTACTATTTATAAGTCCTTTATATATGAAGAAAAGAATTACATATATCCCTCCCTGCTGTGCCTTCATTTCACAGAGTGCCATGGGAAGGCAGGGAGCTGAATCACACTGTTGTTGCTACATCAAGCTTTTTCTGCTAAATTAAAAGCAATTACCAAAATGAAGGCTTTAGTCTATGACCAACATATGTAAGAGCCTCTATACTACTCTCATCTTCCTCATTCTCACCACCAGCAAATTACAGGAAAGTAGTAATGGCAGCAACTTCCTGGGACATTTTTAATGAGGCCCAGTACACAAGCAAGAAAACGCATGAACCTACAGCATGCTCTAATTTTTAGATACCTACACACCCACATTATGACCCAGATCAAGGGGTAGAACATTTCCAATACCCCAAAAGCCGCCTTCATTCCGCTCCCCAACAAAGGAAATCATACTTTTGCCTTCATTCCCATAGAGTTTTGCCTTTTCCTGAATGTCATATGAATAGAATCACACAGTGTGTACTCCTTTGTGTTTTTTTTTCCCACTCTACTTTATGCTTGTAAGTTTCATACAATGCTGCTTGTAGGTAACTTTTAAATGCAGTAAAGTGTTTTTTAAGGCAAAATCAGAAAACAGTTCTCCTTTTTCTGACTTATGTGAAGCTTTCTATGCCTCAAAGCCTGCGTATCTAGATTCTGTTTGCCTTGAAAAAGTTAACACATATTTACAGGCCCTGACACACTGAAGGCCAAAAACAATGTGCATTTAGGACAAAATAAATTCCAACTGTGGGGCTGGGGGTGTAGCTCAGTGGTAGAATATGTATTTAATATGCATAAGGGCTTAAGTTCCATCCCCAGCATCTCCCAAAAATGTATTTGTGGCATGGCAACTGCCTAATAAGACTGTTCTGAAGATGGACTTGAATCAGACTGTGTACAAATAAACATTTATAAAAATGTAGTTGAAGTATATTCTCTAATCCTCTCTCCCTCTGCCCCATAATGAAAGAAATTATCAAGTGCCTATTATACTACATTCGTTATCTCTTTTCACTCTAGCAACTCCATAAATATTGCTATTATTTTCTCAGAGCAGTGAAGGGCAACTAGAAAGCTAGCTAATTTGTCCAAGGTCACTATCAATGTTAAGTAGCAGGGTTAGACTCATCATCTGTGTGATTTTAGAACTTAAGCACTTCTATCACAACTCCAGCTGCATGAGAAGGGGAAGCCATAAGTAATCAGTGACTGGGGGGGGGAAGAGAAGAATGAAGCAAGAAGCCTTTTGCTCAGAGGCATACTTGAGCCTTTACTCTTTATTTAAATGACTTTTTAGTCACTTAAACATTCTTTTAGTCTACATTAGTCTAATTTCACATCACACTCTCAAGTACTATTGTAATGTTGACAACTAACATTTACATTACTGAGACCTTAGCATGTGCCAGGGATCATTCTAATGCTTCATGTGCATTATCTCATTTAATCCTCATAAATGCCCTATGAGAAGGTACTATTGATGTCCTCATTTAACAGATGAGAAAATTGAGGCACAAAGGAAGTAAGCTTTCTTGAAGGCATTCAACTAAAAGGGAAGGGTCTGAATCTGAATTTGAATGGTAAGACCCAAGACCTGTTCTTATGAGTACAATGCCATACCTTGGAACTAAGGTAACTGCCCTCTGTAAGCAAATTAGCCTTTGCCCTATATTTTGGTCCATCCATCCAATTTGGATGCAAATTCCTGAGAGACAGAATAGGTATTGTATTCCATACTACTACTTTTAAACTTACTCCAATAACATATTTAGTGGGCTCTGGGTAAATACCATCTGTGTCACAAATGAATACAATCATTGACTCCTCTGATATGTTTTCATTTGGAGGGGATAGAGCGCATTATAGATAATAGATAACAGCGATTCTGCTTCCTAAATATAAGATTGGGTGATATTCTCTGAGCAAAGATTTAGTTTTAAAATTTTTGAATATGGAAAGTTTCACAAAGTATAATTATTAAATCATATTTTTGGTTATTATTATGTAATAATAATACATTGCTGTGTAAGGAATTTGCCAAACCTAGAAAAAGCATTCTGCATTCTGTTGGACAGTAATTCAGACAGGGAACAATAGCATTGGCTTTTCTCTCCCACAATGTCTGAGTCTCAGCTGTGAAAACATGGATGTCTGGGAGTAGCTAAGAGCTGGAAACATCTAGAAACTTCTGGATTCACATGTGCAACATCCAGTCTGGGAGGATGTGGAGACTTGGATCAACTGGGTCTGATGACTGGAGCCCCTTCATGTGACCCCTCCATGTGACTAGAGTTTCCTCAGAGCATGGTATTTTACAATAGTCTGACATTTCATGTGGTGGTTCAGGGCTCCAAGAGAGAATGTTCCATCCAGCAGATGAGCTGGAAGCTACAGCACCCATTTTTTTTAAATCTAGCCTTAGAAGTCACATAGCAGTACTTTTATTGGACTCTATTGCCTAAATCAGTTACAAGCCTGCCAAGATTCAAAGGGAAGGGATATATGACATATACTCCTGTCGATGGGAGTGTCAAAGAATTTGCAGCCCTGTTTTAAAACTACCACAGTTATGCTTGCATTAATGACCTTCATTGAATTACATAATATTTGCACTGTCCCAGAAAGCTAGAACCAAGCTGGCTTTAGTAGAGCAAGGATGGAACTTGAAACAGTTGTCCTGGGCCTGTCAACCGCAATACTCTGGTGCCCAGTTGATTTTATTCTGTAGTCACTGAACATCTTGGATCTCTAAAGAATTTCCAGAATTAAACACTTCCATTAACGCCTTTTCTTTATTGTCCATTAAAGTGAAGGAACCATTCAGCTGCTAGTTACCCTACCCTGCTTCCTTACCCCTTCCTTAGCAGAACCATAACTTGTGGTTTTTCTGCCCACTTCTTCCCTATCAAAGCTGAAGAGGAATACTTCCTGTTTCCTGCATGAGAAATTAGTAAGTCTTACCCTATAAATTTCTACTGGCTAGGAAGCTGTGATCTAGCTGAAGAGATAAATGAGGAAACATTTCTTGGGACAGAGTAATCAATACATAATGTCACAACCTAGGTTGATAACCTTGCAGTGAATATGACTTCAGTTATCTAGTAAACAGTAGTGCAGAATATTTGCATTTGCTATCTAGCAGATTCATCACTTTGTAATCATCAGTCTTTCTGTATGTTTGGTTGTTCTAATTTGGAATCATTGTGTTTCAAAATATGAAAGGGCCCTTGGAGTTCATATATTGGTAGAATCTATACATTTTGCAGATGAGATTCTGAGTCCAGGAAGGTTACTAGAGAGCCTTCTCCAAGGTCAAATGGAGTATAGAGTAGAACCCAGGTTTTCATACTGTCAATCCAGGTTCCTTTCACTATACCATCAGCATCCTCACCACCCATTTATAGATCTACATAGTGCCTTTTACACCTCTGTAAAAGTACCCTCCACAGAGGCACCTAGAAGCAAAAGAGCTGAGAAATCCTTTTCTTTTTGTCTTCCTCATTAGATTGAAGGTAGCATGTCTGGTAGGAAAATTAAATGGCTCAGAAGAACTGGAAAGGCTTTTGGCCTTGGGTGGTATTTTTCTAGGGTTTTAAATGAGTAAGTAGCACCTTTATGCATGGGGACATATTTCAAACTGGGAATTACCTTCTACTTAGGAAATGTCTGTGGTTCAAAAGGGTTGAGAGGTACCAGGGTGACGTTCAAAGGCCAGGAAGAAGAAAGTTTCACAGCTTTAGGCTTGTTTAAGACTCAAAGGTAAAAAAGGTAAAATACAACAACCTCACATATTCTAAAAATTTTCAAAACCATCTTGATTCTTATTATTTTGGGAAATTGTTGAGCCAAGTGTTAGATGTGGGTCTTAGAAAAAAACTAGGAATAGAAAGAATTTTCTGCAACATGATAAAGAGCATCTATGAAAAACCTATGACTAAGATCACACTAAATGGTGACATAGTATACATTTTCCTCCTCAGATCAAAAACAAGAGAAAGCTATCTGCTCTTGCCACTTTCGTTCAACATTAAGAATTTCTAAGCCATTTGGCGTGGCCCACACCTACAATCCCAGCACTCAGGAAAACAAAGCAAGGGGACTGTGAGTTCAAGGCCAGTCTGAACTTCATGGTGAGACCCTGTCCCAAAAAAATAAATAACTGCTCCAACCTAATAATCTCTATCTACTCCATGAACTTTTGCTATCTATGAAATCTTTCAATTTAGCCACTCAGTTTGTGTCTTGCTTGACAAGTACAATGAAATTCGTTCAGTAACAACAAACTTTACTAAATGTTTAAAAACTAAATTTTGTTATTTTAAAATATTTTAAGTGTGAATTTTAGCATCTGGGGAAACAGAGTTTATTAAGTTTTCAAGTAGCAAAAACATGGGACACTATAAGCCATAATTTCTACTGATGACTAACTCAGGTAAAGCTGAAGAAAAGAAGAACTGTATTAAAATGAATTTTGAATATCCAAATAAATAGGAAATAACCGGAACGCCATATTATGGAGTTGAACTCAAAGTGGGGAAGCTGTAGGAAGGGAAAAACAAGATAGTGTTTTCCTAGATGATAGTGAAAATCTGCTTCCCACATGCTTAGACAGTCATGGTATAGCAAAAAGTTACTTTACCTAAGTCCAAAAAAAATGAATCCTAAGATCTGCCTAATGTGAACATTGAATCATTTAAAGAGAAAGTGACAATCTCCTAATTTTTGTGTAGACACACTAAAGATCTAAGTCCTTTTTAGATCATACTTTTAGAAAATCTAGACTTAGTAAACCTAATTATACCAGAATATGGGGACATATGCACAGAGTGGATTCATAAATTAACTTTTTTGCTTCCAAGTACTCAAATTCAGAAGCCTCCCCTCCCCTCCCCCAACTCCCTTATAAGAACAAAAGGGACTTAGGAAAAACCTGTACATTTGTAAATAGTGGAGGGAGGACTTATCCACTCTCCAGGACTCCCAGGATCAAAAGCATACATCTATCAATTTGACCTGATTATAGCAATGTGTTCAAACCAAGATTATCTTTGAAAGACACTCAGGATTTTATGAGGAACTAGATATTAAAAGCCTGTCTAAATCATTGACATGTAAGAGAACATCCTTGTTTTTAGAAATACCCTGATATATTTAGGGGTAAAGGGATATGATATAATCTACATACCTTTCAGAAAACAATGATGAAGATACATTATATATATATGTATATATAGTTATATATATATAACTATATATACATACATGTATATAATTACATGAACAGAGAGGAGGGATGATAAAGCAAATGGGAAAAATGTATTTGTGAATCTGGGTAAAGGGTATATATGAGATCCTTAAGTTTGAAATTATATCAAAATTCAAAATTTCACAAAAGAGCAAGTTTAAATTATAAGTACATTGTAGTTAATGTAAACTACTTGTAGAAATCACATTGTAGAGGTTTCTAAACATGAATTCCTTATGAGATTTCAGATGTTTTGTCCTATATAGATCTACCATCTATGAAGCTCCAAGCAAAGTTCATCTTTTCAATTAAAGAAGTTGAACAAACATTGTATCAGAAATAATTTTGGAGTTGCTTGTTGATATGGTCAAATGACCCCAGGGAAAAAAATGATTGCTTCCCTAAACTGGAAAGGAATGAGGAGAAAAAAATGGAAAAGAGTCCTTGTCTTAATAAGTGTTAGAGGATGAATCTTTAATTTTATAAATATTTAGAAGGTATTAAGGTAAGAGGGGAAGGTCTAAGAAGAGATTATAGTAAAGACAGGATGATGAGAACATATAGAAATAATAGCCTAAAAAATTAACATTGGGGCTGGTGGAATGATTCAAATGGTAGGGTGCATGCCTAACAAGAGTGAGGTCCTGAGTTCAAAACCCCATGCTGCCAAAAAAACCCCAAACACAACAGTGTTATTGCGGGAGCAAGCCCTGAATCTTAGGCTCCAGATTAGAGTGCTGAAACCATTCTTTTCCTTTGGCATAGAAAATGAAGAAAGTTGTGCTCCAAATAATTCTTACAGCATAAAAATGGCAAAATGTGGAGCGAAGGGAAGGAATATGTCCAAAGTTGGTGAGAAAATGAGTCCAAAGACTGGTACAATGTTTATTTTAAGCCAATGAAAATTGCCCATAATTTGTTTGAATTGAAGTCTTAAATGCAGTGCAACTTACTTTTTTTTCTCTTTAATGAAATGTGTTTGTTCTTGCAGGTACTTTCTTTAAAAGATGTGATCATTTATCAAATTATAGTTCTACAGACTGAGAAAAAGAACAGAACAGTCATGTTTCTCAGTAGAAACTTTGTGCCTTTCTGTGACCTGGCCTCAAAGTTGTTTATCAGCATTTCTGTGTTGTATGAGGCAAAGCAGTCCAGAGATGTAGATTCTAGGGTAGGAGACATAGACTATACTTCTCAAAGGGAGGTCTGTGAAAGATTTTGTGGCCATTTTTTGATTCTTGTGCCTCAGCACTTCCTTTAGGCCTGATGTGGCTGTAGTCACCACTGATTCAGATTTATTCAAAGGCAAGTTCATCATCACTTCCACTGACCATTTTTCAGTCAGCCATTGTATTAGTTTCAAGCTTAGTGGCTTAAAACAACACAAATTTGTTTTCTGATCATTCTGGAGATTAGAATTCTGAAATGGTTTGTGGTGTTGAGGACAGAACTCAGGGCCTCACATATGCTAGGCAAGTGCTCTACCAGTGAGCTACCTCCCATGCCCTGAAATGGATCTTATAGAACTAAAGCCACAGCATTAGCAGAGCTGCTTTTCTTTTGGGATCTCGAGGGGTGAATCCATTTCCCTGCATTTTCCAGTTTCTAGTGGCCACCTGCATTCCTTATTTCCATCTTCAAAGTCAGCAGCATTTCATCTTCAAATCTCTCTCTTCTCTCTCTCTCTCTCTCTCTCTCTCTCACACACACACACACACACACACACACACACACACACACTATACTTTTGCTTCTGTCATAACACCTCCTGAGTCTGACTGTCTAGCTTCCTTCTTATGAGAACCGCTAAGATTATGTTGGGGCCATCCAGATGATCCAGGAAAAAAAATCTCCTTATCTTAATTTAGTTGCAACTACAGAGTCCTTTTTTGCCATATCATGCCATGGAAGTAATACATTTCCAGGTTCTAGAAATTAGATGAGGATGACTTTGGAATTGTTATTCTACCTATCATGGTCATGTTTCAGAAAACTAAGAATCACTTGGCTTTAGAACTCTGGTTACCATGCATTGTTTTATAATGTGAGTGTTATGATTTGTTGGCCAAAAAGGAAACTCTTAAAGGAACCAGATGAAATATCTGGGTTTTTAAAACCTTTTTATTTTATTTTATTTATTTTTTGAGACAGTGTCTCACTATATAGCCAGGCTGGCTTCCAACTTTCAGTCCTCCTGCTTCAGCCTCCCAACTGCTTGGATTCACAGGCATGTGACACCATGCCCGGTTAGCTTCTGAAATTCTTATTAAAAGTTGCTTATTATCATCCATCCCATGATAATCAGCTTAATCTTGACTTTTGAATAGGTTGGTACAAATTCTAATTGCCAGGCTTGTGAAAGATCCCTGATCTGAATTCTTAATTTTTCACAGTAAAATTCTAGGACAATTACCCTTTCCATTCCTCACCCAATCACAGAGTACATTTTTCAAATAATATGTGGTGACTGAATTGAGTATCTGTCTTACTATTGAAAATATTGCTTATCAGTCCTTTATCTGATGTGTAGTTGGCAAATATTTTCTCCCACTCTGTGGGTGTTCTCTTCAGTTTAGAGACCATTTCTTTTGATAAACAGAAGCTTTTTAGTTTTATGAGGTCCCATTTATCTATGCTATCTCTTAGTTGCTGTGCTGCTGCGGTTTCGTTGAGAAAGTTCTTACCTATACCTACTAATTCCAGAATATTTCCTACTCTTTCCTGTATCAACTTTAGAGTTTGTGGTCTGATATTAAGATCCTTCATCCATTTTGAGTTAATCTTGGTATAGGGTGATATACATGGATCTAGTTTCAGTTTTTTTGCAGACTGCTAACCAGTTTTCCCAGCAGTTTTTGTTGAAGAGGCTGCTATTTCTCCATCGTATATTTTTAGCTCCTTTGTCAAAGACAAGTTGGTTATAGTTTTGTGGCTTCATATCTGGGTCCTTAAAAAACTAAATTCTCCCAAAACTAATGAACCAATAAAGAAATGGGCAAGTGAACTAAACAGAACTTTCTCAAAAGAAGAAATTCAAATGGCCAAAAAACACATGAAAAAATGCTCACCATCTCTAGCAATAAAGGAAATGCAAATTAAAACCATGCTAAGATTCCACCTCACCCCTGTTAGAATAGCCATCATCAGCAACACCACCAACAACAGGTGTTGGCAAGGATGAGGGGAAAAAGGAACCCTCTTACACTGTTGGTGGGAATGTAAACTAGTACAACCACTCTGGAAAAAAATTTGGAGGCTGCTTAAAAAGCTAGACATTGATCTACCATTTGATCCAGCAATACCTCTCTTGGGGATATACCCAAAAGACTGTGACACAGGTTACTCCAGAGGCACCTGCACACCCATGTTTATTGCGGCACTATTCACAATAGCCAAGTTATGGAAACAGCCAAGATGCCCCACCACTGACGAATGGATTAAGAAAATGTGGTATCTATACACAGTAGAATTTTATGCAGCCATGAAGAAGAACGAAATGTTATCATTCACTGGTAAATGGATGGAATTGGAGAACATCATTCTGAGTGAGGTTAGCCTGGCCCAAAAGACCAAAAATCGTATGTTCTCCCTCATATGTGGACATTAGATCAAGGGCAAACACAACAATGGGATTGGACTTTGAGCACATGATAAAAGCTTTAGCACACAAGGGAGGGGTAGGATAGGTAAGACACCTAAAAAACTAGCTAGCATTTGTTGCCCTTAACGCAGAGAAACTAAAGCAGATACCATAAAAGCAACTGAGGCCAATTGCTGAGGAAAAGGGGACCAGGAATTAGAGAAAAGGTTAGATCAAAAAGAATTAACCTAGAAGGTAACACCCATGCACAGGAAATCAATGTGAGTCAATGCCCTGTATAGCTATCCTTATCTCAACCAGCAAAAACCCTTGTTCCTTCCTATTATAGCTTATACTCTCTCTACAACAAAATTAGAAATAAGGGCAAAATAGTTTCTGCTGGATATTGAGGGGGTGGGGGGGAGAGGGAAGGGGCAGAGTGGGTGGTAAGGGAGGAGGTGGGGGCAGGGGGGAGAAATGACCCAAGCCTTGTATGCACATATGAATAATAAAAGAAAAAAAAAGAAAATATTGGGTGTGAATTCTCTCTTGATCTGAAAATAACAATCCATAACATGTTTTCTTGAAGGAGTATTTGCTTTCTGAGCACAGTCATTTGGTTAGTGAAGTTGTTAGATGATGTTTGTTAAGGCTGGCAAATAAATAAAAGAGAGGTACAGACAATTAGCAGTAATCTGTCACTGACCTCCCTCCGAAGTAGTATTGTTTATACTTTTGTATCAGAAATGATAAAAGTTGTTGCATATAAAAATAATTTTTCCAATAGAGTATTTATAAAAGAAAAAAAAAGCAAATATCTCAGTTAATTACAATATAGTTCTGATGTTACCTTCAACATCACCTCACTGAAGCCCTTGACCAGGTCTGGCTAAAGTCAAAGTCTTTATGCTTATTTTGTCCGTGTCTTCACCTTCCTTCCACTGATTGTCCATGATAGTCAATTCCTATCTTACCTCATAGTAAGCCATGTGGCATTATTCATTTTATTCACATCAGATCTGAGAAGTGAGTTGTAGAGAATTTCTGTTTTCTATTTGTCAGTAGTCAGAGCTGAAAATTCACATCACAACATCTATACAATGGATGGTTCTGTCTCTATTTCCACTTGCTAATAGAGAGGTATGTGCAAAAATGGAAACTTAGTTTTGTTCCACATTAATTTGCCTCTTGGAAAAATTATGACCACTTCCTGTCTGCACAGAAAAGAGTCTTATGGATCAATTTTGTGTCCAACAGAAACACAAATGACTTTTAGGCTGAGTCCTTTCTGATAAATGACCCTTTCAAAGCTAAGAATCCAAGTAATTTATGCACGTGTTCCATGTCAAAGTCACCATCTTATGTTGGTCTATTAGTGGCCATAAAAGCTACATTTCCTTGATCACTGGGTTTCCAACTGGTCAGACAAATGGCCATGCCCATAGGGGCTCCACAGAGCTGAAGCAAGGGTGGGAAGTTTCTCCGTGGAAACTCCAGGAGATGCTAAAATGAGAGTTGTTAATAGGGAGCCAAGAACTTACTAGAAACCTAAAGTCTGGAGGATCCAAGATGGTGACTAGGGTACAGAAGCAGAAAGCCTAAGCTCTGTGACTCCAAAAACCATTGTGAGATATTACAGCCACACTTGGGTAATTCTGACTGCTTCTAGCCAAAACAATAACTGCCATCACATTAGGTGCAGGAAAAAATTCAAAGACTGACCCTCAAATCAGCCTTTTATTGCACTTGACAGCTGCGAACTGCAACACAGCCAGCAAGGCAGGTCCAGCCCTAGGGAAACCATCCTCCCCTGTGGTAAATTTTTTTTCTTTCCTCTCTTCTCCTTCCTCCATCAAGCAGAAATAAAGCATCAACCAGAATCAAACTTTCAACATTCTGAACCCCTTGCCTGTAGAAAGCCTTCTCATGCCATGCTTCACTGAGAAAATTTGGCACCATTTCTAGCCGCTGCCACCACCACTGGCTCCAAACCTTCCTGTGCATCAATTGGAAGAACAAACAGGTGAGAACCACATACCACACGGGAATCCCTTAACAACCCCCAGGAACATAAATTAGTGCAGCCCCTGGGCAGACTGATCCTCCCAACAAAACTGGAAAACAAACTGTGAACTGTAATCAAACACAGACAGCAGAGGCAGAGGGGGCGGGTGGAATGCTGAATAAAGATGGTGGGGAAAAGGAGCTAAACTCAGTGCCAAACTCTCAGTAAATGAACACATGAAAGACAGCAAAGGCTGAGAGCAGGCCTCCCAAAGCAGGGCAGGGAGTGGATCACAGAAATGATCTCCTGAGTCACAGCACAGCATCCAAAACTGAACTGCCCCACAAAACTGAAAGACAATGAACTGTAATCTAGCATGGACAGCGGAGGGGGTGGGTGGCATGCTGAACCTAACCCAGAGAAGGGGGGCGGGGCAGACAACTAAACTACCAGTGCTGAACTCTCAGTAAACAAACACAATGATAAGCCACCTCCAAAGCAGGGCAGGTAGTGGATTGCAGAGCTGATCTCCTGAGCAACAGGGCAGCATTCAAAACTGAACTGCCTCACCTTGCTGGGGGAGGAGATAACCAAACAACTGCAGGTGAAGAATAACACAGCTATGAGCTGGGGAAAACAATAGCTCTGACCACCCTGAGTGATCTGACAAACCTACTGCACCTCACAATTTCAACTAAACTGGTAGACAGAAAAACAAAACTCTACTCACAAGCCATTCACTTGGTGAGACCAAGACAGAGCTTCTGCTTATATGCCAATATCAGGACTGGATGCCAGAGGAGTAACTCCAGAACTTAAACTAAGACTGAAATTCTATTATTCCTGAACCTGGTGTTTTTTTTAAATTGTTTTGTTGTTGTTTGTTTGTTTGTTTTTTATATTATTGTGGGTTTTTTAATTTTTATTCCTATTTTCTTTCTGTACTATGAACTTTACCATCACTATCTTCTCCTACTTACTCTCATCCCCTTTACTCTCCCTCCTTCTCCTGTGCTAAAACCCATGCCTTTCCTTCCCAGCTACTCTTTCTGCCCCTTCTCATCCACTCTCTACCCCTTCTCTCACCTTCCCCTCCCATTCTCCCCCAACCTGTCACCAGACTATCCTTCCCTGCTACACACTCACCACCTGCTGACCAACTTACTACAACAACTTTATACAACCCCAACCTCCTGCAATCCCTGACACAAGCACCCTACACTACAACAACAGAAATACACCCAAACACACACAAGGACCACAAAACACAGCAGCCCCCACACATCTTCCACCACTCACCCACCTCACTTCCCACCCACCTTTTTAGTGCCACTCTAACCAGTTCCCCAAATTTTATAGCTAGCCTAACAAATGTTAACTCTCCACCTCCCACTGTTTATAGATATTACCACCAAGGGGTCTTCTACATAATATATAAACAACTAGGCAGGTATTGAAACTGTGAATTAGTTATTGCTAAATTACACCTCCAGACCAGGGACAGAAATAGCACACCAACCTAGCTAACAACCAAGACAGCCATAACACAAAAACTAAATCAAGGGAAAGAAAACAAGCAAATAAAACCTCCAACTAGCCTATCAAGAGCATAGTTGCACAGTACCAAGTGGAGCAATCGGAAGAAGAAGGGATGGAAACCACTCTCCTCAAAAAAAAATTTAATATAGGATTCAGAGGGAAATGAAGAAAACAGATACCCAGTTCCTGATCTTAACAAAAATATGATAAATGACACTAAGGACCCAGCGATGCCCATAAAAACATCCTCAAAGAAATCTTGCAAGAAATCACTGAGAATTTCATGGAGAAGATACTATATGTGGTTAATCAAAATGTACAAGATGCACTCAAGAAATTTTAAGACACCAAAGAACATGAGAAGACACAGAAACAAATAAATGAACTCAGAGGTGCCCTAAATAAACACCAAAGTGAAACACAGAACACTATAATTAGAGAGATAAATGAATTAAAGATGAAAATAAAAAACATTAAAAGGGAAGTGACCCAAGATATGGAAAACCTCAGAAAAAGGAAGAAAACAGAAACACAAAACACAGTGGAAGGCCACTCCAGCAGACTAGAACAAGTGGAAGACAGAATCTCAGACCTTGAAGACAAAATAGAAATTAAAGGGAAAACTGAAGAAATCTTCATCAAACAACTCAAGAGCTGTGAAAGGAATAAGCAAGAACTCGCCAACTACATCAAAAGACCAAACCAGAGAATCAAAGGCATTGAAGGAGAAGAGGTCCAAGCAAAAAGGATTCATAATTTATTCAATAAAATAATAACAGAAAATTTCTCAAATCTCAAGAAAGTTAAGCCCATTCAGGTACAGGAAGCCTCCAGGACACCAGACAGACACCAAAATAAAACCTCCCCATAGCATAATATTAAAACAACAAGCACAGAGAATACAGAATGAATACTGAAGGCTATAAAAGAGAAAAAGTAAATAACATAAAAAGGTAAACCATTATCACAGCAGATTTCTCAATGGAAACCTTAAAAACAAGAAGGGCATGGAGTCAGGTATTTTGGGCACTGAATGAAAATAACTTTAACATTAAGATACCAGCAAAACTACCAGTCAAAATAGATGGAGCAATAAAAATCTTCCACAATAAGCAGAAACTAAAACAATACATAACCACCACATCACCCCTACAAAAGAATTCTGCGCACAGAAGATGAAAGCAAACAAAACCAAAGAGAATGGGTAGTATCAAACCACGGGAGAAGAAAAGACAAGGAATCAGAGAGTAGCATTGATTCAGCTGCACACAATCTATCCCTTAAGCAACAAAAACAACTAAATAATAAGAATCACCAAATATCCATCAATATTAACACTGAAAGTCACCAGATTCAACTTACTCATCAAAAGACACCATTTGGCAAACTGGATTAAAAAGGAAGATCCAATAATCTGTTGTTTACAGGAGACCCATCTCATTGACAGAAACAAACACTGGCTTAGGGTAAAAGGCTGGAAGAAGATTTACCAAGACAATGGCTCCCAAAAACAGGCAGAAGTAGCAATACATATATCAGACAAAGTAGACTTCAAACTTACATTGATCAAATGAGATAAAGAAGGATACTTCATACTAATAAAAGGGGAAATAACAATTATCAACCTATATGCACCCAATGTCAGTGCACCCAATTCCATCAAACATACTCTGAAGGACTTAAAAGCACATTTAGACTCCAACACAGTGGTAATGGGAGACTTTAATACTGCCTTATCACCAATAGATAGGTCATCCAAAAAAAATTTTTAAAAAATCCTAGAACTAAATCACACTATAGATCAAATGGACCTAACTAATGTCTACAGAATATTTCATCCAACATCTGCAGCCCAGGGGACTTTCTCCAAAATTGATCATATTGTAGGGCACAAAACAAGCCTCAGGAAATATAAGAAAATAGAAAATAGAAATATTTTATCTGATGACAATGCATTAAAACCAGTACTCAACAACAAAAAACAATAGCAGAGAATATGCAAACAATTAAAAGCTGAACAACACATTGCTCATTGATCAATGGATCATAGATGAAATAAAAGAGGAAATTAAAAGCTCCCAGAAGTTAATGAAAATGAAAACATGACCTACCAGAACCTATGGACATAGCAAAGGCAGTCCTAAGAGGAAAGTTTATAGCCATGCGTGCATATATTAGAAGGACAGAAAGATCTGAAATAAATGACCTAATGCTACAGCTCAAACTCCTAGAAAAACAAGAACAAGCAAAACCCAAAACAAGCAGGAGAGAAATAATAAAAATAAGGGCAAAAATTAATGAAATAGAGACCCCCCCAAAAAACATAGAAAGAATCAATGAAACAAAAAGCTGATTCTTTGAAAAAATAAACAAGATTGACAAGCCCCTGGCAAATCTGACTAAAATGATGAGGGAAAAGACCGAAATCAGTAAAATCAGAAACTCAAAAGGGGAGATAACAAAAAACAAAGGAAATTCAGGGAATCATCAGAGACTACTTTGAGAACCTATATTCCAATAAATTTGAAAATCTTAAAGAAATGGACAAATTTCTAGATACTTACAACCATTCAAAACTGAACCAAGAGGATATTAATCACCTGAATAGATCTATAACACAAAATGAAATTGAAGCAGCAATAAAGAGTCTCCCAAAAAAGAAAAGTCCAGGACCTGATGGATTCTCTGCTGAATTCTATCAGACCTTTAAAGAAGAACTAATACCAACCCTCCTTAAACTGTTCCATGAAATAGAAAGGGAAGGAACACTGCCTAACTCATTGTATGAAGCCAGTATTACACTCATCCCAAAACCGGGCAAAGACACATCCAAAAAGGAGGACTATAGGCCAATCTCCTGAATGAACATCGATGCAAAAATCCTCAATAAAATAATGGCAAACCAAATCCAACAACATATCAGAAATATCATTCACCATGATCAAGTTGCCTTCATCCCAGGGATGCAGGGGTGGTTCAACATACGAAAATCTATAAATGTAACACACCATATTAATAGAAGCAAAGACAAAAACCACTGATCATCTCAATAGATGCAGAAAAAGCCTTTGATAAGATTCAACACCACTTCATAAAAAAATCTTTAAGAAAACTAGGAATAGAAGGAATGTATCTCAACATTATAAAAGCTATATATGACAAACCTACAGCCAACATCATATTTAATGGAGAAAAACTGAAACCATTTCCCCTAAAATCAGGAACAAGACAAGGATGCCCACTCTTCCCATTCCTATTCAACATAGTCCTGGAATTCCCGGCCAGAGCAATAAGGCAAGAAGAAGAAATAAAAGGAATACAAATAGGTAAAGAAGCTTTCAAATTATCCCTATTTGCAGACGACATGATCCTATACCTCAAAGACCCAAAAAACTCTACCCCAAAACTCCTAGACACCATAAACAGCTTCAGCAATGTAGCAGGATACAAAAATCAACTTACAAAAATCAGTAGCCTTTCTATACACCAACAATGAACAAGTTGAGAAAGAATATATGAAAACAATACTAAAAATGACTATATTACCAAATGCAATCTACATGTTCAATGCAATTCCCATCAAAATTCCAATGACATTCATTAAAGAGATTGAAAAATCTACTGTGAAATTTATATGGAAACACAAGAGGCCACGAATAACCAAGGCAATACTCAGTCAAAAGAACAATGCTGGAGGTATCACAATACCTGACTTCAAACTATATTACAAAGCAATAACAATAAAAACAGCATGGTACTGGCACAAAAACAGACATGAAGATCAGTGGAATAGAATAGAGGACCTGGATATGAATCCACACAATCATGCCCACCTTAGTTTTGACAAAGGTACCAAAAACATACAATGGAGAATAGACAGCCTCTTCACCAAAGTTGCTAGGAAAAGTGGTTATCTGCCTGTAGAAAACTGAAACTAGATCCATGCCTAGTACTAGTATCAACTCAAAGTGGATTAAGAACCTTAATATCAAACCAGAAACTCTGAAGTTAGTACAGGAAAGAGAAGGAATACTCTGGAAGTAATAGGTATAGGCAAGGACTTCCTCAATAGAACTCCTGCAGTCTAGTAATTAAGAGAAAGAATGGACAAATGGGAATACATAAAATTAAAAAGCTTCTGTACAACAAAAGAAGTGGTCTCTAAACTGAAGAGACCACCCACAGAGTGGTAGAAAATATCTGCTGGCCATACATCAGATAAAGGACTGATAACCAGAATATACAGGGAGCTCACAAAACTAAACTCCCCCAAAATCAATGAACCAGTAAAGAAGTGGGCAACTGAACCAAACAGAACTTTTTCAAAGGAAGAAATCCAAATGGTCAAAAACCTCATGAAAAAATGCTCACCATCCCTGGCCATAAAGGAAATGCAAATCAAAACCACACTAAGATTTCACCTCACTCCTGTTAGAATAGCCATAATTAGCAACACCACCAACAACAAATGTTGGCAAGGATGTGGGGAAAAAGGAACCCTCATACACTGCTGTTTGGAATGCAAGCTAGTACAACCACTTTGGAAAACAATATGGAGGCTTCTTAAAAAACTAAACATAGATCTGCCATATGATCCAGCAATACCACTCTCAGGGATATACTCATGGGGGGGCACCTGCACCCCCATGTTTATTGCACAATACCCAAGCTATGGAAATAGCCAGGATGCCCCACAACCGACGAATGGATTAAGAAAATGTGGTATTTATACACAATGGAATTTTACTCAGCCACAAAGAAGAATGAAATTTTGTCATTTGCAAGTAAATGGATGGAATTGTAGAACACCATCTTAAGCGAAGTTAGCCAGGCTCAGAAGGCCAAAAATTGTATGTTCTCTCTCATATGTGGATTATAGACCCAAAACAAATGCAGTAATATTATTGGACATGGGTCACACACTAAGGGGAGAATGCGTACAGGAGGAATAGGGAAAGGGAAGGAAACCTAAAACTTCAAAGTGTTTTATGTGCCCACTGTAGAGGAGCTAATAAAATAATCTTAAACAGCCAGTATGGGTAGGTGACAGGGAAGTAGTGAACAAGTCTGGTAGAGATGAACCAATTCAGGTTATAATACACACGTGCATGGAAGCAATGCTAGGAATCTCTTTGTATAGCTATCTTTGTCTCAAGCTAGCAGAATTCTATGTCTTTCTTATTATCTCTTATGTTTTCTCTTCAACATAATTGGAGAAGAGAGCAGAAAAGGTTCTGCCTGAAAGCGAGGAGGGTGGGGGGCAGGGGGCAGCAGGGAGAGATGGCGAAACCAATAAAAATCCAAAGAGTGTCATGAATGTCAAAACTAAAAGCAGGAATAAGTACAGAGCCAGGAACCTAAGATGCAGAGAGATAGGAAGGAAAGAAGTGGATGGTAAATAGTAAATACAGAGTACAGTGGAGCAAACACCTTAGAACAGGTGCTATTGCACATGGCTTGCTTTTACTTTCGGTCAAGTGTTAGACATGGTCTGTGGTTTAAAGCATTGCTCAGTGTTCAGGTTTGTCCTTCCAAATCATTCTCCAGGCTTCTCTACTCTGGTTTGGACTCCTTTAGATCATATCACCAGTTCCCTTACTGTCTGGCTTTTGGTTGGGTTTGCCCAATGGAAGGCACCTGGAAGAGATCTGCGGGCAAGAGGAGAGAGAGAGATCAAGAGTATTTGTCCAGACTTCGACGCTGTCACTTGCAGATTAGCAGTGATTGTGTTCTACTGGAGTCCTTGGCTCCTGTCTAGTGGCACTTTCCAACAGTTGCAGGTGTTATTAATTTCCCATAATTTCTCCCTCCCACTTGCCCCTTGGACCTAAGGATAATACCAGCTTCCCACACTTACTAGTTCCAGGATGCTCCACCATTTTGTTGGTTCTCATTTCTCTGCCTTTACCTTGTCGAATTTTCATTAGAAATGCGTTCAGATGTGCTTTTTACTTCCTGTTGCTGGAACCCCAACCAAGTGCATGAGTCAATAAAATGGATATTTCCTAGAGTTTGCAGAAATTCTGAACATTTCTGAATGGTGTTGTAATCTACTATGTAAGCATGTCTTCTGTGCTATTGTGTAAAACTTATAATTCAGGAAAAAAATGCTTTGTACCTGCCTTTCATGGCTTATAATATGCCAAGGCAGATTAAGCACATTAAATATCCTAACAGCGTGAATGAATTGCCATATTGCTGTACATGTAATGGAAGAGTGGAAGAATTACCTAGGTTCACTTGGGGTTTTCAGGAATATATATTCCTGAATATATATTCTATATTGGCAGCATGAAGAAGAATCACTGCTGGATTGATGATCTATCATCATCCCTTGTCTATAAAGCCAGGGATCTCCTTTCCTCCTTGGTAAGCATCTCAGCAAAGACTCACCTTACTTATCAATGTTTGTTACATCTTCATTACTTAAGCCCTTCTTGAATCAAACCTGTCTTGGGTGTTGTTCCTTAGAATACAGACTGGGGTAGGGATTTTGATATTAGCTGTTTCTGAAGGAAGTGCTCTCAAAAGAAACCAGTAAGGTAGTGGAGGAAGTAGGACAAGGCAAAGGAAGAAGACAGGGTGTGAGTCAGAGTGATGATCTAGCCTCCATTTGATCCCATCTTAGCTTGGAAATGTAAAGTACATCTCAGATCTTCTTTCTCTTGTGACGAGGGGGAACTCTTGTAATTCTGTACCAGCTAGGTATTCTTTTGAGCTGCCTAGGATGGGAGGTGGCATGGTTAGGGACACTAGCCCACCAGGCTTTTGGCAACTCCAGTGAAGTGGATCCAGTAGCCCAAGGGAACTTCTTTAAAGAAAGTTGCAGGTGTGGTGCGCAGAACCCATAAAGGAGAGTGTTTGTGCGTGTATTGTGGGGGGAGGGCGGCCAGAGCAGCAGCAGCAGCAACAGCCACTGCAGTCTTTCCAGAAGCACATCTGTAGTTGGTTAACACACATTAAAACAAAATCCTAGGGGGAAAAATGAAACTTTTTTCTTATTCCCATTTTTAGGTTCTGGAGTCTTAAAGAAGTGACTAGGAATGAGATCCTCTGAGGTAAGTAATGATATCCAAGGGTGCTGGATTTTCAGTGCTAAAACCCAGAGGGTCCTGGTTAAACTGGGAAGCTTGGTCACTAACCTTTCTGTATCTGAAAGGCCATTCCATAACAAATTGTCACTATTAGGTCACTGGGCAAAGTGGTACATGCCTGTAATCCCAGCATTTAAAAGACTGAGGCAGGGGGATTGAGAGTCTGAGGCTGCCCTGGGCAACATAGTAAGTTTTGAGGACAGTCTGAGCTGTATAGCAAAACCTTGCCTCAAAAACAAAACAAAACAAAAACAAACACAAACAAAAAGACCAGGTCATTTCATGGACAATTAAGTGAAGCAGAATCAGTTGAGTGAAGAAAGGTAGTGAACCTTCCCTGATGTGGCACACATTGGTTTGCAGAGCTGCATTGAGAGCATGAGTCCTTTTTTTTCTGGGAAGAAACTGAGTTTCCTTGAGGGGTGTGGAGACTGCAGAAGAGGATGGGAGAGGGCTCCAGTGTTTGATTATCTTTCAGGTACAGTCATGGGCTTCATAATTCAGGGAAGCAGGGAGCATAGTTTTCAAGATACACAAATTCTGAAGAAGGCCTTGGATCTAAGGGCTGGGAGAGGGTATCTAGATTCTTTAGAGAGGCTCTGGGAATCAGTTGAGGGTCAGAGACTCTCCCTGGACCTTTGCTGGAACCTTTCTCAGAGATGAAATTCTCAAAACAGTGCAAACTTGCTTCTTATTCTCCAGCATGGAGAGAAGAGGAAAGCTGTCTGACACTAGCTTGAATTTTTTAAAGTGTCATTGTGAATTCTATTGATGTGATAATAAATTTCCATTTAGCAATATTCTTGTTTAGCTTTATTTCAAGTTTTATGTGAATGATGAGTAATAACACTTCAAATTATATCAATTTTCTATATGAGAAAATATGCCATTTTCATGCCATTTTTGTTTTTTAAAAAGGAAATCAAAAGGTGATTCATGACTACAGCTTATAACTTATGTATGGGTTGAAACATTTTCTAAAGAATGTTGTCATGATGATTTCACCCTGGGTAAGCTGAAAATGTTCCAGAGTGGGGGTTCTGAGTTATTGCATTACAGATGAGTTTGTATGCAGGTGTCAACTGTAATTGTAAGAATCTTTTGTATTTTATTTTTCCCTGAGCTAGAATCAGGGTTTTTAGCCCTAACCGCATATGAAAAATATTTAGCGAGCTTTAAAGTTACTCCAATGCCTGGACCTAACTCAAGCCCTATAAAATCCATATTTCTGGGGGTGAACAGGGCCAGCTTCATGTGCGGGCGGCCTGTGTAGGTGCACAAGGGCAGTGCTTAGAAGGGGCCCTGCATTGAGTTTTATGCTCTGGCGTCTTGAAATTCATAGTGATTTTTTAACAAGTGGGCTTGCATTTTTCATCTTTCACCAGGCCCTGCAAATTATAAAGCAAGTCCTGGTTTTGGGCATTTTTTTTTTTTGTGGTGGTGGTGTTGTTTAAGCTTCCCAGGTGATTTCTGTGCACTAATGAGGAAACCTTGAATCTGGCTGCCAGTAAAAAGTGCACACTGCCTGCTGGATGATAGAACTTGGAACTTCCAAAGACTAGCGTTTGTTCCACCCTAGGGCTCCTAGGCGCTGCCTTCTCAGAGGATCCTTTGGTCCCGCCCTGCCTCAATGGAGACTCGCCATACTGGAACCATACTGAGGAAGGCGCCACCACCACATCTGCAACATCTAGCCCTAAGATCCAGGCTTAGACAAACAGATAGGCACTGTGCTTTACCTGGCCCAGTGCTCTTCACCTAAATAGGCTGAGGGGGTGGTTTACTTCGTGCCTCTGTGTAGATGAGAGAGGGGGAGCCACTGTTAGGGTTTCCTTTGAGCTAGGTGCCCAGGGCTATGGTTTTAGTGTTTGTATGCTGCACCACTCCCCCACATACACACTGCCCCCCTTTTCAGCTGAATCTATGTTCTTTGAGTCAAAGACCCTCTTTCAATCTCTGTCATTGAAACATTTGGATTACTGCACAAAAACCAGGGGAAGAGCCCAAATTATGCAAAAGGAATGTCTTGGGTGGGCAAATACTATGATTCAGAAATTATCAGGTGGATCCATGTTAATATATTCACAAATAAAAACTAAAATAATGAAGAGAAAGAGAATACAAAATGCTCATCATGAAGGTTTTTGCCATGTATGCTGTCCATTGTTATCAATTCTTTGTTTTAATAAAATAAAATTAGTCAAAAATGAATTGGCTTTCTATCAATAAGTGGGTGAATACTTTGAACATTTTTCAGTACTATTCAGTGTACTATATGAAGTAGTAATGCTTGCATCAATTCTTTCAATAAATGTTTGTCCAGTACCTACAATGTGCCAGACACCATTCTAGGTGCTGGAACCATAGCAGTTAAAACAAACAACTAACAATTCTTGTCATCAGGGAATGTATAGTCTAGTGGGGGAGAAGAGGACAATAAAAATAAACAAGAGATAAAGGGTGCTTGATGGGAATGCATGCTACATAAAACTAAAGTGTAGTAATGTGAGCTGTTGGTCCTTGACATTCCGTAGGAATTGGAGGCTGAAGTTCAGGGACTAAACAATCACTCTGGAGAAGTTTCGTCCTCCTTCTTGGATGGGATTGGCTGCCACTACTCTAAAGGGCCAGAGAACGTTTGGTGCTAGGGGACCCAATTGCCTGGCAGCATCTCCAGAGATGGAGATAGATACCCTCTTTATACCATCAAAAGGCTTAATGGTTGGTAGAATTCAAATGCATTATAAAGAAAAGGGGCCCTTTACTGAGGATATAACAACAACAACAACAAAAACAAAAAACAAGAGCAGACCACTGAATTTTAAATTCTTTACATTTCTTCTTGGGCCTGATTTTTTAAAATAATCTAATAAAAAAATTTCATTGTACTGTAACACGTTGATTCAGTTTGCAGGTTTTAGCTGGAATATTCTGCACGTTTTCATGAAGGAATAAATCCGGTGAAGCTCTGAGCAGCTCCTGACTATTTGGAACATTTTCAAAAGTTTTTAGAGTCTAGGTATCAAGATCCAACAATAGACACACAGAGAATTATTTCCAGCTTCCCTTTCTTCAGAGAATTGACACTTTCTATTTCTCCTGGCACTTCTGACTGAAGAGCCACTCTATTCACCTTCAAGTGGTACAGACTTCTCTCAAAAGCATTTGGTTCTCTTTTATGGCTAATATACAAAGGGGACGGATTTCTGATATTGCTTGTGGGTTTATATTGGGATCGTCCCAGCCACACATTTCGAAATGAGTTCTTCACGAGCAGTGGCAGTTCCAGCATTTCGATTAAAGAAGGACACAGGGCAAAGAGACTGCATCTAATTGGAATTCAGAGGTGGGGGGGGGCCTGTACTCAGAGAGTGTCATGCTCTAAGCTGCTTACTAGACAGGGTAAAGACCTCTTCCCTGACCCCTGTACTACTCTTTAGGGCTACAAACTGGACTGGAAGAAGCAAGGAGAAAAAGGCCTCCGGGAGATTTTTTTGCTCCTAATAGTCCTATGTTGCCATTAGAATAGGGCAGGACTTCTTTATGTGACTTCTTTTTCATAAAGCTCTAAGACTAAGCTTGTCTTGGGTTCACTTTCTTTGACTTCTTTGTCTCTTCTCTATGCACCTGCTATGGCTTGCATGATGGTATTCCCTAAAAAATTCATGTTGAGACATAATCCACAATGCAATGGTATCAAGAGAGGAGGCCTTTAGGAGGTGATTAAGCGAGGAAGGCTTTGCATTCGTGGATGGGACTGGAGGGAAATAGCCCTTTTGCACTTCCATCTTCCATCTTTTGAAGACACAGCAAGAAGGCCAGGTATGAAGAACAGATACAGAATCAGATAGCACCTCTATCTTAGGCTTCCCAGCTTACAAAAAATAACTTTCTGTGAAATTTGTGTCTGTTCTAACAAGTTACTCAGTTTCAAATATTTTGTTATAGCAGCATGAACAGACTAAGGCACTGCCCTATCACATTCTTCATCAGTTTTTGCTAATTTTTGCTTCTCAGTTTGGCAAATATTTATGGAGGAGACTCTATGAGTTCAACATTCGACTAGGCAATGGGGGGATATAATGATGAACTGGGAAGTGTTCAAGTTGGGAAGTCTTCCAGATTTATATTTTAACTTGGGAATACTGAAGACCAAAAGTTTCAATACTTAAAGGGAGGAAGCTATTACAACCTAAAGTGGAATTGAATTGCTGAGGCTTATTCAAGGTGCACAATATATGCAAAGGACCCAACTTTATACCTTTTAAATTCATACTACCTACATACCAAATAATCTCAAAGGAAAAGAAAACTCTCCAAGCTTTCTTTGACTATGTTAAAACTCTGTGACATTATGACTCCATATTGTAATAGGTCTCATCTTGGAGGAGTCATTAGAGTAGGTAAATTCTCAAGATTCCATCTGATTCCTGGATGACTTTACCCTTCTATTGTCCTTTGTGTACAAAAATGACTGCCTATCATATTTAAACACTCTAACTTGAGCATCTACTGTGCACTGGGTAGAAGACAATAAGCTGGCATCACCAAGAGTTGGTGATGATTCCCTGGAGTTTTGATTTCCTAGGGCAACAAAATACCTCAAATTAGGTGGCTGAAAACAACAGAAATGTATTGCTTCACAGTTCTGGAGGCTAGAAGTCCAAACTCAAGGTGTAGGAAGAATCATGTGCCTTCTGAAGCCTCTACAGGAGAATTTTTCAGGTCTCTCAGGCTTTTGGTAGTCCCAGGTGTTCCTTAGCTTGTGCAAGCATAACTCCAATCTCCCTCTGCCTTGACATCATTCGCTTTCCTGTGTGTCTCTGTCTCTTCTTCTTGTAAGGATACCAATCATACTGGATCGGGGGACCATTCTACTCTAATGTGACTTCATATATATATACATATATCTATATATAGATACACAACACACACACCTACATATACATACTTATTTTTAAGTTACTTAGTTTAGAGCATTAACATTTCAATCTGAGCATTATATGGGTGGTACTCTTTTTTACCCTCATTGTCTTGTGAGATAACTGGTGACATATTTCCCTAACACAAGGAAGAGACCAATTAAAATAATTGACACTCTGAAAATTTGAATCAATGATGCTGCTCACTAATCCTAATCAGCCAAAGTAAAGAAACTGAGTTCATACTTTTCTTAGAGTCGGAAGAGGAAAATGGCAAAAGAGCTGTACCATTGTTTCCCTGTAAATCAATTCTCAGTTATCAAGGGAAAGGAAAAAAAAAAGAACCTGTATAATGTTTAGGCTCACAGCCTAAAGGGTAAGTTATGGACCAAAAACTACTAAAATAATTATCAATTTCTCAAGAGGAGAAAACTAACACATTAAGAAACATTTTGCTGGGACTCTCCCCAAATCAGAATGGGAGACACCAATAGGATTAAACTCTTAGTACAAAAACTCATGTTTTGTTTTAATCTCAGTTTTGAGCATGGACAAGTCATGAGAGCTCCATTTTCAGAGGTATATTTGGTATGCTCAGATCTGCCCTCATCAATGTCACAGGCATGTCAAGAGAATTTTTGAAAGCGAATGGAGGGTGATACAGGATTCCCTGGGGACAATGGGAGTGTCCAGTGCACTTTCTTACTTAAAGATCAGTGAAAAATTCTCAAAAGCACAGGAACTAAATATAAACTGTAATGGTGCCTGGTAGTGGAGCAAAGGATTTGCAGTGGTGAAAGATAATACAGATAAAATTATTCGAGTTGTACTTTTTAACGTATCTTGTAGCACAATTCTGGCTTAGAAGGAATTTTAACTGAGATATTGATGCCTTAGTTTTGTCCTGAACAAAATGGAATTTGCTGTTTTTGTTTCTTCTTTTTATTCAAATGGGTCACACCCTCCTGGTTTTGAGAAATCTGATTGTTATCTTTTAGTTAGAATCATGCCTGTTGAAATATTCTTTCCAAATTTGAATGTTTAATCATGTTGGATTCTTACCAAAGACCTCAAGGGAGGCTCAACTTGAAGGACAAAGATGATTGTTAAGTGAGTTATGGATTAGGGTCTGATTCTTGGAAACTCAATGAAGATAAGTTTAGGTAAAGATAGATTCAATAAGGCAGACAGAAAGAAACGAAATGCACTTCTGGGGAGTACAAAGCAAACACACTAGAACTCATTAAAGAAGCAGCCAATGAGCAATTCATAACCAATATCTAAAATATAATTTAAGATCCAAAGGTCACTTAGTATTAACTCTTTTGCAACACACATACACCCAAAGAATCTGGCTTGCAGTTGTTCAGCTTGCCTTAGTTGTTTTTTCATATCTTGCAAGAGTTTCTCTGGAGGTACAAGAAAATGTAAGAGTAAAACCGGATTTATCAGAGGCATTTGCTTGGATTAATTAGGTAATAAAAGTATTTTCAAATTGCTAATTTACTAAGCAATGTCACTGGAATGCTGAATTACTTTATTTTTATTATGATGATCAGAAGAGATAAATGCAGCCCTAGCCACAAAACCAAAGCAAAGAGAAAAGAGGCAGCAGTCATTCTTTGCATAATTACTGGCATTTGTCATCCTTCCCTTGAAAAAGGGATCATCAGTTTTTCTAAAGACTGTTTTCTCTGCTTCAGAGTCTCATCTTGAGAAGTGTTTATCATCCACATTCTCCTCATTTACCCAGCAACATGTACAGTACTAATATACTTTTCATTAGTCAATTTAATGAATTTAATTTTGGTTCAAAATGTTAATTAAAAAGTGTACATTTTATTCTTATAAGGATGAAACTTAAAATCATCTTGGTTCTCTAGGGAGGCTGAGGCAGTAGGATCCAGAGTTTGAGCCCAGCCAGGGATACATAGAGGAGACCCTGCCTCAAAACAAAAACAAAATAAAAAAACACCCGTTTTGATTCTCAAATGTTAGGTTAAATGACTAAATGCAGAATTGAAAAACAGGATTGATCAATATGAAATTTAGTATCACAAGTCTCTGGTTGATTTTTGATTAATTATAATTGACTTTCCTATCCCCTTTAAGAAAACAAAGGCTCAAAAATAATGGTATCTATACTTTTAATTATATTTAGGGAGACATTTTGGAAGAAAAATGTAACAGGAAACAGAAGGAGGTTTGCCTCAAAGAGAAAAACCCTAAATAAAAAGCTACCAAACCAGGTATTTCATCACCAGAAAAATGAATGAGAATTTCATTATTTCTTGCCTTAAAAAAAAATCTGTCCTTTGCCAGATCTAAAAATGCTGCCAACCTGGAAGAGAAAGGATTCATTTTTTTTTTCTAAATAACTACATTTAGTAATTTCCATGAAATTCACATTTTAGAACTATGGCAAAAAGCCAAATTAAAACTCAAGGGTTCCTAATCCCTAAATTCAGAGCCTGTTTTAGAAAATACCTAAAATACACTTTAAAACTAACCAATTAATATAATTACAGTGGGTTTAAATAACGCACACACACTGGATCTGTTTCTATAAAACACAGCTGTTCTGTTATTTATATTTCGCAATTTTTCAAAATTAGAAATGTGGCTTTATATATGTAATATATATAGGGAAAGCAACTTTTTAAAAAGAGTGAGTCTGCTGTCTTTTGCCATCATTAAATGAAAAACAACCAAAGCAAACCAAACCAACAACCTTACACCAAGTAGCTTGGAAATATTGCTATTCATGCCTCTGAGTATTACTACGGTTGGAACAAGGACAGCAGCATATCCAGGTAGTTAATGTATGAGAAACAGAGCACAGGCAGCAACTTGCATCCCCTGGCAGTTGACATGGTAATTTCTTCCCCTACTCTTTTTGGCTCTCTCCACCCCGCTTCCCAGACCCCCTGCCCCAAGACACGAGGCATCCTCGGGGCCCGGGAAGGTGCCTTGCGGGGAGTGCAGCGAGGCCGGAAGAGCCCGGGCAGAGCGCGCGGTGCCCACACCCTTGGCAGCGGGGTGCGTGCGTGCGGCCGCCGCGGGCCCTTGGAGTGTGTGTGTGTGGGGGGCGGGTTAGGAACTCAGGGTTCGGGGCGGATCCCAGGGCCGCCTCCTGCCCTCCCCCTGCCGCGGGCCCGGGAACTGCGGCACGAGGCGCGGGGCCCTCAGCTCGGGGCTGGGCCCCCCGCAGGGATGGGCGGGCGAGGGGCGGAGCGCAGCGCAGCGCTGGGCGGTGGGAAAGGGGCGGGGAGCACAGCTCTGGCTCTGGCGGGCCGAAGGACGGTGGCAGAACCTGCGGGGAAGCTGGGCGACTCGCCCGCGGGGACGAGGACCGCCGCTCCTTTGGAGGCGCAAGGAGTCCAGGGGTCCGGCCGTCGCCGCCAGCTCCAGCAGCGAAAGACGGCACCCTGGCGGGCGCACCGGTGACAGCGGCGACCCTGCGCGCAGGTGGGTTCCCCGGGCGCCGCGCCCAGGCTGCCCTCCTTCAGGCCACCGCGCCCAGGGACGAGGGCCAGGCATGTCCGGCGGCGGGAGGAAGGTGCACGGCCCCATGGTGTGTGCGCTTGTGCTAGGTGAAGGAAAGCTACCCCTTTTAGGATCCGGTCCCTCGAGTCTCCTTGTCCCCACCCCCACCCTGTCCCCTTCTGAGGAGCTGAGCACTCGTGCGGCTTTGGAGGGGCGCGAATCCCCTTCCCTGCCGCATTCTCCCTGGTGTGTGTAGGTCGCCCCCTTCTTCACAATCCTCACCCAGCAACCACCACGATGCCCCCTGGCCCCCGGCCCGCGGAACTGTAGGGACAGTGGGGGCACAGCCTGGTGGTAGGACCGGCCGGGGCGTGTACGGAGAAGGCTGGAGTTGCTCTAGTATTGTGTGCTCTCGCTGGTGCCAGCGCCCAGGGGCTCGCCACGCATTCGGGGCCAGGGTGAGGGTTGGGGGGGATGGGTGTGCTGAACTTCTCTCTGAGGGTGGCCTGTGCACGTGCCCTTGGCGCTTGTGCACGTTTGGACGAAGGTTTAATAGAGGCACGTGGGAGCAGTATTGGTCACTGGCGCGTCCCCCCAAACCCTCTTGGGACGGCCAGCTTGTGTTCAGGGTTGGGAGGGAAGGGAGAGTGTTTTGTGTGAATGTCCGTCCTAGGGAGGAGGAGGAGGAGGAGGAAGAGGAGGAGGAGGAGGAGAAGGAGGAGGAGGAGGAGGAGGAGGAGTGTGTCTCAAGGAGACTTGATTTGCTGCAATTGCATAAACCCAAACAGGCTTTCCGGGCGTTAAAGTAAATTACGGGTAAGTGGGACGCATTCTGGTGTTGGTAAAAGAACCCCGGGGTTTGCGGGGTAGCGGGCCGGGCTGGCGTGCTCGCTTGATGGCTTCTGGAGCTGTTTCATCCAGGTGGTGGGGGTGGGGGTGCCCTTGTGTCTTTGGTTTTAGGTGCTGGAGCCCGGGCGCTTGTCCTGACTGTGGGAGTAGGAGGAGGTAAAAAGCTCGGCAGCGTGGCGTGGTCTGTTATTCTCAGTTAACTCCAGAATTTCAGTGTCTGTCTTCGTCTCTCTCTCTTTCCCTCTGACACACAGCCCTCTCTTTTATCTATCTCATGGCTGCTTGGACTCTCTGGTAGTTGCTTATGGATTTTTATTTCTCTTTTCTTGACTTTTTTTTTTAAGGGAAAGAAAAAAGATCTACCTGTATTTAAATCCATGGGGTGTCAGGAATGACCTTTCAGCACTCATCTGTATTCAGATCAGAAACAATAAGGCATTATGATAAAAAAAAAATCCCGCACTAAAACTGCTGTTTAGATTGGACAAAGCTCTAGTTCAGGTTAGAATTTTATCATTTTAAGTAGACATCTTACCTAACCTTGTGGTACAGTAACCTTACCCTGGGTTCCTCCTCTGTTTTATCATTGGAGTAATTTACAGAATTCTTAATTCCTGAATTAATAAAGTGGGACTGTTTGTCTTTTAATTCTGAACGACAGGTCTTGAAATGGCTGTAAGTTGGGTTTTGTGACTCCATTTCTTTTTAATGAACTGATGAGAGTGCTGTATAGTTGATGACCTGGGTCTTATATGTTTCATATTCTAATCAAATAGTATATCAAACCATTGAGGGAGAAAGATTTCTTAGAAATTTTCCACACAGAGGAAAAAAGAATACTTTGTCTTTTAGAGCAAATATTTTGCTCTCCCCCCCCAGTTGTCCTTGTTCTAAGCCTAGGATGCATTGTTGATGAATAACTGCATGGTCTATTTCTCTCTTATGTCTACAGGTGGCAGTGTAGAAGCCAAAACAGGAGCTTCCAGAAGTGGTTTCTGAAAAATAAGAGTTGAATGCACAAGCACAGGAATCCGAAAAACCACAGGTATGTAGGACAATTAATCCACCTATCTGGCTTTATAATAATTATTGCATTCCAGTAGTGCTATCCCATTTGCTTTTATGCTCAATATTTTGACATTTATGTGGTGAAACACATTTTGAAGTAATCTCAGAGGAGAAAACAAGACTAATCTATTTTAGACAATGTATTTAAATGAAAATACTGCATACCATTGTATTACCTGACTCTGCCTTTCTAAAAGAGAAGCAATTTTCCTACAGTGACCAAGTGGCTTTGTTTTTAGCCAGTTGTTGTTTGACATTTGCTTTTAAAAACACTTCAGGAAACTAGAAAACTGTGGATTGTCTTTGGGGTTCTGTTAGCAGTCACCCTGTTGAGCCAATACAACGATATCTGCCTTTAATAAAACTGCACCTCTGTTAACTTGATGTCACACTGATCAGGTGGCTTTTTTTACACCAGGCTTAGCATTTGTAACCTTGGCACTTTTTCTGCTACCTGGCTGCTTTTCATTATTTGCCCACTTCACTGAAATAAGGACAGGTTATATGCAGATCAGAGACAATCAATTTTGTAAAGTTATTCATTGTGACACCAAAAGGATTTGCCTGATTATCATTAAAGTGTAAGGTTTTGTATATTAAGGTTTTCAATATGCACATTATTATGAATGACAAAAGGTGGAAGAGGGGAGAAGTTCACCTTTTTGTGGATTTTTTTTTCCTGAAAGTGACACTTTCACTGAGAACCTGAAGTTCTTGTTGGCTGTGTAGGGTCAGACATCAAAATGACTACTAAAAGGAATGATGGTTTCTATTGTGTGTGTGGAGGGTGGTTATGCATGTTCATCACAATGCAGGAATATGATAATTTGTTAATTTAAAAAAAAAGGAAAGAAAGAGTTTTTTCTTTCCTCTCTCTTTTTTCATTTTTTTGCTTTGTGAATGCCAGGCAAGTGCTTTGCCTCTGAGCTACCAGCCCTACCTTGTGATACTTGATATCCTGCCTTTATAGCTGGAGAGGGATTTGTTTAGCCCTTCCTAATAAAGAGTGTAAAAGCTATTCTTGAAGGTTAAAAATATCAAATAGGACACTTAAAGTTTATGTTCATATACACCAGGTGACAGGTCAAGAGTAGAGAATACTTCCAGCACCTCAGAAGATTTCTTCTTGCCCCTTCTCACCTCCAACGTGAAGGTAACCACGTTGTGATTTTTTTTTTTAAAGAACAAAATTCCATCCACTAGTTTTGTTTGCTTTTAGGCTCCACATAAATAATATCATATAGTAGGAACTCTTGTGTATGTCTTTCATGTAACACATCTATGAGATTCATCCATGTGGTTGTGAGTAGTAATTCAGTTGTGTGGATATGCTAAAATTTGTTTATCTGTTTCCTTGTTATACCTTTGAATACTGTCCGTTTTTTTGCTAACACAAATAAAGCAGCTCTGAAATTCTTGTTTGTGTGTTTTGATGCACATTCCTGCTCATTTCTCTGGGCGTAACCTGGGGGGGGGATTGTGGGGGCCATAGTATTTTGCTCTAGGAGATACTGCCAAACACTTTTCCAAAGTGGCTGTACCAATTTACATTCTGGAATTCCATAAAGGAGTTCTAGCTCCTTTATGTTTTTAATTAACTTTGTTTTGTCAGTCTTTTTTTTTTCCTTCTTCAAGCCAGGCTGTCTGTGTTGCTAGGGGTGGTCTGAAACTCATGGGCTAAAGTTAAAGATTCTCCTGCCTCAGCTTGCCGAGAATCTGAGAAGATACGGCTTTGATACCCTGCTTTCAGTTCTTTTGGGTATATACCCAAAGTAGAATTCCTGGGAGAATTCTGTTTTTAAGTTTTTGAGGAACTGCTATACTGACTCTTAGCAGCAGTATGTGTGTATTGGGGGGGATGTTTCTAATTTTCTAAATCCTTACTTATTAATTTCTATTTTTTATTTAATAGCAGTCATTCTATATTTATTTATTGTCAGTACTGGGGTTTGGACTCCTCTCTAGCAGGTGCTCTACCACTTGAGTCATACCCCTCCTTTGATAAGGTGAGATAGGCCTTGTGGTTTTCATATGCATTTCCTAGTGAATAATGGTGGTGAATGCCATTCTGTTTCATATGCTCACTGGCATTTGGAGATCTTTTTGTGAGTACTTGTTCAAGTCTTTTGGCAACTTTTTTTTTTAACAGTTTCACTGTGTTGCCTAGATTGGTTTGGAACCTGGAATCCTTCTGTCCTAGCCTTCTGAGTGCTAGCATTATAGGTGTGTACCACCATGCCCAGATTTTCCCCACTTTTGAATTTTTTCTTTTGTAAGAATTCTTCTATATTCTATATATAAGTCCTTTGTTGAATACATATGTATTATGATATATGTGTGGATGTGTATGTATTGCTGGGCATGATGGTTCATGCCTATAATCCCAGCACTTCAGAAGCTGAGGCCAACCTGGGCTACACAGTGACAGACTGCTTCACAAAAAATATTTTCTCTTAATCTGTGTTTTGCCTCTTCATTGTCTTATCTGGTATCTTTTGATATTTTTAGTGAAGCCTAATTGCCTTTTTTTTCTTTTTTTCTTTTATGGCTATTGCCTTTTGTTCTATTTAGGAGATCTTTGCCTGGATGAGCTGACCACACAGGTCTATTTTCATTCATTGTCAACATTGCTCCACATGGACTGGAGTAGAGGTTGTCCTTGGGCAGGAGGCAGTCCTCCAAGGTGATAAAGTATATCCTAGCAGAACCTGTCCCCATAGGTGCCATCTGCCACCCAGAGCCTGCACCTTCTGAGCCTGGGGTGTCTACTGCTGTCATGGAGCCCCTAGGGTTATTCTGTAAAACTTCTTTTTAAATTAAGGAAAGCATATGAAGACACTTCGTTTGGAAGATGTAGTAAATTAGTTACATCTTGTCTGAAATGGTTGTGACCAGAAATGGTTCAGATTCTCAACTTTTTAGGTTTTAGGATATTTGTCCATATATCTTACACACATAGCCTGGAGGTGATCTTAAACTACTTTTAGTGTATCTGTTTTGACTGTGACCCATAACATGAAGTAAGATGCAGAATTTTTTAGATATTGGATTAAAGATGCTCAACTTATGTAAACATATTTCAAATATGTGCCTTAAGAATGAAAGTTTGGTATTCTTTGCTGCAGCAGGTTACATGAAAGAGATTTGAAAAATGTATTTTTTCCATAGGATCCATGGCGATAGATGCCGTTACTCAAGTAGTGGCCCCCATGTTGTCTTGTCACTGATTATATATGTACGCAGCATCCCTCTAGAGGAAGGAACCACAAGCGTGTGGTGATGACTTAGCTATAGGAAAGAATGGCAAAATGGATGGTGTCTATACTTGTCTCTATTTGTAATTCATACTTGGTGAGGGATTCTTTCCCTGCCTTCTTGCATCCCACAGACCACTGCTGCTGTTTGGAATTACTTTTCTTCAGCTCCTGAAATTTTAATATCCCCTAAGGATTCTGCCATTCATTAGCTTTTTCTCTTCTCCATCTATATCTTTCCCTTGAAGATTTACTTTCATTTTCATGTTTTGAACTGGCCCTCTTCTCCTCCCCCATATTCTTGAGTCCCTCCCCTCCACCCATCTTGGTGGTACATGCCAGTTACTTGGAGGCTAATTCCAGTAATGGGGAGATTGAGGCAGGAGGATCTTTGAGTTCAAGGCTAGCCTGGGTTCCACAATGAGACCTTACCTCAAAAGAGAAAAAAAAAGGTCCCCCAATTCTTTATCTTCCGTTTTCCTAACTCGGGGTTCAGATCTATATTCTTAACTACCTCGTGGGCATTTCCCTGTGGATGTCCCACAGGTGCCTTTATAGGAAAGAAACATGGGTGGTTTCTCTCCAGTCTGCTCTTCTGCCTTAATTAATCTATTTACCATGCATCTAGGGTTCCAAAGTAGAATCTTGGCACAACCTTCAGTCCTCCCACACACCTTTTCTCACCCTCACAGCCCATATTTAATTGGTCGTCAAGGCTTTTGAGCTTTTCTCTTGTCCCCGAAACATTTTTCAAAGCCACCTTTGCTTTCCTGTATTCACTCTCTTGTGGTTCTGGCTTCTACCCCTTTAGGATGTAGTAATAGCCTCCCAACTGGTCTCCCTGATTTGTACTCTTGTCTCTAATCCATCTTCTACTTGTCATCAGCTTTTCTTTTCTTAAAACAGATTTAATCATGCCATTTCCTTCTTAAAGACAGTTTGTAGCTCTTCACTGCCTACAAGAGGCATTCAAATCCCATAGCATGATTTGCAATATGGGACCCTTCGTTATTTGCTTTCCATCTGTTTTTCCTGCTCCCATCATCTGCCATCTCCTCCCTACACTCCATCTGTCCTAAACTATTTTCCTTTCCCTGAACATTCTTTGAGTTCTTTCTTGCACCTATGCTCTCACACATGCCGTTTCCTCTCCTTTTTTCTTTCTTTAGGTTTGCAGTGCTGGGGATTGAACCCAGGGCCTTCAGCATGCTAGGCAAGCGCTCTACCACTGAGCTACATCCCCAATCCATTTCTTCTACTTGTGATGTTCAGACCTTTCAACCTGGCAAATTACTGTTTTTCCTTTAAAGCCCAACTTAAATGTGGCCCTTTTTTTTTGAGTCAGGGTCTTGCTATGTACCCCAGGCTGGCCTAAAATCTGCAGTCTTCCTGTCTCAGTCTCTGGAGTGTTGGGACTACTGTTGTGCACCAACATACCTGGCCTAATGGCATCTTTGAGCCTTTCTGTCCTCAGTAGATCTTGTTAGTCATTGCTCTTTTAGTGTGGATAGGGAAAATGATTATAACTGTAGGCACTGTTGTGTATTAGTCTTTGTATCCCCAGTAACTAGTGGGGCAGTACTTGAAATATAGAAAGTACTTAATAAATGCTTATAGAATGAATGAATTGATGAAGAATCCATTCCTTACTATACTAGCTATATTTACTGCCTAACAAACTTATCACTGTATCATTTTAGTAAGTGAATTTGAACTACTACTACTTATTTAGCTCCTGATATTTGTGGGTTGGCAGTTTGGGCAGTATTGAGCATAGGGGTTCTTTGGATCTGGGCAGATCACTTGTGTCTATGATCTGGATAGTTGGGAGCTTGGCTCTTCTAGGATGTCTTCATCTCCTCTCTGCTCCATGTGGTCTCTAGTGAATAACCAGGTTATGCAGGCCAGTTCACATTTTGGCTGGCAGAGTGCTGATGCATACAAGGACTCCTGTACACAATGCCTAGACTTGGAATTGGCAAAAGGTTACTCCAGCTGAATGAATTCTGTTAGCCAAAGCTAGCCCTGATTTAGGAGGTGAGGAAATAGATGCCATCTCTTGAGGGGAGAAGCTGCAGTCAGATTGCAAGAAACACAGGTAGAGAGAGGGAGATAATTGCAACAATTTCTGCAAGCAATCTGGGATCAAGAATAGGAGTTTAAGCTAGGCTGGGTCCACAAGGTTAATTCCACTAGGCCACCAGCAGTGTGGGCAGTTCTGACTTGACTCATGGGTCCACTTGTACCTAAGATGAGTACAAGATGGCTTCATGGTTCCAAGCTTCTTCTGGTGACCCTCTTAATCCCTCAGTCCTTATCTTTTTATTGATTCATTTTCGTTTTGCTTTTGTTTTTTTGCATTACTGGAGTTTGAACTCTGCCTCATGCTTGCAAGGCAAGTGCTCTACTACTTGAGTCCTGCCTCCAGTATAGCCCTTACCCTTTTTATCTGAAACATATTTAAGGCAGCCCCAGTCTCCTTTTGGCCTTGATGTTCTGGGCTGGCCAAGTAGAAATATCACTGGTGCTGTGGGTTGTGGGAAGAGCTCTTTAGTATTGGGGGAAAAGGGAACTGTCTCTCTTGCCTTTTCATTCTGGAAGCTGCTGTGAACAGCCCTGGGCAAAAGGGACCTTCTCATGGTGAAGCACCCGCAAGTGTTTGCCATTGATTTGTCTCTTGGATTTCATTTAAAAGGCATTTTCTGGAAGAGTGTCAGGAAATGAAAAGAGATCGGGTCGATTGAGGTTGTTCATCTGCGGTCTCCCACACCATGTGTGAGAATTGAAGATACCCATCTCCTGAGAAGCAGTAGTAGTTTACCCAGTCTTAAATGTTTGTGAGCTTTTCCAGCTGTTGCACACTGCTCAAAGTAGAAATGTGAATTTAAATGTTTCTGATTTGCCTCCCATTCAAGGGTATATCAGGAATAAGTCTAGTAGTTGAAATGTGATAAAACATACATGATGTAACCCCAGTTTTCAACCAGGACTTTATTTATTTTTTAAAATTATTTTATTTATTTTTTTTGTGGTACTGAGGTTTGAACATAGGGCCTCATGCTTGCTAGGCAGGCACTCTGCCACTTGAGCCACACTCCTAACTTCTCGTTCTAATTATTTTTCAGATAGGGTCTCCTGTTTCTACCCAGGGCTAGGCTCAGATTTTCCTACCTACAGCCTCTCACATAGCTGGCATGACAGGACTGTCTCATCACACCTGGCCTACTGGTTGGGGTGGAGTCTCATTAACTTTCTACCTAGGCTAGCCTGGAGCCACCATCCTCCCAATCTCCACCTCCTGAGTGCTGGGATTATAGATGTGAACCACCTCACCTGGCAGGTCTTGGCTTTAGTACACATCTGTGTATTTTAGTAGAGTTGTTTAAGTAGTTAAAAGAAAGCAGATAGAGAACTGTGGGGGGAGGGATTGTAGTTCAGTGGTAGATTGTAGTGCAGTGTAGTGTATTGTAGTGGTTGCCTAGCATGCTGGAGTTTCTGGGTTCCATCTAGAGTACCACAAAGCAAAAGAAGGCAGTTACCTCAATGAGTTTTACTCATTCATACCCATTTCTAATAATCCTACGTATGTAGGTGAACTATGCAGTGAGCAAAAGGTATAAAGGAATGGGAGGTACTTTGAAGGGACTTTAGACTCCATCATGACCACTTAGTAACCTCTTACTGCTGCATATCACTCTTATATTGGCCACTCACAGCTTCAGGCATGAAAAATTCTCAGTCTGAATAATTCTCTACCAAAATAATAAGCTGCTCAATTTGTGGATGAAAACAGAATTTTAGCTGGCATGGTGGTGCATACCTGCAGCCTTATAACTTAGGAGGCTGAAGCGGTGGTGGGGGCGGGGATGGTAAGTTTGAGACGAGAGCCAGGGCTACACATATAACATAGCAAGTTCAAGGCTACCCTGGACTACCCAATGAGATCCTGTCTCAAAAAAATCAAAGAAAGGGAGAAAAAACAGAATTTTAACATGTTAAAAAGTATCTACAAATTTTTTCTTATGGCATGCTTTTCATTTTATTTTTTAGAGAACAAAAAATTTAGACCTTTTCTCACCATAGTCATTTAGAGATACCGGATCTCTGTAACATGTTTTATTTAAAATGTCACCATAAACTTAAGAGGGCCATAGTTCAAGATTTTAGACAACTACAACAATTTGAATTAGCAAGTCAATATTTTTATCTGATTATTAAATACTTTATCAAATCAAGGTATGTTAACAGATTGAAATAGGGTGCTAATTGAGGCACTTATGGGTACTCAGGCTTTGTTCTTCTGAAAGAGCATTTCTTGACCTGTTATATTAATGGGAACTCTTACTAAGTTATATTCACGGATGTATAAATACACAGTATATATGTACATATGGACACTCACTTATGTATTATGGATATACACAGTACAATATATGAGTGTGTCTACGTACAGTACCGTGTCTACATCTTTCTCTGTAAGGTTAAAATACTAGCAGTAGCTATGTGCAAATCATTAGTAAGTGTAGAGCTGATGTTTGTTGACACACCCGTGGAGGACATTGACTGAGTTTTATCAGGGATTACTAGTTATGAATATTATATTTACTTTGAGGGAAGGTAGAGAAAAGACTTAGAAATTCAAGATGGTAGTTTTAGAAGGAGTCTTCAGTGCCACACTGAATGAGATTAATGGGCCCACTCTTGACTTTTATATAGAGATTTTAAAATACACACATTTAAGATGGACTAAATGTGATCAATCATTGTCCTGTCCTTTGACCACCTAATCTGTACATTGGAAAATGTTTAAAGTGTTATGCATGTTCTGATTAATGGTGCTAGCAGAGTTTTTTTTTATTGTTCTGGGATTGTTGGTGTGCTTGGTTTATGGACGTAGGCTTGTACCTTGAGGTTGGCATCCATGGCTGCAAAAACTGCTTTGCTTATCCAGTAGCCCAGCTGTACATACAAGAGTGTTTTGGCAATGAAAACAAAAACAAAATCTGGCAGATACTTGACCAGGGCAATATAATGGAGGAAGACAATAGAGTCTTAATGAGGAAGGGGTGTTGTAGTTTCACCTAATCCCAATGCCTCAGATTTATGCAGGATTGAAAGTGAAGATGATATTTTTCCTTGGAACAGCTGTGTAAAGTCAAATGCAATGTGCACTGGGGGAACACCTTGTGTCCTGGTAACAAAAGAATCCATGTAAAGAGGATTAGCTGTTGTCCTTGCCTTTACCTTTAGGGATGGCAATGTGGTCTCTTTTCCTCTTGTCACTATCATGTGTGATATTTATTATACATATTCTTACCCACATTATGGAGGGAGGTTCCAAGACTCAGAGAAATAACCTGACTGCTTGAATGAGTACCTAATGTGCTTTATTTTGCATCAGTATTGGTGAAAAATGTATATATTCATAAAACTAAAAATATTTTACCCAGAACTTTGGCCTGGAAGTATATATGACCTTGGACTGAGTTGGTGCTGGACTCAAAAGGCAGGACTAGAAGTCAGGAGGCTGCCGCTCTGGTCCCCAGTCAGGTAGGCTCTCCATTTTCACTGCTCTGGGCATAGGATTGTCAGTGCTAACATAAGGGTTAGACTATTGATCTCTAAAGTTCCATGTTATTCTGACACTGTAGTTTTAATACTGTGGTTTTGTTTATTTCCACCATAGAACTATTATGTGGGTTCAATAAATTTGATTGCATAAGGTATAGTTGCATTATTATGTTAATGAAATGGTGTCAGTGGCCAAGTAGAAATCAGGATACAATCATCTACTGCAGTATATTCAAATTTGTTAGTGTGGATTTTTTTCCTGTACTTGGTCAAGAGTAGAGTGGTTACAACCCTACTACCAAAGAGTATAACTTGTTGAGTTAGGGCAAAGAGTATAACTGAGTTATGGTGAGCATCCCCCCACCACTTTTCTATGAAGAGGAGGCAAAGTGAGGGGCTGCTATATGACTTCCTGGGTTCTTGCCATGTTTTTGTAGTAAGCATTTGACATTCACAAGTCAAAATGTGATTTTCTGTATCTATCCATCCTGCTTTGGGCTCTTGGTCTTCTTAAATTTGAAGGTTGACATCAGTATTGGAAAATTCTGTCATTGTCTCTTTGAATATTACTTCTGCCCTATTCTGCCTCTTACTTCCTTTGGCGCTCCAATTATGAGGTGCTTCGATGTTTTTTGTGGTGTTCCTCTCTTAGTATTTGGGTTTTAATATAGGTATTTTCCATTAACCTCTATCATGTTTACTAATCCCATCTTTTGCAATGTCCAGTTTGTTGTTAATCCCATTCAATGAGTTAATTTCAAATACTGTATTTTTTTTTGTGGTGCTGGGATTGAACCCAGGGTAACCCCTGTATTTTTCTTAATTTCAGATATTTTTCTAGGATATCCATTTGAATTTTTTAAAACAATGGAATCCTAATTGTTTGTTGAAATTCTCCATCTTTTCATCTATTCCTCTTTTATTTCTTTAACCAATTAATCATGGTTTATTTTAAAGGTCTTGTCTACTAAATCCAGTATCTGGAGCATATGAATCTTTTTTCTCTTGAACATTGGTTATGTTTTCTTACAGTTTTCATAATATATTTTATACCAGACATTGCATCTGAAAGAACCTCAGTAGCTCTATAGATTTTATCTTTTTCCACAATAGATTTCTTCTCCACCCCCCCTCAGGAAATATAGTTAGGAGTTGATTATTCCATTGAGAATGAGCTAAGTCACAGCCAGGTTGCAGTTTTACTTTATTGACTTTTTGAGACAGGCTCTTGCTTTGTAGTCTAGGTTGGCCTCTAACTCATGACCTTTCTGCTTCAGCCTTCAGAGGGCTGGGATTACAGAAGTACATCACTATAAACAGCTTCTCCTGGGCTTTTCAGGAATGCTGGGGGATCTTTGCCTTCTTATCCCTGAAACACTGGCTGATTTACTGCTATTTGGAGATCTTGACCTTAGCCTCCTTCTTCGTTAATTTCAAATTCTTGCAACTGGTCACGGATTTGGGGGAAACACTCTTACTTTAGTAAAACGTTGTCTCTGAAACAGTGGATCTGTAGAAGACTTCTCTGCCTTCTAGAAACCCTCAGCCTAATATCCCAGACACCCTCTCCCAGCCCCAGAACTTAGCAAATGGGAGTATTTCCTGTCTGTCACTGTAGCCTTTGTGTGTTCACCATAAAGTGCTGCTGGTTCTCTTTTCTTCACTTAGAAATCCTTTTCTCTTAGCAAGTCTCAGCAGTATGAGTAGAGTTCCCAGATGCCCTGAGGGCAGGAAATCTGATTATCAGTTTATCTCAGAAGGGCTCCTTTCCCCTGGCATTCTTGTCTTCTAGTCTCTCCTAGTTTAATGGAAACCTCATAGTACTTTTCTGCATAAATCATGTGAGGTGGGATTTGAAGTTTCCTAATTAATGTGCATCATTTGCATGTCCTCTATTCTCACGGAGTCTTCTGTTTAAACATTACACATTTTTTAGCTTTATGATAAAAAGTAATTTTGGTGGTAAGCACCTGCTGACTCATTACAGCATTTCCAAAGGAGGAAAATGGGAATATTTAGACACTATGGTTCTGTTCAAAATATTTTCCATGTATTTTTTTTCAGCTTTTCAAATACTTTGTAGGTAGAAGATGGTAATGGAGGCAGTTTCAGTTGGTTTAAAGCTCTCTCAGATGAATTCTTATTGGGCACATTACTTCTCTTTTGTAGTAAAATGAGGCATGACTGTTATTACAAGCCCTCCCATTTGGGAGGAAGATTTGCTCCAGAGAATTCTAGTACCACTAAAATAGACAATGCCCATATGGTCTACACGTGTAAAAACAAGAGAACAAGCCCCTAAAATGACTTAAAATTGAACCATTTCATTATTAAGGAGCATTTTTTTCTTGAGACACAGGGTCCAGCTATGTAAATGTAGCTCAGGCTAGCCTTGAGCTTGGTCTTCCTGCCTGCCTTATGCACTACCATGCCTGGCAGTAAAGGATCATTTCTGTGGCTCACTTTTTTTTTGTGGTACTGGGGTTCGAACTCCAGACCTCATGCTTGCTAAGCAGGTGCCCTGCCACCTGAGCTATTCTACCAACTCTGTGGTTCACTTTTATTTGAAGCTGGGTAATACTTGGCTGGGTTAATAGTCCAAGGACTGGTGGAGGTCCTGAGTTTTAGTGTTGGCTGTGCTTCCCACAAGCCAACACAGTCATGCATCCCCTAATGGAATGGATACGTTCTGGGAAATGTGTAGGTGGTTTTGTCATTGTGCCAATAATCATAGACTATACTTACAAAAACCTAGGTGGTATAGCCAAGTATTATGTACTGTACAGAATTGTGTATGCTATATTTTTATATGACTGGCAGCACAGTGGTTTGTTTATACCAGCCTCACCATGAACATGAGGGTAATGCATTGTGTTACAGTTAAGACTGGTAGGAATTTTTCACCTCCCATGATTGACAGAAACATCCTTAGGTGGTTCATGACTGCATTTGAATTCTAATCCTTTCTGTCTCTGCCCTTTGGGTTTCAATGAATCATTCATCACTTGGAAATTAAGGTTGTACTTGGATTTCAATAAACTATTTTGCCAGGGTCAAGTAAAAGAATAAAAGCATGCAAATTTCTTTTGATTCTTTTACATTTTGTGTGTTTGTGGGACCTAATAGGAAAACAAGGTGCTGGGTGTCAATGTCTTAAGAATCAGCATGAAAATGAATAAAAAGAAATAGTAATTTGTAATCCTGAGTATCTGGATTCAAGTCCCAGGTTTATCATTTTATGTGCTTCGGGGTGTTGGGCAAATCATCAGCCCCTTTAAGACTCAGTTTCCTCAATCAGAAATGGGTAGAATAGTATGGTAGCCTTATTTATCTCATAGGGCTATTGTGGGGTTCAAGTAAAACTGCTTCATGTATGAAGACTCTTTTCTAAGCAGTAAAGAGCTATAAAAACATCAGTTATCATTAGGAATAATGATGTAGTCCTTGTCAGCATCACAAACCATCTGTTTGTTGTGTCTGTCACTGTCAAAAGCAATGGTTGAAAGGTATTTAAATTATATATTCCTTAACTTTTGTTTGAGTCATTTTTTTGTTGTTGTTGTTGAGCTGACTCTGTTCAAGGTATGAGCTGTCTCTTTGAAGCCATTGAAATGTAGAGCTAGAAGGGACAGTGGGGTCATCTTACCAAATCTTCCTCTTTTAACATAGGAAGTTTAACTAACTTACTGATGATGGTAACAGCTGCACTTCAAGGTAAAACCACAATTAAGACGAGTTACTGTTCCTGGTTTAAACCCGCATCTGTGCAGTTACTTTTGTAGTTTTAGTCAAGAACAGGAATAAATGAAGATTTCTTTGGTTTTCAAATATTGGGGTTCTCCACTTTGATCCTACTTCACAGTCCCTCTCCCACTCTGATAGTGGTACTTCTCCCCACTCCAGAGAAGAGGGTCCTCCATCTCCCACCCAAAGCTGACCCCCACCTGTGTTTTTGATTCTGTTCTGTTTTGCCTACTCCAGTACAAACCTCAGCTGTCATTACAAACCCTGTCATTCTATCTGTGTCCTATAATGTCTTTCTTTCCCTTTCTATTGGCTCTTCTCCTTGGTCTATAAATGTGTGTGAAGCTTGCTGTAGAACTTTTACTTCATCTTATATACTGCTTCTTTTAAATACTTTACTTACTGCTGGAAAGAGAAACTCAGCCTTTCAACCTCCAGTCCTTCCTTACATTGCCATATACAAGCATGGTGATTGGTGCTGGTTAGTTCCCTCCCTCCCATCTTCCCATGCCCCTCTCTCATCCCCTGCCTCTGTTTTACACTCCTCTTCCTACTTACCCCTTCTTGTCCCCTGCCGCTTTCTTGTCCTCCGCTCCCCTCCCCACCATTTGTTGTTGTTTTGTATTCTGGCTTCTCTTGGGGTCCAATACAAAATGACTGGATCCCCTTATCAGTGACCTAATGTTGAACTGTAGTGCTCAATACTTAATGGCATCTGTCTTTCCTTTACCTCACTCCCTGGTTTCTGGGCACCTTTTGCTTCTTTAGCCTCTGTGATTTCTCAGGATCTAGGTTGGCTTCTTCCCCATGTAGATTTTTGTGATTCTGGGGATTGAAACCAGGGCCTCATACACATTAGCAGGCATCTATCTGTGAGCCCTAGAGGGGGATACCCCCACCCCCATGACACTGTTCTCTAGTGGAATTCAGTGACAACCTGTGGTCACCTCCCCACTCTACCTCCCTCTGTGCTTGTCAGCATGGCAGGCTGTTTGCTCACATCTTCAAATCATACAGACTCTTGTGCTTTCAGCCCATCACCATTGCTTATCATCTATAAACATTAGCCCAGCCCAAACATGGTCTTTAGGGAAGCTTCTACTACAAACTTCACCTGTAGCTCTACAAACTTTGAAGGTCCCTCTAACAACCCTGATTTCAGTGCTCATACTCCACTCACCGTGTATCCCAGGCTGGCCTGGAACTTGGAGTCATCTTGCCTCAGCCTCCCTAGTGCTGGAATTACCGACCCAAGATTACAGGCATGTGCCACTACACCTGGCTGCAATAGGTGCTTTTTTTTGGTGGTACTGGGGTTTAAACTCAGGGCCTTATGCTTGCACTTGAGCCACATCTCCAGCCAATAGGTACTTTTCTTCAAGATACCTAATGTTGGTTGAACAGCCATAGGGAAGATCCGAGTTGTGAGAATCTAGGGTATCAGTCAAATTCTAAGTACTGAATTATTTTATATGAATACCATAGTATGGTAGGCTGAATGATGTCTTTGCACAGATGTTTATGTCCCAATCCTTGGAACCTGTGAATATGTTACGTGATGAGGGGGAATTGAGGTTTTCGGATGGAATTAAGGTTTCTACTTCCTAGATTACCAAGGTGGGCCCAATGTAATCACCAGGGTCCTTAAAGTAGTCTGTGCCAGAGCAGTCCCTATTGCTGAGTCTTAACACTGCTGAGGATCTTAAATTGCATTGAATATTATCTCTAGGTAATGCCTTATTGATGTAGTCCTGTCCATAAAGTATATAATTGCATCTGTTTTCTGTTTTTCTGTGATATGGGCTGTAATGAAAGAAAGGATCTTTCACTGAGTCAGGTGCTTTATATATATATATATATATATATATATATATATATATATATATATATGACCTTATTTAATGTGCTAAATAGGCCAAGAAGTAGTTATTAAATCCTTTTATGGATGAGGAAATGTGCAGAGTGGTTAACTTACACAAGGTCATGTTGCTAGTAACTGATGACCCTGAGGTTTTATTGCACAATAAAGAGCAAAATTCTGAGGAGTGGTATTTGCACTTCTGCAAAGACAGACTTGTGGTTTATACTCTCTAAAGCAATGTTTTACGAAGTCTTCCTTTGAATTTGGAAGTTGAAGATGAATTTGTATATTATTAAAGCAGTATGACACTAACACACTTAGAGAAGAGGAAAAAAATTAATAATGGTAATTCCAACAAAATCTTGATTATATTTTGGCATATATTTCAGTCTTTTCTTCTGTGTATATGTATGTTGTACTTTCTCATAGCAGTAATCATATTCTGCTTTTTTCATTTTATATTATGTATTATGTATATAATGTCATGTCATTATGTGTCTTTGTAATTATCTTTAACAGACTACAGGTTGTTTCTAAGTTTTTTTTTTTTATTGAAAGAAAAACAGTTCTTATTTTGGATGTGCCATTTGTTGGAGAGGAAGGGAAAGAAGAAGGCCCAATCCAAAGCAGGCAACACAGTTAAAAACTCTGCTTGGAGGGTGGTCAGCATCAGACTTGCTCAGTTTCATAGGTCAGAGTGTGTCATGGGGGTCAATGTCAAATCCAAAGTCAATGATGTGGAAATAGACATTTCCCCCCATGATAATAGATAGAGTTATATAATCCAATTGTAGGGAGGGAGGAATAATTGGGAATAATAATCCCATCTACTATTTGGGGATGGAGGTGAGATGGTCAAAAGTAGAACATAAAAATATAAATAAAAAAGAATAGAAGGTATAGACAAGCTGGTCGGACTTTTTGTTTAGTTTTTGAGACAGAGTCTTACTGTGTTCCCCAGACTGGCCGCAAACTCCTGGGCTAAAGAGATCTCCTTCCTCAGCCTCTTGAGTAGCTGGGACTACAGGCATGTACCACCACATTTGGCTCAGGCTGGTAGATTTTTGAATTTTAATTTTGACCTTGGGCAAGGGGCTTTGTCTTCAGGTGCTGCCTCTGAAATAGAAGGATTAAAAGAAATGATCTATGGAAAGCATGATACACATTTCCCGACTTACAACAGCAAATGCTAGTTCCCTCTAAAGATATAAATTTGCCATGGTACTAAATGTGCTACTTTGGTAGTGCTGTTTCTGTGGAACTTGACTTTTCTTGGGTTTTAACTCAATGTATGCAACACTGTGGGTTTTTCTAGTCATTAAAGAAAATTAGGCTAAATTCATGAATTAAACTCTTTAAATCCTTTAAAAGTTTTATTTTTTTTCTGTGCTGGGGATCATATTCACGGCTTTGTGCATGCTAGGCAAGTGTTCTATCACCAAGCTTATATTTTTAGACCAGATCTTTAAAGTGCACAATAATTACTGAGGAGCAAATTCATAAGTCCTGGCCCTGCATTATAAGGGCTTCTATGAGAAAATACCTTGACTCGATAATTTGTTATAAATGTAACAGAAATTTACAGAAGTCCAAGATCAAGGAGCCAACAGATTCATTGTCCGGTGAGGGCTTACTCTCTGCTCCATAGATGGCATCTTGTCTTTGCATCCCTACATGGCAGAAGGGCATAAAGGGCCAAGCAATCTCGCTCAAGCCCTTTTATAAGAGCACAAATCCCATTCATGAAGGCAGAGCCTTCATGACCTAGTCACCTCCAAAGGTTCTACCTCTTTTTTTTTCTTTTTTAGTGGTACTGGGGTTTGTACTCAGTGCCTCGTGCTTGTTAGGCAGGAACTCTACCACTTGAGCCACACTCTCAGCCCAAAGTTTCTACCCCTTAATACCGTTGCATTGGAGGTTAAGTCTCAGCACAGTTTTTGGAGGGTCATACAACATTCAAACTGTATCTCAGATGATTATTACAAAATCTGTTAGTAAAGTGTGGTTTAGAGGACCATCAGTGCCAAATCACCCTGGAGCTTGCTGCAGCACCTTGGGCCCCACCTCATATCTACTGAGTAAGATTCTGCATTTTAACAGCATCCCCAGGAAAGTCTTAACATTGGTATAGAGAGTCCTTATGAAATGATGTTTTGAAAGGAATTTTTTTTCTTTTTGGTACTGGAATTTGAACCCATGGTTTTGTACATACTAAGCATGTTGTCTACTAAAGTTTTCATTTTGAATTACTGCTTGCCATTTTTTTGTGAGATGAGTCTGGCTAAGTAACCGAGGCTAAAAACTCCCCTACATATAGGTGGTGCCACCATGTCTCGATCTGTTATTTGCCTTTTAATATGACTGTAATGAATAAATCAATAATACCTAAATTTTTAAAAAAGCTTAAAAAATATATACTGTATGTAAAAATAGGTATAGTTAACAGGCATAGTGGCTCACGTCTGTAATTTTGGCAGGAGTTAGGCGTGAGGGAGGCAGGAAGGAAGCAAAGGCAGGAGGACTGAGGATGGATAGTTCAAGGCCTTATTGGGCTGCATAGTGAGATCCTGTCTCAAAAAACCAAGGACTGAACTCCTGAGAGACTCCTAGAAGGTTTAATCCAGATTCTAAACTGTTGGAATACCTTTTCAAAGTAATGGGCTGGCAGAGTAGTTCAAGTGGTAGAGTACCTGCCTAGCAAATGTGGGGCCCTGAGTCCAAACCCCTGTATTGCCAAAGGAAAAAAAAAAGAATTACTGGAGGTACTTTACCAGATACTTTACCACACAAGTGCAGTGTTTCATCCACAAACTGTATTTTTTTCAGTGTGTGTGTATGTGTGTGCTGGGAATTGAACCCAGGACCTTGCTTATTCTAAGCCTGTCCTCTACTACTCAGCCACACCCTTTCCCAGTATATATTTTTATATATCTTGTGGATGCATGCTGCTCCCGGAGACAGCCCAATGAGTATTTTCTCTGGGAACTCTCCAACCTTAGGCACTTCCTTCCCTGGGGTGCCGCCTTGTGGTAGACTGTAAGCCCTTCACAGACTCCTCATCCAGGAAATTGAATCTGTTATAGGGTGACTCATCGCAAACCCTGCTCAGAGTGAGAAACCCCATCATATACCTAAGAGATCATGGATCATTAGACTGGCGCAACATGCTGATGGATACAACTTGGACCATCAACTTTACTTTCCACCTTCCATTTTCAGTAGGCTCCAGAGTAAGCATTAAAACAAGAATAAAGAAGTAGCTCATTAGGGTTTTGGGGGCATTTAGTCTTAAGTTACATACTAGTTCATTTATTGTACTTCATACTTTGTTCTATATGGTTTTATGTGATTTTAAATAGTATGTGTATGTATCCATATGTATGAATAATTTTCATTTCTGGTAAGCCTCATTACTGAAAGGTTAAGAGAAGGGACTATAATTCTTCCTTTATGATGAGCACTTTCTGTATTTGAAATTTAGAAAAGTGACTAATTCACTTATGAATTAGTCAAGAATTAGGGGAACCTATACTCAAAGAGTCACATCCGTTGTGTTAATTTCCATGTATTTGTAGATAAAGTATGGTGATAAAGCACAGCAATCTACCAATAGTCCATTGGTTCAAATAGCTGTGATAGTAACAGCTAAAACTAGCTGTTAGACTGTCAGATAGTTTCAAAATCCTAGTAAGAATTCTACCATTTATTTGCACCTATTGTCAGGATCTAAAAGTATAGATGATCAGTTGTTTAGCTATACATACAGGGAATTAATGTTTTAGCTTCAATATCCAGTAATAATAATAAACTTGTGAGCCAATTTACTCTGCTATAGCTTCCCCTAGTCTGCCTGAATGAGAATAAAGAGAGATGTATTATTCATAAGAATTGACAGATCTGGGATACATAGAACATAAATAGCACTTTGGAGACGTTTGAAACGATGGTATTCAGCTAAATGTTCCCATACTTTTAAGATATATTCATCCCTAGATGTTACCAAGGATCCTAATGCTGTGAGCAGCTTTGTAACAGATTTGTGTGGTTGCTACGTGCAAGAAAACCCTAGAATAAACGAGTGGGAAATAATATCAGGATGGAAAAATATTGTTATAGTAACAACTTATTTTCCGTAGGAAACATTGGGAAATAAAGTAAGAAGTCCTGGAGCTTGGTAAAAATAATTTTTATATAAAATGGAGAATACAGAAAAACAAAAGTCATACTTCTGGTACTGCATTTTTTATTAGGGATATGTTTCTTTATGATATGAAGTAATTTAAAATGTTACATTTTTGAGTGCTTTTTTTAAGCTGGGGTATCACTATGTAGCCTAGGCTGGCCTAGAACTTGTGATTCTCCTGCCTTGGCCTCCTAAGTTCTAGGATTATAGGCATATGCCACCACTTCCAGTTTTGAGTGACTTTCTAATGCACTGTTAAGTTTGGAAAAAATCACAAGAGAAATTGCAAAGCCCTGAGTTCCATTTCTTTTTCTAGCATGACAATTCCCTAATATACTCTTCAAATGAAATACAGTGTTCTAGAGAAGTTAATTGGATGTCTTCTTTAATTCTTTTATATCAAATAACTCCTGATCATGAAATTCTTTAAATAACAGTGCAAATCTCTTGGGTTGCCCTTCACTTGAGTTTTCATTTTCTTTTTAGTAGGATAGGAAAAAAGACCACATTATTAAAGCAATCTTGATTACAAAGTACTGAAAATTATATTTCTTTTTTTACAGAGTTGGGGATTAAACCTAGGGCCTCACGCATGCATGCTAAGCAAGTACTCTGCCACTGAGCTACATTTCCAGTCCTCAGTGTTTCTTTAACATCTTCTAATGTGCTAGTCTCAAGCCTAGCTGTACAATTAGGATCACAATGAGGTGTTTTTATAAAATATAGATGCCTCTGTGCTGTGTTGAATTTCTGATTAAGTTGATCCAAGGTGGCATAGGCCTTTGTGTGTGGGGGGTAGGTGCACATGTGTGCATATACATGTACATGTATGTGTAAGCATGTTTAATGTGTCCTATCATAATAAGCAGTCAGGAATGAAAGTCCGTCTTCTAGACTTTCTATTTAAAATGTAGTCTCTACACTGCTGTAGGGGAGCAGCAGGCAAACTAAGGCACTTGAGTGGGGCTGAATCTGGACTTAATGCTTGTTTTTCTAAATAAGGGTTCATTTTATTTATTTATTTATTTATTTATATTTTTGCAGTACCAGGGATAGTACCCAGGGCCTCCCTTTGCACTAGGCAAGCACTCTAGCACTTAAACTATGCCTCTAGCCCTGTAAATAAAGGTTTATTGAAAAACAGCCATAGTCATTCTTTTGTGTATTGTCTCTGACTGCTTTTGTGCTTCAAGGGCAGAGATGAGTAGTTGCAACAGGGACCTGGTGGCCAGCTAAGCCAAAAATACTTCTGACCCTTTACAGAGAAAGTTGGCCAATCCCTGCTCTAGGATACCTAGCTACCATGTAGGTGGGAAAAAAATTGGAAAATTGAAAACTTGATTATAGTTATGAAACCAATTTCCAGTTTGATTGCTGAAATTCTCAGCATTAGATTTGAAAGCCGTAGTGCAGGAGAGTTGAATGAGTGACTTGAGTCAGAATTAACTGAGGAAGCAGTGCTGTTCTGGCTGGACAGTTATGCATACTTGCTAATAATGATGAAATGTTTACCCTTGGAATGTCCAACCTGAAATGGATTTGTATTTGAATTTAAAAATCCTGTATTCTTTGCACTGATCAAATCCTTGACAGTTAGTCACCTTATACTGATGATCTGGAAAGTGATGCAGCAGGTTGTGAGTGGAGGATCTGTAAAGTTTTAGTTTCAGGTTCCTCTCCAGGTCTGAGTTCCTGGGATTATAATCCATATACTATAGGAGGTGGCTCATTCATGGCTGTATTGGCTGCCCGGATGAAACACTTAGCAAGGAATCACCTGTGTGAGGAAGTAGGCTTGTTCTGGTGAGGTAGAGTGTCTGAGAAGGATGGCCCCACCATCTTGAAGTGAAGACTTGCCATAAAACAATTGTGAGGTTGGTTTTATTCCAGTTGGGCAGTTTCGGACACTGAGGCTTAATTAGAGCCAGGTTTTGAAGGCAGATTTGTGAGAATCTTAGACACATTCTTTTCCCATCTTACCACACTAAACATTGAATGGATCCTCCATGCTCTTTGGTCACTTGTGCTATAAGTATATAGGACTAAGATGGCCCAGGAGAATTGAGAGCTAGTGCTAATGTGCTAAAGGTGTTTGAACACATTTGGATTAATATGAATTCAGTGGTCATTGTAGATGGGTGATATCTCTTCCTTTTCTTTCTCTCTCTCTCTCTCTCTTTTTTAATTTATTTATTTTGGTGTTAGGGATGGAACCTAGAGCCTCACAAATGCAAAGCATGTGCTCTACCACTGAGGTACACCCTCAGCTCCCACATATGTCTTAATGTTTTGTTTGTTTTTGAGACAGGGTCTCTCTATGTAGCCCAGATTGGCCTGGAATTTGTAGTCTTCCTGCCTCAGCCTCCAGAGTACTGGAACTACAGGTGTGTACCACTGCACCTGGTTCTTTGTTTTTTCTTTTTTAATGTAAAAGTTATACTGTGGTCCTCTTACATATGAATGTAAAAGGGGCTCTTGTAATTCTTTTCGGAAAGGAGCTATTGGAACAGCCTAGGAAAATCACTTATTTATTGAATGTGTTAAATGTAATTCATTGAGGGTTCTGTAGAACTTGTCACCTTTTAATGATTTCAAGTAGTATTGTTCCTGGTGATCAATTTTTATTAACTAAGTGCCTGGTAATACCTTTGCTCGGAACTTTGTATGTCAGTTCAAGACTGTAAACTTAATACAAATGGGAAGGTGCCCACCTTCTACTTACAGCGGTGATAATTTACAAAAGCAGTTTGCATTTACTGTGTCTTACTGTGGCAAGACACTTTAGAATATGTCCTCTCTTATCCTCATAAGTTAAAGTGGAATTCTCATTTTGCAGTGGGAAACTAGACTTAGCTAAAACTCTCCCAAGACTGCAGTGTGAGAAAGTGGTGGAACTAAAATTGAAGTCCAAGTTTTTTGTCTCTAAAACCCATGTCTTTGCTGTCTTAGTCGGGAGACTGTCTCTTTGTTAGTCCTTTTGTTTTATTTATCTATTTTTTCATTTCTTAAGTTTGATTTTTGACTGACAATAATTATATGTGTTTATTGAGTATAATATATTCTGAATCATGTATACTTTGCATAAGGATTAAATCAGGGTGATTCATATATCCATCACTATAAAAATTTGTCATTTCTTCGTGGTAAGAACATTCTAAATTTTTCTCTTCCAGTAGAGGGGTGGGGGGACAGTTATGTACATCTGTAATCCTTACAATTCCAGCACTCACACCTGGGAGCCTGAGACAGAAGGATTGCATGTTCCAGGCCAGGCCAGACTGTATAGCAAGACCCTGTATCAAATAAATAAATTTTCTCTTCTAGCTATTTTGAATATACAGTGTATTGTTGTTGCGTACAGTTACCAGGCTGTGCAATAGAAGCACTAGAATTTATTCCTTCTAACTGGAAAAAAAAGGCCTTACTAAAGGTATTTTCCTCAAAGTTTTTGTTCAACATTAGTTATCTTTGTGTCTTAAAGATTCAGTTACCGTATGGATTTCTCTCCCTATTTTGTAGTTGCTTCTTTGGGAATTTTTAGAATCTTTTTAAAAATTTGTTTGTTTAGAGATACGTGATCTTGCTTTGTATCACAGGCTGGCATTGAATGTGGGATCTTCCTGTCTCAGCCTCCCAAGTATTGGGATTATAGGTGGGTACCACCATGCCAGCCTTATTTTGTTTTTACTTCATTACCTAAATACCTCTAGATTTCCAATTGTTGAGCAACAGGCAAAAATTAATTTAGTATATGCTTTTATATCAGTAATGTCTTACACATATTTTGTTGATTTATTCCAAGTATTTGTTTCTTTTTGATATTGCAGAAATGGTATGTCTTTTAAATTTAATATCTGACATTGCTAATATACAAACATAAATTCTTTTAGCTCAATCTAGCTTTGAATTAGACATGTAGCCCAGGCTGGCCTCAAACTTGTGATCCTACAACTGGGATTACAAGATTACAGGTGTGCAGTTTTTTTTTTTGGCTGTACTGGGAACTGAACTTAGGACTTACACTTGAGCCATACCTGCAGTCCTTTTGCTCTTTAGTGTGTGTTTTAGGTAGGGTTTCATGCTTTTGCTCTGGCTAGGGACTGCAATCCTCCTGTTTCTGCCTCTTGAGTAGGTGGGATTATAGGCATGGGCTACTATACCTGACCTTAGGTGTGCAATTTTGATGTTCTATCAGCAGACTTGGTAAATCCTTTAAAATTGTTATAATAACGATACTTTCGATTTTTTTTCTGAGAACATAATCTTCTCATCTGTTGATGATTTTTTTTCCTCCTATTTTTTTTCTTGCCTTACTGCAATGGCCAGGATATTTAGTACAGTATTAAGTAAAGGAAATAGGCATCCAGGGCCATTTCCTTTTTTTAAAAGGGAATTCTTTTAATGGTTTGCTATTAAGTATAAGGCATGTGTTATAGGTTTTTGGTATTTGTGTTTTTTCAGAGTATGAGGTTTCAAACCTCTGATTGCTTACATTTTTCTTTTTCTTTTTTATTTTTTGTGGTGCCAAGGATGAACCCCTGCTAGCCAGTGTTTACCACTGAGCTACATCCCCAGCTCTGATTGCTTACATTTAAAAGAAAATCAATCGATAGGTGTCACTTTTTATACATCAGTTGAGGTATGTGATTTTCTTTCTTAAGTGTGTTAATATGGTACGTTATATTGACTTAAAAATTTTAAAGTAGGCATAGATTCCTGACTTAAATCCAGTTTTTATCAGGGTGTATTATCCTTTTTAAACAATGTGGATTGGATATGTTAGTAATTTCTGTTAGTTTTTTGTATCAATGATCATAAATAAGATTGGTCTTTAGTTTTAATCTTAAGATTGGTTTTTAGTTCTTGTACAGTTTTCATTTTTTTTTTTGACTCATTCTAAACTCCAAGCCGGGGAAGGTACACTTTGCTTCTGTTCTGGCAGCATTTGTATAATTTATCCTTAACTTTTTGTGTGAAATGTTAGTTTCCTTAAATTTATGCTAGGACTTGTCAGTGAAGCCATCTGGGCACACAGTTTATTTTTGCTATGGGAAAGTTTTAAATTACTGATTGAGTTTCTTATAGAACTATTTATGGTTTATATGTCTTATGACAGTTTTGTTTCAGTTGTACTATTTTGAAAAATGTTTCCATTTTGTTCAAAAGTTTAAACTTTTTTGGTATAAGATTGATTGAATATGCTCTTTAATTATCTTTACAATGTGCAGTTATGTCACTGATTCACCAAAGGTTTGGCATATTTTATTAACCTTAAATATCTAATAATGCCTTTGTGATCATCTCTGTTTTGTCTTGCATTTCTATGTTACTAATATTTCCTTCTTTATATTCTCTTTGGGTTTATTTTTCTCTTACTGCCTTGGGATGTACTTAGCTTTTTAGTTTTCATTTTGTAACATGTATTTGTTATTCTAAATGGCTTTGGCTCTATCCCACAAGTTTAATACATAGCAAATTTGCTATTTAGTTTATAATATTTTAAAATTTCATTGATTTCTCCTTTGACCTATGGGTTACTTAGATATGTTAATTAAATTTTGAATGTATATTTTGAACATATTGGGGTTTATTTGGTTCTGCTTGGCAAGCATCATTTACTGTTTCCTTTAGTGTCTGCTAGCCACAATTTCTTCCAATTTTCATTAGTCTGAAAGTGTCTTTCTCACTTCCATTCTTTTTGTGGATTTATTCGCCAACTATAGAATTTTATGTTAGCAGATAGCTTCTTTTAGCCCTTTGAAAATATTATTGACTTCTGGCTTTAGTAATGTCTTTGGGAAGTCATCTGTCAGCCTAACTGTTGTTCCTTTGAATGTAATTTGCCTTTTTTCACTGGCTACTTTAAAATTTTTATTTGCGTCTTTAGTTTTTTGTACTTTTACTGTGGTGTACATATGGCAGATTATTTGTTTTCCTTTTTGAAGTTACTAGGATTTCTTGAGTATGAGGATATGTCTAATGAATTTTGGAAAAATTGTAGCCATTTTTTTCCATATTGTCTCTAGCTCATAGTGTCATTTCTCTATTACTGGTACTCCAGTTAAAAGCATTAAATATTTTTAATGTACCCTTTGTCTTCTCTTGTTCTAGTTACCTCTTATTGCATACAAACCACTCCAAAATTTAGTGGCTTAAAACAATAAGCATTTTATTGTTTCTTGTGCTGTTGTGCATAGACTGGGGCTCAGCTGGATGGTTCTTCTGCTTGTCTTGCTGGGATCTATCTTGAGGCTGCAATCAGAAGTATGGAAGAAGCTTTTACTTACATATCTGATGCCCTTGAAGAGGACAACTGGGAAGGCTGATCTTAATAGGGATAACGTAGCATCTCAGTCTTAAGACTGTCTTTTTTCCAAATGGTCTCAACATGACTTCTCCATGTGATCTCTCCAGCAGGGTTCCCAAAAGGTCTTCCAGAAAAATGGAAACTGCCTGCCTTTCTTAAGACATAGGCCCAGAACTGGCACAGTGTCATTTTTGCTGAATTTGTTTAGTTAATGCTATCAAAAGCTTTTAATTAATAGCTAACCCAGTTTTAATGTATGTGTGTGTGAATTGTGTAAGGGTATGAATATAGGGACGCATGGATTATTATGACCTGGCTTTGGAAACTGAATCCCTTACTTTCTTCCTATACTTTTTCCTGTCCCAGACCTTTGTAATTCATTCTGAATGCCTTTTTTGTCTTTGTTTTTCACTTTTGCATGTGGAAGAACATGAGAAAGAGCATGTGGTAAGTAGGATTGCCCATAAAATAGTCCAGCTATTCTTTTTATTCAAGATGAGGAGGTTACCTATATGTCCATGTCCCTCATGTAGCCTCACCCATGTTGATTTCTTGTTTTTCTTTTGTCTTTTCTTTCCTTTTTTTTGGTGGAACTGGGACTTGAACTTAGGGCTTCATGCTTGCAAAGCACACTCTCTACTTCTTGAGCCACACTTCCAGTCCATTTTATTCCAATTGTTTTGAAGATGAGGATCAGAAGAACTATTTGCTGCTCAGACTGACTTGAAACTGTGATCCTGCCAATCTCAGCCTCACAAATAGCTAGGATTACAAGCATGAACTACCAGCACCCAGCCTTCCTTCCTTTCTGTTGGTTTCCTCCATGTGCATCTCTTGAAAGTGTCTGTCCCTGTCATCTGTGGTTTGACCATAATTTTCTTTGTTCTTCTTTTCTCATTGTGTCTTTTTCATTTGTCTCATGGTGGGGTTTGTTCTTCTTGGCAGGTAAGAAGGGAAGAGAAAATGGGTTGGAGTGGGTTACTACAGTTAAGAGTTTGTCTTGGAGATTGTGTCTGTAAGTCTTGACTCACCCGGCATGAACAGTCAGTCGGCTTCATTGAAGTGGAGAGGAGAATGGTGGCTACTTGAGGCTGATTGGCTAAGGGGAAGGGGAACTTGGGCAATGTTGATTAAAGGATATAGTTAGACAAGAGGAATAGATGAATAAGGTCAGGAGTCTACTGTACTGCATGATGACTATAGTTAATGATGACACTATGTTCTTGAAAAATGCAGAGATTGGGTGTTAAATGTTCTCACCACAAAAGTGATGGCTATGTGAAACAATGGATTTTTTAATTAAATTAAAAAAGATCTAACCATTCTGCAGTATGTTTATTTCAAAGCATCATGTTGTACAGGATAAATACAACTTTTATCTGTCAGTTTAAAAGACTTAAAAATTAAAAAAAGATAAAAGAGAAGTAAGTCCTCTTCCAGATAACCCGTGAATTCTCCAAGTTGATGGGGAATTATTATTACCTCTACCAATTCTTCTCCTTTTATTTACTTAGGAATTGTCCCTAATTTTTCCAGTCACTTTTATGTGTACAGTATGCCTCTTCCTGACCACTTAGATCTAAATAATGTCCCAAAGTACACACAAGTAGAGCATCCTTTTTCTCTTTGCAGCTTCTAGGTATAGACCCTGATTCTAATTCTGGAACTGTTTTTAAGGAGGCCCTGTACTGGTGTCGGGTCACTAGAAAGCCAGAGGGGCCAGATGTAGGAGCTGTGAAATGTGCTTCTTGGGTTCTTTATTTAGACAGGGACTGGGGATGAGAGAAGGCTGGTTTGAGGAGATGCTGCTGTCTACTTTGGTGCTAAATTTGAACCGCTGGGTTGAAGATTCCAGATCCCTTGGTCAGGTTACCCTCTGGCCCACTCTGCCTGATTAGATAATGGCTTTAGCCCCAAGGGGAGGCTCCTCGATAGCAGCATATACAGGGATCCCACTGCCAGTGCATCAAGACTGCTGGACAGGCTTTGTTTATTGCAAGCCTCCAGAGTGCCCAGTGCTCCTTTTGGCACTTTCTTCTTTTTTCTCTGGTGCTGGGGATGGAATCCAGGGTCTTCTGCATGCTAAACATGAGCTGTACCACTGAGCAATATCCCCAGTTTGGTGCTTTCTTGATGGAATGTCTTTGATACTTTCTGTTAAAACAACAACACCCCTAAGAGGAAGAGAATGTCAGACTCCCCAAACAAGTTAAGTACCCTGGCAAGGGTCATTTATGTATTAGTAGCTTCTATGGCTAGAGGGGAACAGATAGGCTACAAGCATAAGCAAGGAGAAAGCCTTTGGATAAGGAGAGATGAGATGGGTGGGGTTAGGCCTTCGATACTTCATAGTTGCATCCCCTGGTATGCTTAACATCAGGTGAATTTGGAGACTATGGAGAGAATGTTCATTTCAGTTTGAGCTTATGAGTGTTTTGTACTGTTTGATCTCTTCTCCTTTATTCCTCAAACCCTTTCCAGCATATCCCTGGGCATGCATCTCCTGCAGTCTTTGCTAGGCCAGTGTCTCCACTGAGGGCTTGCACAGGAAAAAGTCTCACAGGCTTGTCTTTCATCTCCTATACCTCTGGGGTGGTGCCCTATGTGTGAGAGTGGCACCAGGTACAAATTCAGAAGCAAGAAAATTCATGGCATGCCTTTTTGCATTTTACAAACTTTTACCTTTTTTGTTTTGTTTTTCAATAAACTAATAGTACATGGAGGAGTATGCAATTCACATAGAAACTAAGCAAATATATTTTCCATCATGTTCATGATTTCGTATACCTGAATAATGCTTCTGGCAAAATGCAAATGAAGATTGTTCCTCTGAATCATAGATCTGAAAAGCCAAGGAGTCTTGAGCTATAGGGAAGTTTAGTTCTATAGTACTTGTTTTTAAAGCTCTAAGGCCAAGATACAGAGATGTTCATTACTTTTCTGTTACAAGAGAAATACTCTTGGGAATTCCAATTCATTCCCTTATATAATATTTTTTATAGTGAAAAGTTGGAATCATGAGCTTCAAAAAGTGTGCCGTTTCCTTTGAGTTTAGTATTTTCTTGAAAGGAAGGCTGGGTGAATAAGTTTACTCTGCCTTTTTGATCTGTCAGCTTAAGTTTATTGTTCTTACAAATGTTCTTTCCTTAGAGTAACTTGTACATTTCAGAGGAATGGATGATGGATCAGTGTTTAGAGTAATGAGAAAGTAAAGAGACCTTCAGTCGAGAGGGAGCCAGTGCTGGAGCCATTGAGAAAGTTGAACTATAGCTAGTAATGCTTGTACACGCCTTCCTCTCTACGCATGAATGGTTCATTTTGATGCTTTTGTTATAATAGGCACAGTGTTCAGTCTCCAACACTGTCTTGTGATATATCTTTCTTTTGCTAAATGGCTACATATCAGCAGCCTCATTTGATTTAGAAGCCAATTCAGCATACCACACATACCATTTAAGAAGAATGTCTGGATGCTTCCTGCTATGAAAATGTCACGCATGCTTAAAATGACAAAGTTTGTCCTGAGTAATGGTTGCAAGTGTTTTGTAATTACTCTTTTTTTCTTGTTTTGAGTCTTTAGAGCAATTTAACTTTAGAGGTATTTTTTTCAGGAAGAAAAATTGCCCAGATATTTGTTTTATTTTTAAATTTCAAAATGTCAGATTGGAGATTTAGAGTATCTGTAGTAAAGAATGATGGTGCATTTATCTTTAATTGTGGCAAAAACACCATAACATAAAATTTATCATCTTAACCGTTTTGAGTATACAGTGTAACAGTGTTAACTATTTTCACATTGTAATGCCACGGATCTCTAGAACTTTTTCAGTTTGCAGGACTGAAAGTATATACTTGGAACAGCTTCCCCATTTCCCCTCCCCACTGCCCCCAGTAACCACCGTTCTACTTTCTGTGTCTGAGTTTGACTACTTTAGACGCTCAGTATAAGTGGAATCCTGCAGTATTTGCCCTTTTGTGTCTCTGACTTATTTTATTTAGCATAATAACCTCCAGGTTCATCCATTTTGTCACAGATGATAAGATTTCCTTGTTTTTAAGGCTGAATACTATTCCATTATGTATCTGTGTACACACCACATTTTCCTTTTCCATTCATCTGTGAAGGTATTGTGTCTTTTTGTAAAGTGTTCCCATGAAAGCTTTTCTTGGGAAGTAAAACAGTCAAACCACAGAGAACTCAGAAAAACCAAATCTGAGTCATTAATGTTAAGAAATGGAATTTTTGTTTTTACTATTTAATATCAGACTTTCATACTTGCAAAACATGGAATTTCCTCGGCTGACATTCTAGTATAAGTGGTTTAGGTTCACACTCCTCCAAGAACCCCCTCCCCACATGCCCCATTGGGCTCCTTCTTAGAATTATAGTTCCTTAGACTATCCCTCAGGGGGCACATGATGGCACGTGCTCAACTGCTAGCTGGAAAGCATGGTAAATAGCATTTTCTCCTGAAGTTGTCTGGGGTTCAATAGAATGTCTAGAGGGGTAAGATAAGGGGAATGAGGGGGCAGGGCAGGAATGGGGCTCTTATGGCCAGGAAAGGATGGATGACCTATGAGATCATTAGGGTTTGTAATGGGTTTTCACGTTGGACACTGTGAGTTTTTCTCATAGATCATTATCTATATAGATTCCAGCCCAAACTCAGAGTTGAAGCAGCCCAGGCTCAAGCAAAACCACACCAGCAGTATGCTCTGTGGTCTGAGACATATTGCCGGCAAAGGTTTGACTTGGAAGAACACTTGGTAGGGAAGGATCAGAATCACAGTGTTACTTTCACTTTTTTTCTTGAGTCTATTGCTTCCTATGAGGAAAATGATGAGGCCACGTGATAGGCTGGAGGCTAGATTCGAATAGTGGCTAGAGTCTCTGGTTCCACAGGTGCCCAATGTCTTTGATTACCTGTCTTTGGCAGGTAGAAACTATGAGAAAGAGCCCTTTTCCCCTCTTTGTCCCTTTTATGATTGGGGAAAAGTATGGGAAGCAACAAGGGTGTGGGAGTCCCTCTTTTTCTGTGCCCTACAGGTTGCTGAGACCCATCTATGAGTTGGGATTACATGTCCTGTGGTCTCTGCTCTAGCACTGGCCTCCCTCCATCCTTCCTGCCTGGACTTGGAGCAGGGAGATGCCTTGCCTTTCTGTGTGTCTTCTTTGATGTCCTCCTAGGAAAGTAAGGCATGTGTCCCTGAGTGGGTGAGGGGAGAAAAGCTTTGAGAAGGGCCCAGAGCTGACAGACACACCTAAGGGGCCTGGGGAAATATTTATATGCTGTAGAACATGGCTTCCTGGCAACCGTATGTCCTTGGATGCTTCAGTTATGGATATGAGAATGGTATGCCTTCAAACTAGGTGCAACATTCTGTGGCAGTGGCAGCTGGTTTAGTCTTGCCTCATGTGACAGAAGGCTAGGAAGGACAGAATGCTGGGGCAGAAGCATACACTTAAACCCTGCCAATTGACAGGATAGTCATCTGATTCTCAGGCGTGAGTCAGATGAGCACCTGGAATGATCTTTCCCCAAAGTGAGGGGTCCTTTTAAGAATTGCTTATACTCTCTCTACAACAAAATTAGAGATAAGGGCAAAATAGTTTCTGCTGGGTATTGAGGGGGGGGGAGCGGGAGGGGGTGGAGTGGGTGGTAAGGGAGGGGATGGGGGCAGGGGGGAGAAATGAACCAAGCCTTGTATGCACATATGAATAATAAAAGAAAAAAAAAGTACATTGTGGTAAGCAAAAAAAAAAAAGAATGCAGGTGGAAGCCAATGGTACCTTGTTCAGTGATGCCAATTTGGGTACCAGAAGAAATACTTAGGTTTTTTTCTTTTTAATTTTTGGTGGCTCTGGAGTTTGAACTCAGGGCCTCATGCTTGCTAGGCAGATATTCTTACCACTTGAGCCACTCCACTAGCCCCAGAAGAATATTTGAAAGAGGTTTTTTTTTTTTTTGAGGCAAGGTCTGGCTACATAGCCCAGGCTGGCCTTAAACTTGAGATCCTCCTCTAGCAGCCTCCTGAGTGCTGGGATTATAGGTGTATGCCACCATGCCCAGTTTAAAGAAATTTTTATCAAACCCTTTTGAATGTGTGTATGACTTTAAAAATAAGTTTACATGTTTTTTTTCCCACTGACAGTCTCCAGCAAAGCTAAAAGAATTTTATAATGAGCACAGATATGCCTATTACCTAGAGGACTAGCATTTTAATATACTTGCTTTATCAAATGTCTAACTATCTAGTTGTCCATCTAGCCATCCATTAACCCAGCTTATTTTCTGATGCATTTAAGCAATACTTTCCCAGCCTGGGGTGTAGCTCACTGTGGTAGAGCAGGTGCTTAGTGTGCTTGGGGCCTCCAGCACCAAAAGTAAAAATTAAAATAAAATGCCCACTTTCCTCTAAATGCTTCTGCCTTGTAAGTTTAGTATTTATTTTAAAATTTTTTCTTTTGAAGTAAAATTTACATATAATTTAATGCATAAGTCTCAAGTGAGCATTCTTTTTCTTTGTAATGCTGTATTTTTATCATTCTGTCCAATTTTGTAAAACCTTACTTTGCTTTCCGTGTTACAAAACTAAGCTGCTAGCTGGTCACAGATTTCTTTAAATTATTTCAGAAATACAGTTTGTAAGGTAGTAGAGAATGATACACTATTACTAACATATTGGAAAGGTCATGTTTACTCTAACCCAGGTTCATTTTCTTAACACTCCTGGCTATGGGTGCCCACTCACCGCCCCCCTTTCAGGAGAAAGCCTAGCAATTAATTGGTGAAGGTTTTCTCAGGATCTAAATGTGAAGGACTAGCTAAAAAGTGACTTCTAGCTTCTGCCATTTGCACATTAGCAGCCATTTTCTTCCATTTTTCTTTTCCTTAAGAAATTCACTCACCTGATCACAGGTAGCTCACACCTGTAATCCTAGCTACTTGGAAGGCAGAGATCAGGAGGATGGTGGTTCCAGGCCAGCCTGCGCAAATAGTTCGTGAGACCCTATCTTGAAAATAGCCAACACATAAAAGGGCTGGTGGAGTAACTCAAGTGGTAGAATACCTGCCTGTCAAGTGTGAGGCTCTGAGTTCAAACCCTCTCCAGTACTCCCCAAAAAAACACACCCAGAAATTGTCTTGTTGTTATACAATACTTCATTACAAATAAACCCCTCCCTTGATTGAATGTAGTATTTCTGTAAAGCCCAACAGACAGTTCCATGGCAATTCATTGTTGCCGGTTGTCCATGTGGAATTCCGTAGCCTCTGAAATGGCAGATTACCTTAGTATTATGAAGGACACAATTTTTATGATCATTAAGAAAATGGGGAGATGTTGATGTTTGTTTTTATTAGTGGTTCACTGGGAAAGCCTTACTTGCATATTTTTTTACATGTTACATCCCTGCTATGCCAAGCTGTTTTGAATGATGTAAAAGGAACCCTAAATATGTGTAAGGACAAGAATTTCCTCTGGGTCTCTGTGATATCCTGCCTTAAAAAAGGTGGTGGTGGTGGTGGAGGCAGTTCAGCTTTGCAGATATTTAGTGTGTGCATCCAAATGCCAGGTGCTGTGAGGACAACAGCTAACCTTAAGGAAAGTCTCTAAAAGGTACAAACAGTTTCCTTGGGAAGAGAAGAAATGGGTCAGGTAAGATGAGGATTTAAATGTTCTGTGAGCCCAGAGAGCAGGGAGGGGTTGACAGCCACAGTGGTAGGGGAATTTTCCATTTCTGGGGACACATCTGCTTTAAGACTGATAGACAGAGGGGAGGAGGGGAGCCTTCATGGGCTCTGTGGATAGCTCACAGTAAGGATGCCTTTTCTTTCAGTGTAGCAAGCATGTTATGATGGCAGATTTGGGGGTCTTCTTATTTTTTGGCCATACTGAAAATTGAACTCAGGGCCTCATGCTAGAGTGCTCTGCCATTTGAGCTATGCTCTCAGCCCTGGGGAAGTCTTGGCAAGTAAGAAAAGATGAGTTGGAGGTTTTTTGCAGGGCTTTAATTGACAGACATTTTTGAAAGGTCGGTTTTCATTCCTTACCTGTGGTTGACAGAGATCCTCTACTAAACTGTAGCCTTTTTCAGGGCATGAAAGTCCTGAGTTCAAATTCTGGTACTACACCAAAAAAAAATTAGGGCTTTTTTTGTCAAAAGAAAGAATGAAGAACAGCACCTATTATTTGAATGAAGAGACAAAGAATTTGACTATGCCATCTATATTTGTGTAAGTTTGAGAAACAGTGGTCAAAACAAAACATGTGGAATAAACTTCTGAATCAGAAGGTAACTCCCTAAAACCTAGATGTCCCCTTTTCGCAGAAGCAATGTGACCATGAAGAATTAACACCCCTTTTTTTAATGGGGAGCTGCTCTCTGTATGTATAGACCACAAACAAACAAGAAAAGCCCAGCAGCAGTTCTTGGGTATAGTTACTCATCTCAAATGTTGCAAAATATTGAAGGGAAAGGAAAACCAGAAAAGGGGTAGAGTGGTTGGTGGTTCAAAAAATAGGGTGATTAACCAACTTGTGCTGACTAATATTGGTCAACTCATAATGAGTAACAATAGTGAATTTAGAAGGGATATAAGTAGAAGGAGAGCTATTTAAAGGTTGTTTTAGTACAAAAGGCAGCTGAATTGTTGGTCACAAGTAAGGATTCCCTTTGGGAGATTCGGAAGTAGTTCAGTTCACCCCTACAAAGTTCTGTCTCCTTTAGAATTCTTTGAAGTGTAGCTCCTTTTCCACTTGTTTTCTGGGAGGAATTCTTGGCAAATGGTCTTGCTTGCAGTTTCACATTGAAGAAATACCAAAGATGTAATTGATTGAAACAAGGTTGGTAGTGATGTCTGAACTGGAAACACAAAAGGTCTGCTTGAATTTATCTTCTTAGGTTATTATTTTCTTACCATGGTATAAAAGTATAAGAACTGATCATCCTTTTCACAAAAATAGATGTGATATTTTAAAAATAAAATATTATAGCATATAAATAGAGCAAACATATAGCTGGCCAAAAGGTGTAAATATAGGGTAGTTAGTCTGTTGAATTTTCAATCTGGGTGTTTTCTTATGGTTCACCATCATTTGAACTTGCATTTTATTTATTATTTTTATTATATTATTGTTGTACTAGGGGTACATTGTGACATTTATAAAAGTTCTTACAATATATCATATCTCCCCCTCCATCATTCTCCTTTATCCCCCCTTACCCATTCCTGGAATAGTTGCAACAGTTCTCGTTTTTCTTTTTACATACATGAGTACTTAATATTTCCACTGCATTCTGTTTTGTTTTCATCCTTACTGAAAATAATTTTGAGTATTTACTAATTTCTCTGAAACGTTTTTTTCCCTAACTCTACTTGACCCTAGGCTAGTTAAGGGATTTTACTGTCTTCTCCTACCATAGCATCTGTCTTATTTTTATTGATACTGATTATTGACTGGTGTCTTGTCGCCATTAGACTTAAACTTCTAAGGATACCATATTAGTCATTACTGGTACCCACCTAACCCAGTACCTGGCATGTAGCAGGTACTTACAATTCATTCAAAGAAATAAGATTATGAATCGTACATGAAAGATGAATTTATCAAGTGGTGTCTTGGGGATTATGATGTCATTTCTGATGTTTTTTTTCCTAAGAAATATAGCAAATTCAGCTGAACCTTGGACATGATTGGGTATTCAGTTTTTACCTAAAACCTTTAATTGAGCTTATTTTCATTGTTCTTTATGTTTAGTTTTTCCCTTCATTATTTAGGATTTCTAGAGACCTCTCACTGATTTTTTAAAAATCTGTGTGTGTGTGTGTGTGTGTGTGTGTGTATAAAATTGGAAGGCAACCCCATTTTTTATTTGAGTAATAATTTGGATAAATCACTTTCCCCTTTAATATGATAAATAGAAAATGATCCTAAATGAGTTTTAATGGCATGAATAAGGAGGACAAAACTTTAGGTTTTCTTGGTGAAGATAGTATCTGAAGATTGTTGAACAATTGAATGGGACATTTATTTGAATAAATGAGTCCATAGGCAAGTTGATGCACAGTTTTGCTTTGTTGTAGAGAAATCTAGTGGTTTAGAAATAATGAAATGAAATTCCTATTAAAGTATGTATTATGAGTTTCCTTCAGTTTAATTTCACTTTCAGCATGAGGAAGTATATGTCTTTGTTTTCAAAGTTGGACATAATTTAAATAATTTTGTCTTCAATTTAACAAGCTCATTGTTCAGTTAGAGATGCTAGAACAGATCAACTTAATACCATTCCTTCAAAATTGGTGGTAAATTTAGATGAGCTTTAGAGCTCCAGAGAAATCAAACTGTAGCACTTAGTGTTATATTTAGGAAAAGTTTCATTTAAGAATTTTGTTTTCATAATTAGAGCAAATTGGTTTTAAAAGGAAAGAGTTTTAAAAATCCAATTTGGTTATTGTATTTTGCTCTTCACAGGTGTTGTTGGTATATGAGAATGAAAAATGAATGCAGAGGGAGGCATTTATATGGACATTTAGTTTAAGAATTGCCTTAGGCCTTTGCCTGACATCTTACTCCAAATTACTGGTATCTCCTGTTTCTGTATCTTCTGGTTTTAGCCAGGACCAGATATTCTAAAGATAGTCTAAGCATTGTCTCATGTGGAATTGTTATCGCCAATTCTTTTTTGGGGTGAACAGGGTCTCACTTTGTAGCTCAGGCTGGCCTCTAACTTGTTCTCCTTCTGCCTCAGCCTCTTAAATGCTGGAATTACAGGTGTCCATCCATCATGTCCATCTTGCAGTTGACTTTTAAGTACTATAAGTGCTTATTCTATAAAATTAAGAGATTGAACATTTTCCCATCTCACCTAAGCCTAGATCCTTGGGAATAGGTTAGTAAATAGCATAGCTCTGTTTTCATTTTTACACATAAACACCTTGAGAGTGGGTTCAATTTTTTTGTTATTTTAAATTTGCATTGGTGGCATTTGAAATATCTTTACTGAAATGAAACTTGAGTTCTGACTGGAACTTAGAGTCTTGGATTTATTAGTTTTTTTTCTTTTTGAGTAGGGAGCAATAGTGATCATATGTTTTATAAGGAGGTTATTGAATGGATGGTCAGAAAATGCTATGGATATGTACAATGGAGAAGTCCAAGAACTTGAGGACTCTTAGCTATTTTTTTTAACTTAAATAGTCTTTGATATAAAGAAATCTAGATGGTGTTACTGAATACCTAACTCTTTGTTTTGAGGAGTAGAGATCAATGGGATGTGTCCTACATCATCAAAGAGTAGTGAAAACAAGGTGGAATCTCATTTAATTGTTCTTTACTGAAATTTGTTTGGATTGTGTGTAGTTTTTCTTTGTGTATGGGAGGACGGAAAGTTTTTAATGTTGACCAGTGCTAAAGAGAATGGGTTCCTTCATACTGTAGACGGCACAAAGTAAGGCCTTAATGAATTTATTGAATGACTGGATTCATAAACCTTATCTTAATGTTTCAGAATGATAATGAAGCTTGAATCCTGAAAGAAGAGATTTCAACAAAATAAACACTATACAATAAGAGTGAAACATAGAATCTATTGCAGAAAAAAATGTTCCCATTGGAGCTAGGTCATAAGCACAAAAAACAAATTTACATCAGCTGATGGATGATGAATAAATGAAGAGGTGTCTCTCTGGTCACTGAAGAAAATAGAGTGCCATCTAGTGGAATCATTTCACAAATGTGTATTGCAGTAAACACAATATAGGTCTTAATACAACATGTAACAATTGATTTTCTTTCTCAGAGTGTTTAGTTTTTTAAAAACTTTATTTTGAATTGATTTTTCATTTGAGAAGATTTGCAAAAAATAATAGAGTTTCTGTATTGGCCCAGTTTCCTTTGTTTAAGTTGGTATACGTACTTTTCAAGATCAGGAAATTAACATTGGTGCAAAACTGCTAACTAACCTCCTGACTTGGTTCAGATTTCACCAGTTTTCCACTTATGTCTTTTTTTGTTCTAAGAGCCTATCCTGGATCCCACAGTGTTTTTACTCATGTCTCCTTAGGCTCCAAATCTGAGGCAATTCTTCCTCAGTTCAAAGAAACTCCTCTAGGGATTGTGGCTTTTGTACAGTCCATTTGAAAATATAAAAGACTTAGAAAATTAAAAGGTAATCATGAAGTAAGAAATTTGATTTAGAAATATTTATCCTGTTTGTATATCTCCCCTTACCTTGTATCTTTTAAAGTAGCTTTAAAAAAATATTTGGAAAGTGCTTTTGAGTTTTTCTTGTTCTGAAAAGTTAAGAATTAGGAACTAATCTTTGACAGTTTTCTCATGTAACTTAAACGGAAGTTGAACCATAGGAGAGTTTTATGTTTTGCCTTCTGGATAGCAATCCCATGCATACCAACAGGTAGAGGAAAGGGTGACAAATCTCAAAGCAATTGAAAAGTAAACTTCATTCTCCCAGCATTTCTTATTCTGATAGTAACTGACTTTTGAAAATAAGTCATTTTCTAAAATCACACAACCTAATAAAAATTTTCTTCCTTGTAAGTTCATCTTTTTAATACCAACAATTGCCTTTCAAGTGCTTTCAAAATACTTGACACATTTAAACATCATACATATTTATCTAGTTTTTTAAAGTTATAGTCTGGAGCATCTCTTTTAAGAGATGACTTTTTGCTGCCTTGTGATCGGAAGAAATATTACAAATTATTAAATAGAAATGATTTTTGATCGTTAAACAACTTTTTGGTTTTGTTGCCCCTAGGTAACATGGCTGTATTTGAGAGATTAGAATAATAAATCAGGGAAACAGTCTTGGTTATTTTACTGGTTTATGGCTTTGTTCTCCAGAATATTGCCTTTTGCTCTGTGTAAGTCTCGCTCTGTGTAAGTCTCCTGAATGTAATGACCACAGAAACCGTGGTATGTGACCTAAAGCAGTGGAAAGGCCTGGAATTTCCAGAGGATATAGTGTTTTCCTTTATTGCTGTTCCACACCTACCTTTCCCAGATCAGCTCCATTAAATGTGGTGATGCTATATGAAATGAAACTGCCTTCCAGATACAGAGGAAGACAACTTCTTTGGAAAACTTGCTATCAGGTTGATGTTGGCAAGAGGGAAGGGTGAATGTGCCCTGGTTCCAAGATGCCAACAGGCCTTTGAGCTCTGGTCAGCCATGAAGTAGCTAAGTTGCAGAGGCTGGCTGCTTTCCCAGGATGCTTTTCTTGACTGGGAGAAATGTGTTGTTTTTAAGTAAAAACAAACACAAAACAGAATTGCTTACGTTTAAGGCAAGCTGGAGAAGTAGGGATATTAATCTTTCTGGTTTCTGGTCTACTATTAGGAACTTTCCCCTTCTCTTTCATTTTTTTGCCACCCAGGCAACCCAAGTGGGCCATGGAGGACTTTAAAGTTTCTTGCCACCTGATGCCCTCTTTTAGTTGACAGGAATAAATTCTCCTGCGATTCCTTTTAGATAGGATTCTTGAAACTTAACTGAAGCTTTAGGGAGGCCAGTCAGAAGCCTTGGGGAGGTTATAACTGAAGGCCAAGGTTTGATCATTGGAGACTTTCACACAAGTAAGCATTTTGCTACTTCCACATCAGGGCCAATCCCGCCAGTGTCTAATCACATGGGAAGCATACAAAGTAAACCTGAAAAAAATTCCTAATTATAAATATTCCCTCCTGGAACACAGGAAGCAAGCATTTTTTCAGGCCTCTGAATGAATGGAGGCTTTCCAAATGAATCCATTTACACAATGTGTTAGATCATATTACATCTTGTGAACTGAACTGTAAGAGCAATATGAACATTTTCTGAAGGAAATGGAAGAAATCAAGAATTTGCCTATTCAGCTCTATACTTCTAGAACTTTATATTTTTACTGGAGACTAGATTCTTAAGAGATCATTTTTTCATTAATGTTTAGGAGGACTATGCTTATTTTTCATGAACCTCCTTTTTCTTTTGACAGTTTGAGTTTATTATTAAACATTTTGAATAAAATTTTGGCTCCCTTTATACATTTTTCCTCTTATAGTAAGTTGAACATTTTTATTCTTTTGGTTGTCTATAATTAAAATTTGCTTCATATTTTTAGGACAACGCTTTCAAAATGATATATTAGACATTTTATACATAATATTAAGAGATGAATTGGAGTGAGAAAAGAGAGGTAATGCTCCCTTTAAAAATATTAAGAGATGAAATTTTACCTTTCAGATACTTGATACAAATCATTAGTACAAATCATCTTACTCCAAATTAGTTTTCTTTTATTGACTCTCAACATAGGTGCTTTGTTAACCTTTGGTTATAGTAGTTCTCCAGTCCTTAAAAATAGACTGTTGTTACTGTAAACCAAGAGCACTGTAAGTGGTTATAGAATATGACTTGTAACAAATTAAACTATTGACTAGATAGGTTGTTTTTATATGTCTTTGAACCCCTATGTTCTGTAAGAGAGCAAGTCTCACTATGTACTCAGTAACTTTTAGTATTTAGTTAAATATTCTGTAATTAGTTTGGATTTCCAAAGCATGTAATATTAAGGCCTGATGGAAGAATTAGTGCAGTATTTATATTTAATTTGGTAGTAGAGATTTGAACTCAAGGCCTTGCTCTTACCAGGTAAGTGCTCTACTACTTGTGTTGTATCCCCAACCCTCAGTGTTTTCCCTTATGTGCTGTAAATTAGTTTTCTTATGTATTCTTACTCTAAATCCCCCATACTTTAAAAATAAGTCAGTTTTGGCTATAAATGGTTTTTGTGACCTTTCCTCCATTATTATTTGAGAATGTTACAGAATGGGATGTTTGTTAGTATGTTAACTTGATTATGATTTGCATATATCCTAAAATATATGTGAATTGCCCATCGCCAATACTAAGGTGAAGCAAATTCTCATTGTCTTTATCTCACACTTCTTGCTATGGCTGAGGAGGGCTGTTGATTAGCACATGGCATTGGACCCAGGATGCTTTTCCTACCATCCACAGTATGAAGCTGTTGACTCAATGCTATATTCATCTTATGTGATTATGACAACTATATACTTAGTAAGAGAGTTCTGAGCCAGTAAGTAGATGTATTCTATCTTAAGAAAAGCCTTGGCTGATGTAACAGAGGTTTGTGACAATTGGGATGGAGTTATGGAAATTTGATTAAAAGGATTGGAGGGGTGAGTATTGTGGTGGGCTGTCCTGCTTTGGGTGAACAAGGTATCTAAAAAAATTTCCTTTGAAGCCTGTTAACTCATGTTAGCTTTTAAACTAGTTCCCTTTTCTCAGGAATAACATATTCAAAGACAGGCATATAACACCTATAATGAAACATCTCACCTAGAGGGGGGTAACAGTGATTTCTGTTTTCAAAAGAGAAGTATAATGTTTTAGAGTTAGATCCATCCCTGCCTGCTTTTTTTAAACAGATGGTGAAACTGAGTCCTGAAAGATTGCACCATCCTTGAAGTTACACCCAGAAACTAAAGTAGCATGGAGCTTATTGTGGAGGTCAAGACAAGGCTTGTATTTGATTGGTATCAATGGTTCTACTCAGCTTTGTGAGTATCAACCTTCTGATTACATCATTCATGATTTATTTTTAAATGTTAAACCTGTATTGAAAAAAATAGATATGCTGGCTTTTAAAATGGAGGGTTTTCAGCAGCAATTTGATCTATCCATATGTTATGGACTTGGCCAAATTAACCAGCCAGGTTCAGAACTATTTTTTTGGAAATCTTAGATATAGATTCACTTGAACTTTCTGTCAAATCACAGCTTGGCGAAGCCATCTCCAAACTTCTTTTTATTTACTAAGTAAATGAATGCTGCTTCTGTGCAGTGCACCTTCTATTTTTTCATTTTGAGCTGGCCTTCCTTTTGGTACTCCCTAAGTACATGAGCTTCTGAAGGGCCTAGAGCTAGAGTCCAAGTGCCCAGAGCTAGAGTCCAAGTGCCCAGGGTCAGGCGGAGGACCAGGCAGTCCCTCTGTTCCCACTTATCCCTGGAGAGTCATAGTCAGCATGTCACCTGGCTAGAAAGCTCCCCTGGGGCCTCTGATCACAGGCAGGTGGAGAATATTGCTACAGTGACAAAGGACTCATCTCTTTGGGAAGAAATTCAGAGCAACATGAGTGATAAAAATCTCTATTTAGAATCCAGGCTTGAGGTCAATGGAGAACATAAAAAGTTTGAACATAGTCTTTCGTGGGTGTTACAGTGGTTGAATATCTGGTATGTGCTGGGCTCTAAAACAATATGACCACATTTCATTCATATCTTTACCCAGGAGAAAGAGATGATTGGTCTTATTTTAGATGTGAGGTCATAGGTAGTTAAAAGAGGCATTCAAGTCATTTGCCCAAGGTCACATAGCTAGTAAACAGTAGAAGCCGTACATTGCCTTCACTTGTCTGATTTTGCATACCCATACCAAGAAAATATACTGTAAAATAGATACTGGGTTTGGTATTTCCTTTTTTATTTGTATATCAATATACATTTAAAAAATTTTTTTGATGGTTCTGGGATTTGAACATAGGACCTCATGCTTACTATGCAATCATTCTATTAAAAAAAATTTTTTTTACTAGTTATTTTTCATACAGGGTCTCTCACTTTTACCTGGGCCAGCCTATGATTGTGATCCTCCTTCCTTCACATCCCACATAGCTGGGATTACTAGTGTGTGTCACCATGTCTAGCTTTTACTTTGAGACAGGGTCTTGCTAACTTTTTTTTGCCTGGGCTGTCCTTGAATCATGATCCTCCTTGACCTCTTAAGTAGTTGGGATTATGATGTGTACCACCATGCTCAGTCCAAGTTTTTAAAAAAGATTTTTTAAGGAACCTGTTTTTACTTTTTAAGAGACAGAGGTTTCATTGTGCTACCCTATCCAGTTTGGCCTCAAACTCCTGGGCTTGAGTGATTGTCTCACCTCAGCCTTCTGAGCAGCTGAATCTACAGATGTACGCCACGATGCTTGACAAGGCAGATATTTTTACTTTTGCAAAATTATTATTCAATACTGGAATTACATATATATATTTAGAAAACATTTATGGAGATCTCACTATGTGCCAGACCCTATTCTAGACACTGGGGATGTAGCAGAGAGCATACATAAAAATTAGTGTTTATCAAATTCTGCAATAAAACTAAAAGCTTTATGTGTGCATATTTCATCATGTCCTTTCTCCACTAGTAAGACATTGAAACATAGATCCCAAGATTAATTGTTCTAATTTTTCCACTTTTTCCCCACAGAATACTAAACTAGCAGAGTACTTCTGTTACTAAGCCAGCTTCTGAGGGTGTTGGGGGAATGCCAACCTAAACCATTATTAATAATTTTTGATAGGGGGTGGATTTCATTAAGGCTTTGTGGTAGCTGCTGCTTTTAGACTCTTACAACCTGATGTAATGATAAATTATTTCTGCCCCATTAGAGTTGGCTGGAGCAAATGTGATCTTTCAGCTGAATATGTGAAAAACAGTTTAAAAATTCTTTTAATTCTATGCTTTTAACCAAAATAAGCACCTTTAGAGATTAAGAGATGGCAAGCAAAGACCCCAGGCAGGTGGACACATTTGGTACTGTTCTGGCCTGAGTCCTATCTACTGTGGTGACAATACCTGACATTATTTCTTGCCTTTTTTTTTTGTTCCAAACTGTGAGTTTACAGTGTGGTTTAGAAGCTTCTGGGAAGGTCTCTTTTAGTAGTTATCTCAGCCACCTTGTAGGGTACTTCATTTTCTTTATTCTTCCAGAAAGTTCTGTGCTTTATATGTAATTGTGTACCAAGTTTTTGTTTGTCTGTTCATCATTATGGTTAGCAGAGTTAATGTTTTACTAGAATTGTCAATTCATGGACTGTAGACTGGAGTCTTGTTTTATTAAATCTCCCGTGTGACAATTTGCTATGTGTAAAGCTTAAATGGTAGCCACTTGCAACTCAAGTTTCAGATTTTGTGATGTGTTTATTTCTTGAAAACATAAGGAAACGTCAGAGATGGTTAGAATGCTTCCTATCATGAGGGTGCCAGCTGGGGAGGAAACGTCTAGAAAAATGACTTGTTAAACCTTGATAGACATTTCCCACTAGAAGTTATTTATATCAGGTTCTGAGATAAAAATAACAAGCCTTATCTGTGCATATTTCATCATGTCCTTCTCTGCTATTATGGTGTTGAAATGTGGAGTGTTGGATTAATTCATTGCCTGCTCTGCAGAACTACCTGGTTTACCAAGAAGAGAGCTCCTGCTCTCCAGAGTATATCATGCTGGTTGCTGAGGCCTGTTGCAAAGCCTTCTTGGTTCCATGGTTATCTCCCAGATGGTATCTGGGTCATGCTTGACTTGAATCACTGCATAGTGGCTCCTAATCTTGGTCTAACAAAACGTCCATGCCTAGAATCATGACTTCATTTTATACCCTTTTTTTTGGGGAGAGGGGTGCAGCCTAGCTCCTCAGTATACTAATGCAACATCTTCTTCCATCTGCCTGTCTGAGATTGTGCTTCAGATGTAGGACAAAAGTACTCTGTAGATTGTGATTTAATCAGCATGAAATTTTACTTCATCAACAAAGGATCACAGGAGTCTCTGATTTTCCAAGATGAAATTTTCCCTTTGGGATCAGTGTAACTGTGGTTATGGTGGTGGGGTAAGCTGAGTCTTGGACTGAAGACAGGATATTTATACTCTGTATTTCTCCTTAATAACTAACACTCATTTCCATATTAGTTATCAGTGAAATAATTTAACATCTGTATTCATCAGAGTTCAAATTCCATGCTAATAGGAACCCTCAGTCCATTTCTTCACATGTAGTAGCTTTCCAATCAATGCTTGTTTGTATTTGTAGTGTAAAGAGTACTGTGTTGGGACCTGGGACTTGGGCTCAGTCCCTTTTTTTTTGCCTCAACAAGGTATATGATCTTGGGCCAGTCACTTCCTGTATCTTGACCACAGTCTCCTCATCTGTGAAATAAGGGCATGGGCAGGGAGATTTATGAGGTCACTTTCAGCTTTATGAGTCTCAGTTTGTATCTGACTAAATGGCGGAAGAATTGCAGCCAGTCAGTTGGATGGCCACAACTTTGTTTCCAAACTCAAGCTGACTCCACAAAAGTGCCCTGCCTTGGGTTGGGAATAGCTGGCTCATTGCTTTCCTGAGGAGCCCATGCCAGAATTCGAGTCACCTCCTTTGGGACATCTGAGGGCAATGTTTTTTCAGACAACTTCTGTAGCAGCTGAATTCCCTTCAAAAGAATAAAGAATTAAAATCCTTGTTATGTGTGGACCGTAGCCATGTGAACATTTAACCTGTGCCGGAAGATAGTGAATTCCAAAAAGGAGACTCCCAGAAGGCAGTATGGAAGGAAGTTGCTCTGGTTGGAGAGGGAGTGGACAGAACTCCCTGGCCTTTCCCTGCCTGCTTTACTCTTAGACCTGGCCCCTCCTTCACCTCTACCCTCTGCCCGACCTCCAGTCCCAAGTTCTCAGCACATTTCTAGGACATTTGAATCCTTTGCCTTGGCCACATAATAGGGATTTGGATGGTGGTGAGCACAGTGGTGCAGGACAGCCCAGTTTTTGAAGCCAGGAGACTAAAATTTACCTCATCAACAGCCTCCCCTGAACCCCAAGTGTGCTCCAACCCCTACTACTACTGTCTGTTTACTGCTACAAAGATTGGAAACCTCTCTGTGACAGTCTGGAAGACCCAAGGCCAGAGGGTCTCTTTGATCAAGAGGATCATGTAACTGAATCAATTTCAAGAATTCAATAAGAATTTCTTACAGCTCAAACTCCTGAATAAAACTACAACCTACCAAAATTCACCTGGGATGAAACAGATAACCCAAACAGTCCTATAATCTTAAATAAAACTGGATTTGTAGTTTAAAACCTCATGAAAAGGGCATCTCCACACCTACATGATTTTACTGGTAAATCCTAACATTTAAAGAATTAATAACAACAGTTTTAAGACAGTCTCTCATAAGAAGAAGGGAAACATTCCATATCATATGAGGCTAGCATTACCCTGATACCAATCATGGTTAGCCAAAACCAACAGAACAGTGACAGTAGCACTACAGACCAATAGCTTTCATGTCTATGAGAAAATCATCGGTATTAGGTCTTGAATTTATGTGTATAAAGTCACTGATCATAACATTCCCTTATCTTTTTAATGTCTAGGTTCTGTAATGATTTTTTTCTTTCATTCCTGATTTTAGTAAGTTGTGTGCTCTGTATTTTTTGTTCCTTTATCATTTTTGCTGGGCGTTTAACAGTTGCATTGTTAACTTGTCAAAGAATCAGCTTTTGTTTCATTGATTTCTCTTCCCCCCCTTATTTTTCTCTGTAGTTTCTTTGCTGTCTGCTCTAATTTTTGTTCCTCTGTACTGGCTTTGATGGTGTTTTGCTCTTTGTTTTCTAGTTTCCTTAGGTGGATATTTGAATCATTGATTAAGGACTTTCCTTTGTTTCGAATACAAATATTTAATGTTATAAATTTCCCTATGAGCACCATTTTAGCTGAATCAAAATTTGATATGTTTTATTTTTATTTTGTTCAATTCAAAATCTTTTTTTGCCTAAGGCTTTCTTTGACCCATCGATTATTTAGAAGTATGTTGTAAAGTTTTCAAGTATTTGGGTATTTCTCATTTCTTTTGTTGTTAATTTCTAGATTAATTTTATCATTTCTAAAAGACATACTTTGTATTATTTTAATTCTTCTAAATTTACTTAAGGCTTATACTTCAGGGTATAGCTTGTCTTGATGAATATTTTATGTGCTCTTTGGAAAGAATGCATATTCTGTTAAAATGTTTTATAAATATTAGCTTCAATTAGTTGATGGTGTTTTTTTGTCTGCATATTATTGAGATAAGAGTATTGAAGCCTCCAAATATAGCTGTTGCTTTACCCAGTTCTTTGAATTGTCAGTTTTTGCTTTTTTTTCTTTTGAGACAAGGACTCACTGTGTGGCTCAGGCTAGCCTGGAACTTGCAGGGTAGTCCAGACTGGCCTTAAATTCCTAATTCTTTTTCCTTAGCCTCCCGAGTGCTGGGATTACAGGCTTGGGCCACTACCAAGCCCCACTTGCTTCCTGCATTTTAGAGATCTGTTGTTGGGTGTATATGTATTTAGGATTGTCATGTCCTTTTGGTAAATTGATCCATTTATTATATAATATCTTTGTTTTGAAGACTTGTGTGATATAAATACAAGCACACTAGCTTTCTTTTGAATGTGTTTGCATGCTGTATCTCTTTCCATACTTTTGGTTTTAACCTACTTGCATATATTATATTTCGAGTGAGTTTTTGTTAGAATTGCATGTACGTGAGCTCATATTCTTTTACTCATTCTCACAGTCTTTGCCTTTATTTCATTCTTATTTTTAGACCAATTGAATTTAAGGTGATTGTTGATCTGTTGAAATTTATGCCTTCTATTTATTCCTTCTATTTTTGTTCCTGTTTTTCATATTCTGTCTTTTGAATATTTTATAGTGTTTTTATTTTATCTCTTGTGTTTATTTTTTTTGGTGGCTACCATAGGCATTACTGTATCTTTTATTCACATTGATTTAGAATGACTTAGAATTGATATTTTATCAGTTTAAGTGAACTGTTAAAATCTTACCATCTAACAGGTTTCTTTGTCTTCCTCTTTTGTTACAATTTTTTTGTGTGTTACAACTACATACACTGACAGTTCCATAGTAATGTTAATAAAGTTTGCTTTTGCCAAAGAACTCAACAGAAGTAGTCATGCTTCACATAATGACATTTCAGTGATGATGGATCATGTATATGATGGTGGTTTTCATAGGATATGACCTAGTGACCTAGTAACCATCTTAGTTTGTGTAAGCATACTCTATGATGTTTAAACAATGAGTAAATCACTTAAATACATATTTCTTAAAGTTTATCCCATCATAAGCAACATACGGGTTTTGGTGTTTTGTATCTATCTAGGTATCTACCATTTCCGTTGTTCTTCCTTCTTTCCTGATGATGTTCCCAGTATCATTTCCTTTTTGCCTAAAAAAATATCTTTAGCTATTACTTACTTTAGAGGAAAATCAGCTGATAATGAATTATCTTAGTTTTTTTTCTCTGAATCTAAGGATATCTTATTTGAGCTTAATTTCTAAAGGAACTATTCTCTGGGCATAGCGCCCATAGTGTGTTACAGTGCTTTTCCTTCGGTACTTAAAAATAAAGAAAACATTGTGCCACTTTTCTCTGCCCTCCATGGTTTCTAGTGAGAAACCTAGAGCGATTTGACCTTTTGTACCCTTATAGTGTCATTTCCCCCTTTACTGCATTCATAATTGTCTGCTTCATTTCTAGTTTTCCGTATGGGTGTTTTTTTTTTAAGGGGGAGAGCAGAATTTATTCTCCATGAGGTTCACTTTGCTTTTCTTGAATTTGTAGATTTAAGGCTTGTGAGACATACCAAGTTTTCAGCCATGATTTTGTCAAATATTTTTTTCTGAACTGCCCAGCAGTATTTCTCCTCTCCCATGGCGCTGTCCTCTTGGCATCAGAGAGAAGTTCTGTTTTATTTTGTTATAAACCTTTTATCTCTGTTGTTCAGATTGGCTAATTTCTATGGACATATCTTCAAGTTTTTATTTTGTTGTTATTTTGTTTTAAAATTTCCAGCAGTACTTGTTTATATCTTTTTTATTTTCTTGCTCAGACTTCCTCTTTCACAGAGTTTAAGATTGCTTATAACTGGTGGCTGGGTCATTTTTATAATCACTACTTTGTCAGACAATTCAGACCTCTGTGTCTTTTTGGCATTGGCATCTGTCACTTGTCTTTTCCCATGCTGAGTAGTTTTGGATTCTATCCAGAATATTTTGAATACTATGTTGTGAGACTCTAGATCTTGTTCAAATCCTATGGAAAATGCTAATATTGTCATTTTAGCAGGCAGTTGACCTGATTATGTCCAGGGAGCAAGTACCAATCCACTTACCATGACCTGTCATCTCAGTGTCACCCCTTACCAGTATGCCCCATTTGTGTATGTGCCTCACTGCTGGCCAATCTGGAACCTCAGCACTTTAATTTTCAAACTACTCTTTGGTAGGCCATTTAGGATGAGATCCACATATGCAAACCCTGGGAGAGGGGCGGTGGGCCTGGGAGTTCATTAAAAAAAACTTTTTTTTTGAGTGGTTTCTCTTTCTGAAGCTTGTCTTCCTCCACAATTCTTCTAGTACCTTCCAGCTCCATGGGGCTTCTCTTTTTGGTCATTTAGCCAGGAAACTTTGGACTTCATTTACTTTTCTTTGCCATGTATTTCCATAGTTGTGCCCATGTCCTTGGAGCCAAAGGTCTGGATGACAGAGACACTAAACACGGTAGCATTCAGCCCCCACCTCCTTGGAACTAGAGGAAGACTATCTCCCCTTAGAGTTCTGGTCTACAGGCTGCCCTTGCTGTTGGCTGCCATCTCTATTGCAGAGGTTACTTGGGGACTATGGCCTGAGAGAAGAGAGAAGGGTAAAGTGGAGAATTTTTCCCACTGTCTCTGAGCAGCAAGAGTTCTCTTTCCTGCTGTTTAAGCCAGAGCTCTAGGCATCTCCTGCTTCTGTCTCTGCCAGCACCCAGTGTCTGGTGACAGTTTGTTGAGCCCAAGCTTGGACACACTGGAGTAAAAGGAATGAAAAAAACACTGCTGGTTTGCTGGTATTTCAAGTTGTGGTCATCTTGCCTAATCTGCCTGCTACTGTTTACTTTGTAGAGTCCTCACATAGCTGCTCTAGGTTTTATAGTTGTGGGTGCTGGGAAAGACAGGGTGGAAGATACCAACTCCATCCTATGCAGAATTGCAACTTCCATGTCTGATTCAATTCCAAGAATAGTGTGAGGCTAAGCAATGGGTACATTGGCCGCCTCTGTAGTGTCCTCCCCACACTTTTGTATCTTCCCTTGAAAAAACAAAACCATCCTTAGGAATCACCTACAAATTGTAGGAGGAAGGCCTGGTAAATATTGCCAGTAAACAGTGCTGTCTTCATCAACCCATGAAACGAAACTTGCTTTTTCTTGACTCAAACTAAAATGAAATTGGGAGGCTTTTCCGTTTTTTTCTTTCTCATTAACCTATTTGTTATAATGAGGGGACTGGGAGCGACATTCATTGGTGGAACCCTTGTCTAGCCTGTGAAAGGCCCCACACCTGGTCCCATGTTTGTGTCCAGCACTACAAAAAAGAATTTCAAAGATTTCTGAAATCCTTTCAGTCCAATTTTTTAAAGGACCGGGAAGATAATGCTTATGTAAATCCAACGCTGCAGGTCCTCTTCTCTCCTAAATAAAGAGGTAATTTCTTTAATGAAGAGAGCTTTGTTGTGCAAATTTTGGAGTGCCACACTTGGGATTTTGAATGTTCAATGTACTTAGAATTCCAGTAGAACGGATTATTGTTATAGTAGTTAAAATCTATTAGTGAAAATCAGAGAAACCACTTCTATGATGATTGGAAGTTGGAAATGCTGCCCTTAGTAACAAGAATGGAGAAATGGTTAAAGGTGTTCCCAGGGTGGTGACCAATATTCAAAGACCTGTTGTTCAGGAGGGGTGGGGAGCAGGAAGTTCTGTCAGGGAAGCGAGAATGGAATGTTTTTGGGAGTGGGGGTTTGTCATTTCCAGGAGCAGGGCGGGATGCACACTGGGAAGGTCTGGCTCCAGCTTGAGCCCACTCACAGGATGTCAGGGGGAAGTGTGACTAAGGTCAAGGCCCTGCCACGTGGTGGGCCAGCTGGATCCAGAGCAGAGGCTGCTGTGGCCACACATCCTGAGTTTCCATGGTCTAATGGAGTGGGCTTGAAAGAAAGGGTGGATGCAGGATGCTGACTGGGTCTGTGCAGAGCGTGGGTAGTGAATCTTAAGTGACAGTGGGTGGAGATTATAGCATTTCATCTGCTTTTCCTTTGACACCTTTTAAAGATACAACCCACAGTTTTTCAAGGGTTTATACCAATGTCTGCTTAGAGGGATCTTGCAGTAGATTTTAAAAACCCTCAGCATTCTTAGGAACACAAGGAAAATTGTTATTTGGGTACCATTAACAAAAAATAAGGAGATTTAAAATTAATTTGAGAATTTGCAGTACCATTCCTATTTGGCAGTTTATTAGGGGGTTATTTTGAAATTTTATGTAATTTTAAGACCTTTCCACATCTGAGAAGGATACATTGTATGCCTTTCAATTTAGGAGAAGGGCTGTTTAGGATGTTTAGCAGGTTGGGTTCCAGAATGTCAGCGGCTTTGTGGTGTTGTCATGCAGTTTGACAGATTGAATTTGCACTTAGAGGAAATGGAATGTATTTTTAATCACTGGAATGTATTATACGTAAGGAACATGGGAGAGTGTCAGGTTTCGGGTATGATTAATATTTTGCTGATGATTTTTCAGCTACATGGCATGCTTAAACTCTGCCTCAACTTGAAAAATTTCTAGTGTTTTCTGTCTGTAAAAAAAGTAGAAGAGTCTTAGAAAAGCAGCCTAGAATTCTTATCCTGGGATTTGAGAAGGTCTCAGATGAAAGATTTTAATTTCTTAATTTAGAAAGAAAAAATTGTTATGAAATCATAATAAATTAAAGGGTTTTAGTCTTTTCCCTCCCCCAACAAATTACAAAATTTGCTTGAAGGAATGAGGGAAAAGAATGAGAGTCACCATAGAAACTTGGGTGGGAGGCTATAAGTACTGTGGGGTATAGAAGCTGTTATTATTAGACATCATTGTTGAAGGTGTTGAGTTTTTAAGACTTTGCCAGGCAAGAATTCATTGAAGTGTAAAAGCATTTCAGGTATTTATTTAGTACAGGGTCGCCCTAAAACTTAAGAATTACATTCCTGCTGTGGAAAGAGACAATAGAAGGAATCATGATCTTTTGTTGTATTATTTTGAATGCAGTATCATATTTGACATATGTGAGCTTACCTTGGAAATAAGATGTCTGGAAGAAGGAGCAGGAAACATTTCTTGAGTGCCCCATGAAGCAGGTTACCCATATTGCCTGTGTTTTCACAACTGTTTGCTGAGTCAATGTGTAGATTTGAGAGATAGTTAATTCATAGGTTGGTGGGTTTGGCTTTTGTCAGGCTGGTGATAATAAGGAGGAAAGGGCACACAGATAGGTATGTTTGCCAGTGGGGTTAAACAGTGGTTGCCAGTTGGGGTGGACTTTGTTCACCGGGGACATGTTGGGTGATGGATGTTTTTGGTTGTCATGACTGGGGAGTGGCAATGCTACTGGCATCTAGTGGCTACTAAACACTCAATGTCACACAGGTCAGTTCCCCTTAGCCTCTAGCAAAGAACGTGCTGGCCCCAAATGCCAACAGTGGTGACGTTGAGCCAACCAATGATATAAAATTAACAACCAATGTTATAAAGTTAACGCAGAAAAGAAATTAAGGGCTGAAGGAATGGCTCAAGTGATAGAGCGCCTGTCTAGCAAGTATGCCTAAATATTATTTCTAGTTGTCTCAAGAAATAAAAAGTATGGTTTACTAACAATAAGGTTTTACATGTGATTTTAGGTTTTCATTTTTAAGATTTATTTCTTTCTCTCAAGCCTGAATTTTTTTCTTTTTTGGTGGTACTAGGGTTTGAACTCAGGTCTTCATGCTTGCTAGGCAGGGATTCTCCTGCTTAAGACATGCCTCTAGCCCTGTTTCCTCTGGCTATTTTGACACAGAGTGTCACTTTTGCCCAGGCCAGTCTGGACTGCAATCCTTCAGTTTTATGCTTCCCACCATAACTGGGATGACAAGTGCATACCAATACACCCAGGTATTGGTTGAGTTGAAATCCCACTACTTTTTGCCTGGCGTGGTCTTAGACCACTATCCTCCTGATCTTAGCTTCTGAGTTGCTAGAATTACAGATGTGAGTCACCAGTGCCCACCTCAAGCCTGAATTTCTCATAGTATCATTTGGGCTTCTTCTACTTGATCTCTTTGTCATAGAAGTAATAATAAGCTAATGTCCATTCTGCATGAGGTATACATTGTACAAGGTATATAGAAATCACTGTAAAATTGTTCCAGAGCTTTAAATCACATCAATCAGCAAGGAGGGCTTCATTGTATTAGCAGTATTTCAAAATTAGTGGGTTGGCAAAGGCAGAATGTAGTATACCATAGGATAGTGATTTGTTAGCATCAAATGGCATTAATACGGGTTGTTAATAAAACACTCTTAAGTTCTACCTTTAAACATTTAGGGCTGGTGATGTGACTCAAGTGATTGATAGAAAGCACTGGCATAGCAAATTTGAGTTCCTGAATCCAAGCCCCAGTACCACCTCCCCACCCAAAAGTTTAAATTGCTCCTCAAGATTCATTTTGAGTTGCAAGGCCTTCGCAGTTTAGAGGCACTGTGGTCCATCTGCCATCCCAACAGTTTCCCTCCTACAGCATTCCAAGTGGCCATGGACTTGTAAAAGGTAACTTAACCATAGCATCTGGTGCATTCCATCATTCTTAGACATTTCAGAAGGATTGTCATCATTTAAAATGTCAGATGCTAAAGTCAGTGAAGAGATGGGGTGGGTGGAGCTGGTAGGAAAGAAGAAACCTAGAAAGCAAAGAAAGGTAAGGTTTAGGAAGATGGCCTTGTGTGGAACTGTCACACAGGCCAGCACAAGTTCATTTTGCATGCCAGAAATAGTTTGGAGCATTGAGTGATTGGGGGTGCTTTAGGCACTGGGATGCAGCAGAGAGCAAGGCCCATATATAGAACTTACATTCAAGATGGAGGAAATCTCCATAGAGAGTATAGCCTGTCCTTCATATCTGGGTGTTCTGCATCCGTGGATTCAACCAACTGAATGTTGAAATATTTGGGAAAACACTGTACCTGTACTGAACATATACCCTTTCTTCTCTTTTCACTATTCCCTAAACAATTCACTATTTACATAGCACTACAACTATTTACATAGCATTACATTGTGTTAGAAACGAGAAGAGGGAGAACTGTACCTGGCAGTGGTAGGTGAATGAGGGAGATAAAGTCAGGAACTTGAAGGAAGGTGATATTTGAGAGAACGGATGGGATTTAGTCAGAACTCAAAGGGCAGACAGAGCAAACTGCAAATACCTCAATCGCTTCTGCTGATTTTATAAAATAAGACATTTTATCCTAGTCCTGGAAGAAGACCAGATGCTCGCTTCTCAATTTTAATTGTGATATGTGCTTTAGTTACCTGGTAAAGAAGTGACCTGTGTCCTCTTAAAATTATACTTAAAAAGAGGTTGTCACCACTTCCAACAAAAAAGTATATATAGGAGGATATAAAATATCACTAATGGAGTCATCTTCTCAGTTATCAACATTCAAGTTTAATATTTAAAACTGCAGTTTTCCCCTCATAAATCCCCTTTTTAAAAAATGTGGAACATGGGCATAAAGATTTTTGCTGTTGTTAGGGTTCATTGAATAGTAACCTTTCATTTGTGAACACTTTAAATTGTACAGAAGCCTATAAAACAACCTAATTATTCATTGAAAATGATGTCTTAAAATCTCTTGGCTTTGAAATCTAGCCATGAGACTTTCACTCATCCATTCAGGGTTCGTGTTTTCCTGAATTCCAAAGATTGCAGTGGTTATGTAATAAGGAAATCCCAGTAACCTCCTGGGGCTTTATCTGCATCAGTTCATGATTATTGCATACCTGATCAGGTAACAGGGGTGAGGTAGTGGCCACGTTAGTTACCTCCTATCTGTTTCACAAAGTTGGTGTATTCATTGCTCAGCTGTTTCACCTGCCTAAGAAAAAATTCTGACAGGTGCAGGAGGGTGACAGCTAAGTAAGCTGAACTTCTATAGCCCACGTGGGTGGCCAGCTTCACTCCCTCCCCTGTCCTGCTCCCCTGAGGGTGTCTTCTTAGAGCCTTCCCTTAATACATTACTCACAGGAGAATCCTCACCTGAAGCAATAACTGTATATATTCATGGAGAATATTGTGATGTTTTGATATATGTGTACAATATGAAATGATTAAATCAAATCAATCATCATTAAAAAGTCAGCTCTTGACCTGAGAAAGATTTACATATTCAATTTGCTTATCTGCTTTTCTGCTGATATGTTTAACTTCCTGGGGTAAGAGAATCTATTTTGAAGGGTGGCAAGTGGCTTTCACTAGGGTATTTTTAATTTTGTTTTTCCTGAATTTTAATCTTTCAAAATGACCTTTTAACAATTTTCTTTGAATTACAGTCAGAAACACATAACATAAAATTTATCATCTGACCCTTTCTAAGTGTACAACACAGGAATGTTAGAATAGATACACCTTGTTGCACACAATTTTTTAAACTTGGTCTGAATTATAATCTTATATGCTTATAAAAAGGTGGTTCAGAGTGAGGCACTTACCTTCTTAATTATAATTTTATTAACTTTCAAAATGAAGGAGAAAATCCAATGGGAGCAGATAAAACAAGATTACCAAAATGAGGAAAAATTTTGAAATTGATTGAAGATTTACATGGGGTTCATTATATTCTCTTTATTTTTGTCTATGCTTTGAAATTTTCTACAAGTAAATGTTTTTAAAAGAGGCATCAGAAATAGTTAAAACTGTACCAGGACTATCTGTCTTATACTTCAGAAAGGTCATGGGATAGATCTGAATATTCTCTGAGTACTTTGGCCAGCAGGGTGTGGGGTGGGCTCAGGTCCTGTGTGGCATGAGTAGAAAACGGAGTAAGAATGAGAGTTTGCAGAGGGATGCACATAGAAGTACTGTGGTGCGTGAGTCCTGACTCACTAGGACCTGGCTCCCTCCACTGAAGGAACTTGTTCTATGTAGCTGTTCCCTATTCATCCACTTCAACCCCATTTTTTCTCCTCTCCTGTAAAAGTTGTCCTGCATGGCCACCAGCTATAGTATCATCTCCAAAGTCATGTGTGCTCTCAACTAATTGAACAAGACTCCTGGCAACTCTAGGGTCTGCTTGTTTTGGTCTTTGTCCTAAAGCTGTGATTATGTATCTTACTTCAGTGGTTGGATTATTTGGAGTCTTCTTATTACTTCCCCTTAACTTTGGAGCATTGTTTCATTCTGACATAGGATCTACCTTGGGTAGAACTGTGGGCCTTTCCATTTCAGAGCAACCCCTCCAACCAGAGCTTCAGAGAGCAGAGACTCGGGATACATCTCCAAATACAAATTGGCAGAGGAGTTACAAAGATTTGCTTCTAGCAACCCCAGGCATAGGTGTATAGTTTTTCCAATTCTCTGGCAAGGACCAGGGTTTTGAAGGGTAGAGAGAGTCCAATCCCTTTAGAGGCATGGAGATAGATGTAGTGTTCCCTGACATGCAAGTGCACATACATTCCCCATTGCCCTTGTGTGTGTTTGTTAGTTTAGAGTGCTACCAAGTCCTTGCACATGTTAGATGACTGCCTTGCTACTGAGTTATACCCTGTCCCCAACCTGACCTTGTTTGTTTAAGATAGCTACACAGGGAGTTTCCTTGTGACATTTTCATGTATATATGTATTATGAGCTGAATGGGTTCATGTCCTCTGTTTTTCTTCTTTCTACCTTAGTCCCCTTCTTTTGGTGGTTTCAACAGGTTTAAAAATTCTATATTCATTCTTGTATAGAGAGTACATCAACCATATTCACCTTCTTTTCCATTGGTAGAACCCTGAGTGAGGTCTTTGAAGAAAGTGAAAAGGGAGAAGAGAATGGAATGGATTAGATTAAGATTGAGGTAAACATAACAGCACAATTTAAGAGCTTAAAGAACTGTGGTGTGGACAGCAAATACTGTACTCTGTCACTGTTCATAATGACTTGATGAGTGATTTACTTACAGGTTTTCCATTACTTAGAACCTACTACTCCATCTACCACTCCTAAGTGGCATGTTCTCTACTGCTATCTAATGTAACACCTGGTTCTCATGTGCTGGTTTTAATAGTTATGTATCCAGCACATATCTCTATTAGACCCTGGGCAAGATGCTGGGGTCAGTGCAGTAGGCAAGGCAGACATAGATGCCTCTCTAATGTAGAAACTGCACACTGGCCTATAGGCATTTTCTTTTGGGCTACACAGTGATAAAACATTGCAGTGTTTTTTCCTCTTGATGAACTAGCAGATTTGGTCCTCTGGACCTGTGTCCCCACATGACAAAGTTAGGAAGGTGGTGGGAGGGTGCCAAGAAATGCCTGCTGAGGTTCTATACCCTGCCCTGGCCTCCCTCTCCCTTTTATCTGCATTATTATCTTGTAGTATCTTGGTTGGTATCCCCCTATTTCACATATTTGTCTTCACAGGGATCATCCTGTGGGATGGGGAGCCTTGGGCGAGAACTGGGCCAAGAAGCTGGGTTGGGGTGGGAGGTGGGGAATCCCTGCTGGTGAGCAATGTCTCTTAGCTGTGTTCTTCACCCAGTCTTTCCCAGGCCACTGCTATACAGCTCAGAGCAAAGGCAGGGGCAAGGGGGGTGAAGAAAAAGAAAGCCTTAAAAACGTTTTCATTTCTGACAGCTGTGCTCTGTTGCTGTTTCCCAAGTCCACCTGGAGTATTGCGCCTGTCCTGCTCCTGTGTCTTAATGGTCTTTTCTGCTAATTGGGTCCTTTGTTTACTCATTGGAGTGTTGCTCATCTTTGAATGTACACACTCTGTCTCTCCTTCTTGAATGTTCTGAAGGTTGGGCACTGTGGGAGGTGTGAGGCTGGGGACAGGCACCAGAGAGAACAAGAGCTGCCTACAGGGGCTCCTCTGTCTTCTACCAGAATACTTGCCTCTATTTGTTTTATATGTTGTACTTTATCATAATTTTCGCCTGAAGAAGGCATTGCAAAGCGTAAGGTATTGTGTTTGTACCATTAATTTGAAGCCTATGTGTTTTCTGGGGTTGTTCATTGTCTTTCATTTTCTTTGTAGGGTTTTTTTTTTGTAATAGTGGTGGGGATGGAACCTAAGGTATTGTACATACTTGGCAAGCATCCTACCCTAGAGCTATGCCCCCAGCCCAATCTTTCCTAATCTTCATTAATTCTGGAGGGATAGGTCTCTGTCATTGTATGTCTCTATTGTTTTAGAGCCTCAAGCATGGCACCATATATCATAAGGTTTAAAATAAACATCTTTTGCCAGGAGCAAGCTAATATTTACTGATCTTCATAGCACAGAGACTGTAGGTGATACAAATTTACATTTTTAGACCCTGAGACTACTCCCCTTTTGAGGGTACATCTATTTATTCCTTGTTCCTTCCACAACAGGTGTAGTTTTGAAGATAGGAGCTATCCATACCATCTTGTCTTCGTTTCACTTGTCCATCAGGCTCCCATCACTTGCCTCTTAAATCTGGGGCTGATGATATGGGAAAGGTGGGGACAGGGCTTGCTGGAGCATCCCTGGGAGCTCTGATTCACCTGAAATTAGAGAAATCAGGGAGGATTGGGTACTTGTACAAGATTTAGGGTAGAGACTACAGTCCTCAGAAAAATATCCTGAGGATACTCCACTAAGAAAGTGTTCTTTTAGTTCTAGGTTGTAACTCAGTGCTAGATTGCTTGCCTAGCATTCATGACATCCTGGGTTCCATCCACAGCACAGCAAAAATAAAAAGAAAATAAACTACTTTTTAACCTGGTGCCTGTCATTGGGCAGCTAAGTACCATTTAGGAGAGATTCCAAGGAGAAATGGTGTCTGGACTGGGTATTGGTTGCCCTTTTTACTTGCTAACCCCACTCCTTGCTCTTTATGTAACCTTGGGCAGAGCACTGAACTTTTCTAGATCTGTTTGTAGTTGTAGGGATTCCATATGGGACAATTTTCCTGTAGATTGGACTCTCCTTTCTGACTCAGTAGACAGTGTGTTATGCCAGCATTCCAAGTTCCACGAGATCACTAAAGATCAGTGGGGATGAGGGCAAAAGGATCTGAGGCAAGTATAAAATTTAATTCCAGTCTCTGCCTTATCCTAAAATGGGAGTTTTTTATTCTGTTTTTGACTATGGCTATGTTTACACATTAAAGCAATTTAAAAATTAGTTTTGCAAATGAATTATTTATTGTCCTCAGATCTTGTAGTACAATTGATGCTCCAAGGATATGTAGCACCCTTATCCTACAGTTTTTCAAATTTTCTAAATGGTCCTTATGCTACTCCTAGCTAATTCTTTTGGAGGGAAGTTTTAAATTCCAAGATGGCAGAAGATTAATTAAAATTTATTAAAATTTACCATAATTGTTGTGTATCATAATTGACTTAAACCTCCCTCATGGCCCTATGAAATATGTACTCTTGGCCACCTTCATTGTAGAGACAGAAAACTGAGGCACAAAAGGTTCAGTAAATTGTCTATGGTTAATACAGCTTATAAATTGTAGAGCTGGAATTAGACCTGCCAATCTGTGTTCTTTACTCAGTTGTCTAGAACTGAAGAAGCTCACTGGTAGAGTCTGATGTCCTCAGTTTCCACGAACTAAGGCCAGCTTCTGTTGTGTCCACAGGTGGACTCCACCTAGTGCTTGCCCAATTCCCAGCTTTCTGAAAGGCGCCACTAGGGGTTTGCCACAGATTGGAGCAATTGAGGTCCCTCAGATGACAGATCTAAATCAGCCACATGTTTACATGGTTTTAAACAAGGTGACTAAGATACAAACGGAATAGATAACTGTCTTTGTAGTATTAATTAGTATTGATGTACTTTGCTTTGAGCTCATTTTGTTTCTTAGCTGTGTAAAGAAAAAACAAATACCACTCTGTTGAATGCTTGTGGTCTTAATGTTTGCCACATATTTCAGTATATAGCCACAGATTACTCTGGGTGACATCAACAACAAAGTCTTTCTGTTCAGTTATCTTGAAAATTGTGGATTGAGGTCTGGGGAAGGGGGAGCGGTGGAGCTCAGGTGGTGGAACACTTGCCTAATACTGCCCCCCACCCCAAAGAATAAAAATGTGGATTAGGACCATGGCCTTACCATATCCAGTGTGGCAACAGCAATAATAAGAAGTCACAGAGCATTACAAAGTAACCTGTGTCCAAAGAGAAGATCTTTCTCTTTCTCTTTCTATCACTCCTTTTTTTCCAGTCCTGGGGTTTGAATTCAGGGCTTTGTGCTTGCTAGGCAGGTACTCTACTGCTTAAGCCTCACTTCCAGCCCCTAAAGAGAAGATCTTAAACAGACATATGACATAGAAACACCCACATGTTGTAGCTCCTGGAGTAGCTCCATGGGTGCTCGTGAATTATTTTTGTGTCCCGTCCCACTGAGGGCCAGCATCTTCATGGTACAATGAATGTCATCCTCTATCTGTTAATCCAGGCTCCCCCATTTGGCTTTGTGTTCTCTAATGTTGTCTGTTCTCACTCCAGCTGCTGTGTGATTTCTTCCTGAGAGAGTTATCTCAGTATTGCCTTGCATGCTTCTCAATGTTTTGTAAGCCTCACTCTAGTTAGGCTTTTTGTCCCCCTACCCCTACAAGAGTGCTCAGTATCTCCACATTTCAAATTCAATGAGAAGACCACAGTCCTTGTCTCATTCAGCCTACTGCAGGGTCTGCCTGAGCTAATCATGTCCTCTTGAAATCATTCATCACTTGGTCTCTTGAGGCTGCACTCAGTGCCTGCCTCCCTGAAAGCTATTCCTTTTCGGATCTTTTGTTGATCACCCTGGCATTGCCTTACCCTCTTGATATTCAAGTGTCTTGGTCCTTCTACCACTTCTTTAACTGTCCTCACTCCCAAAGTTAAATGATCTCATCTCTCAGTGTTAAATGCCACTTAAACACTGCTGCTGATGATTTCATCTTGGAACTCTGCTCAGTTTCAGTGGCCTTTTCAGCATTTCTGCTTGGATGTCTAATGGCCACTTCAAACCCGGCATGTCTAAAACCCAACTCCTTAATTCCCTCTCCACACCTTCCCACCTGTCATGCCCAGCCTGCCCTGTCTTTCAGTTGCCCAGGCCAGAAACCCTGGAGTTGCTGTAGATGCCTCTTTAGCTTATGCCTCACCTCAGCAAATCTTGTCTATTCTTCCTTTCAACTACATCCAGAATCTGACCAGTTACTTTCTACTACCTAGCCCAGGCCACTGTCACCTGTCATCCAGGTTAATCAAGTGAGTGGCCTAGTCCACCCTGGCCTTTGGAGTTATCCTCTGCTGTAGTTTGGATGTTGGTCCCAAAAGGCCCACGTGTTAAAGGTTTGGTTCCCAACTTGGTGCCATTGGGAAGGTGGCAGAACCTTTTAGGAGGTGAGGTCTAGTGAAGGATTTTTAGGTCATTGACAGCATGCCTTTCAAAGGGATTGTGAAACCCTGGCCACAAAGAGATCAGTTTTGTTCTACCATGTGCTTCTGCTACCATGATGTGCCACCACTGGCCAAAAGCAATAGGGCCAACTGATGATAGACTAAAACCTAATAAGTAGCCAAAGTAAGCGTTGTTTCCCTTTATAAGTTGATTATGTCAGGTATTTTGTTACAGTAGTGGAAAGCTGTCTAACATACCCTCCAGAGATCCTTAGAACATTCATTCCACTGTCCCGTTCAGAAGTCTCATATGGTTTTCTGTTTCACAGAGTAAAGACTCATAACCCTTGTAAAGACAAGGGAGAAGGAAGTCCTGTGTGATTGGCTTCTCGGTGCCTGCCCAGCCTAATCAATCCCATTTCCTTCTTTATCCTTGCTCGTTGTGGTTACACTAGCCTCTCTACCTTCCCTGTAACTGATGAGGTACACTCTACCTCAGTGCACCTACACAAGTTCTTCTCTCTGCCTTCCCCTTCTCATTTATGAGTTGCCCAGGTATTGATGGAACCTGCTTCCATGCCTGCTCAGTCAGAAAAGTCATCTTTCACTGGTCACTCTGCACAAAATAACAGCCATCCCATCTCTATCCTGATCTGTACCCTGGGATTACCTACCTTCTCTAGCTGCCTGAACACTCATTACCAACTAGTATATTCTGCATTGCTTTGATTATATTGCCTTCCCCTGTCAACTGGAAGCTCAGTTTAGAGCAGGGACTTTGTCTCTTGCTCATTGCTGCATCTTCTGAACCTAGCACAGTGCCTGGAAGTTAGTAAGTACTCGGTAAGTTTTTCAATGACTGAGTGATTTCTTGGGCAAAATGGTCAGAAATAGATTAGAGGGAAGGTGGGTTTGCCCAGGCTGGAGGAGAAGTTACAGCATCTGTGATATTTCATGCATTCCAAGGCACCTCCTTGTCCATTCCCTGATATTTAACCATTTCTAAAATTGGGATGCATATTGGGATGGACAGGGCCTTTCAGTGTCATCTGCCATCTAAATATTGGTGTTGCCCAGGCATCCCCCCAACGTTGGCCCTAGGTATTCACATCACTAATAGTTTAATTGAGTTGCTTCTATTGTTGGTTCTCTGTATACCGAGTCATTTAATAAACTCTCAGTAAAAGTACTCTTAATGAAAATTTTATTGGCATGTTATTTTGTATACAGAAAGGCGTACAGCAGGGCTTGAATTTAGTATTAGGGATGTGAATGTTCACTGTTGGGAATGACTGAAATTTCACCTTTCAAAGCAACAACTAGGAAGACAGAGGAAGTTGAAGCCATGTGATGTTTTGTTACCACATTACATGCGGAAGGACTGATCATATGACCAACTGTACAATGAATTCAGGCAGAAGAAATTACCAAGCTCCCTAGAACAAAGCAATGAAAAACTAGTTTGACTGTCACCCAAGACTGTCTTTAAGGTGTTGTGTCATAATTAATTGGCAAAGGTTGTATCTTTCCTAATGGTACCTAAAATAATGGAGTGTTTTAAAGTCGATAGTGTTTCAGCTTAGATGCCTTTTCTAGATCTTAGTATCATAAGATTAATTTATACATCTTAATTTTGTCATTTCTTGTTATGAGTTTACGTTTTAGTTTCTAAGATAACACATGTTACTTTTCCATGTGAATTAAACAAGGAAAGGAGAGGCTTAGCCAGGCATTTGTGTTAGGCTTTCTTGGTTTCCCCATTGAATAGTTTTGCCTGGCATTAAGTAGAGAACTGGCAGCTTTGGGACTAATTATCCAGTAGTGAGATTTGACTTTTGTTTATTGTGGTTAGTTTGAGGATAACTTTTTCAGACAGATGCAGGTTTTGCTTTTCAATTTTTTTTCTTCTGAAATAATTATAGGCTCCCAAGAAGCTTTGCAAAGAGATCTCAAGTGTCCATTACCCAGTTTCTTCCCATGGGGACATCTCACAGACCATAATGCAGCTGTGGTTGTTAACAGATTATCTTGTTCTCTTCCAATGACCTGTTGGGGTAGGAATAGAGAGAAAAGAAAAGGCATTTTCTCTCTATTCCTACCACCTTAGTTTAGGGGATTTCTTGTCATAGAATGTGAGACCAGCGGTGGGGTAGGGGGCTATAGAGGAATTCAAACATTGGTTGTCACAGCATTGAGTAAAGAACACTGCAGGTTAAAACATATTTGAGAATTTCTTTGTAGAGCTGGGCACAGTGGTGCATGAATGTAGTCCCAGCTACTCAGGAGGCTAATCACTTGAGCCCAGGAGTTTGAGGCCAGTTGGGGCAACTTAGCAATATCTTGTTTCAGAAATAAAAAGGGCTGGGGGTGTTGCTCAGTGGTAAAGTGCTTGCCTACCATGTGCAAGGCCCTGTGTTCAATCCCCAGTACCACAAAATAATTTCAAAAAAAAAAGAAAAAATTTGTGACCTGAACCTCCCCAACACAAGGACTCTTCGTTGACTTGTTTTTGTTTTAGCATAGCTTTCTTTTGAAGGAGTCATTTTAAGAGTGATTTTTAAAATGCTCTTAAGAAACTTGAAATAGGGCAGTGTGGAATTGTAAAATTACAGTTGGAGGGATCATAAGGTCAACCATTCACTGGATAGGGTGACTCCCCCCTTAAAATCTCTGCCTGATCCCTCATCTAGCACTTCTCAAGCCTCTCTGCTGCTTAGGGCCTCAGTCTGATTTCCATGCTTGGACTTTTCTGACGCACACATTAGGCGACACACAGGTACCTCAGTGCTTTTCCTTCCTCCTTTCAGGTCCTTTAATCCTGTGGTAGTTTCAGGCCCCGCCATCATCCTGCTTGCTGCCTCTCTGCAGGCTGCCATTTTTCATAGCTTGGCTGTCATTTTTCATAGCTTGGCTGCATCCTGGAGAGAGGATAATGATGGATCCAGGTAAATTATGGGGTGAGTTGAAAGGTACATTACAGGAAAACTATGACAGCAGGTATTTGGTAGGTTCAAGGTTAGAAATGAAAGCTCATTATTAAAATTGAATTCTTCAAATGAGGTAATACCTTACTTTTCTTGTTCCTCTTTCCCATTTATATTATCCATTCCCTTTCCTTTGCCTTTTTGGACACTCTGTATTGTCTTCTATCCCTCAAAGCCAGACTTTAGGGTGTGGTCTGCATTATGAGAGACCCTGATGTGTATCTCCATAGTCCAAATCCACTGACTCTTTGTCACCTCCCAGCCAAGGACCTCCTCTACCTGCGCAACCACTGTCCTTGCTCAGATGCCTGGTGTCCAGGTTGTCTTAGGGGCTGGTTTTTATTATTAAGTGAGGACCGTCATGTTAGCATACTTAGTGACTGATTGTAAAGTCTTTAATTGGGAGTGAATTCAACTATATGTTGTAAGAACTTTTGTAAATGTCACAATGTACCCCAAGGACAACAATAATGAAAAAGAGTGAGAGAAAAAACAAAGTTTTTAATTCATTTCCACTTGTCTTCAATGATGCCTTTGAAACTTCTGATTCTCTTCACTTAAAATATTGGAATGGCAGCCCTTCACCCTTACCCCTCTACCCAGCCTCAAACATTTGTCATATTTGAGAACAGAAAACAACTCATGAAGACTGGACTGGAATTCTGAGACTTGATGAAATTTAATTTTCAGTGTCTTCCCTGCAATTACTATTTAGAACAATTTAAAAAAGGGAACAAGGGAACCAAACTCTGAATTTGAAATTTCCTTTGGCCTAAATCAGACACAAATCAGACTGTAATAAAATTGGACTTGAGAATATTGTTTCCACTACATAGAGAATACTGACTTAAAAAGAAGAAAGTCAGCTGGATGTGGTGCTCATACTTATAATCCCAGCTACTTGGGAGTTAGAGATTGGGAGGATCATGGTTTGAGGTTAACCCAAGCAAAAAGAGAGACCCTGTCTCAACAAAGAAGCTAGGCAGTAGTAGAAAACGGCTATAGTCACAGCTATGTGGGAGACCTGAGGTAGGAATCTGAGGCCACCCCTGGGCATAAAAAAGAGACTGTACCAGAAAAATAACTAAAGCAAAAAAGGGCTGGGGGTATGGCCCATGTGATAGAGTACCTGCTTAGTGAGCGCAAGGCCCTGCAAACCCCAGTACCACCGCCACCAAAAAAAAAAAAAAAAGAAAATCAAATACAACAAGATATTAATTTGGCTAAGATGGGGTGCAGACAACTTGAAGTCTGGGGGTAGAGATACCCAAGTTACCCAGTCTGAAAATAGATCTTGCCTATTTTATATGAACCCAATTAAAGATGTAAGATTTCCAAATGTTAATGTTATATGGGCAGATTAGGAGATATGTAAATTTGGGCAATGAAATTGTCATCTGCAAAGAGCAATTTCCCAATTGAGAGATACCTATAAACTGAGAAATTTCAAAATCTTAGCTTATTTAGAGTAAATTATTTGAAATAATTTATGTGGGGATCCTAGTAAAGGTACAGCACAAAATTAATGTCCTACAAATAGAAATTAACTTTGGAAAACCTGAATAGTGACACTATTTTCTTTGAGCTCCTGCATGTAAGTGATTCTACCTATAGAATATCTATAACGACACTAAAAAGATAAAAAAGCAAAAAATGTCACAGTGTCAGTGGAATTCAAAATATGCCTTCTTAGGCTGGGAATGGATCTGAGTGACACAGCACTTGTCCAGCACATGCAAGGCCCTGGATTCCATCCCCAGCACTACCATGTCCCCTCCAAAAAAAGAAAATGTCTTAATATAAAACTTGGCTTTTTGAACTTTTCCCCTTTTTTAGCTAGCCAGGTTTTGGTTGGTTGGTTTTTTTTTTTTTCCCAAATGGTATCTGTATATAAAGTCAAGCTGCCTGGTTTTTTTGGGGGGTATGTTTTGATCCATACTACTCCTAGTAAATTCCTAAATTTATGAAGAGTCACTATTTGAGCCTATGCCTATCATGATCCCTTTATTCTCACCACAAACTGTTAGGACAGGAATGCCCACTTTTCCCCCTGAGGGTTCATTGTTGGATGCAGCATTCCCATTGAAATGCTTTTGAGAGGTGAAACTCATTTTTCTGAACAGTTTTTTTCATGAATCTAGTATTTTGCTTGCATTGCTTTTGGGTAGATAATATATAACTTGGTTTCTACCTGGTATTACTCTCATTGTTTTCCTACTTATCTCCAAGGGCCAAAGATTATTGCCCAGAAGCTCCGAAATAATTCCTGCTTCAGAAATTCACATGTAAAAGGAAATTTTTAAAGGGAAGAGGGTGATAATTGAGTTTAAACTCCAGGAATTTTTGTCAAGGATTATATCGATTAATAAATGCTCTCTGGCAGACTTGTGAGAGAAAGCAGTGATTGTAATTAATTTTTAGTGAATGCCGCATATTTGATAATTGCTCTGATTCACACTATTATTATATTCTCCTTCCTTCACCCACAGCAAAACAAGCTTAATTTGATTCATACCCTTAGGAAGAAAAAAAAAAGCCTAAGATTACTCACATGGCTGTGATTCAGCTCTTGGCTCCCTCCTCCTCCTCCTCCTCCTCCTCTTCCTCCTCTTCCTCCTCCTCTTCTTCCTCCTTCCTTTCTCCCACCCTGCCCACTCCCATATTCACTCCCACCCAGTGGTGTTGCCATCAAAAAACTGAGTCAGTTCGTTCTTTAAAATGGGTGGGGAAAGAAGACAACTAATAAAAACTTTGTAAGTGAAGGATACGGCTTAGATCTGAAAGCATTGCAAGACAGGCAAGGAAGACAGGCAAGGCAGCTCACTTATATAACATGAAAAGTTTGGAACAGAGGCCAGTCCTCATAAAGAAATGTTCCCAGCATCTTATATAAATCTAGATGTAGTTTGTGTGCCTGTCTGTAGAGGCGTTCACATAGTCGCGGAGGCAGGTTTCTATGAGAAAATTCTATCAAGAGTCTTATATAGACTACATACAAAGCTAACCTATTTTCAGAGTAGGTGGTACTTGGCTGTAATCCAGAAGTGAAGTTCTCCAAAGATGTTTTTGTTAATTTTAGAGACAGAGTCTTCTTATGTAGCCCGGGTCGAGGCTGGCCTCCAACTCATGATTCTCCTGCCTTAGCTTTCCAAGTGCTGGGATTACAGGTGCGCACCACCGTGCCCAGTTTCTCCAAATATTTTTGATTGCTATAAAACATAACTGATACTACCTTCAAATCAGCAGTGTGACTTGGAAACCTGGGACTATGTCGTGTCTCCCCCTTATCCCCCAGCAGAAAATTAATGTTGGAATGGTTGGACTGCTCATTCTTAGTGAGCTGATAGAAATAATGAACATTATTGAGGCAGCAATTTCTGATTCTTTCTCACATTTTCCCTCTTATTCCCATTTTCCAGATGAAGTAAAAGAGAAGGGAAATAATTCTTCTAGGTCCCCATAGTAGTCTCAGAGGCAGTATTGGAACCCATGTCTGTCTACACCTTGATCAGTCATTTAGGTTCTAGGAACCTGACACAATTGGATCATTTGGTATTTTAGAGATTGCCTGTGGAGAGGAAGCTCTATGCTGGATCTCTAACCCATCTTTAACTGAACTGTTGAATCAGGTCTGTGTGCATCCTTGAACCAAGCTCCCACACAGAGAATGAGCACTGAGCCTTCCCCCAACACTCATGTGGAATCATAACCACCCTCTCTCCATTTTTCTGGCTCCTCCCCACCCCCCAATTTGTTACCATCTGTCTCTGAAACATATTGCCTGGGTAAAGACAAGTTGGAGCAGTTGCTCGCCCTCAAAACACAGTGCTTCTCTTCTCCCCCAGAGCAGTGCTGAGCACCATATTTGAGGAGTTGCATATTTATAAAGCTTGCCTGCGCCTCAGCAATGTCTGGTTACTGTCCTTTTTATCATTTTTCAAATATGTTATAGGCTGACTGGAAACGATTAGCGTTTGTTACCCAAGGGTTTGTAAGATGCTTGAATGGCATCATATAGTTTTCAGATGGAAATTTGTGCTGTTTGCTCCTTTAGGAAGTGAAATTTCTTAATGAAAGACAGTGTAGAGGAAAATGTATTCTGAGGTCCCAACCCAATTCCCAGGGCTCTCCTTAGGAAAAATGTGCTGGGGTTTTATGTCAGGACCTTGCAGAGAAAAGAAACAATGGACCCCAGGTACTTTTTTTCTGGTTGTGTACCCCACTCCTCATGTCTATGATTGGGGGGGTCCATATGGGTCTCACTGGCAGTGCTCTGCCCCCAACAGGACTATAATGTTCCTCCCAGTCTCTGACCTAATCACCTTCTTTCCTGGTTAATGACAATTCCAATGTCTTGACCCATCTGTCTGAGACATTGGACCCAGTGGGAGTTGTTCAGTGTCCTCTCTGGCTGGGTCCTGCTCCATTCTGCACTGGCCTTAGTATACTCTAAAGTTGAGAGGGAAGAGCCCAAACAGATCTCAGATGTAAACCTGCAGGAGAATTTCAACCACTGGAACATTGGGAGGAAAATATGGATTGGCTAGGTGTTTTTTCATTGGTAAAGTAGTCACAATTTTTTCCCTCAAAAGTGGTGGAATTTTGATTTTCTTATTCAGAAATCTTATTTAGGTAATACTAAGACTGTGTCTGACTCCAGAATTATCTGTCAAGCACTATTCTCAGCCTTTACATGTCATAACTTTTTAATCCAGGGGCCGCAGGTAGGAATGGCAGAACTAGAATTCAAACCGCAGCAAGTTTGGCTCCAGAAGCCAGACTTTAAAAATATATTATAGGTCCTTTTAGATGTCAGAGTTTTAGTTGCTTGATTTTATTATCATTCTGTTTTTATAGCCTGCGTTTATTTCTATTGAAAGCCATAAAATTACAGATTTTATGTTCTCTGTGTGTCATAGGAAGGTAACTGTCTTTAAGCCAATAAAATTTTACTCAGAAAAAGCCAGTGGCTAGATTAATACATCCCTGTTGAAGTATGAATAAGTTTTAATAACTGGGTGAGAAATATGTGCACGTTGTTAAAATAGAAAGACTTCAAAAATGTAATTTGGAAATGCACTTCCAAATAGTTCTATGTAAATTCAGTTTCTGAAAACCAGTTCTATATGTAAATTTAATGTGTTTATTCCAGTAAAACCCTACAGGGACTCTTTGTGAAAAGTGAATAGTCAACTCCTGAATTAACTGTTTTGTAAGGTTTTAGTATGTATACCTTTTCTCTGCCTTCATCTCTGAGTTTGAGAATTCAATATTTGAGGATTTTCCTATGTTGTAAAGATAGAATGTATATTCTACATTGTAACAAAACCAGTTATCCATCAAGGCACAATCAACAATAAATGCCAAGCCTTGGTCAGAGCCAGTTGCTGACTTTGCTCAAGGTTAAAGGAAGTATGCTGAAAAGAGATAACTGTAGTTAAATTGCTCAGGCCGAGCCTTCCAGATTTTTCATGTGGGGAATTGCACTCTTATTATTGGATTCTTCCTGTGTGCATAATACCTGAGAACAATTTACCCCATGTAACACCACTCCTATCTTGATAGTAAACTTTTTTACTGAAGAGGAAGACTTTTAGGCCATGTCAATTTACTTAATTGGAATTTTCACAGAGGCCATTTGTTGATTTTCAAGTTTTTGTCTACAGCTTTTAGGCAGGTTGACACTAAAAGTCTCTAGAGATTTTTGTGTGTAATGTGCTTGTGTGTGAGTAGCCCAGGTTCAAGTGCAAATTGCAGTAAATGCAAAAGTGAAAACTGCGACATGGCTCTCATGTCCCTGACCACTTCCTGAAGAACCCGCCACGTGGGCCCCAGACTTGAGTCTCAAACTTAGGTGTTCAGGATAGATACTGTCTTATGTCCCCTATGGTAAGACATTAGGCAATCCTAAATGTGTAAAACCTGTTTACTGCTGTTAATGTGAACTCAAGTGTTTGGTTGGCTCAGTTGTAAAATTTCCAGTGCACAATTCTGAAATGTTACATATGAGGGAATGGGACCGTAGTCTTGCAGAAGCTTAAAGGATAATCGTGCAACTTTTTTTTGTTTATGTTGCCCAGTGCTTTGAAACTCATTCATACGTACCTTCTGATCCTTAAATGTACAAGTTATAGAAGAAAAACGTGAGCTTGTCAGATCAACTACAACCACCAGTCTAATAAAACTGAGTCACATCCAAATGGGCTGCTCTTACACTATCCTCCCATTCTAGGGAAAATGTGGCCGGGGGAGGCAATCTGAGTCATCACCTGGTTTGTGTGACATACGCTTCCTTCCATAAATTGGGAATGGCAAAGCAGCACAGTGTTCCAGACTTGCCTTGGAGAAGGAACTGCTGCAGCCTCACACGATCAAAATAGGACCTCTAGGTTGGAAGGATGAAGCTGAGCCCATGTTTTGACTTCAGATGTCAGGGGAGGGGGAGAAGGAACCTAGAGATCCAAACAAAGAACATTTTGTAAGTACTGTGTTTTGGAGGTCTGGGTATTCATGATTAAATTTTCTTCCTAGGACATAAGAGGTATTTAAGAGATAAATTGTGAGTGTTAAAATAAATTGGCAGCTAGTTGATGAAGTGAGCTTGTTTACTTAAGAATGTTCTTGATGTGGACAGTCAAATGATTTTGTGTGTGTGTGTGTGTGTGTGTGAGAGAGAGAGAGAGAGAGAGAGAGAGAGAGAGAGAGAGAGAGAGAGAAAGTATGATTTGGTAGTTACCATAAAAATTTGTCTTGATGATGTTTAATTTTGCCTAATTTACCCAGCTATTTTTAAAGAAATATGTTTCATTTAGGAACCACGAAAAGTGGCAAATTCAAATCTCCTTTAGGGGTATTTTGAGGGGATGGGAAGAGATTCTTATGTGCTTTGCCATTTTCCGACAGTGGCTTAGCTTTTTAAAATAAAATTTAGAATGTAAAATTGGGAAACTAGAAGAAGGGGAGTGAGGAGTAGATTTATAGCTGAAGTGGGTTTGTAAACTCAGGCTCTGCTTTGGGACTATTTTTTAAATAGGTGCCAGACATTCTTCCGATTTCTATCCTGGCTTGGTTGTGGCTCTTTCTCTGTCTGTGTGAAGCTAGGGTGTTCCTTGTTTTAAAGCTGGACTTGTCACAGCCGGGGCGTTTTCTGTTTCAGCTTAGGGCTTTTTTTTTTTTCTTTCTTTCTTTTTTTCCTGAATGAGTGTCCTTTGTGTAACCCCAGTAATTCAGAAATCCTGCAGTCATAGGGACTGCCCTGTCATGTGACTTAGGTACTAGGTGCTGGCTGCAATTGGTCAGCAGCTAATTGGCGGGTCCCTATAAGAAGTCCCGGTTAGGCATCTGTCCAGGCCTTAGCTGCTCCTCAACAGGGACGGGATGGGGGGGGGGTGGGTCTGTCCAGTGATTCAGCCACATGTGATAGATGACCAAGTGACTGCTTCCTTGGGGTCCTCACACCAGTGGAAGACACTCACTGATTGTGGCTGACTTGATCAAACTCTGGCTTCCTGAACTGGTAACTGTCACTTTAATATAGCTTACTGATTAAACTCAGAAAAATGCAGCTGAAAATCTTTGCCAGGAGCTTGTGTGGACTTACCCCTCTCCCCCTTGTTCTGATTCGTTTTGTCACAGGAATGAAATACAGATAACTCTTTAGAAAACTTTTGTAGGAAAAGCGCCTTGTGTGATCTGGAACAAAGACGTTTTATAATCAGATTTTTCAAGCTGCGAAGAGGGAGTTTTAGCGAACGGAAGCAGCAGCATTGTGTCACCAGGAAACACTGCTTTATCCAGAATTGGTAAGTGAAAAGTGGCATTGCTCCCTAATAGATATCATATGGTGTGTGTGTGTGAATTGCAAAATTGTTCACAGACCCCTAACAACTATGTAGACCAGAGAACACATAAAACAGCAAGGAATTCTGAAAAGGAGTGGCCCAGTAGTATAGCATGGTGGCTGAGAAACCAGGTAATGAACAAAAATTGATCTTTGTGTTACCAGTTTAGCTAAACACACGTAATACAAGTAGATCTTACTTTCTAAACGTTGTTGGGGGTAGGGGGAGCATAAAAATCAAAATGGGCTGTTTGGTGGAGTTGTGCCATTAACTTGCCATGGATATAGATTTGCATTTAGTCTAAATAGCATGTACAAAATTTGAAGGCATGCTTTCAGAATTAGTCGGCTTTCTCTCTTTGCCTCCCTCTATTCCGGATGTCAAGAATTTATGTGATTAGAATTTCACAGAATGAAAGTTGAATTAAGTAATACATGGGAAACATCTTTTCCTGACTGTAAAGGGCAGAATATGATAGTGATTTTTTTTGCATGTGTGTGTCATGGATTTTAAGATTGTTCTATTTTATTATATTATAAAGCAAATGGTTATTTTTATATGGTCCATTCCATTTTGGGAGATCCTGATTAGCAGTTCTTACTGGTTTCATGTGTCTGTCCCTCTTTTTCTGAAACCTTAAATTCAGTTTTCTAATTTTGAATCTGAGCTGCTCCCATGTTTAAGGTTTCCAGAAAAATGCAATAAAGCTTTGAATACCTGGTTTTATGTTCTTTTTCATGAATTGTAAAGTAACACAATTTTATATTAGTCATGGATGTCTGATACCATAAGAATGATTTTGCCCAAAAGGTTAAATAAGAAAAGAGTATTGGAATGGGAGATTGCTACCTGATTTTACCAGTTCCTTATTGGTCAATAGAAGTAATCATGTGATTTCTGCTTATAGAATTAGATGGAAAAATAATTTGTCTTTAACTTCCAGCAATTTTGTGGGCAATTTGGGCAGTCTTCATTTATGAATGTGAATATATAATGAACGCTTATTAACAGAATTATGTTTTGGATCATATAGGATGTAATATTATTTCTTTTTAAGTACTTTAAACCAAATTAAAAGTTGAATCTACATTTCCGACTTTTGGTTCTCATTCTGTTGCTTTTGGAATCTTAAAATCATTAATTTGAAAAGGAAAAAATATACAATCAAACAGGAAAACAGTGTTGCAGTTTCTTTCTGTTGGCAATAGAGTGGGGTGAAAGCTGGGGGGAGGAAGTCAAGTCTAGTGGATCTATTAATTGGTTTTCTTCCCCCCCTTTTAATACTGAGGGTTTTAAAGACCAGTTTTCTTAGACTAATAGCTGTCAAGACTTATGTTTAAGTATTTATTTTCAAAGCAAAAGATAAAAAGACCAGAGAAGCATGACTGTGAAGGGCAGGACTACCAATAAACCAGGAAATTAGTGATGCAAATTTGTGAGTATCACAAGTCATTTAGCTCGATTAAGGTGTCCCCCCACTCAAGCCCATGAATTTATAGGTTTTCAAGTCTTGAAGACCGAAAAATGGTGATGAAGCATGAAGCATGAAGGTGTTTCCAGATAATTTATATCCTACTGCTAGCATGTGTTCAGTGACTAACAATTATTTTGAGCTCTATATTTCATGTAAATACTTGGGTGAAACATGGTGTTTTAATAATTTGACTAAATACTGCTATGCTTGATAGAATTAAAAAACCTCTAGATAATTTTCATACATTTAGAAACCATCGTTTTCAGTGATAAGAAATGTAATGGAAGTACAGTTGGAACAGTAAATGCTAAAAAGTATAAGCCAGAAGAATTACTTGAGTTTCATGTTTTTAATTCTATTTGCCATGCTCTGTTCTCAATTTATTAATTTTTAAATGTACATCTAAAATGAATGACATAGCATTGCCCTGAATTCTCCCTGGGGGGGTCACTGAAAATATTAGCATTTTTGGTATACTCTGTAAAAAGATATTAATGACATGCATTTATCTTTGTGAATATGTAAAGCAGCAAACTGAAGGGAATAGGGTCAAGAGACAGACCTCCAAATAATATATCTCTAATAGTTTTTGATAATTGTTAGGAATAGAAACACTTCCTGTGGGCTTCTTTTCTTCAGTTTTTGGTGTGGTACACACTTTCACCCAATTCAGTTATTCTTTTGGGACTATGTCTATGTATGTGTGCATATATTTGATTGGAAGGGGTGCTTTAATCGCTAGCGAAACAAGTGGCTGTTTGTTAGAACCCAGATAAGCCTTACAGTGTTGTTCCTATGACAACTGAGTGGTTGGGTGTTGAAATGTAGCTTTAAGTTCTCGGTTTGGAAATGTCATTCAGACCTCCCACTACAGTCTCATTGAGTAGGAGGATAATGAGAAGGGGAAAAACCATGAAGCAACATAAGTATCTCCATTCGTTTCATATCTTCCTGACTTTGCCTTTGTGTACAGGATCGCCATGGGAGTGGTAAACATAGGTCTTGATCAAAGCAATACTTCAGGGTAAAATCAATGGAAAGGGGTCAGAAAAGTTGGAGAAGATAAATAACATAAGGGGCTAATAAAGAGGTGGAGAAGTCAGCCTCCCTGGGTTTGTGCAAATCCTTTATCTAGTACTGACCAGCAGTGAGAACATCTTGAACCAGTTACTGCATATCTCTTCAATAGTTCTTTAAAATGCAATGTGGAGAAAATTCCTTTGGTAGCAGCAGGATGGTTTACCACTTTTGCACAGCATTTATTCATCTCCCCTAGGCTGACTACTGAGGGTACTGTGTTTTTGCAAGACATGTGTTTTTAAACCAATCCTTTGTTTATCATTTAATAGCCTTTGTCCTCTTTTTTTTTTTTTTTGTTGTGGCAAAGACAAGGTTATACTACTAAATAGTGAGAAAGCTTAAGTTTATATTCAAAAGTTACTTTGAAGAAATCCTTAAAGATTCTTTGAGACCTGTTTGTAAGAATTAACTGATTGAATGAGGATCTATGAAATAGTGTATTAGAGGGGAAGGATTCGTTAGACTAATAAGTAGCATAGGTTAATTATGCAGTTGTGGATTTTCCATGCCTGAATGGCTTCCTATTTTTTGCTCCTAAGTGGTTTTGACTATTTATTTTGTAACCAGTACCTTCAGAAAGTCAGCAAGGAAAAGATTTTATGGGGTTTGCCCCTTAATACATACAGGTATGCCATTTCTTGTGAAATCCAGAAAGTCCTGAAAAATCAAAATTTTTTCATATAACAAATTGATAGCAAATCTGACCTGAATTTATGTAAGGCTAGTTGTAGTCTTTATTTACCTCCTAAGTATGAGTCTTTATATGTTTTATCATAGAAATATTGTGTTTGATTATGGAGTACTGTACTAAACCTCCCTGGAGTTACATATGTATAATAGAAAGAGTGAGACTGGTCACCCTCTTATCTCTATAAAATTAATAATCTTAATTATCATCATCTGAGCGTCAGATAAGGGTTTGTGGCCCTCCAATTAGTAACATACATTGTGAGTTCATATTATATGCCAGGCATTGTTCTAAATGTGTTATTGGCATCTAGAACAGTGCCCGACACATAGTAGGTCCTCAGTAGATACGTTTTGGTATAAAATGCTTTCCATGTATTAACTTATTTATGAAAAAACCTGTATATGGCCAATATGATTATTATTCCCATTTTACATAGAGAATCTAATGCACGGAGAGGTGAAACAAATTGCCCAAAATGACAGTGGAAGGAATGAAGCCAAGATCGGAAAGCCAGCAGTCTGGCTGCAGTCTCCCCTTAATGAGTCCAATTCAGATAAGCACAAGACACTGAACTCCTGACTGAATCAGAAGGGTGTTTCAGCTAGTTCCTTTTTCTGGTCACCCTGTGCATGGTGTCATCAGAAACTGATTATCTCACCACAGTGGTCATTACCAGAGCCCTGCATTTTCTTGCTTACAACAGGTCCTCCTAAGTGGGATTATGGATCTTCCGGGGATTTGACCTCCACCAGTGAATCAGCCTAACTTATTGAACCTTGAAAAATTAAGACATAGCCAGTAACTCTTTCCTTAACTTCAGGGGAATTTTCTTGCATAGTTAGAAGACGTCTTTTCATAGACATTTTCTGGGTCCTTTCCACAGCAAGAGGTCTGAGCTTTCAAGGTGCAGCAGATTACCTTGGAGGGGGTGACTCTGGTGTGGGAGTCACACTGTGGCATAGCATGGGCCCTTGGGAGAAATCAGGCAGTTCACTGAAATTGAGCTGTATGACTGAATCCATGAAACGACATTTTTAATTGTAGTTCTCAAAAAAGCATATATATGTTTCTAGGGATTAAAAAAGTTCATTCCAAACCAATGGCAGCCTCCCCATTTTACTCCCTCCTTCCCTGGTTAATTTTTCTAAGCACTTGTTTCTTTCTGACATAACTGTATATTTTGCTTATTTATTTGTTTGACATTTTAGATAAATACTACTAGTATTGTTATGTTTGAACAAGTTTAAAGGTTCTAGATTCAATTCTTCCTGTCAATTTCAGACTGCTGTAAGTAAAGAAAACTTCCCACTGGATTTTTCTTATTATTAGTTATTATTTTTCTATTCATAGCTATAGGAACTTTTCTCTCAAACTTCTGACTGTATAGTCAGAATTTAGAGAATGGAAGTCTTCATTCAGGGGTGGAAACTGAGCCAGATTTGAATATAATTATAGAAATGGGAAGAACTGGTGTTTTATTGACATTAGGAAGATTTTAAATTAGTAAGGAGTACATGCAAAGTCACAACTTAAATTTTATGAACTACCTTCAATTTATATAGAACTGGGCAACTGTATTTGACCATCTGTTTCAGCTAAAACATTTTAAAACCACCTACTTACTACCCCTTTTTCTTTGAAAAGTAAAAAAAAATGTCCATATAAAACAAAGCTCTACATATTATATAAAGAATGTGATTTAATCTTGGCATCTCTGGCTCAAGTTCTCGAAATTCTCAACTGTAACCTATTATCTTTCACTGCTATATTTATTCTAATTTATACATTCCAAAGTATTTAGGCTAATCTAAAACATAAAGCATAACATGCACACACATATTATTAACTGTAAACTATGTGGCTATGTAAATACATCATTATGGTTCATTTACTTTTAATTTTTTAAAGGAACAGAATAGATGGATATAAAAGTTGAATTTCATATACTTTTGTAAGTCTGTATAATGATTGAGTTGTTTTCCTTAGCTGTAGTAAATAGCAAAGTATTTCACTTCTAAATCACTTTCTTTTAAATGTTTAATCTAGTAAAATGGCAACTTGCTTTTAAAAGCAGTGTAAGTAGTTATTCTAAGATACAGCATGAAGTCAATGATGATGAAGGGCAAGCAAGCTAAGGTTTTATTTCCAGGATCCCCCGCCTTTTCTGCTGTGGAAAAGTTTAATTGCCCTGAAGTGTCTGTTCTGCTGAAAGTTTCCTGTCAGTAGTGTTACTGGAGTTTTTCTGCCTTTCTTAAAAAGAGATATATAAAAATTTTTTTTCAGTATTGGGGTTTGAACTCAGGACCTTGTGCCTCACTCTAACACTTGAGCCATACCCCAGGCCGAGATATATAAAATACTTTTAAAATGAAAATTCACTGGTTCTCTTTCACAGTCAGTATGTGATATATATGAGACTAGCGTTTTTAAAATTGAAAAATGTAATGAATTTGTACAGGTCTAGTAAAGCTTGGCAGAGAAAATACCTAGTATTGATTACCTGGGGGGAAAATCTCCAAACCTCTAGGCAAGTTCTGTTTAGCATCAAGGTTACAACACTGGTTCTCCTGGACCCATGGAGTTGCCTGTTTGCAGCTTCTGGTAGAATAATGCTTTTAGTTCACTTTACCTAATGCTAGAGTCCATTTGTTTCCCCAAGTCCCAGAGACAGGAGTATCAGAATGAGTGTCTGGGGTAGTTGCGTGAGATCACACATGTGAAGCATGTGAGCAGTAGTGCTTAACCCACTTGTGTTCCTTTCACGAATCCTTTCAGTTTATTCCCAAGGCTGTGGGTCCATGCCAAGTTATATGACCAGCAACAGTGATGGTGGCTGCCATTTATCCTACACTTGCTGTGTGCTTGGGTAGATAATGTAAATACCCTACCTGCGTTGACCCATTTAATCCTCATGACAACCTGTTGGTACAGTCACCATGACCACTTCATAGAAGAGGATACTGAGGCACAAAGAGGCAAAAGAAATTAGGGTCACTGATCTATTGTGGAAACAGAATCTGAATTTAAGTAGGCTGTTGCCAGTTCAGATGATAAGTACTTTGGGCAGAAAAGCAGAATAAAAGTTGACTGAACCTGAAACTCTCAGTAATGGTCTTCTCATTTCTATTCTATAAAGTGTCACATCTTCCAGGCCTGGTCCTCTCGGTACTGAGATGCAAAATTGACTTTTTCTGCTTCTTATTTCACATATCAATGGGAGCGGTCTTAGTCATTTGTGTTTTATGAGTTTTAATTATGCCACTGAAGTCCAGGAGGGGAATTCCTTATTTTCAGTTGATCTCATATACTAACAGATTTACTCATGTAACTTCCCCTATAATTTTCCTCTAATGTTTTCACTTGAAAATGAGGGTGTAAGGGAGAAGTATGTGAGCCTTCAGGATGCATTTTCAGCAACATTTCTGGAGATTCTTCTCTGTGATAGAGTTAATTCGAAGAAAGGTAAAATGAGAAAATCTGCTTTTACTAATATTTTCTTCTTTATCTCCATCTACTTCTGGAGGCACTCTGCAAGAGCAAAGCTTCTAAGTAAAGAATTAGAAGAAGCCGCCAAAACTTGTGTTGATGCACATCAAAACTTGTGTTTGGGTAAGGAGTTCATTTTCAGACTATGGGCACATTAACAACTTCCTCGTATTTCAAATGAAGGTCAAGAATTGGACTGAAAAGGCAAGGGCAGGCTACCCTAGGCCATGGGTTCATAGTGCTTAGAAGTGTGCAAAACTTTTCCCTGGGTTGGATTGAACCTGACCCTAGGAAGATAATACTACTTTAGACCTGCCTTCATTTATTTGTAAATTCATTCATTTATCTATATTTTCATAATAACTAATTCACCACCTACCTACAGACAAGTGAAAGAAAGGAGGTCCATTGGGAGAGGGAAAAGGATGAGTAGCTATAAACTCTCAATGAGGTTCCTTTTACCTCAGTAACTGTGCCTTTTACTTGATCATATACTATTGTTGAGGTAGTGTACATTTTACAGTCTTTAAGCATCTTCCTTTGGCAGCCAGATTCCTTTCTTAAAATGTTTTGTGAGGAGAAAACAATGCAAAGAAATGCTCCTTCTTCCTTTCTTTCCTAAGATGTTAAGAAGGGCTAATGTGTGTCAGTAAATATGATTGGGGAATTCCTGAACTTTCAAATCATTTCCCTAAAGGAAATCAAGAGAAAGATGCCTGTATGAGATTATCTTGGAAAGTAATTTTAAAATAGAGTTTAAACTAAGTTGAAGGTAAGAACTCTTATTCTGATTCCACTCAAATTTATTACAAGTTTTGAAAATATCTCTAAAATGTGAAAAATGGGGAATAGTTTCCCTTTTGGGGGAAATGGAGAGGCTTTATACTACAACCACTTCAAACAGTGTTGTCACCATATGTAGTTGGGAACACTCTTCCCAAAGATGGAGTTGTTACCTTATTCATAGCTCAGTAGTGAGCTAAAACTTGATGTCATTTCCCATAGTTTTTGAAAACTGTGCAACCATTGAATTGTTTTAAATGGCATAGACTTCATCTATATGGTTTGACTCCAGAAACAAAGGCTGTGAAAATGTTATGTCTTCCAGCCTTAAATGTGAACTCTCCAAACGAGTGGGCATATATGGCCCAGAGGAAGAAAATCCTATGTACATTTAAAAGCAAACAAAATCACACATACTCTAAAAGTCCTCAATAGTTGTTCTTGTCTCTGAGCAAGATCAAATAAGGACTGTTTGGAACAAGTTTGATTGGTAAAGACAGTCAATTTCTACTTTTCTTCCTATTGGGTTTGATACCTGCAGTTCAACAAAAGGAACCCCCCCTCCTTATTTTTCTACTTAATGTGACAGGAAGATTATTCTTTTGTCACCCATGCAAGATTTCTCTTAATGCTGGGAAAGTGAGTTGTTTTCCTACAGCTCCTGTCCACTTGGCCCTTAAAGCACATGGAATCTTGCTAAGGTGTTAACAAAAATTGTCTTAGCTGCCAACTGGACTTCCTAAGTTTGTAGAGGAACAATGGATAAGGATGCCACGTGGAGAAATGTTTGCTTCACAGTGTTCTGGGCCTGTAAATATAGCAGTGAACGAAGTCCCTGCTCATATGGAAGGGGTAAACAAATATGTGTGTGCTAGTGTTAGTAAATGCTATGGAGAAGAACAAAACCAGCTTGGACACAGGGAGTTCCAAGGAGTCAGTATGGAGCTGCTTTATCCAGGGCTGGCAGGAAGGCCCCTGTGATGTCATAACATTTGCTTAGACACTCATGGAAAGTGAGGAGCCAGCCATGGGAGTACCTGGAGGAAGAGGATTCCAGGCAGAGAAAATAAACAGAGGTGGGAGCAAGTTTGGTATGTTCAAGAAACACGTCATACCAGATCATGTAGGATTCCATTGGCTATAGTAAGAATCTGCTGGAAGGTAGGAGGTAAAAATTACAAGGCAGGGGCAGGGGTATTAAGGGTATAGGTGAGATTCATGTAAGGGCCTAGAGAGTTGAGCCCTTCGTGCCTCATAACCAGAAGGCATACAAATTTTGTAGAGTTTTTTTTTTTTTGGTACAGTGCTACTTGTGTAATTTAAATTATAATGATATGAGACCTTGGTAAAGACAGATAAAGTTGAACTATTTGAAACACAGATGCAGCTAAGGAGCTCCAAGTGGATAATTCTTCCTATCATGGCTACTAAGAGATGTGAGGTACCCAAGAATCTAGTAGTGGACTGTTTGGATTTGACTTGATTTCTCAAAAACTCATCTTCCACAGAGCAATCTTTGCTCATTTCATACTTAGTAATAAGCTGTTTAAAAATTAGAGCTGCTTGAATTTTAAGTTATTCTATGTTAAAATGTAGTTTTTGTAATCTTCAGTTTAATATTCAATTGAGAAGTTTCCTCTAATTCTGTAGGAAATTTTACTGTGTTATACAAGTCAGAAAGTTGTGTTACATAGTGCTCATTTTACAATTGGGGGCAGAAAGGTGGAATTGTATGTACTTTTTCTCTTTTAAGTTTGTGTTGAGGACATATTTGTAATTTCTTTAAATGTGCAGTTGATTGCCATAAAGGGATTCAAGTTCCTTGTCATTCTCTTGTCTTAATAATTAGATACTAAAAGTCCCTACTTTTTGTGTAAGGGACAGGTTGTTTTTTTTTTCTTCAATTTCTATCATCTAGGAGTTTACATGACATGAGTGAGAATAGACATAAAATACTTATTATGTGACCATGTGACCAGACCTGACAACATATGAGGCTTAGCAGGAGCTTGATGGCTCTTTGTAGGTCTTGTCTGGGTTTGTCATACTTCACACCACTTGAGCCTTTTACTTCTTCCATCTAGCTTGACTTTCTACTAGTTAGTGGTACATGGAAGTTAACCCTCATATTCTTTTTAGCTGGGGACCCACCTGCAGAACGAATTACTGGTTTTGTCATTTATAGTTTAGTTCAACTGGACCGGATTTCCTCACAGCCTCTGGCTGAAACTGACTGACTGAATCAGTTTCACTTGTGGGGAGGAGAAATGAGTACTTGGGAACAGAAGTGTGGTGGGGAGGAGGGCTGAGTTTGGCCTGAGGCAGGAACTCTGTTGAAAGAGTGTGGTCCTCTGTGTTGGGACTATTAGGAAATTTACTCCTTGGATGAGCTGCATTGGAAGCTGAGGAAGATATAGAAATAAACAAGGGAGGATGTAGGGGGGGCCTATAATTATCAATAAATCTCTGGTCCTAAGCCTAGATGTCAACCTTTAGTACTAGACTTGCTGCCGCATCCCTGACTATGTCGTATGAGACAAGGTCAGGCTTATGACTTACTGAACATAACCTTTGCCTAGGAGCCAGGGAGGACAAAGAATTCAGGAATTACCTTTTTATTGTTTATTTATTCATTTATTCATATGCACATACATTGTTTGGGCCATCTCTCCCCACCACCCCCAACTTCCAGGCAGAACTGGGAATTACCTTTTAAGGCACCATGTAATGTAAATTCATCTCCCTCTCCTAAATCTATTTTCTAAGTGTAATATTGAGGTAGGCATTAAGATTTCTTTCCCAGTAGCTTCTGTCTTGCCTGAGGGCATTATGTGTATTACCCATGAAGTAGTGTGTTCTCTTTGACCCTTCCTCTAAGGTGGGTCAGTCTTGGTCTACCAGAGTTTGAGCCATTTTGCCTCCTATGCCTGGGGACTTCCCCTCCCCTCCCCCCATATAAATGTAGACAATTTGCTGCCTGTGTTCTGAAACCTTGCTATTTCTGCCTTTGACTGGAGTCTCTTCTGAAACGATTGTGTGGTGGCTGGGCACTGCAAAATGAGTCAGTTCCTGCAGTTCGGTTACAAGTTCTCAAAAAGTATTTCAGAATGTGGATGTGGTCAGCAGAGTCATTTTCCAGGCATCTAAAAGGAAACCCACATCAACTGTAACAATTGAGCTGCGAACTGATGGTGCTATACAACAGAACCAGGCCTGCTTTTCCTCAAAGCAAAGATGGGAGCTGTGCTCCAATCTAACCTTCTCTATACATCCCAAAGGGGAATTCAGCTTCATGTTTGCACATCACGTTTTATCTGCTACTGTTTGCACAAACAACATGGTAGAGTTTTGACCTTCATCATTTTTGAATGTGGGCCCAAGTTTGACATAAGAAATTATTTTTGTAAAATGGAATCTGTAGGACTAGAGTATAATTAGTAGGAGGTATGGAATGTGGCTTAGGGGTAGAAACTTTGCTAACTTAACTAATACACTAAGGAATAACCAAGGTAGTGGTTCATGTACTTAACAAAGCACATGGACATGGATTACTGATTAAGTTCTGACTGTATGTAGACTTAGCAGTAATATTGATGTAAATAATTAAGTCCTTTTCATGCTTTAAAAAGAGATTCAAGCTGTAACATTTAGAGAATAATTATAGCATTGGTTTTAGAAAATAATCTGGGACTTTTTTTAATCTTCATGGATACTGTGAGTTACATAAAGCTTTGATTGAGTTCGTAGTTACCATTTTGGCACCACTCATTGAGCCTTGAATTTTCAATAATAAGACAAACAGCAAAGTTAAAAAGTGGACAAAGGATCTGAACAGATGCTTCACCAAAGAAGATAGACAAATGACAGATAATTACATGAAAAAGTATTCAACATCGTTAGTCCTTAGAGAAATAACAAATCAAAACAATGAGAGAGACTACATACCTATTTGAATGACTGACATTAAAAAGGCTGACTACATCAAGTGTTGGCTGAGAATGTAGAGAACAAGAAGTGTAAAATGATACAAACATTTGAAAGACAAAGTTGGCGGTTTCTTCAAATGCTGAACATAACTTACCTTGTGATTCAGATGTCCCACTTCACAGAGATGGTTAGAGCAGTTTTATTCTTTATGGCTAAGAAGTGGAAATAATCCTAAATATCCAATAGCAGGTAAATGGATAGGATATGTAAATTTTAATGAATCCACATGATGGATACTACTCAATGATGAAAATCAATGAACTATTGCTGTCTTCAATAACATGAGTGATTCCTACCTATGAGAACACATACTGTATGATTCCATTTGCATAAAATTTTAGAAAACACAAAGAAATCTGTAATGACAGAAAGCAGATTAGTGGTTGTCTGGGGAGGGAGATGTAGAGATGGTAACGGAGAGATTACAAAGAGGCACAAAGAAACTTTGGGGTTGCTGGATAATTTTACTTTCTGCGTTATTGTGATAGTTTCACAAATGTATGTGTGTGTCAAAAGTTACCAGATCATATACTTTCTTTTTTTTCTCCTTTTATTTTATCATTTTTACATTTACTTACATGGGTATATGTTGTTTAGGCCACTTCTCCCCACCACCCCCACTTCCAGGCAGAACCTGTTCCACCCTCTTCTCCAGTTTTATTGAAGAGAAAACATAAGAGATAATAAGACAGACATATCGTTTTTGCTGGTTTGGGATAAAGATAGATATACAGAGAGATTCCTAGCATTGCTTGCATGCACTTGTGCATTGCAACCCACATTGGTTCATCTCTACCAGACCTCTTTGCTACTTCCTGGTCCCCTTCCCATAGTGGCCTCTGCCAGTTTAAGATTACTGTACTCGCTCCTCTACAGTCAGCACATCAACCACATTCAAGTCTTAGGTTTCCTTCCCTTTCCCTATTTCTCCCATGCGTGTTCTTCCCTTAGTGTGTGACCCATGTCCAATAATATTACTGCATTTGTTTTGAGTCTATAATCTGCATATGAGGGAGATCATAAGTTTTTTGGCCTTCTGAGCCTGGCTAACTTCGCTTAAGATGATGTTCTCCAGTTCCATCCATTTACTTGCAAATGACAAAATTTCATTCTTCTTTGTGACTAAGTAAAATTCCATTGGGTATAAATACCACATTTTCTTGATCCATTTGTTGGTTAAGGATCATATACCTTCAATGTGTTTATTGTATGTTGGCTATTCCTCAAATTAAAAAAATAAAATAAACCATTGTAGTAGATGAGAGAGTATGAGTATGACAGGTGGTTTAATGATGCCCTTATTTGGCAAAATAAAAGTAAGCATTTCTTGGAGGAAAAAAACTAATGAGAGTTTTAATGGTTTACAGCTAGAAATGCAGAGCTTGAAACAGTGAACATAGTAAATATGATATTTTCAGCTTCTACTGTTTACAAGGCATTTAAACAAGTGGTTCAGGCAGTAACTTTTCTATCTCGATGGGGCTGACTGCCTGCCTGAGTGATAAGCATTTGCACTTACACACTGCTGTTGTCATACTCCTGTACAATGAACATCGGAAGCTGGCTTGAGATTGCAAAGTGAAGACCTGAAAACGCTCACTCTCAGGTTCTGCCCTTATTAGAAATAAAGCTCTTGTGTTTGCAGAGCATGTGAAATATTGTTGATTTAATTTTTCAGCTTTATTGAGATATAATTGAAAAATAAGAATTGTATATATTTATGGGATGTCTTGATATGTGTATGCATTGTGAAATGATTGCCGCAGCCAAGCTCATAGTATCCACGTCACTCCACAGTGTTATCAGTTGAAGATGTACTCAACAAATTTCAGGTATACAGTAGGTTTACAAGTATTACTAACTATAAAGTACTTGGATAAATCTAATGGTGTGCGATCCTCTTCATAGTCCTGTTAGAGGCAGGGAGACAGTAGTACTCTCATTTGCTTGAGGAGCAAACTGAGATCCAGAGAAGCCAAGCTGCTTGCCTGGACCACAGAGACCTCATGTCCCTTCATCTCAGGAGAAAGGTCACCATTTACCCTACTGCATTCATCTGCTTCCCCAAACTCATGTTATTGAGTCTTTGGCCAAGACTCTTGACTTCATCAGTTTGTCGGACTACCTTCAATTTGTATATATGGTATTCAAGGCAATGATCCCCTCACACTTAGTTTCCCTATCTGTAAACGGATAGTAACACAACCACCAGCTTTCCATGGTTGTTTTAAGCATCAAAAAGCCATGGAAAGTGAACAGCCCCATCAAGCATTGATGTTGACTGTGTGTGATCACGTACATTGAGCCTGGATTACTGATAGCATGGTACTTAGTGTGTGGCCCTATATACCCAACAGGGACACATGGGAGTTTAATTCTGTTAGTTGCCCTACACCTTCCTTCACAGCACAATAAATGAATTCAGTATGCTGGATTATTTTAAATTTTTCTTTAAAGGAGACTAAATAATCAGTAGTTGGTTCCCAGTGACTCACAAAATGAAGGCAAAGGCAGGTCTCATTGAGATTTCTTAGACTAGAAGATTGGCCCATGCCCGGCACTCCTCTTTCCTCTTTGATTGTATTGATAGTACAACTCTTCTCTTATTCTTGTCACTTTCAATGGCCTTCTCGCTTAGCTCTTCCTTTACATTCATGGTTTGGAGGCAGCTGCCTTTAGAGAATTCCTTAATCTTTACCCACCCAAACTTCTCCCTAGCTTATGTGATGAACTACATGGAGACCAGTTATAGCTTTCAGTACTCTAGGACAACATTTAACAAAACACATTTTCAAGAGGCAGGAAAAAGAGTTTGGTGATTATATAAGTTTAAGAAAAGCTGAGCCAAACAAAATCAAATAGGTTTTCTTTCCTACAGGATTTTTCAGTGCCCTTTATATTTGTAGTGAAGGTTTAAGAAGAGCATATCGTACATAGGCATTTCTCAGATTTAATAGGTTAAAAGAACAGTTTTTTGTGGAACATCTGCTGATTGAATGCTCCAAAAAACACACTTTGGGAAATGCTGTTTTGTAGCATATTGTTTGATATATTGGTAAAATGACAGTTTTCCTAAGAGCTTTCTATCTGTCCCCACTGGCACATCTAAAACAAAACATGACTTAAACAAAGTCATGTTTTCTTGACTGGATCTTGAAAGTTCCAGTTTCTAAACTTTTTATTCATGGTTTAGAAACCCATTCAGGTGTATTTTAGCCTTAAAAAATTAGTGGATGTAATAATACTGGAGCACAAAAAAGTAAGGTTTTGTTTGAAGGTAAAAGTCAAAGGAAACTTTGACTTTTTCATGTACCCTACAGCTCTCTCTTACCTATGTAGGGTTTACATTTATTACTAGTGATTTTTACTTCTCAGCGTGAAAAGAATGATCATATTAGGGATTTTTAAAAAAATTTTGTTCCTGAGACTACAGAGAGTTTGATAACCAGAATAAGACTTAGAGGAGAGATAATGTCAGAATGAATAGTGATTGTGAGAAATTTGAACAGTCTTGGTGCCATGATGTGCCAGCTGGGAATGGACAGCAGGAGAACAAACGTGAGGTTAGGGCCATTGAGCCAGATCAGGCTATTGCAGACAGACCTAGGTGAACTGGAATGCTTCCTGGCTTGCCACATCTACATAAAACATGTCGACAAGTCATAGGCTGGATGCTCCAGGAAGGTTCCTGGCCCTGAGGCTCAGTGTTCCAGTATTGCCATTTGAATTACATCTGGTGTGTTATCGTTAGAAGTTGAAGGTTATCCTTCATTTGTGAGCTCCTTACACCCTGCCATTTTTTCCAGATGAGAGGGTTTTGCTACTCCTCCCTTTTTGGTGGTGGTGGGGGAAGGCGCTACTAGAGATAGAACTCAGGGCCTTGCACATGCTAGGAAAGTGTGCTACACTGAGCTCTTATCCCCAGACATGCTATTCCCTTTTGACTGGGAATTCTAGCTAGTCCTTTCAGGGCGTACCTCTCCTGACCTCTTTCTCCTCTCATAGAAAGAGGAACCAGATTTTCCCTGTTACTTACCATCGATATAAACAGCAATTTTGTTTCTGTTATTTCCCCTTTCAACTGAGTGATGATGTTGGCCACTGCTGCTCCCCACTCCCTGCACAGGAAGAAAGACTTCCTTCCTTCATCTTTTGCCCTTGCCCAGGCCTATGAATAATCTTCCCTTTCTTGTGGATTCTGGACTTTCACCTTTTATAACATTTTTTTTACTCCCTTTTCCCTCTCAATCTTCTGTTTTTCTCTATTTGATAAACTTTGTTTTCTATGTAGATAACAGTTGCCACCCATGAAGCTGTTGCCCCATTGAGGAGTGCCCAGGTGTTCTGGATGGGTGTTGGGCTTCTCTTACAGCCCTTTCTGCTTTGGCTGCAGTAACTAACATCTCTTATCCCTATTCTTTGTTACTTATAGTGGCCTTCCCGCTTCAGTATCCCTCTTCATTTTTATATTATAGACTACAAGGGCATACCCTTATAGACCATCTTCAACTGTAAGCTGAGTTCTTGATCTTTTGATATTTTCCTTTGTTATGTTTTTTTTTAATTTTTATTTTATTCATGTGTGCATAAAATGTTTGGGTCATTTCTCCCCCATTACCTCCCCTCTCTTACCCCCCCACCCCCTCCTTCTTGCCCCCCACCCCCTTGATACCCGGCAGAAACTATTTTGCCCCTATCTCTAATTTTGTTGAAGAGAGAGTATAAGCAATAATAGGAAGGACCAAGGGTTTTTGCTAGTTGAGATAAGGATAGCTATACAGGGAGTTGACTCGCATTGATTTCCTGTGCATGTGTGTTACCTTCTAAGTTAATTCTTGAACTAACCTTTTCTCTAGTTCCTGGTCCCCTTCTCCTATTGGCCTCAGTTGCTTTAAAGTATCTGCTTTAGTTTCTCTGCGTTGAGGGCAACAAATGCTATCTAGCTTTTTAGGTGTCTTACCTATCCTCATACCTCCCTTGTGTGCTCTCGCTTTATCATGTGATCAAAGTCCAATCCCCTTGTTGTGTTTGCCCTTGATCTAATGTCCGCATATAAGAGAGAACATACGATTTTTGGTCTTTTGGGCCAGGCTAACCTCTTGATCTTTTGATATTTTCCTCTGTTATGTTTTTGAAGTCTTAACTTTTATTCTGTTTTTTTAATTGAATTGATAGTGTTTCTTTAAGCACTTGAATTTGCTCTACAGAAGTGGCCACATAATGTCAAAACCCTTCTGCTGTCAGCATAGGCACAAACCAGTACCTACCACTAAACTAAGGATAGATGAAGGATAAGACAACTGTTGTGAAGCCTTGGTGTGGGTCTTGGTTTGTACTGTACTTATGTCCATCAAAATACTTTTGATTTCCTTACAACCAGTAGAAGAACTGAGCACAAACATGTACTCTGTGTCAACTACTCTGGGAGCAGATACTTGATACTGCAATTACTACTGTCTGTCTTCCATTCTCTAGAAGTTTAAAAATACTTAGCTTACCCTCCTCCTTTCCCTTCATTTAACACATTTTGGACTGGTCTTTCTTTGAAGTGTTAATTAACTTTACAAATTTCTCCTTGTTACGCAGGTAGAATCCACATTTTCCTCCTGTTCCTCTTTGCTGAATGTTTTAAGTGTGCTGTAGTTGGTATCTGTAAATATATAGATTTAGCCCTTCATTATTTATGTCACCTTTTATTAGTCCTTCCAAATCTTCAGACTTCATCTGTTAGCTTACCTTCCTTTTTCTCCCTTTGTGGTGGAAATGTTCTATACAAACCATCTGACTTAAAAAATTGACATATGATCATAGAACTTTGGCTTCTGGTAGACGTCTGTGGTTTTTGGAAGAGACCTTGTGTGATTATAATATTGTTTGTCTTATAATGATCACAAGCAAAAGAAGTTGCATATGTGAGTGTTCTCCTTTTCCCCTACCACTTAGCTACCTGTTCAGTTGTCTCACCAGAGTAGGTCTTATTTCCTCATTGTATGAAATGGAGGAGGTTAGGATAGCCTTTTTGAGCCCTAAGGACTATCTTTGGTACTACAAGTCTCTGTGCTGTGTATATACATTCACTCTAAGACAATACTTTCACTATTAAAAGGAACATACATTACTTTACAAATAGCTTCATCCCATAAGCACCCACAAATCTTAAAAGGTATGATAAAGCTAAGACGAAGCCAGGTGTGATTGGTACACAACCATAATCCCAGCAGCACTTAGGAGGCTAAGAAAGGAGGATATCAGGTTCAAGGACAGCCTGGGCTATATAGCTAGAAGACCCCCAACACACACACACAAAAAGCTAACAAATACTTAAATACAAGAGTTTTCCTGAAATGGAGATATTCTTCCACTGTTCTTGGTTTTTTGAAGTGTGTCAGTATAGGTGCCAGTCATTTTACAGTCTATTGACTCATTACTTTAGTTGACAAACGTTTACTAAAAGATTACTCTGCTCTAGGGTTCTCTCCTGGTACCAGTGGAATCTGAAAAGAACAAGACTTGGTTGTTACCCTCAGAGAGCCCTCATTCTTTTAGGGAAGCTCCTTTTTAAGTGAATAATAGAAGAGCAATGTGGCTTATGTTTCTGGCCGTGATGAAAGCTGAGTGATCTGGGAGCCACCCTTGAGTAGCGTACCAGCTAACTTTCCAGAGGTTCCAGAAAGGCCCCTTAGCATCTTAGAAGAGTCTTTGAGGTGGGCTCAGCAGAGAGAGGAGTTAGGCAGCATGCAGAGGCCTAATATTTGCTTCTCCTCACTCTGTCAGAGCTGAGTGGAACTTACTGGTAAGAGTTAGGGAAGACCAAACAAAGAGTTCTGTACATGAAAACCCTGGGTGACAAAAGGAGCTGTGTACAATGACAAAAGCTGAGGGTGGTGATTTGTAAATGAGTCCTATAATATTAGACATGTGCCTTTAGAAAATAGTACAAGACCAACTATAGAATGATCCCAGTAATAGAAATGGGTTAAGTACGACTAAATCAAAGTCTAAATTATGAATTTTTGGAGGAACTTACTGGTGTTTTTCTTACCTATGGGTTCAGAAAAAGTTACTTGATAGCCTTAATTTTTGTTATCATTGATGGAATGCAAATTTTTTTACCTTTTTTAATGACAAGAATTTTTCACTGTGTTACACACTGCTGACATTGTATGAAGAGAGTGCCTTAGCCTTAGGGATTTCTTCCAGAGATGGAGGTGGGGGGTGGAGATGCACAGGGGTGTACACGGACAATTAATTTCTGAAACTAGTCCACCAAAAGGCCATGTGTTACTTAGGTTAAAACAATCTTTTTTCTTTCAGTGTTTTCATTGAGCAAAATTACTCATTTTTTTATCCAGTGATTGTTGAAAAAAATTGATTTTCAATGAAAAGGATTATAGACTTGTACCTAATTGCTAAATATTATTTTTGACAAACTGGTCTGAGTCTGTCTTTATGGGCTGTGAGCAGTTTTGCGCTTAGAAACTTGTTTTAGTTTCTTGTGCCAACCCAGACCTGTTCAGACTAGAATTATTTGGCAGAGAATGTCTTTTAAAGTGTTTTGAACAGGAACGTCCCAGAAAATATTCAGCTTAATCTTGAAGTTGACTTGCAGAGCAATTTACTAAATAGAGAGATGTGAGGATCAAGTGACCATCAGCTGGTATAAATGTTTTTGGTCAGTGTAGTCACAGGATCGCAGGTATGCAAAAGTTGGACAGGCTGCAACCACGTGCATAGTTATGGTGATACCCTGGCTCAAGTACTCTAACGTAGCACAGAAGGAATCCAAGTTCACAAGAATGTACTTTAGATACCTGTATTTAAAAGGTTAGTTTCATCCCGTGGTGCACTGTATATACATGGGTGCATATCTTTCCTGGTCTATACTTTGAGTTAATCATTAGATTTCTTGTTTTTAACCATGTAAGAGGCAGTTTTTTAAAGATAGGTTTATTGAAGTATAATTGATAAAGAATCACACACGTTTGATATGGACGATTTAATGAGTTTGAACATACACAAACACCTGTGATGTCATCACTACGTTCAAGATAATAGAATGCCTAGTACCTCCCAAAGTTTCCTTTTGTCCCTTTGTGTGTTTTTGGGGTTGTTTTGAGACAACACTTAGCATGAAACCTGTCCAGTGAGAGGCAGTTTTTGTTCCCTTTTAAAGTAAACTCTTGGCTTCTGTCAGAATAATGGACTGGCTTGTGCTCTTTTTGAAATCCATATAAATATGTTTCTAATAGAAATTGATTGTATTCTTCTGTAATTAACAGAAGGCTGCTGGCACATGAACTGAATTACGTGAATTGTCAGGAGTGGGGCTTAGGAGGACATGTGGGACCAAACTTCTTGGGATTATAGAAACTCATGGAATTGGAAATCATGTAGAATTTGCTTATTTAAAACTTTCAATTTTAGTTTAAAAAAAATCATTGGGACAGTTTTGACTTAGGGACTGTATTTCCACATATAGTCCTTGGGATCAAAGTTTCCTTCCAGAACTATAATTTCTAAAGTTAGGGATGCTTTTTGAAGGCAAAATAGAACTGTCCGGGTAATCCTTCAAAAAGATTGGGTAATTCTACTCTCCCTTTAGTTAAGTGCATTTCTTTCATTTCTAGGAAAACTTTGATGGGAATGTCATTTTCTGTCTGGCACCTTGACTTTAAACATAAGAGACTTCTTGGTTTGGCATGTAGGTCACCCTGTTCTAACTGTTGAGCATGGGCTCTTCAAATCCAGGGGTAACTTTTCAAGTAATGGGCTTCATCTCAGTTCAAAGCAGGCTTCCTGACAGCAGGTAGCAGGCTTTCCTTTTTAAACTCTTTGCCCACCTCAAATACATGGTCTTTAGCTATAATGGATGGTGATTTTTTTGTTGTTTTTGTTTTGGCACCAAGTTCCTTCATTACTGTTCTTTCTGCCACACTGAGGCTTAATTATTAGATAATAGAATTATATAACTCAACTTTCTAGTTTAATACTACTTTTTTTCCTTTGGCTTTTATTTAGAAACCTTGAAAATGTGTTATTGGCTAATAATCCATGTCAGTGTATTTTCTGTATGTTCTATTCTGTTTTTACTAACCTTGAAAAATGTATACCATTTATTAGATTTTTAGATTTTTTTGTGGTCAACAGTAATGGAATAACCTTCAGTAAGATTTTATGTACAGTTTTTCCTATTGTGAAAGAAGAAGGACAGACCACCCTAATTTTATTTCCTTAAATTTAGTAAGATTCAGAGGATAGATAGGGCAAACTGGGAGAATTAAAAATACTACTTTTAAAGACAGACCAGATTTATAAAACTCAATCTTTTGGATTTTGGCATTGCAACTAACCAAATCAAACACTTGCCTCACTTTGTTAGTTTTATTCATAAAAATCAAGTTAGGAATAGTTGTTACCGTATGTAAAATGTAAATTTGTGTGCTCACTAAATGTTTTATTTTATATTAACCCTAAGATACAGGCAGACCTGAACACCTCTTTTTCTCCCACTTCAGTATGTATGCTGTAGTTTGTAGGTAATGCTAAATTATACTTCATAGATGAAGTTGGTTTTTAAATTATTAAAAGAAGAAATCCCAAACAATCAACACTTTGGTGAAACTGTTACTGTAACTTGATAAGTGGTTGGTAGCCTCTTAAAGTTAGGCATCTGTGATTAGTTAAATCATTTCCTAAATATTGAATATCTTTAAATCTTCTAGAAAGCCTACTTATCTTTTCTTATAGCAAACACATTTTTAAAATCCATTGTAGACATTTGATTGTCATTCTGTGGCCCAGCTGCATGTCCAGTCAAATCGTACTAATAGAAAGTTCCAAATCCTTGGAGAACTTTCTTATGATTGATGATAACTCTCCTAATATTTTTCTAAGCGGTCACTGAAGCATTTTAAATTTATAAGTAGGTTGGCTTCTAAGATGTCTGTACTTAGAGCAAATTTGTATTCATTCAAGAATAATCCTAAAAGGAGAAACCAATAATTAGCCACAGTGGCCATATGCTAATGTCAAAATGCCTTGTCCGAGACATCAGACATTTTCCTGCTTTGGTGACTTTGTTCTGACCCTTGCCTCTCCTCATGGTATCCTTTCCCTCCCCAGGTATGTGTATGATTCTCCTCTTCCTCCTTCAGGCTGCTCAAATGTCAGGCCCTCAAGGAGGCTTTATCTGACCACTTTAGGAACAGTAGCATTCCTCTTAACTGTTTAGTACTCTGTGAAATGACTCTACATATCTATTGCTCTGTGAAGTGACTATATCTATTGGGAGGTATTGTCTTTCCCACCCTCATGGTCTCAGTTCCACCAGTACCAGGACTTTGTTCAGTGGTGCATCTCCAATGTCTGCAATAAAATACAGAGAAGGGACTCAGTAAGTATTTCTGGGTAGATGAATAAATGAATGGATCAACAGGGTGGGCACTTATTCATTTACTTATTTTATACCTGCATTTGAATTATGGGTAAGAAATGTGGAGCTGACATACAAGGGTGAGCTTTGAGTACTTAGTAATTTTCTTTGATGTTTTAGACATTTAGTACAAATAACTATATCATCTTCCATTTAGATAGGAAATAATTGTTATACAATTAACATGTAAATTTTTAAATTACAGATGTACATCATTGCTAACTTACCCAAGCTAAAGTGTTATAAACCAACAAAAATATTCCATGGTCACAATAAAATGGTGGATTGGCATTTTTGTTTGTTTACTTGTTTATTTTTTCTTCTGTATATATTTATATTTTACTGTGAAATATCTAAAATAATCAATTGTAGATTTTCTGGGCTTGTAGTGTATACTCTTAGATGGCCATCTTTTTTGTTTGCTGCTGGATTGCCAGCACCTGAGAGAATATCAGGCACTTTACTCAATATCACTTAATTGGCATTTGTTGAATAAGTAAATGAATCTGGAGGTTATTTAAAACTGCACTCATGGACTCATCATTAAAGTGTGTATTCATAGCCCAAAGAAAACATTTAACTGAAATCTGTAGGCATTGTTTATCAAATTAACATCTTTACTTTCTTTCCACAGAGTCCCTCCCATGAAGACCACAGATTGTCCAGCTGCTGGAAGATGTAGGTGCCCTCAATGGCTCAGTAGCCAGTGTAGATCCTGTCTTTTGTAATCAGCAGCTACATCTGGCTACTGGGTCTCTGATGGCATCTTCTTGCTTTTGTCATGGTGTCCTGAGAAAGGTTTGGGGGCATTTTCTAATAATGAAAGCTTCACTGGGAGTTACACACAGAGAATTCTATGAGGTGTTAAGTCCTCCATTAATGGGTTTTGGGAACCACGGAGATTTTGCGAATAAAGTCTATTTGCTTTCAATACTGTAAGGGTTTAACATCTGTGTATTTTATCTATGGATTCCCTCCCCTCATTTCCTCCTATGAAAAGTATCACTTGGTGTCTGTCTATCTAATTTGATACCCACCCACCTACCTAGCTACCTAACCATCGACTTTAGATGGCATTCTCAAAATAACACATTGATTAAATAGTGACAACTTGATACAGAAGTTTAAGAAAATTTCATTTGTAGTAGAATGAATCCCAGCATTTCTAACTTTTACCTATCTTTTTCCTTGTGATAGAAAAGACAAATTTTGATATCTTGAATGCAGCAGGCAATTGTGTTAATCACATGTAGGAATGACTTGCAGGCCAAACATCCAGGTCTGGGGCATGAACCTGGCATACAATGTAGATTTCTGTGTTTGTTAGGCAACAGCTACATTGTCTGCTGGGTTTCAGGCTACCTGGAATCATGTTCTCCATTGGCCATCTGTCTCATCAAGCTTTACCTATCATGTTTTTGAATAACTCTTTTTCCAGGAGCCATAAATCAGTGGAATTTCTCATTGGACAGAGTAAAGAGAAAGACTCCATTGAAAGCTGATTACCTTAGTAAAGAATGATTTTGCCCAAAATGGTTTTGCATACCTGTTCATAAATGGAATGATCCTTTTTCCTATCTCAGCTCTTTTTTTTTTGAAAGTTTTATTAGGAAAGCAGGGACTCCTGTATGGGAGGGGCTGGAGGAAAGCAGCCCAAGCCCCTCTCTCAACTCTTAAAGATTGATCACTCACATGTTATGAATTGTTATTTGCTTTCTATTTGTAATTACTATCAGAAAGTGTAACACCCATGAGCCTAATCACACTTCCTTCCTACCTTACCATTCTTCCTCATTTTGGCTTCTCATTCACCTGCAGGAACCTGGTCTATTTTTGTTCCCCCTTTACCATCACCCTGTAACTTTTATGAATGACCCTCAGTTTCATAAGATCTGTATCTTTCCCTCTGCCCTAACATCACACTCCACTGTTCATTCCTAAAAATTAATTCTGGAATTTGGGTAAGGAAGAACAGCTTTCTTACAGAATGACAGAAAACTTGTAAAGCGCAAAACATCAGTTTGCAGGGTAAAAGGAAGAGAAGAATGAAAATAGCTTCTAGAAAACCCAAGTTTTGCGATATGGTTTGTTTTCTTGCTCTAATTCTCAATAAAGAAAAATGTTTTAAAGAGAATTTGTTAACTGTAAGTTACATGAACTGGGGATTTGTAAGAAGTCATGTATTTTTCAATTAATATGGATTAACAGATTTAAGGCATAAAGTGAGTATAAGGAATGCAAAGATCAATACTTGTATGTAATAGTCACTTATAGTAATGTGTTTCTGTCACACCATGATAAATTCAATAAAAATAAAGGTAATGAGTTGGAAATTTTGTCTGTGTCTTTTGGCTTCCTACCGTTCAGTTCCATCATCTATTCTGTAACTGAGTCACTGGCTTTCATGTCCTGGGAAGAGAAAGTCATTCTTCTGGAGGTATTTCACAGCCATTGAAGGGTGATAAATGATTCTGTGCAGCATAGTTATATTTAATAAATCATAGCTATCAAAGGGACAGTGTTTCTCTTCTCCCATCTCCACTCCCATAAGAAAAGTTCTTTGAATCCCTATGCATATCATTAAGGAAGAAGGTGTCACAAGGAAACTCCCTGCATAGCTATCTTAAAAAACAACATTTTTTTTTTTACAAAATCAGAGAACAGGAGGGCTGAACAGGTCCTGTCTGGCGGTGTTGGTACTAGTGGGAGGAGAGAGGAGGTTGGAAAAGGGTGTGGGAGAGTGAATATAGCACAAATACCATATACACATGTATGTAAATGGAAAAATGAGACCTGTTGAAACTATTCCAGGAATGAGGGGAGGGGGGCAAAGGAGAATGATGGGGGGGTGAATTCAAGTATGGTATATTTGATATATGCAGGTGCCTTTGTTGCAGAACTCTTTCATATCATACATTAGATCAATTTTTTGTGTGCTGCTACTACAAATGGAATTTTCTTAAAATTTCACTTTATAATGGATTTTTTCTGCTATATAAAAATGCAGAGACTTTTTCACTTTGTATTCAACAACTTTGTTAAACTCCCTTGTTTAATTCTAACATCAACTGTGAATTCTTTTGAACTCGCCTATGAACACAAATATATCTATAAGTAAGTTTGTAAGATTTTTTGTAAATGCCACAACGTAGCCCCACCCAGCACAATTTAAAAAATTTTTAAAAATAAAAAAATTTCTTTTAGAAATGGTGTTGACTGTGGTGCTGGGTGCAAAGAAGATTCCCTAAGTCCATAGTCAAGTTTTCATTTCCCTCTCCAGTCTGATGTACCAATACTGGATTGATTCTCCAAAGTAAGGCTGAAGATTGTGATACAATAGGAAATCCATATTTGGACTTTGTCCTCAGTTCCTGACACAACTTCTAAAATCTTTGTGTTTTCCTGAGGATAAGGATGTTAGGAACATTTTTTTTAGTGTTTGGCTTTAGTCGTGCTTCCTGACAGGAGCATCTAAGATCCTTGAGATCTCTGGCGTTACTGGTATGGTAATGAGATGACGTGTCTGGGAACCCTTGTTTAGTTTCAGGAATGGGACTGCGTACCAGAAAGACTAAAATAAGATTTGAGGGTTGGAACTTCAGCCCTGCTCCCTGACTTCCAGAGACTGAGTTGTTAGTACTATCTTAATTATTTTTCAGTACCAGGGATGGAGCCCAGTGCTTCAGGTATGCCAAGCAAGTGCTCTACCACTGAGACCCGGCAGCCCATTAACCATGATCTGAGTCCATTTCTGCTACTATCACAAAGTACCTAAGACGTAGTAATTTATAAAACCAGCATTTTCTCAGTTCTGAGGGGTGGGAACTCAATGACCAAGACATTGGCATTCATTATATGGGTGAGGATTTTCTTGGTGTGAGCTTACATGGTAGAAGGGCAAAAAAAAAGCTGAATGTGTGTTCTCATAGTGGAAGAGCAGACTAGAGAATCCCTTCCATCAAGCCCTTTTAAAAGGGCCTTAATTCCACTTGTGACTTAATTAAGTCCTAAAGGCCCCACTTCTTGGTTCTTCACATTGCTGCAGTTTCAACATGGGTCTTTGAAAGGGCACTTACAGGCCATGGTACTGCACCCCTGACCACCCCCTCAAATTCATGTCCTTTTCATGTGAAAAATGCATTCATTATATTAGTAACCTCCAAAATCTTGTTCCAGTGACATAAAAGTCCAGCAGATCACCTTCACAAAGCTCTACCTTTTAATACTATTTCATTTATGATTTAAGTTTCAACATAAGTTTAGGGGAGGAAGGACACATTTGGACCATAGTAATCACCAGTGGCTAATGATTTATTGTGTATGTCATGAAACTTACATAAACCCCTCCAAACTATGAGGTTCAGATAGCCTCTGTGTTGCTAAGTGGGAGGTACTGGGAGGGTAGAATGACCTGGAAAGGAATGGAAGCAGTGTCCCCTTCCTACATAACTTGCCCTATACATTTCTTCCATTTGCTGTTGCTTGACTTGAATCCTTCATAATCTAGTAAAAGTAAACTGTTACACTAGGTTCTGTAAGGGTTGAAGCAAATTATCAAGCACGAGGTTTCTTGGGAACTTGATTTGTGGCAGTCAGACAAGTACAAAGGACCCAGAACTAGCAAAGTAGGGCCGGTCTTGTGGAACTGAACCCTTAACTTGTGTACAATATGAATGTAATTCCAGAGTTGTAGTAATCCAGCTGGTGTAAAAACCCTACACATTTGGTGTCAGAAATAAGGTGTATTCCTTTGGGTATATCCCTAGGAGTGGCATTGCTAGATCATATGGCAGATCTATGTTTAGTTTTTTAAGAAGCCTCCATATTGTTTTCCAAAATGGTTATACTAGCTTACATTCCCACCAGCAGTATATGAGGGTTCCTTTTTCCCTACATCCTTGCCAACATTTGTTGTTGGTGGTTTTGATGATAGCTAGTCTAACAGGAGTGAGGTGGAATTTTAGTGTTTTGATTTGGATTTCCTTTATGGCCAGAGATGGTGAGCATTTTTTCATGTGTTTATTTATTTATTTTTTTGCCATTTAGATTTCTTCCTTTGAAAAAGTTCTGGGTAGTTCAGTTCCCCACTTCTTTATTTGTTCATTGATTCGGGGGGAGTTTAGTTTTTTGAGCTCCCTGTATATTCTGGTTATCAGTCCTTTGATGTGTAGCCAGTGAATATTTTCTAGGGATATACCCAAAGGAATGCGACTCAGGTTATTCCGAAGGCACCTGCACACCCATGTTTATTGCAGCACTATTCACAATAGCCAGGTTATGGAAACAACCAAGATGCCCTACTACTGATGAATGGATTAAGAAAATGTGGTACTTTTACACAATGGAATTTTATTCAGCCACAAAGAAGAATGAAATTTTGTCATTCACAAGTAAATGGATAGAACTGGAGAACATCATCTCAAGTGAAGTTAGCCAGGCTCAGAAGGCCAAGAATCATACGTTCTCCCTCATATGCAGACTTTAGACCTAAAACAAATGCAGTGATATTATTAGACATGGGTCACACACTAAGGGGAGAACGCATACAGGAGGAATAGGGAAAGGTAGGAAACCCAAAACTTGAAAGTATTTCATGTGCCTGCTGTAGAGGAGCGAAAAAAGTAATCTTAAACTGACAGAGGCCACTATGGGAAGGCGACCAGGAAATAGTGAAGAGGTTTGGTAGAGATGGAACCAATTTGGGTTGTAATACACATATGCATGGAAGCAATGCTAGGAATCTCTCTGTATAGCTATCTTTATCTCAAGCTAGCAAAAATCCTATATCTTTCTTAGTATCGCTTATGTTTTCTCTTCAACAAAATTGGAGAAGAGGGCAGAACAGGTTCTGTCTGGAAGTGGGGGGGGTGGGAGGGAGAGGGAGGGAGCAGGGGGTAGGGGGGAGAAATGACCCAAACAATGTATGCACATATGAATAAATGAAAAATAAAAAAAAGAGTGCAAATGAGCAGAGACTGGCATTCTCACTTTCTCTCCACTTTATTTCTTGTCACTCTTGTGGGATCCAGGAAAGGGTGAACATTCGTTTTGGGCTCTTTTTAGAAGAGAGTGGCATAGCCACCTGGGTATATTTTTTTTAACTTTTCATTTAAAATAATTTGCAAAGTTCTGGTGGAGACTTAAAATGGTGCAGCTTCTTTGCAAAACTTTTCCAAGTCTTCAAAAAGTTTGACAGTTACCATTTGAGAATTTTAACTCCTGGGCATATACCTGAAAGACTTGAAAACAAAAACTGGACACATGTAATACGCATATTCACAGCAGCCCTATTCCTACTCACAATAGATAGCCAAAAGATGGAAACAACCCCAAAGTGCCTCAACTGGTGAACGATGAACAAAATGTGTTATTCCCATACAGTTTAGTATTATACAGCTATAAATGGAATATTTAGTCTACAATGTGGATGAACCTCAAAATGGTATGCTCAATGAAGGAAGCCAAACACAAAAAGCCACATACTGCGTAAACTAAGAGCACTGAACCGTACATTTTAAATGGGTGAGCTTCATGATATATAGATTATATTTTAAATAATGGAGATAGTGCCTACACACTCTGAATTTCCCTAATGTTAGTATCTTTCTTTATGTGGGATTGGGATTTGAATTCAGGGCTTCACACTTTGCTCTACCACTTGAGCCACACCTCCAGTTCATTTTGCTCTGGTTATTTTTGGAGATGGGATCTCACAAACTATTTGCCCAGGCTGATCTCAAACTTTGATCCACCTAGTTTTAATCCTCCTGATCTTAGCCTCCCAAGTAGCTAGGATTACAGGCATGAGCCACCAGCACCCAGTTTAGTATCTTAATATTGTGTACATTATAAAAATCAGTAACTTAACATTGACATGGTATAATGTACATATCTTGTTCAGATTTTGCCGCTTGTCTCACTATTGTCCTGTTTCTGGTTTAGGATCCAGTCTAATACCCCACTCTTAGTTAGCATGTTTCTAGCATGTCTTTAACCTGGAACAGTTTCACAGCCTTTTGTTGTCTTTCATGACTTTGATACTATTTGACTACAGGCGAGGTTTTTTGTAGGATATCCCCCAATTTGGATTTCTCAGATGGTTCCTTCTGTCCAAGTTTGAGTTACACATGTTTGTTAATACCAAAGTTATGTCCTTTCTAGTGCATCATGTCAGGAGGCCAATCTTTCTCACTATTGGTGATGTTATTTGATCTTTTCCTTAAGATGATTTCTGATCCTAACCATTCTTTACTTTCTTATTTATAGAAAAATAATTGCAATAGTGGGTATTGAATCCAGGGCCTCACACATGCTAGGCAAGCACTCTACCACTGAGCTATGCCCCAGTCCCCCAAGTTTTCCTTTTATCACCATTGTGCACTTAATTTCTCACTTCCTACACATAGTCACCTATGTTTAATCTACATATGATATACATATATATATATATATATATATATATATATGTAGTTACCTCATTTTGATTCTATGTGTTCTTGAAAGTGTACTTTGTTTTGGTATCTACATTTGTTTAATTTACATAAGCGATACTGTGTTGTATCTCATTCTATTTCTAAAAATTAAGCACTGTTTTGAAAGCTCAACTATGTTACTTCTAATTTGGCTTCTTAATGCATAGAGTGTATATCACATCTCACCTATGTCATTTCCAGTGCTGGACCTCAAATGGGAGCCAATTCCTTGCCACCACAAACAACACTGTAGTGATCATTCTAATTTCCTTATGAAGTTGTGTGGAAATGATATGAAATATATAATGAGGACTAAAGTTGTTAGGTCATACGAGATACTCTATTTCTAACAGTAGTCAATAAGGTTTGCTATGCAAGCCCTGCCAATAATTCATATAATGAAGCTGTTCCTGTCAGTCAAATATGTGAAGTGATATATTTCATTTCCCTGCTTACTAGTGATTATGAACATCTTTTCACATGGATTTGAACTTTTTGGGTTTTCTTTTAACTTGCCTGTTAATGTCTTTTTTCCCAATATTTTTACTTTAAAAGTGTATTAAGCATGTGGGAAATGCAGGTAAAATAAACGAGTGAAAATCTCACTAAGTGGATTTGTGTAACTGCCACCCAGGTCAAGAAATGGGATATAAACAGTATCTTGAACTCAGCTTCTATGTGTTTTCCCAGTCTTTATCCTCTTTCCACAAAGATAATTACCATCTTACTTTTGACATTATGGCATAGTTTTCCTTGTTAATGAAAGTTCCATAAGCAGAAGTACATAATCTTGTGTTTGACTTATTTTGCTGTGTGTAAGTGAAATTTGCTTATTTTCATTCCTATACTTTAATACACATTAGCGAATACTTATTTTATTTATTTATTTATTTGGTGGTGCTGGGGATTGAATGCTGTACCTCTGAGCCATACCCTGAGCCCCATGTTAGTAAACATTCACATGTTTTCATTTGTGTGCTTCTTTTGAGTAATCTTGCTGTGATTGTTCTTTCACTTGTAACTCGATGGCACATACACACTCATTCTGTGGGATGTATACCTGTGGGGTAAAATTGTTAGGTCATAGGATATGGACAAGTCAACCCTAGTAGGTAATACCTAACAGTTTTACATGGTGACTGATATAGTTTAGGAACTATATGTGGGAGTTCCTGTTGCTCCCCATTCCCATCAACACTTAATATTGCAAACCTTTTATAATCTTAGCCACTCTGAAATATGTACTGGTGTCATGGTGCTTTGAATTCAATGACTAATGTAGTTGAGAACTTTTAAAATATGTTTATTGACTGTTTTGGCATCCACTTTGGTGATATGCTTGTTCAAATCTTGCTCATTTTTATATTGGGTAGTGCTACTTACTGATTTACAGGAATTCTTCATATCTTCTGGATGTAAGTTTTTGTTATTTTATTGCAAATATCTTTTACTCTATGATTTGTCTTTCATGATCTCAATGGTTTCAATGATCAAAATTTTTAATTTGAAGCTGGGCACCAGTGGCTCATACCTATAATCCTAGATATTTAGGAGGCAGAGATCAGGAGTATCATGGTTCAAAACCAGCCCCAGGCAAATAGTTCACAACCCCCTATCTCAAAAATAGCAAACACATAAAAAGGCTGGCAGAGTGGCTCAAGTGGTAGAGCACTTGCCTTGCAAAGGTGAGGCACTGAGTTCAAACTACAGCAACACCAAATTATTTTTAATTTGAGTGCATTCCAATCTATCAATCATTCCTTAAGAATGATTAAGAATCTTTCCTCACTTCAAAAGTTATTGTATTGCATCTCACATTTAAATCAATATTTTTCCTGGAATTGAGTTTTGTAAATTGGATGTATTAGAAAATAAATTTAATTTTCAAATATAAGGATTTACAACATATCCAATATTGTTGAAAAGACATTCCCCACTGCTCCGCAGTATAGCTTTCATAATAAATCAAATGTCTTTAGATGTTTATGTCTATTTCTGGGATATCTATTCTCTTATTGATCTATCTGATCATTCTTGTGCCAGTACCACATTGTTCTTAATACTGTAGCTACACAAGTTTTGACGTGCAGTAGAGTCATTGTTCTTTGATATGCATTAGATAATTTAGGCTCTTTGCATTCATGTTACAAGTTTTAGAATCCACTGTCAATTTTGAAGAAAAAATTAGGATTTTAATTGGAATTGTAGTTAATCAATTTGGGGAGAATTGATATTTATACTTTATTGAATCTTCTGATACATGAAAATTGGGATCTCTCCATTGGTTTAGGTCTTTAATTTCTCACTATTTTTCATAACTTTCTGTGCAAGAATGATCTTTTTTTGCTTTTCTTATTGTGCTGGGGCTACATTGTGGCATTTGCAAAAGTTCTTATAATATGTCAAATATATCATACTTGAATTCACCCCCTCCTACCCCATTCCTGGAATAGTTTCATCAGGTCTAATTTTTCCATTTACATAACATGTGTACACAGTATTTGCACCATATTCACCCTCCTACACCCTGTCCCCACCTTCTCCCCCATTCCCACTAGTACCATCCCCCCCAGACAGGACCTGTTCCACCCTCCTGTTCTCCAATTTTGTAAAGGAAAAAAAATGACTTTTTTGCTTGTTTAAGATAGCTATACAGGGAGTTATATTCTTGTGACATTTCCATGTATATATGTATTATAACCCGAATTGGTTCATCTCCTCTATTTTTCTTCTTTCTATCTTAGTTTCCTTCTTATGGTGATTTCAACAGGTTTAAAATTTCTATATTCATTTTTGTACAGAGAGTACATCAACCATATTCACCTTCTTAACTTCCTTCTTTACTCTCTCTCCTAAGTGACCTCCCCTTGGCATGACCTGTTTTTCATAATATTGCTTGTATTTCTATTAGGTCTATATTCCACATGTGAGAGAAAACATGTGACCTTTGGCCTTCTGAGCCTGGCTAACTTCACTTAAGATGATGTTCTCCAATTCCATTCATTTACTTGCAAATGACAAAATTTCATTCTTCTTTGTTGCTGAATGAAATTCCATTGTGTATAAATACCACATTTTCTTAATCCATTCATCAGTAGTGGGATATCTTGGCTGTTTCCATAGCTTAGCTATTGTGAATAGTGCTGCAATAAGCATGGGTATGCAGGTGCCTTTGTTGCAGAACTCTTTCATATCATACATTAGATCAATTTTTTGTGTGCTGCTACTACAAATGGAATTTTCTTAAAATTTCACTTTATAATGGATTTTTTCTGCTATATAAAAATGCAGAGACTTTTTCACTTTGTATTCAACAACTTTGCTAAACTCCCTTGTTTAATTCTAACATCAACTGTGAATTCTTTTGAACTCGCCTATGAACACAAATATATCTATAAGTAAGTTTTCTTTCTTTTCTATTCTCACACTTATTTATTTTTTACCTACAAATTGTACTGACTAGAACATGTAGTACAGTGTTAAATAGAATAGTGAAGAGAAGGCATCCTTGTCTTATTCTCAGTCTCAAAGGCAAAGTTTTCAACATCTCATCAGTGATTATTGATGTTTGCCCTAGATTCTCTCTAAAGCAAAGCTGTTTAGTGAAGTATAACTCTTCTGAGGTTAAGATTTTTATCATAAGTCAATAGTGAATTTTATCTAATGCTTTCTCTGCATTTATTGAGATGATCATCTGGTTTTTGTCTCCTTTATTTAGTTCATGTGGTGAATTTCATTGGTTTTTTAAAAAAAAAACCAACTTCATGAGGTGTAGTTTATATATAATAAAATGCATCCATTTTAAATATATAATTTGAAGGGGTTTGACAAACAATCATCCCGATCAAGATATAAAGCATTCTACCACCCTAGAAATCTCTCTTCTGCCTCTTTTAGGTCAATTCCCAATCCCCTCTACACACATACACACACACACACACACACACACACACACACACACACACACGGTACACACTGATCTGCTTTCTATAACTACAGATTGAGTTCCCTTTTCTAGCATTTTCTGTAAGTGCAGTCATACAATATGTAACGTTTTACACCAGTCTTCTTTGGCTTGGCATAGTATTGCATGTGTTAGTGGCTTATTCTTTCTTATTGTTGAGTAGAATTGTATTGTGTGGATCTACCACAATTTGCTTATTCATTATTCTTTTAGTAACATTTGGGTTGTTTTCAGGTTTTGACTATTAAGAATAATGCTTTCATGAACTTCAATCTTTGTGTGGACATATATTTCCTTTTCTCTTGGGAAAATACCTATGAGTCATAGGCAGGCGTATTTTTAATTTTATAAGAAACTGCTAAACTGTTTTCAAAAATGATTATATCACTTTATGTTCTCACCTAATCTTTATGAGCAATCTATTGGATTTACATTCTTGCTGACTCTTGGTATTAGCAGTCCTTTTAAAATTTTAGCTAAACCAGTGGGTGTGAGTTGTATCTCACTGTGATTTTAAGTTATACTTCCCTAATGACTAATGATGCTGACTTTCTTTTGTATGTTTATCTGTCATTCATATATCTTTTTATTAAATGTCTTTTTATATCTTTTTCCCATTTCTAATTGGATTGTTTGTCTTCTCAATATTGGGTTTTAAGAGTTCTTCATATGTTTTGGATATAGATTCTTTATTAGATAAGTGTTTTCTCCCGCTCAGTTCCATCCCTTTCTTTTTCTTAGCAGTAATGTTAAAAAAAACAGAAGTTTTAAGTTTTGATGTTCAATATATGCACTTTTCTTTTTGTTACTTAGATTTCTTTTTATGTTTTGTTTTTAATTGACAAATGATAATTATATATTCATAAGGTACAATGTGATGTTTTGATTTTTGTTTACAACATGGAATGATTAAATCTGGCTAATTAACAAGTCTATCACCCCCCATACTTATGTTTATTTTTGTGAATACACTTAAATTTTACTTTTAGTGATGCTGAAATACACATTATTATTTATCACAGTCAGTATTTTCTGTGCAATAGATTACTAAAGCTTATTCCTCCCATCTATCAGATGTACCCTTTGATCAAAACCTTCCCTTTCAGAATGGGGCATGGTGGTTCATGCCTGTAATTCTGGCACTCTAGAAGCTGAGACAGGAGGATCATGAGTTTGAGCTGAGCCTAAGCTGTATAGTGAGAACCTATCTCAAAAAAAACCCTTCCTTTTCCATAACTACCTTCTCTCCCAGCCTCCAATAACCATCATTCTACTCTGTACTTCTGTTCAACTTTTTATATTCTACATATGAGTGAGATCATGTAATATTTATCTTTCTGTGCCTGACTTATTTCACTTAGCATTATTATGGCCTCCAGTGTTCATCTACATTTTGAAAATGGCAGACTCTCTCCTTTTCAAAAGCTGAATAGTATTCCATTGTGTACATATATATTTTCTTTATCCATTCACATTTCTTTAAGAGCCTTATGTATCCTACTAAAGAAATATTTTCTTGTGTTTCATTACAGAATGTTTATAATTTTAAACTTTTAGGTTTTATGATTTAGTTCTAATTAATTTTTGTGTATGACATGAAATAAGGATTAAGATTTTTTATTTCCACATAAATTTTTGAACACCATTTTCTGAAAAGACTATATTTATTCACATTGACTTCTATTTTTAAAAAAATCAGTTTACCATATAAGCATGGATCTTTCTTTGCTTTCTATTGTGTTCTATGGATAGTTATCAACTTTATTCTTCTCTTTCAAAATCTATTTCATATTTTATGTTTTGGCTGACAATCAATTAAATACACCACATTTGTACCTTATTTTGTAGATTTAAAAATCATTCATACACAGGATTAGTAAAAATGTGTCTTATAGAAAATTGGCTGTAAAACTAAAGTGAAAATATGAACACATATATTAAATAAACTGCTGAAATGTTAGGAATTATTTTAATTTGATCTGCATAGGTGCTCATGAATTATTAGGTGATGATTTCCTGTTGATGTCGGAATGTGGATGCAAAAAATAAGAAAACTATGAAGTCTAATAGTGTTTGACAAACAGGACAAAATATTACTTTTCTTTTATGGACACTTCTAAATCCATTCTCTCTGATCTCTCTCTCCCATTCAGAGAATTAGTGAATTAGTTAAATTTTCTAGTTAAATTCTTTATTAGTTAAATTCTTTAAAAACAAGACTAGAACCAGGAATTGGGGTGTATGCCTGTAATAACAGCAATTGGAAAGCTGAGACAAAAGGATCTTCAGTTCCAGGTCAGCCTGGACTACACAGTGAGACCTTTCTCAAAAAACAAACAAAACAGACTAGAGTCTATTTACAAAAGGTGCAAAAAGAGAATTTTAAGTAGGTATTACTACAGAATTTGTTAAAAGTGAATATAGCTGAGTGACAAGATACACCATTACTGCCCCCTCCTCACACCTTCCAGAAGAAATTATTGGGGCATGGCCTACAAAATGGCATACAAAGCAAAACCAGAAACAAATAAGCTTGCAAATTTTGTATTTCTAGGTGTTGAGTGATTTTTTTTTTGAGAGCTGAGATTACCTCCAGCAACGCAACCAATACCAGATGTTAAGCAGCCAGAACGCTACAGTAATTGAAGACATGACCGCTTCTCTTCTGGCACGTCCTTTGTTCTCCTCTTCTAGAAGTTGCAGGCGTCTATTTAGTTTGATTATCTGTCGTCTTAATGAAGCTGCATCTATAACAGTCATGTCATCTGGAATCCCTTCGATTGCTGTATCTGTGTTTGAATTGCCATACCTCAGATTGTCATGTTGGGCATTAGAAGTGGCAGCGGGAAACCCACCACCCAACACTGGTCTATGATTTTCATCTAGCACATTGATGATATGGTGGTAAGCCCGATGAGTAGAAGACTGGATAAGTGAGAAAATGCCACAAGCAGAGGAAAGATTAGCTCTATCTCCCGGTAACATCTGGAGAAGACAGCCCAGAGCTTCCTGGGTAATGGTGGTATGGTGGAATGACTGATGACTAATGATCCATTTCAACACAGAAAGTCCTCTCTTTTTAGCTTCCTACTGCGTGGATTTCTTCATTTAGAAGTCTTTCTAAATCCAGAAATCTAGTGATCTTTCACTATTGTAAGGACATGAAGTTGTGTTGGAGTGCTAAGGCCTAAAGGTAGTTAACTAAATAAGATAAGGATCTGTTGTTCTTGAAAACGGAATGTTCTTGTTTCCTACCATGACAACCCTCTGGAACCCGCATCATTACATTAGCATTTGGAATCCTTGGAATTCTTATTCCAGGTCAGCATTTGATGGTGATTCTCCTAATTTTTCTGAGACCCTCATTGGCTGACTGACCATTTTAGTGTATTCATTTCATACTGAATTCAAGTAATTTCTGCCATCTTGGTGGCAGTGAAAGAAAGAAATGCTGCTCCTCTCTCCAAAGGTGGACCAGCTTCTGCTTGTTAATTGGCATTATCGGCTCCTAAGCTTCACATTAAATTCTGTAATGTGCTTCAATGTGGATGTGCTGGATTTAGAGACACTTTTGTGTCCCTGGTCCTGTGGAGGCCTCCCAGTGAGGACAGCTGGGATAGGTATGTGTGCTCTCTATTTGGTTACTTTAATTCTTTATATTTTCTTATAAATTTTAAAGCCAGATGTTCCATTTCTACAAAGCAACCTAGTGGGATTTTGATTGAGATTACATAGAATCTATAGATATTTGAGAGCCATATTTCTCTCCCCTCTACTCACTATGACCACTTTTTCTTTACTGCATAACTTTTTGTTTGCCCTAGATTAGTTTTCTTGTTTCTTTTATTTACTTAGTTTTCTGTGTGCCTAAAAATACTTCAATCCAGACTCTTCTCCTTCCCTTCTCTCAATAGGTTTGAATACATTGTATGTTCTATAAATTTCATCATTTTTTTCAGAGAAATCTAAGATTTCTGAACTACTTAAATATGGACATCTTGTTCATAGACCTGCTGATGCTCTTCCTCATCAACTTAGGTATTCTTTTTTACCTTTCTTTTTTGTGTTTTTCAGACAGGGTCTCACTATGTTACCTACCCTGGCCTCAAATTACAACACTCCTGCCTCAGCCTTTCAAATGCTAGGATTAAAGGCGTGCTTCAACAGTCAGCTCTTGTCTTCTTCTTGACTTTTCTCCTATGGCCTATATCTTCCTCTTTCTTGCTTTACTATCTTTTTTGGTGAGTACATCTCCAATCATTTTCCAATAATGAAGACATAGGAAACCTTTTCAGATTGTATGTATCTTTATTTTGCCTCATACTTGATTCATAGTTTTACTGGATGTGGAATTGTAGGTAGGGAATTATTTTTCCTTCAGGTTTTGATGGCATTTTTCCATTGTTTTGGAAATATTACTGGGGAAAAATAAAATACTGTAATGATCTATGATCCTTTATATGAAAAGCATTTCTTCCCGTTGTTTTTCCATTTCTTTCTCTCTAAAAGAGCTTTCCTTTTCCTAAATGATTTAAAACTCTATCTTGATGTGGATCTATTTTCCTACTTTGGGATGAGCCTTTTCAAACTGGAGATTCCAGTTTTTCAATTTGGAGGAAGATTCTGGAATATTTTGTTGATGATGTCTTTCCATCTGTTTTTCCCTAGTTTGTTTGTGGAAGACACAGGAACAGGAGAAAGGGACAGCCTCTTCTCTGTAGATCTTAACAACCTATTATCCTTTTAAACTATTCCCCCTACAACTTTAAGAAAACCAAGTTATAAATAAGGAAAAAATGAAAAGGAACAATTTATAAAACTTAAGAACTCATAAGAATATATCAGCAGGCTATTTAAGATACTTTGATTTCCTTCTGCAAAATTAACACAAGTTAATCGCTTTGGATCTTCAGAATTGATCCTTTCTTTCCTGTTTTCAATTCTTAATACTTTTTGTTCTGTTTTATGAGATATTTTCTCAACTTCTGTCACATTTTTATTTTATTCCCAACAGCGCTTCAACTTTGAATATTCTGAATGTTCTTTTCTTATGCCATCTTGTTCTTGTTTCATGGGATATATCTCTCAGAGGATGTGAATAATCCTTTTTAAAAAGTTTCTTTTTCTCTGTAAAGACTGTTTCCTGCTTTTTCTGTCTGGTCTTCGTTTTTGCCTTTGGTTCATATTTCTGTTATTTGATTGCCTTAACTAATGTGAATACATTATATAGCTTTGTGTATACAAGAGAACTTTTCAACTGTGGGAGAAACTACATAGTAATATACCTGATCTAATTTATTCGGAAGTCTCTGATGCTAGTATCTTTTTTCCTTAAACTGATCAGATTATGATATCCATGTGTTTTCTGATACATTTATTTTCTCCCATTGCTCCTTCTCTTCCCTCGGTTTAGCCATATGCTCAAATGTTAAACTTCATTCACAATGCCCACATAATGTTCTGAATGACAGCTGCCAACTGCCATGCAATTGTAGGAATAAACCATATGTGTGAGCATGTGTACCTGTACACACAGAGAATAATTAGGTTGAACCTGTACTTTATTTAGATGAGAAAATAGAATATTCTTGGGAACAAGGAGTCTTCCTCCCTCCTTCTAGCATTTCTTAGAAGCTGCCAATGACATTGAACATGCAAACTTTGATTTTATTTTTGTTTTTGATCTGAGAAATTCATTTTTAAACTATGTCACATTACCACTGAGAAAACATTTATAGAATAATGCCTTAGAAGGAAATATTTAAAGATATCCTGGAACATTAGATGTAAGCTGGAGGGTAGATGGCCAAGTGATTCTTAAGCTAAACTCAGCAACTCATGCTCATATAAAAGATAAAACTGAGAAAGTGCTCAGGTGTCCTTGAACATTCTCTGTGCTCATCTTCCCAGTGTCCTGGAAAGCCTATTTCCTTGCTAATCTGCTTATAGTCTTCCATAGATTTCCCTCTTTTCTGGGGTGACTCTAATACTATGAATGGTCAAAAGGTCATCTAACACTAAATTTTCATACATTCTCCAAAATGTGTGACTTTCATGTTGGTGGAATATGACAATATTGATATCTAAATTATTCTTGTCTTAGAAGCCATTCATTACTAATGACATTACAGTCTGTTAATCCTACACAATGATTGATCCATGCAAGTAATACAGAAGTGCAATTTTTTGAAGGGCAAAGAAAGGAAGGTTATTACACTGCACAAAAAGAAAGATAGCATTTCAACCCATCTTCCCTGAAGAGACATTTGCTACAGGTTTAAATAGAAGGAAGTATTAGGGGCAGGGGGAGAAGTATGCATAATTATTAAACAGTCCCAGTCACAGATGTGTTCTGATGGTCACAGGTAGTGGCAGGTGGTCTGGCAGCTCATTGTCTTAAGATTGGTCAGGTGGAGCCTTCTTATAGTAAGAGTCATTGACATCTAGCAGGTGGTTTTCCTGGATTCCAAGATGGTTGCAAAATGACCGCAGGAGGGAATAGCTCAGAGCAAAGGGCACAGATACAAAATGGAGGATGTGATGCCTAGCTTTTTTACTGCTTTCAGTTAATTCACGGACCAAAGTAAGGAGTCAGTGTTTTTCAGTAAGGGCAGCTTAAGTACCTGTTATAAATACCCCTTTATGCTTGAACATTCCAGTCTTGAGGAAATTAGGGTGTCAGCCAATCTGGCCTTGCAGATTTTCTGGCCAGGGATAAATTAGTACATGAGAAGGGGAAAATTGTAATAGTTGGAGTATATAAATCAAAAGAACCCATTGTTTAAGCCTAAAACTAGAAATGCCATTATAAAGCAGAATGCAAGGAGTGAAAATTAGAAGACATCCAATTAAAGAAATTGCATAGGAGATCCTTGTTTGAATAATTCCATGAGTATAGATTACTAAAAAGTCATTTGGAGCCAATACAAAGACTTATTTTTGTCTGTACTTAAATAGAAGGCCTTGACCAAAAATATGAATTTGCCTTCTGTCACAGGTGTATTAGGTATCCATGCATATGCTTTTTTTTTTGTTTTAACAATCTCTCAACTGTGGTTACTTTTGGAAGGGTTAACACAGTGAGTTCATTTGGATTTTGATAACATCCCCTCTTGTCTGAACAATATTTTAAATTGTTTGTCTCTGAACAGTTTTCTCTGCAGATTCTGCCAATTAGCCACTCTGTGGTTTAGCTTTAATGGTCACTCATCACCAAGATGAGCTTTTTCTTGGATGGTTTGCTCTGATCCCACATTGAAGGGGAGATAGGTTAGTTGGTTAGTTGGGAGTCATTGCCAATAAGACCCTTTGGGCCAAATTTAAGCAACTAAGATGTTTTGAAGGAGAGGTTCTTAGGGGATTACCTGGAATCCTTTTTAAGTTTAATTCTGTCTGTCCTATAGATGATGCCTTACAAAACAGGGAGATGTCAAATAAATAGCCTAATGATGCACCTCAGATTCCTAGAAAAGCAAGAAAAGAACAAGTCAAATCCAAAATTAGCAGGCAGAAAGAAATAATAAAGATTAGGGCATAAATTAATGAAATGGAGACTTAAAAACAATACAAAGAATTAATGAAACAGGTGGGCACTGTTGGCTCATGCCTGTAATCCTAGCTACTCAGGAGGCAGAGATCAAGAGGATTGTGGTTCAAAGCCAGCCCAGGCAAATAGTGCATGCGACCCTATCTTGAAAAAACCCATTACAAAAAAGGGCTGGCAGAGTGGCTCAAGCAGTAAGCTTCTGCCTAGCAAACGTGAGGCCCTGAGTTCAAAAAAAAAAAAAAAAGAGAGAGAGACTGGAACGAAAGCTAGTTATTTGAAAAGATGAATAAGATTGATAAACTCATATCCAAAGTGACCAAAAGAAGTACAGAAAGGAACTAAATTAATAAAATTAGAGATGAAAAAGGCATAGCAAAACAAATGCCAATGAAATCCAGAGAGTCATTAGGGAATATTTGAAAACTTACATTCTAATCAACTGGAAAATCCAGAAGAAATGGATAAATTTATAGATGCATTTGACCTACCAAAATTGAACTAAGAGGATACAAACCACTTAAACTATAACAGCAATGATATTGAAATAGTAATAAAGAGTCTCCCAAAAAAGAAGAGCCCAGGACCGGATGAATTCACTGCCAAGTTCTACCAGACCTTTAAGAAAGAACTAATACCAAGGCTCCTCAAGCTATTTCATGAAATAGAGAGGGAGGGAACACTACCAAACTTATTATATGAAGCTAGGATTATTCTGATACCAAAATCAGACAAACACAACAAAAAAAGGAAAATTATAGACTGTTTTCTTTGATGAACATAGATGCAAGAATTCTCAATAACATACTTGCAAACTGAATTTAGCAGCACGTGAAAGAGATCCTACACCATGATTGAGTTGGTTTAATTCCAGGAATGGCAGGAAGATTCAACACACAAAAATCAATAAATACAATACAGCACATAACAGAATCAAGAACAAAAAAAAACCCCACATGATCATCACAATGGATGTATAAAAGGCCTTTGACAAAATTCAACATCCTTTCATGATAAAAAAAAAAAGCTCTGAAAATACTAGGAACAGAAGGAACATACAACAACATAACAATGGCTATATGGCCAACATCATACGAAATGGGGGAAAATTGAAATCATTTCCTCTAAAGTCAGGAAGGAGAGAAGGATATGCACTCTCCCCAATTTTACTTAACATAATATTAAAATTCCTAACTAGAGCAATAAGGCAAGAGGAAGAAATAAAAGGAAATCAAATAGGAAAGGAATTAGTCAAATTATCCGTATTTGTAGACGATATGATCCTATACTTCAAAGACCCCAAAGACTCCACCAAAAAAAAACTTCCTACATCTGATAAACACTTTCAGCAAAGTATATAAACATATATAAAGTCAACATACAAAAAACAGTAGCTTTTCTATACACCAAGAGCAAGCAGACTGAGAAAGAAATCAGGAAAACAATTTCATTCACAATAGCCTCAAAAAATAAAATATCTAGGGATAAACTTAACTAAGGAATATATTTAACTTTTCTGTGATGAAAACTATAAAACCTTGAAGAAGGAAATTGAAGAAGATACCAGAAGATGGAAAATCCACCCATTTTCATGGAGTGGCAGAATTATATTGTGAAAGTAGCCATACTAAAAACTATTTACAGATTCATGCAATACCCATCAAAATCCCAATGTCATTATTCACAGAAATAGAAAAACCAATCCTAAAATTCATATGGAAACATAAAAGACCCCAAACAGCAAAGTAATTAATCCTAGGCAAAAAAGGGCAATGCTGGAGGTATCACAATATCAGACCTCAAATTATACACAGAGCCATAGTTACAAAACAGCATGGTTCTTCCATAAAAACAGACACTAAACCTCATAAATAAACCTACACAACTATAACCATCTGATTTTTGACAAAGGAGTCCAAAACATACAGTGGAGAAAAGACAGCCTCTTCAACAAATGGTGTTGGGAAAACTGGTTATCTACATGCAGAGGACTGAAACTAGACCCCTTATCTCTTGACCTGTAAATCAATTCAAAATGGAGCAAAAATATTAATGTAAGATCTGAAACTTTTTTTAATGGTTTCCATTCTTCATTCTTTCCTTTCTTTTTTCCCCTTTATTGTTGTGGTGGGTGGGAGTACATTGTGGCATTTACAAAGGTTCTTACAATGTATCAACTTTATCATACTTGGATTCACCCCTTCCACTGCTCTCCTTTATCTCCTCCTTCCCTGATTCATGAAATAGTTGCAGCAGGTATCATTATTGCATTTACATGCATGTGTATACTTCTTTTGAACCATATTCACCCTCCTGTACCCTTTCACCACCACCTCCCCCCTCTCACTGGTGCCAACCCTCCCCAGCCTGGGCAGGACCTGTTCCACTCTCCTCTTCTCCAATTTTACAGAAAAGAAAAGATAAAAAGAAAAACATGACGTTTTGTTTGTTTGGGATAAAGGTAGCTACACAGGGAGTTTCCTTGTGGTATTTCCAGGTATATATGTGTTATACCCCCAATTGATTTTTCTCCTCTAATTATCTACATATCTACATTCTTCTTCTTCTTCTTTTTGCAATAATGGGGCTTGACCTCAGGGCATTTACCTTGAGCCACTCCTCCAGCCCTATTTTTGTGGAGGGATTTTTTAAGATAGGGTGTCACAGAACTATTTGCCTGGGCTGGCTTCGAACCACGATCCTCCTGATCTCTGTCTCCTGAGTACCTAGGATTACAGGTGTGAGTCACCAGCACCCGGCATCTACATTCTTCTTTAGTCCCTTTCTTATGGTGGTTTCAGCTGGTTTAAGATTTCTATATTCTTTTTCATTTAGAGAGTATATATCACCCATGTTCACTTAGTTTCCTTCTTTTACCCTGCCCCTCCCGTGAAGATCTGAAACTTTAAAACTCCTACAGGAAGATATAAGGAAAGCATTGGAAGATACAGACATAGTCAATTATTTTCTGATTAGGACTCCAATTCTCCATCAAATAATAGCAAGAATTTACAAATGGGGTTGTATCAAATTAAAAAGCTTCTATACAAGAAAGGAATCAACTTCCAGATTCAAGAGACAACCCACATATTTGAAGAAAATATTCACTGGCTATTCAACAAGTAAAGGATTAATATTCAGAATCTATAAAGAGCTCAAAAAATTAAACAGCAAAAGAACAAATAATCCAATTATTAAATAGGCAAACGAATTGAACAGACAATTCTCAGAACAAGTACAAATGGCTAATAAATACATGAAGAAGTGTCCAACATCCTGAGCCTAAAGGAAATACAAATCAAAACTACTTTGACATTCCATCTCACCCCAGTCAGAAGGGAAACAAACATCAAATGCTGGTGAGGATGAGGAGAATAAGCAATCCTATACACTGTTGGTGGGAATGTAAATTAGTACAACCACTATGGAAATCAGCATGGAGGCTCCTCAAAAAACTAAAAATAAACCTACTTCATGACCTTGATATACCACTCTTGGGCATATATCCAAAGGAGTATAAATCAATATACAAGCGACATACCTGCACACCCATGTTAATTACACCACTATTCACAACAGCCAAGCTGTGGAATCAGCTGAGGTGCTTAACAACTGATGATGAATGGATAAAAGAAAATGTGGTACACCACAGAGTATTATTTAGCCATTAAAAGAGTGTATTTTTGTCATTTGCAGGAAAATGGATGGAACTGGAGATCATGTTGAGCAAGATAAGCAAAGCTCAAAAAGCCAAATCTCCTGTTTTCTCTCATAAGTGGAATTTAGACCTAAAATGATGATGATAGTGATAATGGGACATGAGTGTAAAAGGGAGATTTTCTGAGGGGTGGAATCCATGTGGGGGGAAAAAAGAGAGTACTAGAAGGTGAAGAGGATTGAAATTTATTACATATAAATATGAAGATAGCATAATGAAAACCATCAAACTGTTTGAAAAAGGTGGTGAAGAGAGAGGGGGATTAAGGGAATATAATTGAGGGGATAACCTTGTTCAAAGTACACTGTACAAATTTATGTGTTATCACAATGAAACCTCCTTTTACTATTAATGTATGCTAATAAAAATATTTTTAAAGGGTTAAAAAAAGAGACTGTCCTCTAAATTCACATACTGCCAAAATGTTTTTATTCAATGAATATATGTTGGTTTTATGTAACACAGTAGGACTGTGTTTAGTATGATTTTGTTTATTTACAGAAACTTCAAAAAATATTACAAAGTGCTCAAGACCATCACATGGTCTTATGGGGGGTGCTGCAAGGACAGTAGTGATTGGTTGAAAGTCTATTTGCAAAGAATACTTTTTTCTTTAGCATTGAATTGGCAAACTTAAATGAGTTCTAAAAAAAGATCCATCATTAGAAACAAAGAGAAAGTATGTTATCAAGATATAAATAGCTATATAATTCATATTCACTCACAAATTAAAGGAATAGAATAAGTATGACCAAATGGATTATATCGATTATTCTCCATTTAAAAAACTTGTGACTTCAAATTGCTATGTGAATAAAAACTTTCTTTCCCCTTTGGTGCAGAGAAGATACACCAAGACAATTTTGCCCTAGCAGATGTTGGTGAGCCAGAGCCATCATGAAAGCTGCCACCAGAGAGGGTTTCACCCATTAGCCAAGAAAGGCTTTGCTCACGTGCTATGAATTTTGTTTCATGCCCTGAAATTCTCTGTAGCAAGTTTATGTGTCCTGAATGTTTAACAGTTGAGTCAAAGTTCAATAAGTTTTATGAATTCTTAAGTCCTTTTGGCCCATTGGATTTCTCATTTGTATTTTCATCTCAGATGCAAGGAGTTTTGTCAGATTCAATGTTATTGTATTAAGGAATAAACAAAGTTCATTCTCACACTGTTCTTTCCTAAAGGATGGCTATTACTGAGTTAATACCATTTTTTATTTAGCAACTAGTATTATATGTTTTAGGAGCTTGCTTCAGAAATGCAAGAAAACATCCTCAAGTCCATGTTTTTCAAACTTTTAAAACAGAATAAACCCAGACTCAAAATTTAAGGTGACATTTTTGAACAAACTGTTCAAGCTACATTTTCTGCAGCTTTGTAGGAAGCTATCTTGTAATTTCCTATGTCTTTGTCTGTTATGTGACTTACATGGCCTCTGGTCAAAATTAGCCTTCAGATTTGTACTTGATCTCTTGTAGAAATGTCCTTCTCCCACTTTTCAATGACTAAATCTACATACACCCTGCAATGCATCCATATTCACATTTTAATTACTTACAAGACTAAACATAGAATTGAAGAAAATTTTAAGCTCTAGCATATATATCTCAGCTGGTGATAGGAACTTGCAAAGTTGCATATCAGATTAAGGAGTAGATTTGAATGAAAGAAAATCCTAACCCTGATGCCATTTGCAGGAAGATTTATGGCTTAAAAAAATCCCTCTTTGGGAATTTGACAATCTATTTTCCCTCTGTTCTGAATTGTGCATGTTAGGGTATGTTTAAAGCCTTTGGGCTTCTTTCCAATATCTCAAGGGCCCAGTTTTGTTGGTTTCTGTATTTTTTTTAAGGTCCCATTTCCAAAACAACCTCATAGATTGGAAGAAACAAAAAAAAATTAGAAAATTAAGCCAAGAGTATATTGTATAAATTATTTTTAATAAATTCTTCCTTCTCAACTCTTACAGGTCCAGAGATGCCAGCAACTTGAGAATGTAGATTTGTAATATAGAATCGCTTTCACTTTACAGGGGCAGGTACTGAGTTGCAGCTAGCAAATCAAGATGTCTTGATATATATATATATATATATATATATATATATATATAATGCAGTCAGTCCTCCATACCCACTAGTTCTGGATCCATAGATTTAACCAACCATGTATCAAAATATTCAGAAAAAATAGTATCTGAGCATGTACAGACTCTTTTTTTCTTGTCATTCCCTAAATAATACAGGATAGCAGCTATTTGCACAGCATTTATGTTGTATTAGCTATTATAAATAACCCAGAGATAATTTGAAGGATAAGAGATGATGTGTGTGTGTTTTATGCAGACACTACACCATTTTATAAGGAACTTGAGCATCCACAGACTTTGATATTCACAGGGGTCCGGGAGACAGTTCTCTTCCCTATCTATACTGCATGTCTGTGTATATATTCAAATTTCAGAAGAGAATAGTTGGACTATTTGGATTCTGAAATTTTTAGTTTATAATCTTTTTTGGTTTTGGTGGTACTGGAGTTTGAACTCAGGGCCTCACACTTGCTAAGGAGGTGCTCTACCACTTGAGCCACTTCACCACTCTTTTTTCATGTTAGGTATTTTTGAGATAGGGTCTCACCTTTTGCCCAGGCTGGCCTCTAACTGCGGTCCTCCAGATCTGTGCTTCCCTAGAAGCTAGGATTAAAGGCATGAGCTACTGGCACCTAGCTAGTCTACAGTCTTAAGAGTGATAACAAAAATTAGATATGAGGCTCAAATGCTTCCCAAATTATGTGAAGAACTAGTTTTGTGAATTCAGTTCTGTAGACTTTCAGTCACGCCTGCAAGGCACAGTGTGAAGTGCTAAGAAGATATTAAATTTTTTTTAACAATCCCCAAATCTCAGTAACTAAACACTTAAGTCACAGTCCAATGTAGTCAGCAAGTGTAGGTAGGGCCAAGGAATGACCTGGGCCTTTTTCAATCTAGGGCTCCATGTGATAGACTGGTTAGCTTCTCACCAACCCCAGCCAGAGTTAAAGATAGCAGAGTAAATTAGTCATGGTAAGTTATACATGCACAGTGGTGTGCTGGGGCTGGTTTGTACAGGCACACAAAAGCAAACAGTTAGCATCTCTTCCCAAAGTCCAGTCACATCACTTTTGATAGTTTAAAATAAGCCAGGGTGTATTTACACTACAGAAATCAGAAAACACTAAAAATTAGAGCTTTATATTTTGTTTTGTTTCATATGAAGATCCTGGTGCTAAACATTTTCTTGCACATAACTCTTTAAATGAGATGTTGTTACAAACAATCCCAGTGCCCCAGTGACTTCATATATTAAATTCTTAATTTTCATCCTGGCATGGTGGTTCAAGCCTATAATCCTAGCTACTTGGGAGGTGGAGATTGTGAGGATCACAGTTTGAGGCCAGCGTGGACAAAAAGTTCATGAGACCCCCATCTTAACCAATGGCTGGATGTGATGGTATGCACCTGTCATCCCAGCTATATGGGGAGGCACAAATTGGAGGTTCACTGCCAGACTGGTTCAGGCATAAATCAGGACTCTATCTCAAAAATAACCAATGCAAACTGTGTGCCAGTGGCTCATGCCTGTAATCCTAGCTACTCAGGAGGCAGGGATCAGCAGATCAAGGTTCAAAGCCAGCCCCATGCAAATAGTTTATGAGACCCTATCTCGAAAATACCCAACACAAAAAAGTCCTGATGGAATGACTCAAGTGGTGGAGTACCTGCCTAGCAAGTGTGAGGCCCTTCGTTCCACCCCTAGTACTGCCAAAAACAGTTATTTCTCCCCCGTATCACAGTGCAATGCCATCTGAAAGGGGAACTCCACTATGGCCAATAAATCAGGGATAAAACTCCTTTCAATTGTGGGGCTCCACTATCTTCACAAGGCTTCATAGTCACCTTGGAATATCTACTCACAGACAGGGTGTGGGTGGAGAAAACACAGAGAAGGCCCATCACCTCTTGACTGCTTCAACCCAAAAGTGAAACATCACTTCCACACACTTTCAGAAATGAGAATAATCACAAGGCCCCACATAGATATGAGAGAGGCAGCAAATATTTGACGGTAGCAGAGGAAGTAACACCTTAAAGGGGTGGAAGGTTGAGCAATTGTTTTTGCAGCACTGGGGTTGGAACCTAGGGCCTCATATATGATAGGTAAGTACTCTACCACTGAGCTACAGCCCCAGTCCTTAAGCATTGAACATATGTATTTCTCTGGATTCATAAAGCCTGGATTCAGGAAATATTATGGTGAACAAGTTCTGCTCATGGGATGTAAATTTGACCATTCCATTAATCAAAACAAGTCATAAAACCAGCCCATATGCAAGAGGAGGGGAAATAACTCCACCTTTTGATGGGAGAAGCAGCAAAGTCATTTTGCAAAGGGACGTGAACACAGGAAGACATGATTTATGGAAGGACATGTGAAACAATCTACACAACTCCTACCAGCAGGCTCCAGCAGCCAAGCCTTCCCTTTGCTCTTCCACATACATCCCTTGAAGCTATTTTGTGGCTGGCTATCTGTCATGGTGGCCCTGGAGTTCACGTTAAAGTAATTTGACTATGGCCTGTAAGACTTGGATAGAACTCAGAATTCTTCCCCAGCTTAAATCTGTTGTTCTAATCTTAAGTCTCTATTGTTTTGTGTTCTACTAGTCATTTCTTCCCAAAGAGGCCACTGATGTTTTCAAAGTAAGGCCTACGTCTTATACCTGTATATTCCAACAGTGCCAAGCACAGTCCAATGTACCTGGCAGCTTCAATAAAAGGTGATTCAAATTGAGCATCTCCAATTTTGATTGACCTTTTCTGTATGATTGGCCCCAATAATTATTTCTGATTATCTTTCTATTATTCAAGAAAAAAAGCAAATGAAACAATACTGAAAACCCCTAGAGAATTCCTAAAAACTATTCTTTGTTTAGAACTGCACTGTTTCACACAGGTGAAAGCCATCCTTCATCTGACATCTATGCCTGTGGTTAGACTCATAAGAGCAGCCCAAGGAAGGCCAAGTACTTAGTAGATATGTGAAAAAGAAATGAGAATTAGAATCAAAACTTTTTTTGAAAACACAATAATTTTTTTGAAAAACACAAAGGAATGGAACTTCAATATTGTAAAATGAGAAAACACCATTAAAAACTAATGAAAGAGAAAAGGCTTGCATAGCAATGCCCAGCCACACACATCCCTCTGTCCCCCTCTCCCAGCTTTTAGTAACTGTAAAATATATCGATACCATTAGGAAAAAATGTAGCTTTCCAGCTCTGTTCTGCTTGATTCCAGTGCTGCCTCATGACCCACCTTCAGCCGAAAAATGTGTGTCAATGCACTCACTCCTAATTCAGATGCAGTCTTTCTCTCTTAGATGTGCTTGTCACAGCTCCCTCCACTCTGGTGAATAGCACCTGCTCATTCGAAGGCAAAGCATTTTTAGATAAGTTCAAGTATATTATCCACCCAAATAAATTGGATATTCATGCAGCTTTGATTTCTCCCTTTTTTCAGCCCTACTTGTGATTTGGGGAATTAGCTGAGCTTCTCAATCTGCTTGTCTATAAAATTGGGCTATTTCACATAAAAAAGAGAATCTGTGAAAAATGCTGAGATTTTCTTTTTGGAGATGACCCAGCTTGAGTCTTGATTTTAGGACTCTTCCATTCTTATAGGCTAAGAGGAACTTGTAGAAAGGTAGTATCCTATACCCCAGTGTTCTCTCTGGGGCAGAAGGAGCCCACTTTCTATCTTCCTTCTGGATTATTCGTGTCTTACTGCCTACAATGGATTGAATGCTTAGGTCTCCCCCAAATTCCTATGTTGAAATTCTAACTCACAGGGTGATGGTGTTAGGAGGTGGAGACTTTGGGAGGGGATTAGGTCATGATTAGGATTTGAGACCTTAAAATAGAGGCCTGTCCCACCATGTGAGGATACAGCAAGAAGGCCCCATCTATGACGAAGGGGATACTTACTAGACACCAAATTTGCCAGTGCCTTGATCTTGGATTTCCCAGCCTGGAAAACTGAGAAATAAATGTCTGCTGTTTATAAGTCACCCAGATAATGATATTTTGCTCTAGCAGCCAAAGTGGACTAAGACGTTGTTCCTGTTTTACTTTGGTATGTAATTTTTTTCTTTTTTTGTTAGCTGTTTGATTTTTTAAAAAAAAATTATAGTTATTTTTATTTGTATCAAACACTTTTACAATTAACAGGTGGATGTCCAGCTATGAGAATTATTTATCATAAACCATTAATTCCAAGCAAAACAGAAAATAATTATCTATAAAAAATCTATACTGGAGGTGGAGGAGTGGCTCAAGTGGTAGAGTGCCTGCCTAGGAATTGTGAAGCCCTGAGTTCAAACCCCAGTACCACCAAAAGAAAAAAAACCCTTCTATACTAGTATGGTAAAATCACTGTATTTTAATAGCTTTATTGAGGCATAACTGACATAAAATATACAACACATATGTAGAATGGACAAATTGACAAGTTTTCTCATATCTGCATAACCATGAAATCATCTCCACAATCAAGAAAATGAACAGTTGCATCACCTCTCAAACATTCTTCCTGCCTTGATTGATTCATTCTTTCATTCATTCATTTATTTTTGATATAGGGTCTTGCCATGTAGTCTAGGCTGGCCTTGAACTTGGAATCCTCTTGCTTTTACCTCTGAAGTGCTGACATTGCAGGTATGTACCAACATTCCTGACACTCTGCCCTTTTATAATCCTTCCTTTTCTCCCACCCCCTTTCTTACCCATCCCCAGGCAGGTAGGAACAGGTCCCATTTATTATTCCTGGCTCTGTAAGTACTGTTGTCTGTGACCTTTCAGGTGACTCTTTCCCTAGCTTTACATAGTTTCCTCATGCACTTGCTGATTGATATTCTGAATACTCAAAGAGAAGCCTCTGTGGCGATCCTTTTTTCTCTTCCCTATGCTACAAACTCTATGTTGGTCTCCCCAGATTCTTATCTCCATTTCTTCAACACAAGGAGTCTGCTGTGTCCCCTGGAGTTCCCTTTCTCTACAATGGGAACTAGACACTCTCTCCAGGCATGAAGTTGGAGGGTAAGTGTTGGGCTCATCTCTTTTGTTTCCTGCCTCACAGGAATCACTGTCTCTGCCTGGTATTCAATGTCTTGAAAACCGTGTTGTTTCATGTGTTTTGTCCAGTTCTTTAAGATGGGAGGGAGAATCTTCCTGTTACTCCATCTTGGCTGGAAGAGGAATTTGCTCATAGTACTTTTGTTCACTATCAAATTTTAAGAGGCAATAAGTTTTTCACAAATAAACTGTAGGAAAATGTTTTCTCTAAGTTCGGTAAGCATATTTGGAAGGCAAATTTAATTTCTTATCTTCTTAAATACAGGGTCATGGGAGTATTAAGACCAATATCCATTGTAAGTGTGTTTGAAGAGAAGTGAATGAACTGAATAAAAGATTAGAAGTAAATCAATGAAGAGAAAAGATTTCTCATTTCTTTTCCTTTTTCTCCATTTTCTTACTGTGCTTTCTCTCCAGTGTCTCCCCACTCCCACAAATTTAAACTTTACTACTCCATCCATCCACCCAATCATCCATCCACTAATTCAATTATCAGATATTATTGAGTGTCATGATTAAAGTGAATTATAAGACAGCAAAGATGTTCCCAATAGAAAGAAATGATAAATATGTGGCTAATAGGTCCACCAGTTACTCTGATATGATCATTACACATTGTATACATGCATTGAAATGTCATACTGTACCCATAAATGTGTGCAATTACTGCAATTAAAAATAAAAAATAAGAACCTCCTGCTTATATGTGGTGAGTAGAAATTTTACTATTATAGAGGCCTGAATAAAATGCTAAGGTATTGTGGAGGGCGGAGTCTTCAACTTGAGGCAAGGCTAGGGGACAGATTGAGGAGGACTTCTCCACAGAGAAAACATTTTAAATGGGTACTGAAGAACGAATAATAATTGCCTAAGCTGAGATAAGAAGGAGGAGACATTTGAGAGAGGGAAAGAATGAGCTATGCCAAGGTGAGTGTGGGAAAAAGGTCAATCCTATTTCTAGAGTGGTGAAAAGCTGCCTGTGTCAGGGGTCTAAGAATTGAAGGGGACATGGCAGGAAATGAGGCTGCAGAGGTAGTTGGGGCCAGTCTAAGAACTATGAGTGTCAAGCCAGGGAGTGTGGATTATAATTTTCCAGCAATCTAAGATTTCAGAGCAGGAAAATACCATGATCAGATATGGGCCCTGAACTCCATAGGGGAGATGGGTGGCAAGAACGCTCTGCAGGTAGCTGCTGAAATAATCCAAGAAAGGATGTGAGTCCCTGAACTCAAGACAGGATACATAAGGACTAATCCAAAAAACACTTTTGCAAGAGAAACAGCAATGAATAGGGAGCAATTGCAACTGAGAATGAATGAAAAGGAGATTTGAGGATAAAAATATCTTGGCTTTTCAATTTGATAAAATTGGCAGATTTCATGTCCTTAGTTAAGATGGAGACACAGGGCAGAGTAGGTCTGAATTTGCATTTAGTGCCACTGAGTTTAGAGTTTTATGGGTCACTCAGATGGAGAATTATAGCAGGAAATTGGGCCTCAACAGAGAAGATTGAGAGTCAATGACATAATGTAGTCAAAATGATTACAACTGGTTTGGTGATGTTACACAGTATGAAAAGGAAATAATGATATTCTAATGCTCTGCAAAACTAATGAAGAGTTTTGTACCTCAGCTATCTGTCAAGCAAAGATATTCATATAGGCCAATTTCTCAGTATCCTAATGCAAGAAATAAAATTCTGCCATACCATTCCTTTAATGTGCAAAGGGATTTAAGGTATTCTCATCAGCCCTCAAGAATTCTAAAAATTTACCCAGTGTCATAATGTTTTTTGGTGAAAATGAAAAAAACTCAGACATGGGCATATGTTGTCACATATTTTCTAACCAGTGACCACTGGAACAAGAAAGTAAGAAGGGTGGCTACAAAAAAGACTCAGGAGTCAGTGCTGAAGCCTTTAAAAAGAGTTGCTATTTTAAGCTCAGCTCTGATTTAAATATTCCTGGGTCTGAATAAGCAAGGGAACTTGGGAAAGCCTGAGTCACCCTCACACCCTTAACTGGCTTCATAAACCAAGACACATTCTAACTTGACCATTTTATGAGCCCATGCCACTGAGATCTATTTGAGGAAGAGGTGATTTGGGTTGACCTTCAAATGGAAAAGAAAACACTTGCCACTTCCGGAGGACTTCCTGAGAGGAAGCTCTGCCTCAGACAGTAGAACTCCACTGGTATTTATTCCCTGTCTCATGAAATGTTAGAAATATTGGCTACAGCATTTGTATTTGTGAAGACTACATGATTGAGAATTATTGGTGAACAACCTCATTAGTGCCAGTAAGTCCAAAGCTCTTGCTAAGGTCTTTGCTTCTTTCACTGAGGTCCAGGTAAGCAGATAATGTTACATGTTGTGAGGAGGCTCCTGGAAGCTCCCTTATCCCAGTCTATAAAATGCGGGCAGAGAAAATGATGAACTCAGTTTTCCTGAATGCCACTCCAGTTCCCCAGAAATGGCATAGTCCTATTTCCCTATTTCAGATCCAGACATCTCACAGCATATGGTCCTTAGTTTTTAGATTGAGACAAGCTTTGATGCCTTTCAGGGAAGTAGACAGTGTCAAGAAACCTCTTGGTTTAATGTTGCCTGAGGTGAGTGACACACATATTTCAAAATGGCAGGATTTGCAATTTGCACAGTTTAAAAGCTTTCTTCTTTATATCACTGGAAATTGTCAGTGGAAATTAAATATGCAATATTAACTCTCCACAGGAACCTCTAGACATCTGCAAACACAACCCTGAGAGGAAATAGGATTGTCACCAATTGCAAAATATTTGAAAGGTACTTGATAAGGTATAAGTTGATCTTCAAAGGGTTTAGTAATCCTCAGCAAGTGAAGCTTGGCCTGGAATCCAGGGCTTTCTGGCCTAGACCACGATTCTTCTAGTTATGCTTCTGGCATAGCAGGGATGACAGGACCACCACTTCAGCCTTGCTAACTATTTTTCTAAGATGGACTCCAGAAAAATGCAATCCTCCCATTCTCTGTCTCCTGAGTAGCTACAATTACAAGTGTGAGCCACTGCTCCTGGTAACCACTTTCTTATTATAGCTCCACACACCTGAGACAGAGACATAGTTACATCCCCGATCTTGTGTCTTTTTATGAGGGCACTGTTCCCTCATAAACCCACTGTTCTCTCAAAGACCCTTCCTCTAAATTCCATCACATCAGGGATTGGGGCTTCAACATATAAATTGGCAGGGGCACATTCAGTCTACAACACCAGTCATAATAATGTTTTTTCTCCATACTTGAAGATTAAACTGCAGCTGCCCCTTAAATAACATTTAAACGGTTTTCCACTAGTGTTTATATGTTTTACCTTTGCACTCATCTATTCTCTGTTGAATTCAATCTTCCCTGGAGCCAACTTTTGCTCCCATTAACGTGTATATACCTTTTGCTCCAGAAAAACTAAACTATTTCATGTTACCTCACACACCCTGCAGTCCCCAATGTACATTCTTCTGCAAAAGCAGAAAGATAGGGATAATGGGTACATGGTGGTTGGGACAGGAAGAAATTGAAGACTTTTTAAAAGTATATTAATTGTGCACAATTTCATTGTGATATTTCATGTATGCATGTAATAAACTTTGATCAAATTTACTTCCTCTATTTCTCTTTCTCATCCCCTCCTATTAAAATAATTTTAATTTAATTTAATAATTTAATTTTCACAGATTTTCTTATCCTGTTTCATACATGTATGTGAAGTACTTTGATCATATTCACTCCCTATTTACCTTCTTCATCTGCCCTCTGCCCTCCCACTGGTTGCCACACTTGTCTGTTTCATATTCTTGCTATTCATTTTTTAAAGTCTAAATTTCTCATGTGAGAGAAAAACATGTGATTTTTGTTTCTCAGTCTGGCTTATTTGACTTAGCATGATGATCTCTGTTTCCATTCATTTTCCTGAAAATTTCATAACTTCATTTTTTCTTCAAGGCTGAGTAATATTCTGTTGTGTGTATGTACCATATTTTCTTGATCCATTCATCAGTCGTGGGGCATCTAGGCTATTTCCAAAGCTTGGCTATTGTGAATAATGCTGCAGTAAACATCGGTGTGCAGGTAACTCTATTGTATCCTGGCTCATATTCCTTCAGGTATATTTCCAGGAGTAGTATTACTGGACTGTGGTATGGTTGGTCTATTTTCAGTGTTTTGAGGAACCTCCATACTTATTTCTATAGTGTTTGCACTAGTTTACATTATCATAAGCATTGTATGACGTTCCTTTTTTCCTGCATCCTCACTAGCATTTATTTGTTTTCCTGATGATAGACGTTCTGGCCTGAGTGAGAGGGAATCTCATTGTCATTTTGATTTGCATTTACCTCATAGATAAGGATATTGAACTTTTCTTCATGGATTTATAAGCCACTTGTACCTCTCAAGACATAGTTTTAAGGAGGACTGTGTTAGATTTGAGAGAAACATGACACAGCATCATGTCCATGAATACGGCCCTCCCCATTTTTCCATAGAACCAAGAAGGTTTTGATCTCAGGAGTCATAAGAGATTCTGATGCCATCACAGCCTCCACTGTATCAGCCTTGGAGACACTGGAGATAAGTACCTGGGAAGGTACACCATACTCGTTAATGGGATGGTGAATTGTAGAGCAGGCATGACCAGGCTGTTGCCCCTTTCAAAAGATTCGATAAAGACCAGAAGAGAAGAATAAGAGAGGCTAGTATTTGAGCACATGTAAAACACTCCATAAGGCCCTAGAAGTAACTGGGATGACTTGGGAGGGAGGTAGTTCTGCTGCTGAGGCCAACATTGTCCAGGGTTATCAAAAAATCTGAGCTATTCCCATTGTATGATCTTACTTTTTATTCATACAACTGGTTATTGGTATTTTGGCTAGATTATAGGTCATTCATCTTGGAAACATGTATGTATCATATACCAGATGCTGCAAGACTCTGAGGAGTCAAAGACAAGACCCAGTTCCTGCCCTCTGAGGACTTAAATCAGACTAACAAGTTCTTATCTTCCTGAGAGGTTTTACACTGTCTGTCTCTAAGACCTTTGCTCTTAAGGTATCCAGCAATGGCCACACAGATTGTGTTCTACACAAAAATTGTGATATGAATGGAAGTTCCTGTAGTTGTGCATTATACAACCTACACAATTATATGTGGTGGTCCTGTGTCTCAAATGCTCTCCACCTAAGATACCTTCCCCTGCAACTCTGCCTTCCAACTCTTTCCAGGTGCATCTGTGCTCTGAACTCCTCTCTGTATCCTGGCCTGACCACAGCCCCCATGGTGTTCTTCTTTTTTCAGACCTTCTTAAGCATATTCTGTCTGTAGTGGTAACCTGAAAATCAAACAGGGCCTGCATTGACCCTTTTTTGTTTGGTGTTTTATTTTACTATTAGTTTAGCCCACTTTCTAATTTAGCTTTTTTAACCAGCTTAAGTCTTATCTCAGTGATAAGGATAGGAACTATGTCCTATCCATCTTTCTGTCTCCCTACAGGGCTTTGTACATAACTGAAGCCCAATAGCACCAAAGAAGAAAGTGCTATTTCAAATGAGAGGCCTTTTAAAGAGTGAAAGATACCAGTTGAAATGAAGTGTCTGTGACAAAAAGCTCCAGTCAATACGTTTTTCAAATTCTTTTAGTTGTTGACTCTCAAATATTTATGCTAATGACAACCAAGAAAAGCACAGATATTGGACATGTACCAAACTTAAGACTAATTCCAGCCAACTAATTTATTTGACTAAAACTTCTGCAAGAGCATCTAACAAGAAGATGCTCAGGCACCTTTGACCCCTCACAACTCTCCCTTGAGAAAGTCAAGTTCGTTCTTTCTTAGGTTGGATCATTTTGTGGAAGGTCTCAAGTATGGTGACCCAAGGGTTTGGGGGGAGAAAAAGGAGAAGGAAAAGGAAAGAGCAAAGGATCTGAAAATGAACAAAACATCATCAATTGTTGACATAGAGCTTGGGTTTAGAAACTTTAGGTCAGCTAAGATAATTTTCAATTTATTACTTAAAAGATTTTATTATTATAAAGAGTGTCAACTTTTTCCTCAAAAGGAAGGACAGAATGAAGTAAAGGGAGGAGAGGAGGGAAGGGAAGAAAAAAGAAGGGAGGGGAGAAAAGAATGAAGACAAAGGGTGAGAAGTAGGGAGGGAGAGAAAGAGAGAGCAAAAGGGTAGGGAGAAAGGGGAAAGGGGGGACTTTTCAAAGGGACCACTGTTTGCTTTTCTGGTATTTTATGAACTTCAATATGTTTTAATTGACACAGGAGTCTGGAATGCTCTGAAACTCTGACTAAGGGGATGGCCTCCCTGGGTAATTTAAACTTCCTTTCTCATTCATAACCCCAACCACAAGGTTAAACTGGCACCCTGTTCTCTTTTGAATTTCATGCGTAAAAAATGCACTGAAAACCATTTCTGTAGCCAGAATGAGTGCTATTTCCTCCAGATCTGCTTTCTGACAAATAGTACATCCTAAACCAGGTAGCTGACTAAGTCCTTAGTCACAGAAACAGAAGTTTTTCATCTGAAGTCAGTCTTTTCTCCTCCGAGTTGGCCAGGATGCCCCATCTGCTTCAGGACACTGGAGCCCCATGAGTAAATTAGAAACCCAGCTTCAGGGGAGCAAGCTACTTAGAGAAAACCCCAGCATCCTGTACACTCGGATCATAGCACCACACAAGGACATTTAGGAAAGAAAATGCAAATTATTTGACATAGACTAAGAATCAGCAGTCTCTGTGGTCTGATGCTAGTTAGGAAGTCTGGGAAGGCCCTAATGTCATCTCCCCTGACAGGGCTAGTCCTCTGGGGTAAAACTCTAATCTTTCCTCAAAGGTCAAGTGATTAAGGCCCTTTCAACATTGTCACTCCCTGCGAATGCATAACCTAAAAGAAGGCCAGAAGGGAAAGAGAGAGAATGAGCAAGAGGGACAATATGGGTTAGGGGTACATGTCGGACAACAAATCAGAAGCCTTGGAGAGCCAGGTGCCTTTGGGGAAGTTATTTCATTTCTCTGGGCACCATTCATGGATGACAGTTGATCTAATCAGATGATCTCTATGGTCTTCTCTCCCCCTCATCCCTCTTTTTCTTCTTTTCCTTTCCTTTCTTTCTTTCCTCCAAGTATTTATTGAAACCCTAGTATGTTCTAGGGTTTGTTCTATGTATTGGAAATATAACTGTAAGCAAAATAGACTAAGTCTCCATTTCATGTAATTTACATTCTAGAAGGGGAAGCATAACAAGCAAATAAATATATACTAGAGTTACTTTTCACTTTTCATTGTACAAATTTTCATGACCATGGTTTAGGTCATGCCAGGACCCTGACAACACAGTTGAAATTTCAGTCCCACCACATAATAATTGTAAGTAATTACATGAAGTACAAACTTCCACCACTAGCAGTCCAGTCCAAAATAGTTGTATAAATTGCAATTAGAGACCAGTCACATCACTTCTTTCAAAGTCAGTTACTGGTCACTTTAAATTGTTTTGCAGTTCACACAAATGCAACAAACTGTGTGTTATACTTTCTTGTCTCCCCAGTGATAGATACTGTTTGCAAAATAATTTAACTTTTAAAGCACTTCTATTGGGGTGGGTGTGTAGCTCAGCTGTAGAGTGCTTGCTTGCCTAACATTCACAAGGCCCTGGGTTCTATCCCCAGCCCTGAAAAGAAAAATGCACTACTACTGTTGAATAATACTCCATGTCACCCTGATTCTCGTGAGTGGAAATATAGAATTTTGCTTTTTTACTACCAGAACTTCATTCATCTATCTAATGGACCAAAGTTGTTATTTCAACCTTTAAAGCCTATTAAATGGACTTTCAGACAGGTTATTAATGCCATTTTTTTGCTGAGCTTTGAAAGGAATATGACACAAGGCATGTAATTGAACACATCCAACTATCATGGCATTAAGTAACCACAAGTAGTATGTGGTGTATGGTAGGAACTTTTGCTGTGCTGTACCAGTAACTTTACAGGTTTTTAAAGAAGGTGAATAGGGTTGTAGAAGAAATAGTTGATGTGGGAATGTAGGTCCATGGCAACTCTTTGAGAGGCTCCTGATAGCCAGCCAGAGAAATGTAGCAAAGGCAAACCGATGGGCACAAATGAAGAAAGTGATTCTGATGAAAAAGATTGACTGGATGCTGATGAAAACTTCACATTAAAGGAACTCTGAGATAATTTATGACATTGAAAGTACAAAAGATGAAATGTTGACAGCTGATCCAAACTTAGAATGGAGGATGATTATTCACTAACGAATATAAAAACTGTTCTCTCTGCATCATTTTATGATGAGAAGAAAGAGGGAAATACTGCTCAAACTACTTAAAAAAATTTTTTTTGAGGCAGGGTCTCACTATGTAGCCCAGGCTGGCCTAGAACTTGGTGTATAGCCCAGCTTGGCTTTGAATTTGTAATCCTCTTGCCTCTGCCTCCTGAGAGCTGGGATTACAGGTGTGAATCACCACACCCAGATCAAACTACTTTTGATAAGCCTTTTCTTTCTAATTGTGGGAAAACACACATAATATAAAATTTACCATTTTAATAATTTTAAGTGCACAATTCAGTGGCATTAAATACACTCACGTTGTTGTGTGACCATCACAACCATTTATCTCCAGAACTTTTTCATCACCACAAATAGAGACTCTGTATCCCTTAAATAAGAATTCTACTTCTCCCCCTTCTCCCAGTCCCTGCTTGCCTCTATCTTACTTTGTATGAATTTGACTATTCTTTTTTTTCCTTTTTGAGATAGTATCTCATTATGGAGCCCAGGCTGGCCTTGAACTCATTATCCTTCTGCTTAGCTTCCTGAATTCTGGAATACAAGCATGCACCACCATCCCTGGCCCCTTATGGAGTTTAAATATCTATATTTCTAACATTTTAGATTACAGTGTAGTAAATAAATATTCATTTTACATTTTCCCAAATTATTACATATTTATAACTGGTAGTAGGAAAATTTTTAATGTTTTGACAAAAAATTTTAATGGTTATTTATTCATGGAGAAATTGCAATTTCTCCATGGATTATTAAGAATATTTTTCATGGCTTCAGCTTGCATGGCCATTTTTGTGGTCCCACTAGCATGCAGAGCAAGGACTTTCTATAGAGTGTTGAATTAGTGAAAAAGAATATGAAAATAAAACAACAAAAATAAGTGAGTGATGGCCTATGAGGGTAGTCAGGGAATGCTGCTCTGGAAAGGTGATATTTGACCAGAGTCCTAAATAGGGTGAGAAAGCCAGCCATATTCCTGCCTATGGGAAGAAATTTCCAGGCTTGGAGAATAGCAAAGGCAAAGGCCCTCAGATGGGAGCTTGCATGGTCTGTTTGGGAAGTTGCAGGAATGTCTGTGTGGCTAGAGCATAGTGAGAGAAGGGAAGAATGGTAGCAGATGAGGATGAAAGGTAGGCAGGGATCAGATCATGTAGGGCTTCATTGGCCATGGTATAGACTTTGGATTTTATTCTAATGTGGGAAGTCATTGAAGGGCTGACAGCGATGTCATGTTAATGAATAGGGCATCTGATTGGTTAAGGGTATATTCCTTTAGGAGAGAAAAGAGAAGATTAACTTCACCTACTTCATAATTTGTCTGATGCTTCAAAATGACCAGAGGATGAAAGACTACTGGCGAATAGGTTTCTTTGGGCATCCCCTGTGTAGAAACAAGGCCTCTCGGCCCCTTCAATTTCACCAAGATCCTCCTAAAATTTTCCCAAGATACTGTCAGGCTGAGACACTTCAAACCCAAAACATGTAGGACCAAGTTTCCTAGTTATCAGAGCCATCAACTGACATGATGCTTACAAATGACCAAAGAAGCAACAGCTAGATTTCCCCCCACACCAAGCCAAAATCACAAACTCTCAATCTCACAGGTCTGGTAGGGAGTACAAAGCAGGGAAGCTGGCCTAGGGAAACTAGTAAGATAGCAGGATCACCCTCTACCTAAAGGCTCCTGCTAGCTGTCACTAAGAGGGAATGCAGCCGTGGGGTTGGGGTAGGGGAGATCATCAAGAGAAGCAGGAAGTCCAGATTGTAATTCTGGTTTTTTCAGTAGTGGCTAGTATTTTAACATATTTAGCACATCATGCAGACTACATGTAACTGTGTGTGTGTCCCAAATCATTCTGTGGGTCTTATGTTGTTATTTCTGATCTTAAAGGGCCTTCCTTCAACTCTTCCATCATTCCTTAAGAATAGTCATGCAGAGATCATCTCTCATATTTTTCTCCCACCCATGGGTTTTGCAGAAGGGAATTATACTTCATTGAAAATCTGAGTGTTTTGGAACCTCTGTGACCTTTTAATTGCAGGTTTAATGCACCTTGACCACTTTGAAAGCCTCTTTAAAAAAACTCCTGAATTTGGTGGAAATTTCTAGATTAGGCAGACATTATTTAGCATCCAAGTATCTTATCACCCTACAAACTCTTAAAAAATATGGTATCTTCATTTACCAACTTGATATACAAAGTAAGAAAAATCACCAATATTACTGATTTAGAAGACAGGAATTCATTAAACACATTATGCTTGCTGCATTCCAAGTGGGGAGAATCAAGAAGAAAAGAGCAAATACAGAGAGTATTTTGATTAAAGGTTAAGTACATTTTCTTTGTGTTAAACTTTCTGAAAGGATCTATTGAAATATTTGTAATACTCAGAAATTGTATGCATGCAGAATTTTTTGCCCTTCTAAAATAGCTTCATATTTGCCCCAACATTTTAGTTTCTCTTTCCTGCTTCTCATTTGTTTCAAAGAAAAGAGAAGTTTAAATGGGGTTTTGTAATTTGAGGTTATATTATAACAGAAGGGAAAATTATATCAATCTTTCAAGGCCGGTCTTTTAAAAATATTTTTTGTTGTATGAAGGCAATTTAGTCAATTATTTAACTTGAAAACAAAGTTTCAAATTTTAAAAATTCATGTGATTGTTATTCTTTGCTACTCTTCTGAATTCAAAAAAGATAAAGGACAATTTTCTTATGGGATTTAAAACTACAGTGTCTGCTGCCTAGTATTAGGTTGGAAAGAAATTGCTGTGTTTTTCACCCAGAAACTTTATTCAATGTAAGTAATTACTCTGAAATTATTTAATTATCTCATCTAAGAATATCAACATCTCATCTGCTTGGCTGTCTTCTGTAGTAATAATAGTTTCAGAGGCTCAATAAATTTTGGCATAGCTCAAGTTGATGGGAAATGGAACACAAGTCCAGAAGTTGGGCTGTCCTGCTTCTGTCACAGGAACAGAGCAAAAGGCCTATTTCTCAGTTCTCCACAGACGTGCCAAGAAAGGCCAGCCTTTCTGCATTTATTTAGAGTCATTTGAGAACTTACAGGGACTCAGAGAGGCTCCAATCTAATATAGCAAAACTGCCCTCACCTTATCCTGTTTCGGAGATGTTTGCTCTGATGACAGATGGAGTTAAGTGATCCCTAAGATCCTTCTGCACCCCAACTAGGAGACTACAATGCCACCACACAGTCCTTCCAGACCCCATTGTATTTAGCCAATCAATGAGCATTGTGAACATCAGTATATATGACACATGGCTTTGGAATCCAAAGGAAAATCTATATTCTCACAGAATTCCAATCATGGGACACAGAGAAAAGTGGCCATTTCATACTACATCCTTCAGTGTTCATATCTGATCTGATATGGGACTGATTCGTGGCACATTTTTTGGCAGTACCGGGGTTTGAACTCAGGGCCTCACACTTGCTAGTCAGGTGCTCTACTGCTTGAGCCACACCTTCCAGGCCTTCATGGCACATTTCTCTAAACCAAAGCACAAATAAATACTTTTCCATATATGGGTTTCGGTTTTTAATTTTTCTATGTGTTTTCTTTTGCAGATCAGTGTCTTGTGAGTTAGGAAGTGACAAATAGCAACCTAGAAATCAAGATAACAGGGTGAGTGTATGGGGGAGGATGATTCTTTACAATGTCTGAACGAATTAATGCAGAAGTCGATGTGTAAATAAAAAGGAACGAGGTCATGAGAGCAGAAACTGCAAACATTCCTAAGAGTTTTTTGTTATGGGACTTTATGATGGAGAGTCAACACTACCAAGCATTGTCAGATGTCAGGCCAACTGAATGAGTTTCTAATTACTGCTGTAACAAACTACCCCAAATTTAGTGGCTCCAAACAATACAAATTTGTTATCCTACAGTTTGGGAAGTAAAAAGTCCATAATCAGTCTAAGTAGGCTGAAATCAAGGTATCAAGAGGGCTGGTTCCTTCTGGAGGGTTTCAAGGAAGAATCCATTGCCTTGCCCTTTTAAGCTTTTAGAGGTTGCATTCATTCCTTGAACCATGGACCCCTTCCTCCACCTTCAGGGCCAACGAGTCTTTTTTTATAGCACATCACTCTGATATTAACCTCCCTCTTCTAAGGACCTTTATGATTACACTGGACACATCCAGAGATCCAGGCTAACCTCTCCATCTCAAGATCACTAATTTGATCGCATCTGCAAATCCCCTTTTGTCATGTAAGGTAGCACATCCATAGATTCCAGGAATTAAGAAATGGATACCTTTGGGGGTCTTTATTTGGCCTACTACACCAACCACATTGTAAATTTCAATGACACTGGGGATGGCAGTTGAGCCAGTTAACATTTTCAAGTTCATAGCACCTCCAGGAGGCTCCTTATCTATACGGGCTATCCTACTGTTATGTTACTCCAGTGTAGGGCTAACCTTGGTTTGCAAGAAGATGAGAAAACAGAAGCCCAAAAAGCTAAATGATGATCTCCAACAATCCTCCAGTGTGATCAACGTAAGCTCCCGACGCGCTGTTTCTTGCTATTCTCTAGTGCCTACAGGAAGTATGTCCTAAAGAGATGTCAGAGTGAGTTCAGCACTATATTGAATGGTGTTGTGTGTTGAGGGAATGGAGGGAGTTGATGAGAAAAGGCAAGTGATATTCTATCAATAGGTAGTAAACAGAGCAGCCACATGGTGGCTGGGCTCCCAAGCATGGGCCTCCATCTTTATACAGACTTTTAAAGACAGTCCCTTCTATATTTCCCTCTAATCTTTAAGTTGGATGATGATATGAGGAATGCTTCATTTTATGTGTACTTCATCAGATATTTGAGGCCATCTATTTACTTGGTATAGCAGCAATAAAGTAAAAATTTGAAAACTAGAACCAGTTTTGGGCTCATTCCTCAGATATAACACCTATCTTTACTATGTGATCGGGAAATCTTAACAACATTGCAACAATGTTGTAAGCAATGTAAGATGCAAACCTCCAGAAAGTGTTTAGCACCATGCAAAGACACAATAAATATAGCTACTATGATGATGATGATGATTATGACATCAGCTGGACCTGCATAAACTGGGCTCTGCTTGTTTCTCCAGCCTCATCTCCTTCCATACTCTCACTCACTATGCTCCAGCCACATTGACCTTCTTTATAACTCTCAAGCAGATCAAGGGCCTTTGTCTTTGCTGTGCTTTCAACTCAGAACTCTTTCCTCAAATATCTACAAGGTTAGCTTGTAGCCATTATTCAGGCCTTCACTTAGATAGTATCTTATAGAAAATTCTTCTCTGACTGCCCCAACTAGAGTAGTTCCTCCCACCGTCCCCAGTCACAACCTATACTATCTATTTATTCCCTTAGGGATTGGTCATTATTAAGGTCTGAAATTTCCTCCCTCCCTCCCTCCCTTCCTTGCTCTCTGACTCTTACCTTCAAATTCCTTTAGTCCAGCAGTATTATCAAGTCCATTGCTTTATCTCCAGTACATAGAATAGTGCCTGGGACATTGCAGAAGCTCAATGTTTACTGGCTAGTTGAGTAATTGATATAGACTGCTATCAGAATACAGATCTCAGTTTTAATGTATTCATTTGAAATTGCTGTTTTCTAAGATGTCTCTTCACTTTCTCCAGCTCTTTCTCCTCTTCATTCCCTTCCTTCAGGACTATAAGGTGGGGCTTCTCCCTCCCTCCAAGTAAGAAATTTTAATGAAGCACTATTAGAATCCAAGAAACCTAAAAAACTCAAAGAATAAATAATTACTGGTAAAACTTCAGAAGTCATTATTAGTTAATAGGGAACTTTTTTTATTGGTGGGACTGGGGTTTGAAGCACTTGCAAAGCAGGTGCTCTACAACTTGAACCAATCCATTTTGCTTTGTTTATTTTGGAGATGAGAGGGATTCTCACAAACTATTTGTCCAATCTCAGCCCCCCAAGTAGCTAGGATTACAGTCATGAACCACCTGTGCCCAGCTAATGGGGAACTATTAGAAGTCCCTTTGCTTCTTTAACCAAAAGTACAATTGCATAATTGCTCATGGGCTCATGAAAGCCCAACTCTGTTCTATCCCTAGTGCTTGACACACATATTTATTATCATGCATAAATATGTGTGACATAAATGGAACATCTCTTACCTACTCATAGAAATTGTAGGAAATAAGTGCAAATCAATAGTGATAAGGGAAGAGCATAAGAAACCCGCCATTAAGTCCTGGCAGACATCCTCATCTCTCCCAGACTCAGGCCAGGGCCAGCTGATCTGCCACTGGGGACAGGTCCACATGGGGTACATTAGGAGAGCACCTTCTTCTTAGGACCTGTTTTTTAAGACTTGGACTTTAAAGAACCATTGGAGTCCCAAGGTTATAGTCAAGAGCTGTCAATAGGAACATATTTTGATGCCTCCTTTGATAAGAGGAAATACCCCATGGATGCAGACAGAATCTTAGGGCCATAGAATTTCAAGATTGGAAGTATCTTTTGGGAATTATATGATCCATCTTCTCATTATCAATTAAATTAGTAGCTCATAATAACCCATTACTAGAGCTGGGAATAGAACTTGGGACTGGTGTCCATAGTCTTATGCGAGGAAAGTAGGAAAGATGGAATGTGCAAGGCAATTTTTATCTTTTCAATCATCGTGTTTGAAGAGTCTCAGAGAACAAATATAAGGTTATGGAAATAGCTGTGCATGCTATTCTTTATTTTTTGTACACCATATATAGCCCTACTGCATATATAAAAATTTTAATTTATTATAGCTAGGAAAATAGAAAAATATCCTTGAGCCTCTGATCACAAAGTTCTTACTCTCAAAATCAATATTTATTCTCCATATGGTAAATCTTTATATTGAATTCATATTCCGAGTTCTTTGTTCACTCCAGTAAACAGTATTTTTTATAATGAGTCCTGGGTTATACGTTGTCATACACAGATTGGCACACATTTGAATTTGGAATTTCTATGGGACAGAGGGCAGGAAAGGCTGTTTGTTAATTGCACCCCTTCTTCTCATTCGTCTTCTCCTCTGCTCTGTTTCTCAGCATAGCTCTTCCCTCAGACATCTCTTCAGATACGTGGAGAATGCAGTCTCCTGGGAAATGGGTCAGCGCTGCTCAGAACTGATATTTACTACCTACAAAATCCAAGCCCTTTAAGACCACCTTAAAGAAGAAGAATAAAAACACTAGCTTTGCAAAGTTGCTAAGGATTTCTTTCCTTAGATAAGTGAACATTGAAATAATATTTGGAGCATAAATGGTTAAAAAATTGCCTCTTATGTTTGCAATTCTTAAACATTATTTATTTATTTTCCAGGGACTCAGAGGGTGAGAGTGCTCTGACTGCCATTAATTTTCAGAATTTTCAGTGTGTCATTCTTGGACCTTGTGTGTGTGTGTGTGTGTGTGTGTGTGTGTCACTTTGGAAAAAAAAAAAAAAGAAAGATGGGTTTCCTTGCCCACCATGGAAAAAATGTAACATATGACCTGATCCCTTCCTGAGAGCATGGAAGACCAAAAGCAGGCAGCTAAGATCAGGGTGGTGAGGAAGTTTTGTCATTTCCAGAAGGAAGCGTGAGTCACAGTATATGACATTTTGGAGGCCTGAATCAGAGCTGTCGAGGAAGTCAGTTCTCAGACAATTTAATGTAGAATCATAACTTAATTTAATTTAATGCCTTCCTTCAAAACCATGTCTTTCTCCAAGATGGCTGCAGATGTAGATGTTCCAGTTATTTCCCTTCAAGAACAGAGAGTAATTTAACAGTTGAAGAAGTCCTCTAATCTACTTTTTAGGCAACCAGGCCTGAAGATTATAATTAATACACATCTTTTAGAAAGGAGAAAAGAGAGTGGGTAAGAGAGGGAGGGAGGTCATTGCTGTAAAGTCTATTAATAAATGAACAATGATCAAGTTAAATTATAGCATTAGAAAAATTAAATTATTATGGACAGTTAAGCATTTTAATAACTATCCATTTCCTCTTTGAGGCCATATGTACTTGAGAGAAATCTTTCCACACATTAAATTTGCTCATGACTGCAAGATTTGGTCCTTTTTTTACAAAGGCTAAATACCCAGGAAGGTTCCAGAAAGCTTAGGAACACTCCATATAATCTTTCTGGGGAGTATAGGAATGCAAGGGGATCTCAGAGGATGAGAAGAAAAGCTGGTTTGAGGGACTTAGGGGAGGGGAGCACTGGGTTGGGGTAGGGAGCAAGCAGGGGAAGATGTGCAAGGATAGCAAGAGGGAATGTATTTCCAGGATTGCTTGGGAACTATTACTAAAAGGATTTAGGGTAAAATAAGAAATGATTTCAAATTAGAAGCACAGGGCAAAGAAAGTGCTTCCGTGATTTAGAGTCTTATAATATTGATTATAACATAGTCTGATCATCAAACAGATTTGGAATGAATTCAGATAGATAACTTGGTGTTCTTTCCTGCTCTCAATCTCCACCATTACTTCCCTGAGGCCTGAGGGCTGTGAAGGGTTTGCTTTAGTATGACAGTTTCCTGTGGTTAGTTTGCTTCTCAGCTAAACACTTAGGGGGATCCAGCTGCTGTGAGGCTTAAGAAAATCTACTTGGAGCAGTTACAGTCTCCGGGAACCCTAGGAATATGTGCATATATGAGGAAAGGAGAAAGAGGAATGCATGTTTCACAACGGAGAAATTTGGGGCACACACACACACAGACACATGCACACACACCATGTAGCACAAGGCCTCAGGGTCCATTTGAGATAGGAAAGGATGACAAGAACTCTAGACGATATCAGAAATGTGTCTTTCTGACCTTTTATATGTAGGCATGAAAAGACTTTATTCAGGTCAAGAGTTTAAAAGACCTTTTTTAAAAGCTTCTCTCTAGGACAGGCTTAAACTGGGCCAGGATGCATCCCTGGGGTTTTAGGAGGAGGGGGTGGGCTTTTGTCCCATCAAACTTTCTAGGACTCAGCAAATCCACAATCTTGCCTTCTCCAAAATACTCTGGTAGAGAAGGAAGGGAGGGGGAGGGGAGGTAAGGGAAGGGAAGGGGAACAAAGGGGAGGGAAGGGAAGGAGAGGGAAGGGGAGGGGAGGGAAGGGAAGGGAAGGGAAGGGAAGGGAAGGGAAGGGAAGGGAAGGGAAGGGAAGGGAAGGGAAGGGAAGGGAAGGGAAGGGAAATGACTGAGGGTAAAATGGAAAATCACAGGTTATATAATCAGAAGGCCTAGTTTCAAGTCTCCAGTTTGTCCTTGCAAGCTGAGATCTGGGCAAATCTAAGCCTGGGCTTCACTGTGCTGATTCCTAGATGTGGGGACCTAGACACCAGCATTGCAGCAAGGACCCAATGCAGTAAGTACTGGGTGAGTGGTAAAGCCATAGTACTCTGAACACTGCCACACGATGGCGTGATAACTGTGCACAGCGTGGGGGCTTTTCTCTTTCCAAACCATTCTTCTTTTCTTTTTCTTAGTGCATAAAATGAGTACTCATCAAGTCTGTCTCCTGCCCTTCTTACTTTCCATCACTGCATTGACCTTTCTGTTGCACCTGAACTGTTTTCTGTATGCTCCTCCCCAACAGCTTTCACCTTTGTTCTTTGTTCTGGCATGCTCTCCCCCTTACCCCCATGTCCACATAACTTGCTGCCTCCAGTGCCTGTTCAAATATCAGCTTGTCAGAGAGCCCTTCCCCAACCACTGTGCCATCCCCCAATACTGAATCTCCCTTTTCCTATTTGATTTTTTTCCATAGTGCTTACAATAAACCTCTATAATTACTTGGTTATTTTAATGTACATAAGCATTTCATTGTAGAATACTTTTTAGTTTTACAGAAAAGTTTTAAAAATAATACAAATAGGTCCTTACCTGGAGCCTTAAAAGGGATGAAGCTACAAAAAGGAAGGAGAGCATGAAGAACAGGCGATATAGGAAAGTGTGTGTGTTGTAGTTCTGGCTGTCATATTGTTAGCTAAGGATGAGATCTTTGTGGGCTTCACTCAACACCCACCTGGGGAATGCTTATTTGTCTCTGTCTCATTGAAGGTCTAAAAGTTTACCCACCTTTTGTGCTGCCCAGCTAGTTCAGGACAAGAGGATTGGTCCCTTGGTTTGATGGATTTTAAATTTGTGATGTTCAAAGACAAGAAGAGATGTTTCACCATGCTGTTCCCACAGTGCTTACCATAGTCTAAAAGCTAACAGTTTGTCAGTTTGAAACGATTGCCTCTCACACTGGCATCAGTTCTTCTTTCCTGAGAAGTTGACTTTGCTGGAAGTATTGTCTAAACTATGCTTACAGAATTGTGCCATATAATACATGTCCTAAAATCATCTTGGTTTATAACAAAAGTGTAATGGTAGAGTATTTAATAATATAAATAACAGAAAACCTGAAATCATCAAGGCAAGATATAATGTATATATCAGTTCTTTTCTGGAAGTACATGAATAAATGCTTTAAGCATAACTAATGCTCTCTAAAGTTAGTTGATCTTTACATTAATTTATTTTCAATTTTATTAATTAATTTCTTTATTTTATGATCCTGGGAGTTGAACCCAGGGCCTTGCACATGCCAGGCAAGTGGTCTACCACTGAGTTATACCCCTATATAACTATCCTTTTTAATTTTTATTTTCAGAGAGGTTCTCTCCCTATGTTAAGGCTTGCCTTGAACTTGTGATCCTCCTGCTTCAACTAGGATTATAGGCATTTGCCACCACGTGCAGCTATTTATTTTTAAATGACAAAATGATAACTGTGTCTATTTAAGCGGTACAATGTAACATTTTGATCTATGTATGCATAAAAGAGTCAGTCAGGCAAATTAACATATCTATCACCTCATCAATATATCAATACCTAATGCTTGATTAATGGTCAATATGTGGCCAGGCAATGCCTGCAACATTTGATGTATACGAACCCATTTAAACCTCTATCCAGGCATGTGAGGAAGGGATTATTAGATTAAACATTTCACAGGTGGGGAAACTTAGACACAGAGAAGATACACAAGTTGTTGGAGATCACACAATCTCCCTTCTTACTCCTTGTTACTCTTCAGGCTCTACACCATATGACAGCCAGAGTTATTTATCTAAAAGCAGAACAAAAATGATCAATGCCTTCCTGTTCCTTTCAGGATAAAGTACAGATGCCATAAAATGGCTACCAAACTTTGTCCATCTGAAGGTTCGCTTGTGCTTACTACTTCTGCAGCTCTCTACTGTTCCTGCCTCCTCACTGTCTCTGTTGAAGGAACTTCATTCACTCCCTTTAATGTGTCATTTCCAACCTGCACCTCTAAAATGTTCTCACATGTCAATCCCTCTTCCTGGATCCTCTCTCCCTCCCCCACCTCACCCTTTTGGCTGTCTCTTCCTCACAACCTTCTGGCAAACACACACAAGGTTAAGACCCTGAAGTGTCCCCAAACTCACTGCCCCTCTTATCACAGCACACCTGCTGCCTTTTAGCTGTTGTGAATTCTTGTGTCACTATGTGTTTTTCCTGCTCAATCATAAGTTCTGTGAGGTCAGGGACCTTGACTATCTTACATGCTGCTGTTCTTCCAATCCAGAGTCCTTAGGCTCTTAATAAATATGTGTTGGATCACCATTACAGATGCCTGGGATTCTGCTTCCTGTTATCAATAGGCTTTTGGAATCGAAACTAGAAATGTAAGTTTGTGGTGTAGTCATGTAATAAGAGTTTAATCAGGGGCTGGAGGTGTGGCTCAAGTGGTAGAGTGCCTGCCTATCAAGCACAAGGCCTTGAGTTCAAACTTCAGAACAGTGAACAAAAAAGGACTGGAGGTATAGTTCAAGTGGCAAATGGTAGCACATCTGCCTGAGAAGCATAAGGCCCTGAGTTCAAACTCTAGTTCACCCAAAAAAAGAAAAAGAAAAAAATGAGTTTAGTCACATCAAACCTACATCACAAATTCTGTACATCCCAGGCCAACACAGACTGGCTTGGGATTCATCGGTTGGAGCAGTAAGAGTTGCGTCCAAATATAAATAAGAAAATATAATAGGAAGCAGAATTAAATAAGCCCTGTAATTTCTTTGTGTGTGAGGTAAAGTAGGAGTGGATCATTTACATAACAATAGTGTCACAAGAACCAAATAGCAAGAGGTAGAAACACCTTTTTTCTTAAATTCATTTATTCACATGTGCATACATCCTTTGGGCCATTTCTCCCCCCTGCCTCTTACCCCCTCCCTCCCCCCCACCCCCCTCACTTCCAGGCAGAACCTGTTTTACCCTCTTCTCCAATTTTGTTGAAGAGAAGACATAAGCAATAATAAGAAAGGCATAGTGTTTTTGCTAGTTTGAGATAAGGATAGCTATACAGAGAGATTCCTAGCATTGCTTCCACACACAAGTGTATTACAACCCGAATTGGTTCATCTCTAACAGATCTCTTCACTACTTCCTGGTCACCTTCCCACAGTGACCTCTGTTGCTTTAAGGTTACTGTATTAGCTCCTCTGCAGTGGGCACATCAAACACTTTCAAGTTTTGGGTTTCCTACCTTTCCCTATTCCTCCTGTATGCGTTCTCCCCTTAGTGTGTGACCCATGCCAAATAATATCACTGCATTTGTTTTAGGTCTAAAGTCCGCAATATGAGGGAGAACATAAGATTTTTGACCTTCTGAGCCTGGCTAACTTCGCTTAAGATGATGTTCTCCTGTTCCGTCCATTTACTTGCAAATGATAAGATTTCATTCTTCTTCATGGCTGAGTAAAATTCCATTGTATACAAATACCACATTTTCTTAATCCATTCGTCAGTAGTGGGGCATCTTAGCTGTTCCCATAACTTGGCTATTGTGAATAGTGCTGCAATAAACATGGATGTACAGGTGCCTCTGGAGTTACCTGAGTCACATTCTTTTGGGTATATCCCCAGGAGTGGGATTACTAGATCATATGGCAGATATATATTTAGTTTTTTAAGAAGCCTCCATATTGTTTTCCAGAGTGGTTGTACTAGTTTGCATTCCCACCAGCAGGGTATGAGAGTTCCTTTTCCCCCACATCCTTGCCAACATTTGGTGGTGGTGGTGTTTTTGATGATAACTATTCTAATAGGGGTGGGGTGGAATCTTAGTGTGGTTTTGATTTACATTTCCTTCATGGCCGGGGGTGGTGAGCATTTTTCATGTGTGTTTTGGCCATTTGGATTTCTTCTTTTGAGAAAATTCTGTTTAGTTCAGGTGCCCATTTCTTTATTGGTTCATTGATTTTGGGAGAGTTTAGTTTTTTGAGCTCCCTGTATATTCTGGTTATCAGTCCCTTGTCTGATGTATAGCTGGCAAATATTTTCTCCCACTCCATGAGTGATCTCTTCAGTTTAGAGATAATTTCTTTCATTGTGCAAAAGTTTGTAATTTCATGTAGTCCCATTTGTCCATTCTTTCTCTTAGTTGCTGAGCTGCTGGGGTTCTATTGAGGAAGTCCTTGCCCATACTTATTGCTTTCAGAGTATTCTCTGCTCTTTTCTGTACTAACCTCAGAGTTTTGGGTCTGATATTTAAGGTCCTTGATCCATTTTGAATTGATACTAGTACAGGATGATAAACATGGATCTAGTTTCAGTTTTCTGCAGACAGATAACCACTTTTCCCAGCAACATTTGTTGAAGAGCCTGTCTTTTCTCCATCATATGTCTTTGGCATCTTTGTCAAAAATAAGGTGGGCATAGCTTTGTGGATTCATATCCAGGTTCGCTATTCTGTTCCACTGGTCTTCATATCTGTTTTTGTGCCAGTACCATGCTGTTTTTATTACTATTGCTTTGTAATATAGTTTGAAGTTGGGGACTGTGATACCTCCAGCATTGCTCTTTTTGCTGAGTATTGCCTTGGCTATTCGCGGTCTCTTGTGTTTCCAAATGAACTTTAGGGTAGATTTTTCAATTTCTGTGATGAATGTCATTGGGATTTTGATGAGAATTGCACTGAATGTGTAGATTGCTTTTGGTAGTGTAGCCATTTTTACTATGTTGATTCTACCAATCCATGAGCACAGGAGATCTTTCCACCTTCTGTAGTCTTCCTTGATCTCTTTCTTTAGGGGTTTGTAGTTCTCCTTGTAGAGGTCATTCACATCCTTTGTTAAGTTTACTCTTAGGTATTTGATTTTTTTTGGGGGGCTATTATAAATGGAATTGTTTTCATATATTCTTTCTCAATTTGTTCATTGTTGGTGTATAGAAAAGTTAATGATTTTTGTAAGTTGATTTTGTATCCTACCACCTTGCTGAAGCTGTTTATGGTGTCTAGGAGTTTTTGGATAGAGTTTTTTGGGTCTTTGAGGTATAGGATCATGTCATCTGCAAATAGGGATATTTTGACAGTTTCTTTACCTATTTGTATTCTTTTTATTTCTTCTTCTTGTCTTATTGCTCTGGCTAGGAATTCCAGGACTATCTTGAATAGGAGTGGAGATAGTGGGCACCCTTGTCTTGTTCCTGGTTTTAGGGGGAATGGTTTCAGTTTTTCTCCATTAAGTATGATATTGGCTGTAGGTTTGTCGTATATAGCTTTACAATGTTGAGGTACATTCCTTCTTTTCCTAGTTTTCTTAGAGCTTTTATCATGAAGTGGTGTTGGATCTTATGAAAGGCTTTTTCTGCGTCTGTTGAGATGATCAAATGGTTTTTGTCTTTACTTCTATTAATGTGTTGTGTTACATTTATATTTTGCGTATGCTGAATCACCCCTGCATCCCTGGAATAAAGCCAACTTGGTCGTGGTGAATGATCTTTCTCATGTGTTGTTGAATTTGATTTGCCATTATTTTATTGAGGATTTTTGCATCGATGTTCATTAAGGAGATTGGCCCATAGTTCTCCTTTTTGGAGGTGTCTTTGTCTGGTTTTGGGATGAGTATAATACTGGCTTCATAGAATGAGTTAGGCAGTGTTCCTTCCCTTTCTATTTCATGAAAAAGTTTAAGGAGAGTTGGAATTAGTTATTCTTTAAAGGTCTGATAGAATTCTGCAGAGAATCCATCACGTCCTGGACTTTTCATTTTTGGGAGACTGTTTATTGCTGCTTCAATTTCACTTTGTGTTAAAGATCTGTTTAGGTCGTTAATATCCCCTTGGTTCAATTTTGGATGTCATAAGTACCTAGAAATTTGTCCATTTTTTCAAAATTTTCAAATTTATTGGGCTACAGTTTCTCAAAGTAGTCTCTGATGATTCCCTTGGTTTCCGTGGTGAAAACACCTTTGATAATAAGAAAATAGTGGGAAAAGGAATCTAGAAAGAAAGAATAGCATGAACTAAAGCTTGGGAACAAGAAAAGGCATGACTTATTCAGGAACTTTGGAAGGCTTCATAAATTGAAATGCAACCAGATTTTGAACACTGTAACATTTTACTTACCATCTCAGTACAAAGCAAGAATCAAAGATGCAGATGGAGTGTGGCTTAATGTGCCTTGGTACTGTAGGTACCAATTTTGGGTCAAGTTGATTCTGGTACTCTCAAAATAGGACCTTGTTTTACCAGGAGAAAACCATGTGCCATCATTTCTAGCATTATCCTCCAGTAAAGGGACATCCTGAAAGGGACTTAAGCAACTTTTTTTTGGTGGAACACATTTCTTTAGTCCAAGTGATGTGTGAATATCAATCTTGGGTCAATGCTATACAACCCTGATCTTGTCACTTCAGTTTGTTTGGAGTCTGTATTTCTCTTTGGCTGTGGTTTGGCTTCTGGCTGCCTATAGGAGAAAATATGCTGCTTAGGGAGAATCAAGAGTTTCTGTCCTATGATTGCATTTCTAAAATTATATCAATATATTTCTTTCTTGAGTACACTGGGTTATAAGAAGCTGTCCTGAAGAGCAAGATCCATGATGAGCTGTGAAAGGTGAAATTCTATCCTCAGGCTGTGCTTATGATTTTAAGCATTAAATGGTGGCCCAGTGGTGTAGGGGAGAGGTGCAGACTTGAGCTAGAAGCCCGGCTCCACCGCTGCAGTGGTAACCACTCTGGGTTTCAGTTTTCTTATCTATAAAATGGAGACTATAATAGAATCTATCACAAAGGGTTGTTGTGGGGCCTGAATGAGTTAATGAAATTAAAACCCTTAACAGAGTACCTGGCACACAGAAAAGAACTCAGCCAGTGTAAGCTATTGGGTTTGCTCAGTTAATTGAGTTAATTGAGATAACTCTTGTAATTCCTAGAACCATGCTTTATGTTAACTATGATTATCTCTGCTACTTGTGAGTTTTTCTTTGTCCCCAAGTTTAGGTCATGTATTTCTTCTGGAAATGTTTCTGTACCTTAACAAAATCAAAGTAGAGTTAATAATAATGAAAGCATAGCAAGATCATCTATGTCACTTCTAACTGCTACTGAATCTTTTTAAGTAGTCATGCCTTTCCCTTCTTGGAGTTAACAAATTCAAATGGGAGGCTGTCTACATATGGACACAGTTATTGGAGTAAACAAGAAAGACAGGTGAAGGAAGACACATAACCAATGGGCAGAAGTGGGAGTCATCTAGCTCCAAAGAACATGTGTAGATGTCACCCATGTTCTTTCTCTGAGGATTGCCATCTGCCTTGGGTATCTGAGATGCAGGAGGTGAGTGAGTAAGACAGTAACAACAAAGCAGCAGCAAAGGGAAGCCTGGTCACCCCCAGCATTTTATTTATGTTCTTCCCATTTTTTTCTAAGCCATCTTCCTTCTTTCTCCTACACTACCTGTGCCCTCAAGCTTTTCCCCTGTTTCAGCTTATCAGAACTCTTTCTTAGCTATAGAACTTATAACTTTGTTCACCATAAAGAGTAGATGCTATCTTTAATAAGAAGATTGCCTTTAAAAAATAATGTTTTATATTGATTTAATTTCAGATCTCCCAAAAAGTTGCAAGAATATATCCTTTATTTGTATTAGTAATTGTTTACATTTTGCCTCATTTATTTTATCATTTTTTCTCAGTCTTTCCCTTCCTCTCTCTTCTTCTCTTTTTTTCTGAAACATTAGAAAGTAAGTTAGTGATATCAAGCCCTTTTGCCAAATGCTTCTGTGCATTTCTGGAGAACACAAACATTCTCTTACCTAGCCATGGCACATCAATCCTAATTAGGAAATTTAACACTGATTGAAATCAGGTTATTATTTATTTCATACACTTGTTCAAATCTCACAATTGTTCCAATGCCCTTGTCTTGTAACTCTAATCTCTTCTAAACTACAACACCTCATCAGCATTTCCTTATCCTTTTTTTTAACCTTAACATTTTTGCAGAGTACAGGTCAGTTATTTTGTAGAATATCTCTTAAGTTGGATCTGTATGATATTTCCTTATTATTAGACCCTGTGATGGGAACACCACAGAAATGAGATTGTGCCTTCCTTGTGTATCAGTTTAGGAGGCACATAATATTGGTTTGTCACTATACTGCTGATGTTAACTTTGATCCATTTGTTAAGGGGGTGTATTACAGTATTCATACAGGTGATGTTTTCCCCATGGCAATTAATAAATGGCATGGGGAAAATGCTTTGAGATTATATAATGTATTCCCATCCAACTTCTATCCACAAGATTGAGCATTTTCTACATTAAATTTAGATTTACTACCTCTATTGTGCCTTCTACATTTATTAGTTGGCTTTCTATCTATATTAGAAAAAAACTTTTCTCTTACCACTATTCATTTATATTAGTATAGACTCATGGATTTATAATATATTCATTGGCTTATAATTCATTACTATAATTATTTATCTTAAATCTCAAATTATCTAAGATTTTGCCAATGAAAGCCCCATCCAAGGTGACTTCTGTGTCTTTTGATGAGTCTTTACTACTCTCTGAGCATGTCATTATTTTTCGGCACAAGAAGATATTTTAAGATTGTCTTAACGCTTTCTAGTCCCCAGCCCTAGAATCAGTTATTTCCCCCAAAGAACCTTGGTTCTTTTTAATGCAGAACAGTGTTTAGAAACCAAGACCTGGAAATAGATATGTTCATTGATACAGATATACCAGTCTTCCTAGGGTTCTCACAGAGAATAAAAATAAGAAACACATACACGTAAACGTACATACACATGCACATAAGTTTGCAATTTGGGTTTAAACTAGAAGAATGAAGCATCTCAAATTTTGTTCTCTAACAAAGTCCATTTTTTAAGGAGCAAAGTGTATGTCTATTGGTGACTCTGAAATCACATCATAGTGGCAAAACCCCATGCCTGTGAGTTGATCTGAAGGTCAAATATTATTTATTTGTTAAATTGGGGTTTTGCTGTTACCCAGGCTGGTATCAAACTCCTGGGCTCAAGTGATCCTCCCACTTCAACCTCCCAAGCAGCTGGGATTATAGGCAAGAGCCACTGCACTAGGCATGGGGAGTCAGCTTTAAACCTTTGTTCCCACTCACTTGTAGCCAAGCATCAAAACACTGTTAGAGGAGGTAAGGTCTTCAGAGGCTCTGCGACAGAGGGCAGAACTGACAATGTAGTAAGACTAGTCTTTTGCATGTAGGAAAGAATTGTTTGTGGGCCTGACAAATAGAGGCTGTCAGTAAACAGGAAGAAGAGAAGGAAGTGAAGAGCCTAGAAAACCCACAAATTCTACAGCCAGAAATTTGATCATTTCTGAATGATCCTAGATACAGAAATCTATCTCTTTGTCAGTGAAAAGCAGTTGATGAGTTTAGAAGCCATCTGTTATTTTGGGTAAACCATTCATCCCACCTCAGAGTGTTCAAGTCACTTATGAGATCACATATCTTCATTTGTGTTTGCTATTAGCTTCTTTGACTATGTAAGGATAGGTGAGCACTATGTCCTGCTCAACCCTGTATCCACTGTAGCACATAACACCTTGCAGTTGTTCAAGAAATATCTGCTAAAAGTTTCTGACTTCATTCTCCTGAAGAACTTTATCTGGCACTCATAACTTTTGAGTAATTGAAATTTTATTAAGAATCCTTAGTTTGGTTCATGACAATATAGCTAGCAAAAGGAATGAATGTTTATAATATCAGAAACAGATTCCAGGCACCAGTGCTAAATGTGGTTTTTATTGACCCATGGACTGGGAGGCAAGTCTTCACTGTCTAACACTGGCAGGGTGTAGGTAGCTGGATAGAGAGATGTCTTTTGGAGTGAGAAATGAGAGTTTTCCTGGGACATGAGAAGGTTGCAGACATTATGCCACACTGCAGAGAGAAGAGACAGAAGGAGACACTATCTGATCTAATAGTCTCAAGAACAAGCACACAGAGGAATGGCTCTCTGGCCTGGCATTCAGGTTGTCTACAATCTGGCACCCACCTGCCTCTCCTATGTTATTCTCTAGGACTTGTTTTCAGGTGTCCTGTGTTTTTTGTACGCGACATCAGCTTCCTTACTATGATGAGTCCACTCAAAATGGAATGTCCCCCCACACACATAGCATCACATGTCTGGACCTTCAACATCTACAAGGTATCCTTGAAATGGCATATGAAGATTGCCTGTGATTCTTCAGTGTGGAGGTGAGCCGTGCACTCTCCGAAATCTTAAGCACACTGTCTTGTTGTCTGAACTCTCACAGCCATGATACTCTTGCCTTGTTCTTCCTCAAAGCCCACAGACTTGTATGCAGGCCCCGTCTTACTTCTGAGATATCTCAATACTATGATCCTCACAGCAGCCTAACACGGAAGTCTCCTCAACACATTTAACTCAATCAGTGATTAGAAATAAATTCTAATATTTATAAGGGCCCTGATATTATTGAAAATAGCAAATTTTTAGAACTCAAATAACTTGTCCAGGGCCATTAGTTTGTAAGTACAGTTTCAGAATCTGCTGCATAGTGACAGCTTTTTGTCTGCCAGAAAATATTTTATTTTGTTGATGATATTTAAATTAGTTAAATTCATTAAAATCAGTCATGTATGTTATAAGCTAGATCCAACTAAAATCAATGTTCATTTATCTGTTAATTAAATGCAACATGGGTAAGATGTCTGCCATCAAAGATATATTCTAGGCCAGATGTGGTGGCTCATGCCTGTAATCCAAGATACTCAGAAGGGGGAGATCAGGAGGATTGTAATTTGAGGCCAGCCTGGGCAAAAAAATAAGTTAGCAATGCCCCATCTCAACTAGTAAACTAGGTATGGTGGTACATATCTATAATCCCAGCTATAAGGATCATGGTCTGGGTCAGCCTGGGCAAAATCATAAGATACTACCAGAAAAACAAATAAAGCAAAAATGGCTGGGGGAGTGGCTCAAGTGGAGAGTGCTGGTCTAGCAATGTGAAGCCCTGAGTTCAAGACCCAGTAAATGCCAAAGAAAAGAAAAACAAACATTACACCCTAATGTATCTGTAGGGTTTTACACTGAATTGCAGTACTAATGTCCAGTGTGAAAAAATTCATGTGATTCAGCCTGTTTTACTCCAACTGTTCACAGCTATCAGTCACTGATTAAGCTGCTTCGCGTTTTTCTCTTTGATTCCTTGCTACATCCAGGTTTGAGATGCCTGGATGAGCTTGAGTCTCCTAGCACCATTGTTATTACCAGGGGATAGGACTGGAAGCAAAAGACAGGCAAAGGAGAAGCTTTGATATTTCCACAAACCCCATCTGGGGTAAGAACCCCAAGTCTGGGAGAAGAGACCGGGGGTGAAGGAAGACTCAGGTAGACAGGAGCAAGTGCAGGTCACAAGGCCAAGGACAGAGCGCTGAAGGGGTGAGATGACTGAAGAAGGGAATTGAAAGGAGAAACATTAGAGTGGGGAAAATGGAAACAGAAGTAAGTGGGGGAGAAAGGAAACTAATTGAGAATACTAAAAATAGGCTAATAAGATAAGCAACAACAAAAATGAGAATGAATTGTGGTCTTATTTATAGTTATGGTAACTCAAAATGGAACAATTTTTACAATAGTTTGACTTTATTAGCTAATGTCCTCACATGTTTCCAAAATGTTTGCATCTGAATGAAAGGATCTTCCCTATAAAACATTTCCATGCATGAATTTGACTACTATAGTTATCTCATATAAATGGAGTCATGAATATTTGTCCTGCTGTGTTTCATTTATTCACTTAGCACAAGGTATTCAAGTTTCATCCATGTTGTAGCATGTATTAGAATTTTTTTCCTTTTTAAGGCTGCATAATATTGAAGTGTGAACATATATTATATGCATTTTGTTTATCTACTCCTCTGTTGATGGACATTTAAATTATATCCACTTTTTGGTTACTGCAAATAATGCAGCTATAAATGTTGGTGGCTTCTTGTCCCAATAATGTGATAACTTTTGATCTTAGGGAAGAGAGGCAAAGTGGGCATTTAGGATGCCTTGGTTCTAGGCCATTGGAGATAACTTTGCTTGGGTAAATGAACCAGCCATTATGGAATCCAGCCTAGGTTAAAACGGCTTCACTCTTTGGGGTTTGGAGGCAAAAATCCCTGTTGGTAGTAAAATTTTACTGAGCCTCACTGGCAAATGTCTTTGTTTCTCTCTTCTGAGGTCCTTAAAAGGAAGAGGGTCAGGTGAATTGAGGCAATATTTGTGTATTCTTACTCTCTAGCCTAACACCACCCTCATATCATTCATGTGCTATATCCCATTGCATTCCATCTATGGAGTTTTACCAAAGTAAATAATTACTCTTCAAATGATTGAGAATAGCTATGTGGGAGGTAGAGATGGAAGGATCACAGATTGAGGCTGGCCTGGGAAAAAGTGTGAGACCTTCTCTTAAAAATAAATAAATATACATGTACCTGTGGAGTGATTAAATTCACCTGATTAACATAATGCTTACCACATTTGAATATCTCTACCAGATTTGCTCTTTGTTGTGGAAGATTGTTCTTCCGTGTGTGTATATGTGTGTGTGGTACTGGAGTTTGAACTTACACTTGCTAGGCAAGTGCTCTACACTTGAGCCACAACCTCAGACCTGGAAGAGTGTTCTTTATTTTTGTATTTTGTTATTGACAGTATTTCTCAGGATTTTTATAGTTTCTTCTAAAGTGAGGTGCACCATTTAGAATTTAGAGCGTTTCTGTTGAGGTGAATTTTCATAATTTATCCAAACATAGAGACCATAGAATGCTCTATTATGGGTGAATTGTGGTCCTCTCCCCCAAATTCATATATTGAAGTCCTAACTCCCAGTAGAAGTCAGACTTGCATCTGATCAGAACTGCGAAGAGTGCCCACTGCTTCAGATTTTCAACCATCGGCTTGGATTAATCCATTTCTAAGAAAACTCTAAACCTGACCTTTTGTTTTGATATTCTGTCTGATAAAGTGGGAAGTGTGCATAAAGCACTTCTGCTGCATACCAAAGTGCAATAGTTGTCTGAAGGAAAAGTATTTGTGAGTTGGATTAGCTGCTTTTTGCATGGAAGACCATTTTTTACTTGGACAAATGACTGATAGGCAAATCATGGTTATTTGGACTTGGGGGTTTGGCAGATGTTTTTGTGAAAATCAATGAAGTGAGCCTGTTATTTTAAGGAAAACAACTGACAGTATTTGTTGCCAAAGATAAAATTCTAGCTTTCAAGAGAAAATTCAAATTTTGGAAAGCTTATATCTGCCACCTTGAGCTTGCCAGCTTCTCGATACTTAAAGACATTTTCTGAAGAGATCAGTGTTGTTATTAGCAAATATGATTGAAATTTTTATAGTAAAATGTATTGACATTTGGAAGATCTGCCTAAGTTGGTTAACTAGTATCTTCCAGATGACCAATTCATAGTTTTATAAAATTATGCATGAGTGAAAAAAAAACATATTCCAAATACAAGATAGACCAATGAATTTTAGTGTAACCGAATGAAAAGCTCATTGTTATGGTCTTAGATTCTGTGCTGCAGTCAACCTTTACGAAACTACCACTTGTCAGATTTGGGTGTAGTTTCAAAGAAGATTATCCATAATCATTCCAACAGGCTATTAAAATACTCCCTTCCATTTTTAAACTACATGTGTACCAACTGTTTTTTTTCATATTTATGCTTCTATCAAAAAACATATTGAAGCATATTGAATTAGATATGAGAATGTAGTTGCCTTCTATTAGGACAGAGTAAAGAGATTTGAAAATGTAAAATCATGCTATTCTTCTCATTAATTTTGTTTTTACTTTGGAAAAAGCTGTTCTTCATAAAATGTTTTTACTTATACTAACTTTTAATACTTTCATTTTTGTTCAATAAGAATGAACTTATGAATTAATATTTAATTTTTTGTTTTAATTTTAATATGCTGAGTATCAATAGTTATAACCCACATGCTCATTTGGGGTCCTCAATATTTTTCAAGACTGAAAATTGGAAAACTTTGGTACAGGTGACACAGAATGTTCTTTTCCAAAGAGGAAACTTTGCATCTGAAACACCTGCTACCTTATTGTGAAATGCAGATTCCTGGGTCTTACCTTGGATTGACTCAGGTTTCTGAACAGACCAGCCTATCCTTATTATCATATTTTGAAATTTCCAAAGAAAATAAACCTTGAGTTTAATAAACTTAAGGCAATCTCTTGGTAGTGTGGTCAGTTTTTCCATCAAACTGAACACAGCACCTGTTTTGTCAGAGATCAGAACCTCAGGAATTATGGCCTCAATTGTACAAATGCAGTTATGAGAGTTCTTTAGACAACATTCCCTGCAAAAATAACTTACATATGGAGAGAAGTTGACATATGGCAGTGGATTGCATTTGAAACGTCAACTCCAGTTAGCTCTGGAGCTGAGTACAAGTATTCTCAAGACTTTTCCTTCTTTATGCACCAGGACCAAAGCCAATCATGATGGTAGCCATTTATGAGAAGGCAAGAGAGGGGTTGAACAGGGTAGATTTAACACAGAAGAGTTGATCCTGGCAACTAAGACATACAGAAGCCAACCTAAGGAGTGTGTTTTTCTAAAAAGGCATGTCTGGGCCCCGGGTTAACATCCTTCCTGATCTTTTTGCCTCAGACAAGAGGCCAACCATAGAAAATGCATAAAGTCTGGGGATTTGGCCACATATTTGACTTGTCAGATATAGTAACAGAAATCCAAAGCACTTTGGCCATAGGTATGAATATGTGTACACATGCACACGCACATTCACATGCGAGAGAATATTGAGAATTCCATTATGCAACTGGAAACCATGACTTCTTGTAATCTGTCTCCTGCATAAAACCTGATCTCCTGTTCTGTGAGTTATCAACATAGGCCCTTTGTAGGCCTCTGTTTTTGGAATGGCTAAGCAATGACATGGAAAGAGCTATGATCTGGAAATTTACTTGGGGCACATGGCACATGATTTCTCTTACCTTTCTATGGTATCCGTGTTATAGCTACTAGTATATTTTTTTAACAAAGTCAAGTCTATGATATGTGATTCTATCACACTCACTGTACTTGTCATTTTCCTTTGTCTTACTGATGGGATTTTGTATCACCTTTCATCTCTTCCTCAACTCTAGACTCCCATAACACATCCCAACTTCATTTCAGTCTGATAAAAATTTCTTCTGTAAAATGTCTCCTGAGTTCTGTGTGGTATAAAATGTCAGAGATTTTTGCTGTGTTTATTTTTCTATAAAGCAAAGGATTTGCCTCACAATTCACTTATGTGTTATAGAAATAAGAAATGCAGGCATGAAACATTGATTTGAGTGAAGTCAAAGAAACACTATCCAGAAAAACAAGGCTGTAGTGGCCAAAACCATTGGAAGGATGAATTAGACTTGTGTAAGCTTAGAATGCAGGTCAGTATAACAGGCTGCATTTGTGGGTTATTATTGTAGTGCCTGTTTCTCCCTTAGTACTTTATCCTTTCATATTGGCTAGGCTGCTGGCCAGAGAATGATATGCTCTGATTGCTCACAGCTCCATCTTGCCTTCCCACCCATTTCACCTTTCTTCTAAGAGGTCATGTGTGGCCGCCCCCCACCTCAGAACTACCCCCCAAGCACCAGAACATCATTCCTTATTCCTTCCCAGATAAAACTTATATTTAGATAGTCTGCTCTAAGCCAGGCATTTGCTGTTTTTTTCCACTTGATTCTTGCCATAATTCCATCAGGTAGCAATTAGTAGACCCTTTTCACAAATAAGGAAAAGTGAATGCCAGAGAGGTGGACTCCTTGAAGTTACTATAGCTAGTGAGTACCATAACAAAGAATTCTGAGTGCTCTTTCCACAAGACTGCCCCACTCCAACCCACCTTTACAACCTCTCCTTTCCTTCATTACCTAAGTGATGCACCAAGCCAGTGTGATCAAGCAGCCAATGAGTGATGGGCATTCAATATTCTATAAGGGGGACTTTGCATCTTAAAAGAGAGGTCTTAGCAATGGAAAAGATTCTGCTGGACTTCCAGTGGAGTGGCAGAAGGTAGGGGACATGTTTGGAATTAGAAGGAACCTCCCAAGGAACCTGAAATTGCACCATGTAGAAGAGGCTCCTAATATGGAAATCATTGAGCTATGTCTGGCAGACAGAAATGCTTGGTTGGGCCCACAGAGCATTACTAAAAACTTGAATATTTGCCAATAGTTAGAAATTAGGAAAACTTGGAGGATCTAACATTACTGCATCCATATTCTTAGATGATGAAGTAGGAGCTACCCTCTGAAGAGCTGTCATGTCACAAGCCCTATCTCACAACTTACTTCACTTATTTTATGGTCATTTGAGTCTGAGCCTTCTGAAGGAGATGAAGGCCTGTTCTCATGATGGAGGCACAATACCCGAAGGTTGAGGATGTGAAAAAAAAAAACTGGAGGCTGAATTTCTATTTATGCCATTTTCATTTAAGAAAGTAAGCAATGAGTATCTCAGCTCTCATATTTACAAGGCTGGGAAACTTGACAAAATTAAGGACTTCATTAAATAAAAAGTGCTTTAGTGGGCAAGGCATGGTATCACATGACTGTAATTACAACTACTTGGGAGGTGTAGGTAGGAGGATTGCAGTCCAAGGCCTGCCTAGGCAAAAATATGAGACCTTATCTGAAAAACAAACTAAAAGCAAAAGGGTCAGGGGCATGACTCAAGTAGTAGAGCTCATCCCTAGCAAGTCCAAGGCTTTGGGTTTGATCCCTATACCATCAAAAACCAAATGAAGTGGGCAGGGTTCTTCAGTCTGATAAGGCCAGTGTTCCCTTATAGAGTCAAACCTTTGCCCTGTTTGTATTAAGGTAGTAAGGACCCACATTCACCACCATGATTTGCAAAAAAGGATTGAAAAGTGTCCAACTTCACAAAAATGGCAATAGGCCCATAAAATTCACCTGACTTTACCCACTTTTGTAAGCATTCATCCTCCTCTAACCCACTCTTCTCATTGCTCATCCATCAGGAAACTGACTCTCCCTGCTGAACCTGGACTAATTGTGATGGTTCTTTGACCAGAGGGCCACATATGAAAAGCCATCAAAGCCAACACTTTCATTGTGATAAGCATAATTATAATCACAGCTAAAATCCATGAAACTTTGCAACAGGTACTATGCTAAGCTCTTCCAATGCCATATCGTATTTAACCCTGATGTTAATCTTAGAATTTAGTGACCATTAGTATTTACTTTCTTTAGTCAAAAAAACAGAGAGTAAAGAGGTTAAGTAATTTGTCAAAGATCACACAGCTAAAACATGTTGGAGTCAGAATTCAGGCCCAGATATGAGGCATGGTAACCTTCCCATGGGCAAAGGCCTTTATCTACACACTATTTTTTTAAACAACCCATTAATTTTAAAAATCCACATTAACTAGATAAGACATGAAGTCTTGCCAATTCTGCCTGCTTCCTTTTTGCATCCAGTACACAGTGTTTTTACCTATATATTTTCCTTTACATGTGGTTGGTGATAAGAGTATCTATAGCCTTAATCATGTCTTGGAAATTTCTCTTAATACTCTGATTGAAGATCTTAATTGCTGTTGCCATTCATTTGCTTATTACCATGTGTGCTTGACTTGGCTCAGTGCTTGATCCCAGTGATCCAGGAATTCATCCCACCACAAGAACACTTCATTTTACAAGCACCACACCAGGCATTTTCAATATGAGTTTATGCCAGGAATTTAATAGTAAGTGGGAAAAGTTGAGCAGATCTTGGTCCTCTGTTGAAGTTCAGGCAGTACCAATGATTTCTGCCTTAACTGAAAATGACTCAAATCTTATATACATGGAAATGTAGCACTTATATGTGTCTGAATGATTTTATATCTTATAGCAACATAAATATAGCTTTTAGTCTAACAGCCATCATTCTCCTGTTTTACTTGGAACTTCATGGGAAGAAGCAGCTCCCTTTTCTTATTCTCAGGGGATTATTTTTGTTTTACAAAAGAAAAACATAATGTGTGCTGGGTTGTTAGGTAGTAGCAGAAAACAAAGGTACAATTGCAAAATTTTAAAATTTGAAGTTGAGTGGGTGGTTCTTAAATGTGGTAGAAATCAGCTCAATTAGACATCTGACTGAAAAACATTAAGATGCATCAATACTGCTTAAGCTGGCTTCCTACATCCAGAAACAACATAACATGAGAATGAAAACTGTATTTGAAGGCATTGGTCTGACGAAAAATACTACTCAAAGCTGTGGGGGACAGGGTGAAGTTTGGGGGATGAATTACAAAACAGAGCAAAAGTCCCCTGAGCAGATGGCCCATAGAATGATTCACCATCAGTTACTATTGACACCTCTAAGGTGTCAGGGTACTCTACTGGACTCTCTAGTTCTTCTGCTTGCTGTGACTAGGGTGAAATCAAATAAGGCAGAAGAGTAATGAAAAAGGAATTAAAGAGAAGCTAAAGAAAGTGAAGGGCCAAACATGGGTGTGTCAGGAAAAGGACTGACAATCAGAGGAAGCTTATCCAGAGCATGGAAAATCCAGTCTAACTCCAAACAGGGATTGGAAAGTGGAGGAGAGTCTGAATGAGAAAGACTGTGGGAGAGGCTTTGCAAGTTCAGGGCATGGAACACGGTCATATCTAGTTGGGTAGGTTTATTTCAGGAAATATTACCGATAATGAATAGGTAGATATGACCAACACTCAGCCTCTAAAATGAGGCCCACCAGAGATGAAGCAGGTCAATCAACCCCAGCCTTTAGAGAGTATAGGCAAGCTCCTTCTTCCGCCTTCTTATAGACCCTGTGAAGAGTTTAGGAATTCCAGGCATCCCAGTCACCAGGCAAAGTGAGCAACCTGTCCTTTCTTTGGGGGTAGTAAAGAGGGCTTGCTATGAATTTTGTCGAACCATTCAAATTGCAGTCCCACATATAAGGCCAGGTGTAGTTTTCAGTAAAGGGCAAGGTAGATTCATGATGATTAAGTAATCACAGTTGATCACTGGAAGACTAAGGCAATAAGTGCACCTTTCCCTAGAGTAGAAGCTCCCAGTGGTGGCAGATGTTTCTGGGTCCCTTCCCCTGCCACAATATAGAGCTCCCAGATGAGATGAGTGGCCAAAACACAGTGGCTCAAATGCATGAGTTCCAAAAAAGGAATACTGTATGCAGCACTCCAGGGACTTAGGGGATATTCTACCTCAGGAGACTAAAGCAAGCCAGGATTAATGTGCCCAGCAAATGTGAACCTCAGAAATTAAGATGGCTTTGGCATCCACATGATGGCAAGTGGTTGTGTAACTCTCTACTGAGCTAGGCAGGGAGTCAAAAGTCTGGGTACTATTTGTAGCTACCATGTTTTAAGGACGTATTTAGGAAATTAGAGCTCAGAGAGTTTTAAGGCATCTGTCTGAAGTCTCACTTCTGAATTCAAATCTTGACTTTGTCTCTGTTGTGGTCAGTTTGTTTGCAGACTTCAATGTGTTCTCTAGTGGATGACCAAAGATAAGTCAGGACACAATTATGGCAGGTGTGAGCAAGTGACTTATGGTTCCCTGTGGTTCTCTACCTCAGTGATGAACTATTACACATTTGTCAATAGGCCTAGAGGCACAAATAAAAGTATAAAGTTATTCTACCTGGTAGGAGAGTTGGTAAATGGGGCTGCAGTTGGATCCACTTAGATAGCCAAAGATGGGAGGTTGCTAATATATTACATATGTAAGAATCACAGGGTTTATCAACAAAATCTTACTTTCCTTATGACTTCTAAATTCCTTCCAGGAGTGATTTTTGCAACTGATAGGATTGAGGGACATTTAGCAAGAATGCCACTTGAAAGTCTTATGCTGATTGAATTTTAGGCTTCTAAGGAGTAGACAAGACTGGATGAAGCTTAACATTGGGTGGTCAAAGGCAATGTCAACTGAGGGCAAGTCTAGGATGAAGAGAAGCTGGTTGGGGAGGGTGGTGAAAGATGGATTAGGGATAGTGGTTCAGGATGAAGATTGAACAGTATGCTTTTATGCTTTTTATGTGGTGCTGGGTGACTGGAACAAGAAAAGGCCTCACATCTTAGGCACCAAGTAAAACACACAAGGGTGTATCTTATTTCTCTGCCCCCCAGGAGTCCAAATACCTCAGAGAGTTCTTAAGAAAAATGATTCATAAATTGAAAATAAACTTGGAAAAGCTCCTGATTTAAACCTTTACTGGTACTTATTTGGAATTCACTGAAAATCACATTAAGGTGCTTTTCCAATTTAGTTTTATATCTGGCTAAAAGCAGAAGTAGTTGAGTGTGGGCTTTGGCCATGATTGGCAGATAGAATGCTTTTATGAATTCTACCATCTCTGCAGAAAATAAATATCCATAACTAAGTTCTCCCCTCATATTAGTGGCCATTGGTTAAAGTAGTGGTTAAAAACTCACTGAATCTTGAACCACATCTGTACAGATTCCTATTTAATTCATCTTTTTCATGTCACAAATATCAAAAGATCACATATCTGCTTAGAGTTTCAAATTTACTCCAGCTTGGTAAGAACTTTAAAATGATCTGAGGGAGTGGAGGGGAGAGGGAGGGGGCAGAGTGGGTGGTAAGGGAGGGGGTGGGGGCAGGGGGGAGAAATGACCCAAGCCTTGTATGCACATATGAATAATAAAACAATAAAAAAAGATCTGAAGTATTTGGAATTGTCACAATGAATATATCCTAATAAAAATGGAAAAAAACAAACAAAAATGATCTGAAGTGATGTTACTATCATGGAAGTCCGTCATTCTATAGGTATGTCTACCTTGCTTTGTATCTGAAAGTATATCAATATCTATTTTATAGGCCTCCTTTTTTCCTATTTTCTATTTGCATACTTGATTTAATTATTTTTATTAATGATAGACATAATTTTTCTCAAAAAGTTGGATGTTCATTCAACAAAGGCACTGCCAGAGATGCTGACTTGATTTAGAGTGGTGTCTTCTATAAAAGTAGCAAGCTTGGTATGAAATGAGGGGGGTAACCTACAGCTCTGCTATGTTGGGGTTCTGGTTGGGGCATGCAGTGGACAAACCAAAATTTAATAGGAAGATACTGAAAATGAGAGAACTATAGAAGGGCTACATACACTCTTCACATATTGGAAGCTGATTGGAAAGCTGTGAGCATTGACACGGGATACTCAAGAGAGTCCAACAGAAAGTAAAAGGCAAGGTATACTTGAAAACTGAACTGTACTATATGGAAAGTGATACATTATCATCTGAAGGTATACTGTGAAAAGGAACAAACATAAAGGGAAGGTAGTGTGTGTGGGGGGGGAAAGAGGACAAGAAAGAGTAATAGAGGGAGTGAATATGAACAAAGTACATTATATGCATGTATGGAAATCTCACCATGAAACCCCTTTGTACAATTAATATGTGCTAATTAAAAAAAGATAAGCATTTGTAACCAAATTGGGTTTCTCTTAGAAATGCAAAGCTAGGTTAGCATTAGAAACATCAGTATAATTTGTCATTTTAGCAAATTAAAGTAGAAAAATAAAATCTATGATCATTCTTCTAAATTTTACAAAAGCATTTAACAAAATTAAATATTTATTCCTCCTATGGAAAATAAACCTTTTAGCCCGATAGAAAAAAATGAACCAAAAGGTAAACAATAGAAAAACATAAACTGCATTTCCTCGTAATCTTCCAGTGAAAACTCCATTAACACAATAATGTATTTTCTTCCCTTCTTTGCTTAATGTGTCATGCATTTTTTCCCAAAATAACTGAGAAGATGCAGTATGTCTGTGTTTAAACTTTTTTGCCACTTAGCAACACCTAAATGTTTGTGTCCCCCATATTCACCTGTTGAAATCATAACCCCATTGTGATGATATTAGAAAGTGGGGGCCTTTGGAGATAGTTTCTTCCAAATGAGATGAATGTCTTTATAAAAGAGGTCTCAGAGAACTGCTCTGCCCCTTCCACCATGTGAGAGCAAGAGGGTGCTTTCTATGAGTCACAAATAGGTCTTTGCCAGACACTGAAACTGCCTTGATAATGGACTTCCCAATCACCGCAACTATAAGAAATAAAGTTCTGTTGTTTATAAGATAAAAGGAAAGTGAAAGATATATACATTTGAATCTCTGTATCTTGTGAATTTAAGCTATATTGAATATTGAAAATATTCTTTAAAAATTGCATCTGTCTGTATTGAACATGTACTGACTTTGTTCCTTGTCATTATTCCTTAAACAATACAGTATAACAACTATTTATATAACATTGGCATTGTATTAGGTATTATAAGTCATCTAGAGAGGATTTAAAGTGTATTTAAAGTATATGGGAAGATGTACATAGGTTATATGCAAATACCATACCATTTAATGTAAGGGACTTGAGCATCTGCAGATTTTGGTATCCACAAGGGTCCTAAAACAAATACCTCACAGATACTGAGGGGCAGATCTAACAAAGACTTATATTCAGAGCATATATATAACTCTCAAAATTAAACAATAAGAAAGTGACCCACTTAAAACATGAGCAAAATAGTTGAACAAGTACCTCATTAAAGATGTATTGATGGCAAATAAGCACATGGAAAGATAATCAGCATCATTAGTCATTAAGGAAATGCAAATTAAGCCCACAAATCAAAAACTGTTAGATAAAGAAGACCATCACTTAATGACAAAGGGCTCAATTCATCAAGAAGATATAGCAGTTGTAGGTATATATACATCCAACATCAGAGCACCTTAGTACAAAAACCAAATATTAATAGACATGAAGGTAGAAATGGACAGTACAATAGTAGGAGATGTCAGTACTCTACTTTCAACAATGGACAGATAAACTAGACAGAATATGAATAAAGATATACTGAACTTGAACTGCACTTTAGACAAAATGAAGCTAATAGGCATATATAGAACTTTCCATCTTGCAGTAGCAGAGTATACATTTTTCAGCACACTTGGAAGATTCACCAGGGTAGGCCATATATTAGGCTATGAAACAAATCTTAACAAATTCAAGAAGATAAAGATCTTATCTAGTATTATTTCCACCTACAATGGCATGGAACTAGAAACAAGAGGGGAAATCTTGGAAAATTCATGAATATGTGAATTAAACAAAGAGCAGCAAAAGGTTCAAGGAAGAAATCAAAAGGTAAATTTAAAAATATGTTGCTACAATTGACAATGGAAATACAACATGCACAAACTTATGGGATGCAACAAAAGCATTTCTAAAGGGGAAGTTTAGAACAATAAATATCTATACTAAAAAGAAGAAAAATCCCTAAAATGTAGACTACCACTATGTACCAAAGAGCCAGAAAAAGAACAAACTAAACACAAAGTTAGCAGAAGGAAGGAAATAATAAAGATCAGAAGAGAAATAAATTAAATATTGAATGGAAAAACAAAAAATTAATAAAATTAAGGCCTGGTCCTTTGAAAAAAATTTAAAAACCCAACACTTAGCCAGACCAATTAAGAAAAAAAAGATCCAAATAAATAAAATCATAAATGAGAGTGAAGGCATTACAACACATGCCTCAGAAATAAAAAGGATCAAAACAGACTGTGATGAACAATTACATGCCAACAAATAGTATATCCCAGAGGGAATAGATAAATTTTAGAAAAATAAAACCTACCAAAATTGAATGAGAAAGAAGTAGCTTGAGCAGACCAATAACAAAAAAAACCTGAAGTAGTCATTTAAATCCTTCCTAAAAAGAAAAGCTCAGTGCCAGATGGCTTCACTGCTGGCTCAAGAAGAAATATTACCTAATGGAGGGGATGAACCAAACTGGGGTACGTTGTACACATATATGGAAATGCCATAACCACCCCCCGTACCATGATATACTAATAAAAATGTTTTTAAAAAGAAATATTGCCAACGTTTCTTAAACTCTTCCAAAAAATAGAGCTAGAGGTATACTTCTAAACACATTTTATGAGGCCAGCATCACCTTGAGATTAAAAAGTGGCAGTAAGGGTATGGCGAAGAGGGAACCTGTGCATACTGCTTGGTGGGAATGTAGATTGGTTCACTCATCACAGGAAACATTGTGGATATTCCTAAAGAAAACAAAAGTAGTTGGATGCATGGCTCAAGTGATAGTGTGCTTACCTGGCAAGCACAGGCCTTGAGTTCAAACCCCAGTTCTGAAAAAAAAAGAAAAACAGAACAATTCTTCTTCTGGGAATATACCCAAAGGACATGAAATTGCCACTGCAGAAAGGTATGTGCATTCCCACATTCATTGCACCATTATTCACAGTAGCAATGATGTGTATATGTAAAAAGAAGGAGATCCTGGCGTTTGCCACAACATGGATGGACCTAGAAAACATTCTGTATGAAAACAAAAATATTGCATCATCTTATTTCTATGTGTAATCTTTTTTAAATGTCAAATATACAGAACTAGAGAAAGAAACAGTGGTTATTGGTGGCAGTGTGTGGGGGTGGTTAAGAAATGTGGAGATGTAGGTCAAAAGATTCAAAGTGGTAGACGTGTAGGATGAACAAGTCTGGAAATATAATGTATAACAGGAAGTCTATAGTTAATAGAAATTATATTGTATTAGGGACTTTTTATCATTCTTCTTTTGAGACAGTGTCTATGTGGTCCAGGCTGGCCCTGAATTTGTAGTCAGTCTTCCTGCCTCAATCTCCCCACCACTGAGATTACAGGCATGTACCACCACATCTGGTCTAGTATTATGGACTTTTGTTGCTCTTGTCATGAAAAAGTAATATAATTAACTAAGCTTAGAACAAACCCAACCCCACAATGCAATACCAGTCCCAACCTAGTACTGACTATGCTAAGTGTTAGTGAAATGATGGGAAAGCTGGGATGCTCATACATTGATGGTAGGAATGTAAGATACTATAACTTTACAAAAAGTTTTACAAAAAATTAAATATACATCTACCACATGACCTAGCCATTTGACTCTGAAGTATTTATCCAAATAAAAATATATGTCAATACAAATACTTTAGGTATACTAATCAAAAAGTAGAAATAACTCAAAAGTCTCACAGCAAGTAAGGGAATGAACAAGCATTACTCAGCAATGAAAAATAAACAAACTATTAATGTGTGCAGCAACTTTGATTGATGAATAGTAAAATAATTTTACTGAGTGAAAAAATCCAGTCAAAAAAAGAGCTATATACCTGCATGATTGTATTTATATATATCTCAAGACAAAGAAATTTATAATGAAAGAAAGCAGGTCAGTGGTGTCCTGGAGGCCTAGGGAAGGGTCAAGAGTTTTTCCAAGGAAGCATGTGGCACGTTTTAGGAGTGATGGATATGTTTATCATCTTGATTAGAATGATGACCTCATGACCTATACACATGCCAAAACTTACCAACTGTACCCTTTAAATATGTGCTGTTTATTGTATGTCAATAATTCATCAATAAAGTTTTTTTTAGAAGTTAAACCTTTACTTACAATACAACCCTGAAAATCCACACCTAGGTATCTATCCAAGAAAAATGAAAATGTGTCCATATAAAGACATAGAAACAAATGTTTATTGCAGTATTATTTTTAATATCTTAAATCTAGAAACAATCTAAATGTTTACCAACTAATCATTGAATAAATAAAATGTGGTTAACAATGCATTGAAATTCTAGTCAGCAATCAGAATGGACAAACTTCTGATGCATGCTACCACATAAATGAATCTCAAAAACATTATAGTAAGTGAAAGAAGTCAGGGGCAAAATGCTACATGTCATATGATACTACTTATAAAGTTTCTAGAAAATTCATACCTATAGAGATAGATCGTGGTGGTCTAAAGTTTGTAGTGAGAATGAGAATTGACTTCTAATAGGCAGGAGGGAAATTTTTGGGGTGATGGAGGTGTTTTAAAAGTGGTTTCTGGTGATTGCATGATTCTATAAAAATTTACTAAATTTATTCATTTGTTTGAGTCATGGTCTTACTATGTAGCCTAGGCTGGCCTTGAACTCTTATCCTTCTGCCTCAGCCGCCCAAGTGTTGGGCTTCTAGGCATGGAACACCACATTTGACAATTTAATGAATTTTATGATATGAAAATTATACCTCAATAAAGACGTTCAAAACCATAAAAGAATGAGAGGGAGCAGTCAGGTATTGGCCATATTAATTGTGGTTTGGAATCATCTTGGAAGCATTTCCTCTTCTCTGACTGACCCAGGTGTTGGACCATCTTAGACACCGTCCACATGAGGGATTCTTTTTTTTTTTTTTTAAACATTTTATACTGGGGGTACATTGTGACATTTACAAAAGTTCTTCTATCTTAGTTGAATTCACCCCTTCCATCATTCTCCTTTATCCCCCTCCTCCCTTTCCTGGAATAGTTTCAACAGGTCTCATTTTTTCCATTTACCTATGTGAGTACACAATATTTCCAGCATATTCACCTCCTTCTCCTTTTCCTTATATCCTTCACCCTCCCGCTGATAGCAACACCCAGACAGGACCTGTTTTCCTCGGTTTTTGAAAAAAAATTTTTTGTTTAAGATAGCTATACAGGGACTTTCACTGTGACATATACGTGTATATATGTATTATAACCTGAATTGGTTCATCCCTACATGAGGGATTCTTCAAGGTACATTCAGCAGACCTGAGTCCTAACCTCATTTTATGTCTTACTAGCTATGTGATCTTGGGGAATTTTTTTTCTTCATCTCATTTCAAATGTGTTTCATAGTACTCACCTCATAGTATTAAATGATGCAATACATAAAGAGCTTCCTCTAGAGTATGCATGAGTCATGGAGCCACAATGTGTGTTTGTGTGTGTTTTTCCCCCTTCTTAATAAACAATCTGATTTAAAAAGTATACAATACTGGCCAATAGCTTGGGGATGTAGCTCAGTGGTAGAGTATTTTGCCTTGTATGCATAAGGCCTTGGGTTCCATACCCAGCACTGAAAATAAAATGTATTGGTCTATATGAAGCATGGTGATTTATCCAAGAGGATGTAGAACAGTGCTTGGAGAAAAGGTACTTACATATTTAATTATTGTGAAGTCTCTTTCCAGTGTCCAAGTACTGCCTTTTCTTGTAAAGGTCCAGAAATCTTTATGTGTGTCCTTTGTCAAATGTGCCTTTCCCAACTAACTTCACATCTCCCACCATAAATAGGTAGCAGTGATGTCATTATTTATGATTATGTGCTCTTTGGAAACTATTTGGATTGGAATAATACAGATCTTCCTACCATAGGTTCTTAACATCATTTATTTAATGCTGCTTTAAACCACTACTTTTGAGACTTTGTCAGGCCTGGGATCCCTCCCTGTGAATACTGGCTTCCAATTACTCTTAGACTTCTTCACTGTGTTTTGTTGGTTTTAAAACCACAAATGCAAGTCTTACTCAGAATATGTGGGAAAATGTGTGCATAGTACAAATTTGAGGCAAAATATTTTTCAACAAAGTTTATTACTTCATTCCTACAGCAATGTGATGTCTTTCAATTTTGACTGCACCGCTCCCTTCCACACTGACACCAGCAAGGAGGATAAACAGGGGTCTTGTAGGTTGAGTAAGAAGAGTGATGCTACTCTCGATTAAGACTTACCAAGAAAAGCACAGCATCTGAGTTGGGGATGCAGCACAGTGGTAGAACACTTACAGTGTAGGCACCCGTAGCACTGAAGAAAAAGACAGCACAGTTTCAGCACATTAATTGAAGGTAAGAGAGAACATGGATCAGAAAGGAGGCCCACTGGCACTACAATAGTCTCTAAAGCCCTCAGAGGACATAGAAGGACCACTGGACACATGGCATGAAGTCTATGGAGAGGGTTTAGGTGACTGTTTTGGATACCAGCAGTGGGGATGTGTACAGGCTAAAGGATGCCTGCCACCATTCCTAACAGGAGATGACACTGTGGTCAGAACACGGATGAATGAGACCCAACATAGACACATACATAGCTCAGCTGTCAGGTGTAGGCCATCAGTAGCCCTAGAACTCTGAACTTAGCAGCACCATTCTGGGGACCCAATCTTGTGTGATCCTGTGGGAAAAGTATTGTTCAGATCAGCATAAGTGACTTGCTTGCTACGCATCCCTTCTAGAGCTGAAGCCAAGCTGTGAAGTTCCCAGGACAACCTCAGGGCACAACACCAATGTAACTTGGGGCATCTGGTTGATCCTGTGTAGTAGGCAATGCTGTAATACTTAGAAACACTGGAACAATGCAACCACGGCTACCTTCAGTAAGAGAGCCAGAGAAAAACAACACGTATGGCTGGCTGCCCAGCCCCAATGACCTTCCTGATAATGTCCAGCTCCTTCCCCGATTCGCCCTTTGCAGTCATTTTTCTAATGCCCATCCCCCTCCAACCTCCCTTTTCCCACCACAGGATGCTTAAAACCCCAGCCTGTAAGAGAGGTGTGCTCTCGTCCCTCTCAGTGTTACTCTGATGGCCGAGGGTCCCTCTCAGGTCTCCTCTCCATAATAAAGACCTGCTGCTCGCCAAGGTCACAGATTCTTTCTCGGTTTCTCTCTCTCTCTCTCTCTCTCTCTCTCTTCTTCATGTTCCTTTCAGGTAAACAGTGAGAGACCACCCTAATGGATAGAAATGGGGACCAGGGCCCATGTAGGTCCTAGGTTAGGATCAGGGTGCCCTACAGGTAGGATCTCAGATAATTCTACCAGGCTGTGCTGGTTCCAACAACCAGAGGGGACTTTGAAGATTTCAAGTACTGCATCCCAAACCATGGGACTTTCTGAAGAGCCCTGTTTGCCTTGTTTTAGGGTAGTAATGAACACATACTAATTGTTTAACATGGTGCCTGGCAAATTGTAATTTTTCTTCTTTTTAAGTTTGTGCTTTAAAGAGATTTTTATAACCACATAAGAATATATCTCCGTAATAAACACTATTAACCCTAAAGAGAATGAGGCAGAGATTTAGAAAGGGATGCTGAAGAGTCCAGTAGGACTTCCTGGGACACCATTTCTTTGGTAGAGTACCATGGTCTAGGGGCCCCATTTGGTCAGCTCCTCCCAGAATTGAACAGATTCTCAGGGTTTTTCACGGACTGGTGTATTCACTTCCTGTGGCTACCATAACAACTTACCAGTAACATGGTGGCATCAAACACAGTTCTGGAGTCCAGAAGTCTGAAATCAGTAGCACTGGGCCAAAATCAAGCTGTTTGCAGTACCATGCTTCCTCAGGAAGCTCTAGGGGAGAGTTTGTTTCTTGCCTCTTGCAGCTGTAGTAGTTGCCAGCATTCCCTGGCTTATAGACACATCTATCCCAACATCTTTAAATCTCTTTGTACTCCATGTTCACATTGTCTTCTCGATGTGCTTAAATATCTTCTGTGTCAGGGACTGGAGGCATGGCTCAAGTGATGGAGCACTTGCCTTGTAGGAGTTCAAACCTCAGTACCATAAAAAATCTTAAGTATCTCCTGTATCTGAGGACACTGATGACTGCATTTAGGGCTCACATGGACAATCCAGGATTATCTTTCCATCTCAAAATACTTAGTCACACCCTTGAATTGCTCCCCCCCAAAAGGTCATCTTTATAGGTTCAAGGGATGAGAACCTGATATGTTTTTGGAGGATATTATTTAATGTACTACACTATGTAAATTCATAGAAGTTTAACACATATGTATATATAAATATATATAAACTAGAAATACTAATTTATGAATTTATAAGAGTCTCAGATTTGTATCATCTTGTTAGTACATCCTCTCCCATGTATGGAACCTCCTAGGAAACCAAGTAACTCTCAGAACTGCTGCTAGATGAACCTGGAATCAGATCAAGGGGGAGGGGTAGTCTGTCTTTCTGAATGACACTGTCTGGAGCCCAGTGTAAGTTTTCTCCAGTGTGGGGTGAACTATTTAAGTAGAGCAGATGCATGGGTCACCCTTCAGACCCTCTTTACCTCAGACAGAGCAGGAAACGCATGGATAGGCTTCTGCACGGTCTACTGAGCGTGGGCATGGAAAGTTTCATTAGGAGGCTTATCCAACTGCTGCTCCCAGCACCTGAAAGGTTTAATGGTGGGTTTAGGACATGTTATGACATACGTGATGCAGGGGGTGAGGGATGCTTTTAACTCAGTCTTTAAAACAAAGAAGCATTTCTTCCCATCAGGGAGCTAGAATGCTCCACTTTTATCAATAAAATATTGCTCATAGCCAAGAAAATGAAGGGGCAGGATAGATTGTAGTCAAGAGAGAAAGAAGAATGAGGGATAAATCAATGAATGAGCAAGCACAGAAACTTCAGCATCTGTAGCTTTTTTTTTTTTTTACAGGTTAATTAGCAAAATGGAAAGCCCTTGTTTTGGAAGACTTAGTGGTGGGAGGACTTCATTATGGGAATTTTGTGTAAACACATTTTTTAAGCAATTGTTAGGAAGCTTTGTTTAATGGAAGAGCAAGTACTTGAGCAGGCTCTGGGCGACTGGGAACTGAGTGCTGGACAAGCACAGCTGCCGGACAAAGCTTTTATGAGCCGTGAAAGGACAAACAAGCAGAATTAGGTTGAGACAGAAAAAAGAGCCCAGAACATAGGTAGTGTATGCAGGCACAGTCATTTTCAGGGAGAAATGGGATTCATGACACTTGCCTTCAATTGTGCTTGTTTTTCTTCCCTGCCCATTGAAGTGATGTGACATCTACCAATATGAAAGTCAAGTTCCACTCTTCTCTCCATGAAAACGGTTTTAGTTACTTAGCTCTTTTATTTCCCTCCCTTCAATAATATATTTTGATTATGGGAGGCATTTGACATGAGATTTTACTCAATTTATTATTTTATTATATAGCCTTGTTTGGCAGTATTATTATTTGAAATATCCAAAGCCCATCTCTTCCAAATAATGGTTACGTTTACATGCCAAATAATGGCATGTCTCATATATTTTTTGATATCGCAACAGGGTGTAAAATACAGAAAGTGCCAAAGATATTGATTGGCTGAGATTTTCTTAATGTAAACAAGATATATCTAATGAATATAAGTATATGCTCGTGTGAAAATTCTCTCCAATAGAAAAAAATACCTCTTCAATATGATAAAAGTAAATTTAATATGTGAAATGTTTTATTTTTTAAATTTAGCATTTTATAGGTATTAAAAATAAAAACACTCATTTTTTTAAACAGGGAGAAATTTTATTCCACTTTTTATTGGTGGTACTTGTGTTTGAACTCATGACCTTGCACTTGCTAGGTAGGTGCTCTACTTAACACTTGAGCCATAACCCCAGGGCTCCCCTGTTTTTTGCTTTAGATTTTTTTCCTGGTAAGGTCTTATGCTTTTTCCTTGGACAGCCTTGGACCATGATCCTCCTACCTATGCCTCCTGCATAATTAGGATTGTAGACTTGAATCAACACATCCAGCTTTTAGTGGTTGAGATGGGGGCTTCACTAACTTTGCCCCATCTGGTCTTGAACCACAATCATCCCAATCTCTTCCTGTCAAGAAGTTGAGATTACAGATGTGAGTTACTGAGCACAGCTTCAACTTTTTTCTTTCACAGATACATTGGCAAGAACTTAAGGACTGTTGTCACACAACATTTCTCTTTCATGAAATATACATCAGCAAAGCAGTTCCAATGTAGATGGTTAATCCGATCATGAAAATGACTGCTATGTAATTCTGACAGTTAGATGCTACTCATTAAAATAAAATTGTGCATGTAATATTACATTTTATAACAGTAACAATAGCATGTATTCTTTTTATTCTTTAATACAACATCTGTGAAGACATATTCCATGAACCAATATAAATGGGTTTTAAATTTAAAAAGAATTCCCTAGTCAAACATGTTTAAGAACAGACATCCCAGTGCCTTTTGCCTGTTTTTTTTTTTTTTTTTTGGCAGAACTAGAGTTGAACTCAAGGCTCCACACTTGCTAGGCAGGCACTCTACTGCTTGAGCTTTGCTATCAGTCATTTTGCTTTGTTATTTGCTTTTGAGATAGGGTCTCACTCTACACTTGGGCTGGCCTGGGTCATGACCCTCCTATTTGCACTTCTGCACATAGCTGGAATTACGGGCATGCACTACCACATCCAGCCATTGGTTGAGATGGGGTCTTATGAACCTTTCCTTTTGGGCTAGGCTGGAACCGTGAACTTCCTGATCTCCACTTCGTGAGTAACTAGGATTGCAGGTGGAAGTCACTGTGCCTGGCGTCAGTACCTTTTATGTATTTATGTGCATTTTTAAAAAATTTTTTAATTTTTTTAAATTTTATTATTCATATGTGCATACAAGGCTTGGGTCATTTCTCCCCCCGCTCCCACCCCCTCCCTTACCACCCACTCCGCCCTCTCCCACTCCTCCCCCTCAATACCCAGCAGAAACTATTTTGCCCTTATTTCTAATTTTGTTGTAGAGAGAGTATAAGCAATAATAGGAAGGAACAAGGGTTTTTGCTGGTTGAGATAAGGATAGCTATACAGGGAGTTGACTCACATTAATTTCTGTGCATGTGAGTTACCTTCTAGGTTAATTCTTTTTGATCTCACCTTTTCTCTAGTTCCTGGTCCCCTTTTCCTATTGGCCTCAGTTGCTTTTAAGGTATCTGTTTAGTTTCTCTGCGTTAAGGGCAACAAATGCTAGCTAATTTTTTAGGTGTCTTACCTATCCTCACCCCTCCCTTGTGTGCTCTCACTTTTATCATGTGCTCAAAGTCCAATCCCCTTGTTGTGTTTGCCCTTGATCTAATGTCCACATATGAGGGAGAACATATGACTTTTGGTCTTTTGAGCCAGGCTAACCTCACTCAGAATGATGTTCTCCAATTCCATCCATTTACCAGCGAATGATAACATTTCGTTCTTCTTCATGGCTGCTTAAAATTCCATTGTATATAAATACAACATTTTCTTAATCCATTCGTCAGTGGTGGGGCATCTTGGCTGTTTCCATAACTTGGCTATTGTGAATAATGCTGCAATAAACATGGGTGTGCAGGTGCCTCTGGAGTAACCTGTGTCACAGTCTTTTGGGTATATCCCCAAGAGTGGTATTGCTGGATCAAATGGTAGATCGATGTCTAGCTTTTTAAGTAGCCTCCAAATTTTTTTCCAGAGTGGTTGTACTAGTTTATATTCCCACCAACAGTGTAAGAGGGTTCCTTTTTCCCTGCATCCTCGCCAACACCTATTGTTCGTGGTGTTGCTAATGATGGCTATTCTAACAGGTGTGAGGTAGAATCTTAGTGTGGTTTTAATTTGCATTTCCTTTATTGCTAGAGATGGTGAGCATTTTTTCATGTGTTGTTTGGCCATTTGAATTTCTTCTTTTGAGAAAGTCCTGTTTAGTTCACTTGCCCATTTCTTTATTGGTTCATTAGTTTTGGGAGAATTTAGTTTTTTAAGTTCCCTATATATTCTGGTTATCAGTCCTTTGTCTGATGTAAAGTTGGCAAATATTTTTCTCCCACTCTGTGGGTGTTCTCTTCAGTTTAGAGACCATTTCTTTTGATGAACAGAAGCTTTTTAGCTTTATGAGGTCCCATTTATCTATGCTATCTCTTAGTTGCTGTGCTGCTGGGGTTTCGTTGAGAAAGTTCTTACCTATACCTACTAACTCCAGAGTATTTCCTACTCTTTCCTGTATCAACTTTAGAGTTTGGGGTCTGATATTAAGATCCTTGATCCATTTTGAGTTAATCTTGGTATAGGGTGATATACATGGATCTAGTTTCAGTTTTTTGCAGACTGCTAACCAGTTTTCCCAGTAGTTTTTGTTGAAGAGGCTGCTATTTCTCCATAGTATATTTTTAGCTCCTTTGTCAAACACAAGTTGGTTATAGTTGTGTGGCTTCATATCTAGGTCCTCTATTCTGTTCCACTGGTCTTCATGTGTGTTTTTGTGCCAGTACCATGTTGTTTTTATTGTTACTGCTTTGTAATACAGTTTGAAGTCAGGTATTGTGATACCTCCTGCATTGTTCTTTTGACTATAGCCTTGGCTATTTGTGGCCTTTGTGCTTCCATATAAATTTATTGGTAGATTTTTCAATCTCTTTAATGAATGTCATTGGAATTTGAATGGGAATTGCATTAGATGTATAGATTACTTTTGGGAGTATAGACATTTTTACTATGTTGATTCTACCAATCCATGAGCATGGGAGATCTCTCCATTTTCTATAGTCTTCCTCAATCTCTTTCTTCAGAAGTGTATAGTTTTCCTTGTAGAGCTCTTTCACATCTTTTGTTAGGTTTACACCTAGGTATTTGATTTTTTTTGAGGCTATTGTAAATGGAATTGTTTTCATACATTCTTTTTCAATTTGCTCATTGTTAGTGTATAGAAATGCTAATGATTTTTCTATGTTGATTTTATATCCTGCTACCTTGCTATAGCTATTGATGATGTCTAGAAGCTTCTGAGTAGAGTTTTTTGGGTCTTTAAGGTATAGGATCATGTCATCTGCAAATAGGGATATTTTGAGTTTCTTTACCTATTTGTATTCCTTTTATTCCTTCTTCTTGCCTAATTGCTCTGGCTAGGAATTTCAGTACTATGTTGAATAGGAGTGGAGATAGTGGGCATCCTTGTCTGGTTCCTGATTTTAGAGGGAATGGTTTCAGTTTTTCTCCATTAAGTATAATGCTGGCTGTAGGTCTGTCATATATAGCTTTTATAATGTTGAGGTACTTTCCTTCTATTCCTAGTTTTCTTAGAGCTTTTATCATGAAATGGTGTTGTATCTTATCAAAGGCTTTTTCTGCACCTATTGAGATGATCAAGTGGTTTTTGTCTTTGCTTCTGTTAATGTGGTTTATTACATTTATTGATTTTCGTATGTTGAACCACCCCTGCATCCCTGGGATGAAGCCTACTTGGTCGTGGTGAATGATCTTTTTGATGTGTTGTTGAATTCGGTTTGCCATTATTTTGTTGAGGATTTTTGTATCAATGTGCATTAAGGAGATTGGCCTATAGTTCTCCTTTTTGGAGGCTATTTATGTGCATTTTGAATCTCTAAAAAGAAATATATATGTCATGTTTCTCAAGTTACTTCAAGTCATGGTTTTTGGGGAGCCAATATGGAGAAGCTTTAATAGACAGTTGCATAGACTGCAAGCAAAAGTGCAAAGAACTTGACTTTCAATTAGATAACCTGAGTTCGTGCTCCATATCCTTTATTTACTTACTAACTGCATAATCTCAATTAGTTTATTTACCTTATCTGAGTCTCATTTTCCTCATCTATGAAAGACGCAGTGGCTTCTTTTGATGGTAGCCACTTCCCTATATGTGCTAGCCATTGTTCCACAAAGAGATATAATCTATTCCTCCACCCCATGGAATGTGAGCTGCTTCTGTGACTTACTTTTGGCCATTGGCATATGATAGAAATTACACTGGGTGACTTCCAAGACTAGATTATAAGAAATCTTGCTGCATCTATCTTAGTCTTTTGAAACACTCACTGTGGGGCAAGCCAGCTGTCATGTAAGAAGTCTAACTAGCCTGACACCACCAATAGCTGTCTGTAATTGTGACCAAAATACCTGAGAGAACAACTTAAAGGGAGGAATTATTTATTTTGGCCCACAGTTTCAGAGGCTTTTCTCCATGGTCAGCTGGTTCCATAACTTTGTGCCTGCCACCATTATGGTGGCAGGAATGTACAGTGAAGGAAAGCAGGAAGCAGAGTAAGAGGGAGGGTGTGAGGGAGGAGGAGGAGGAGGAGGAGGAGGAAGGGAAAGAGAGAGGGAGAGAGAGAGTCAGTCCAGGGACAAGATACCCACAAGAACCCACCTCCAGTGACCTACTTGCTCCAGCTAGGCCCTACCTCCTGAAGTTTCTAGAACCTTCCAAAATAGATCCATCATCATGGGACCAAGCCTTCAACACATGAGCCTTTTGGAGGGAGACATTTAATATTCTAACCATAAGACCAAGCTAGGCATGGGGACAGGCTGCATATAGAGATAGGGATCCATGGACAAATATAGCTGTTCCAGCTGTCCAAGCATTGGCATCAGACATGTAAATGATTAAGTTATCTTAGACACTCCAACTCCAGCAGATGCAATGTGGAGAATTGCGTCACCTAACGAACAGCTAAAGCCACATTCCCAGACTTAGGGCCCTGGGAAGAGTCATGACAGTCTTCTCTACCCATTAAAGCTACTTCGGTTGAGACCTTAGTTACTGGGGAGCATATATGACTCAGCCTACTGAGCCCTGACCCCACAATTTGTGAGAATGACACAATTGTTGTTTTGTACCATTAAAGTTTAAAGTAATTTGTTATACAGCAATAGATAACTGGATGGGTTCAGTTACATAAATCAAAGGGTTTAGCTTGGTACTTGGCATAAAATGGCTACTCACTCATTAATGTTAGCTTCCTCCTGTTTTTCCCCCAAAGATTTCTATTCTGTGGCACACACATCCAAGATGCTTATATTCTTATAAAGATTCTGATGTTGAAGGAAAATAAAGGCAATGGAAGAAGAAAAGTTGAGACTCCAAATATCCAAAATACCGAAAATGCACATATTTTGTAATGAATATACCAATTAAGTAGATCTTAAATTTAAAATTTTATTTTTAAATTTTAGTGTGTATGTTTGAGGTTTATAACATGAGCTTGTGGGGTACATATAGACAGTAAAATGGTTAGTATTGTGAAGTAAATTAACGTATCTGTCATCTTACATAGTTACTTTGTTTTAAAACAAAAGCAGCTGAAATATACTTATTTTATGAAAATCCCTAATACAATACAATTTTATTAATTTATAGTCATCTTTTGTTACTTTCCATCTATAGACTTCTTCATCCTGCTACATTGTATTCTTTGACTTCTCCATTTCTTTCCCTCTCCTCTTCCCTCCACGGTAACCACTGTTTAATTTTTTTTTAAGACAGGGTCTTTACTATGTAGCCCAGGCTTGCCTTGAACTCATGATCTTCCTGCCTTAGGCTTCCAAATGCTGGGAATGCAGATGTGAGCCATCATTCCACTTATAAGTGCAATATTTTCCTTTCTGTGTCTGATTTATTCACTTAACATGATGTAAGGCGAGTCTCTTAAAATAGAACAAAACTCAGTCATTCTAAACATATTGTAAATTGTCCTCCACTACTTTCTCTGTATTTGTAGCAAATTTACAATATGTCTGCAAATTTTGTTGATTCTCTTCCTATTGAGAGGTTGGATCATAAGAAAAAAGCTAGATCATAAAAGATAATTTGGCTATTACTGAATGACCTGGAATATTTGCTTTTGCAGCTTTCAGCAACCATAAATATCTGATAGTTACAAAGCAACCCAAACTAACTCACATGGTGAGACTGCATGAGTGAGGCCTGAGCAGTCCCTAAATGCTTTAGCAACCTCCATTTCCAGGTTCCGATATGAGAGGTCCCAAGCCAGAACCACTCCAACTAGCTCTTCCCTGAGTTCCTTACCCTCAGAAATCACTAAGACGTAATAAATTGTTCTTTTAAGTCACTAACTTATGGGGTAATGCGAGGTAACAACTAGTGGAAGTGGTGTTCATTTAAATACATTAGAAGAGTGTTAGGCATCACCAGGTGGCACCCATTTTCCTTTTTTTAATGATTCTACTATCTGTGGATTTAGTACATCACTTACAAGTGAAATACCTCCCTGTGTAGACTGTATCGTGTGGAATAGTAAACTAGCTAAAATTGCAAAACCAGTTCCTACTTATTAACAGTCCAAGTGCATAGTATTCTTTGTCAATTTTCAAACACTCCAATTATTTATATATTTTTTTAAAATTTATTTTCTATGTTTACAAAGTCAAAAGATTCCATGTGCAACTTTTGGTACAGCTTCCGGTCAAGTGGAGTAACAGGAACTGGATTTACTCTTTTGCTTCAAAAAAGCAATCAAACTGCACATAATTCATGATGAATGATTCTCGGGATGTTGTATACCAAGCAAAGGACTGTGTTCCAGAAAATGGGAAGCAAAATAATTGAGCTCTATAGTTGCCCTACAATACTGCTGGAGAAAGTTTCAATGGACAGGTTACCCAGATGGAACCTGGAAATATACTAAGGTGAGAGAAGAGAATCATAAATACAGGGAAGGCCAAGGCACATGGAGTTCAATGGACAGAACGCCAGAGAGGAGAGAGACGTACCTAGTGAGCATCTCAGAGGCCACCTCCTCTTGTCATTTCAGTATCAATGAACATGTGAAGAAACTAACATAATGTAGGAAAAGAACTATCAAAAAGCTAAGTGAGAAAGGGCTTAGGGCCTGGCTCAAAGGGAGAGTGCCTGCCTAGCAAGTACAAGGCACTGAGTTCAAACTCCAGTAACACCAAAAACAAAACAAAACAAACAAAAAAGCAGACAAGTGAGAAAAATTCCCAAATACCAAAAGGCCCCCAAATAGTGTCTGTTCTACTAGTCTAAGCAGAGAAGTCTCTTATATCACAGAGCCTCACTAAAAGTCTCCAGGAGATTTCAATCATAGTAATGGGGAAATTAGCTCTAGATGAAATACTGGTTGGTTCTCCTTAACAAAGCTTAAATTCAAATCTAAGAAGTATTGAATTATTTCCCAATTGAGTAGCTATAGCTTATAACAAAGATCAACAATATTTATAAGAATAGAAAAGACTCCCACATCACAATTTCTGATATTCCATAAAAAATAAACAAGGATTATGATGGTTAATGCTGATTGTCAGCTTGACTGGATTAATAAATGCTTAGGAGATTAATAAAACACACTTGTGTCTGTGTCTATGCAGGCATTTCCAGAGACAATCAGATCATGAGGGATTTGATAAAACAAATCCATTTTGTTTAATCCATTGATGGATTCATCAGATTTTTGGGAGGTGGTAGAACTGTGAAAGGTGGGGCCTGGTTGAAGGAAGCAGGTCTCAGGGGGCCTGTCCTTGGGGTGGGGTACATCTTGCCCTAGCACTTTTCTGTTAGGGTTCTGCTCTGCTTCCTGTCCCCCATGATGTGAGCTGCTCTCTATGCTTTCTGTCTACCATGAGATGAATGGCCTCCTCCATACACAACCACTAACATGATGTTCTGCCTCACAATTGGCGCAGAAACACAGAACAAACTGACCATGGATTGAACCCTCTGAAACTGTGAACCAACATAGAACAATTCCTCCCCTTAAGTTAGTTTTCTCAAGTATTTGGTCACAGTGTTAATAAAATGGACTAACACAAAAGCAGGAAATTATGACCCAAAATGAAAAAAAAATTGATCACTCAAAATAGGCTGAGAATGACAGACAATAAAAGAAGACATTAAAACAGGAAAAGGTATTACATGTTTCAGAAGCTAGAAGAAAGACTGGAGTATGTTAAGTAGAGTCTCAAAAAAACACAAGAAAGACCTAATATAATTAAAAGAGATTTAAAAGCTATACATGATGATATAAAGTATACTGGATGGGACCTAGGGCAGATAAGATATTACAAAGGGAAAGATAAGGAAACTGAAAGATGTAGCAGTCAGGCTGGGTGTGGTGGCTCATGCCTGTCATCCTAGCTACTTGGGAGGCAAAGATCAAGAGGATTGTGGTTTGAGGTCAGCTTGGGTGAAAAGTTGGGGAGATACTCATCTCAATAAACAGGTATTACACACTTGTAATCTCAGCTACATAGGAGGCATAGGTTGGAAAATTGTGGTCCAGGCCAGCCCAGGCAAAAAGTAGGAGACCCTGCCACTGTGCTTGGTGACAGATTACTGTTAGCAAAAATGCAAGCTAGAAAGTAGCAGAAAATTTTTTGGTGGACTGGAGTCTAAACTCAGGGCTTTGCACTTGCAATGCAGACACTCTAACTCTTGAGTCACACCTCCAGTTCATTTTGCTTTGGTTATTTTTTCCCTTTTTTATTATATTATTGTTGTACCAGGGGTACATTGTGACATCTAAAAAAGTTCTCATAATATGTCATAGTTGAATTCACCCCCTCCATCATTCTTCTTCCCCCATTCCTGGAATAGTTTTAACATTTTTTTATAATGTCTTCTTTTGGGTAAATCCTTCCCTTGAGTATTAAGAATTCTAACTGAGCAGAGGCAAAAGTTAAGGGAAACAAAGTCATAATTTTATAAATAGTGTTGGTCACATTTTTCTTCTTATCTAGGATCACATGCATACCTACAATAGAGACGACAAAAACAAGGACACTAGGGGAATCTATCTATCTATCTATTCATCCATCCATCCACATAGATTCATACTGATTTCTGTGACTCTAGTGCAGCACCAAAGGGTCCCTTGTATCCTCCCTGATCTTCCTACTTACTCTTTCTCTGAAAGTGAGAAATTGGGCTTTCATTCTGCATAATACAGTTATTTATTCAACCCTAGTGTGCATGCAGAGCAGTTTAAGCATTGCTAACCTTTATCTTTATGAGAAACAAACTTCTCAAGTAGAGTACAGTGCTTATCTGTAGATCCTTTTGTCTTTAGACAAAGTTTCTAGTCAAAACACTGTGGGCTGGTGGAGTGGCTCAAACAATAGAGCACCTGCCTAACAAGTGTGAGGCCCTGAGTTCAAAACCCACTGCTGCCAAACAACAACAACCACAACAAAAATCACTGTTTTCCAAGGTCAGCTCTCTCTTTTCCATTCCTTTTATTTTTTCCCCAGTGGTAATGAACTCAGGGCTTCATGCTTGCAAAGCAGGCACGCTACTGCTTGAGCCACACCTGCAGTCTGTTTTGCTCTGGTTATTTTGAAGATGGAATCTCGCAAATTATTTGCCCAGGCTGCCTCGAACAACAATCCTCCTGATCTCAGCCTCCCAAGTAACTAGGATTATAGACGTGAGCCACTAGTGCCTGGCTCTTTTCCATTCCTTCACTTTCAACACACTTAGATTTGTTTGTCATAGTCTGGATTTCAGCCTCTATTCCCTAGACATCTTGATTGGTTTAAAAAATTTGCCTACAGTCAGGTTCATTCTTAGGTGTACTACATGTTTTATATGTTTTGACAAATGCACAGAGTCATGTATTCACCATCTCAGTTCCATACAGAACAGTTTCACCACCCCTAAAAATTCTCTTGTGCAGCCCCCTTTAGTTGATTCTTCTTCCTTCCCTAATTCCTGAAAATAACCAATCTGTCTTCAGATCTGTAGTTTTGCTTCTGCTGAAATGTCATATAGAAGAAATCCTACACATGTAGCCTTTAGGATCAAGCTTATTTAATTCAGCAAAATTCTTTTGAGGGTCTTGTGTTAATCAGTACTTCATTCTTTTTCATTGCTGAGCAGTATTCCACTGTGTGGAAATACCACCAGTTGTTTATCCGTGCATCTGTTTAAGGATGACTGGATTGTTTGTAGTTTGGAGATATTATGAATTAAGTTCTAAAATGGTCATGTATAGGTTTTTGTGTGAACATAAGTATTCAACTCATTTGGTTAAGAGTGGAATTGCTGTTTTGAATGGTAAGTTCATGTTTAATGTTATAACAGTGCCAACTGTTTTCCAAAATGGCTATACTATTTTGCATTCCCTCCAGCAATGAATGAGTCTTTAGGTTGCTCTGCATCTTCACCAGCATTTGCTATTGCTAGTCATTTCTTCTAGCCCTTATTGGTGTACATCTTATTGGTGTACAGTGGTATCTCTTTGAGGTTTTACTTTTAATTTTTGCCATGACTAGAGATGTTGAGTACCTTTCCAATACTTACTTGCTATGTATTTTATTTGGTAAAGTGTCTGTTCAAATATTTGTCACATTTGAAAAACTGGGTTGTTTATGTTCTTATGGGTAAATTATAAGAGTTCTTTATATATTCCTACTACAAGGTCTTTGTTAGAAATGTGATCTACAAAATTTTTATCTTCCTAATGACTTTTCTTTTGATTCTCTTAACAGTGTCTTTCATGGATCAAATGTTTTTAATTGTGAAAAAGTCCAATTTATCAATTTTTATTTTGTAATTCATGTTTTTGATATCATATCTAAAACTCATTGCCAAACTTAACATCATGCAGATTTTTTTCCTCTTTTTTTCTGGAAGTTTTATAGTTTTATGCTTTACATTTAAGTCTATGATTCATTTTGAGTAAATTTTTGTATAGTGATAATTTATTCTTGAACATCAGGGCTCTGAAGCCCTGAGTACATCCTGGAAGCTGCTAAATTACTTATAACAAAGTAGATTTTCTATAAAGATAACAACCTAATCTCAGAGAAATAACAGTTTTCTTTTTTTTTCCTTTTGAGTACTTCTATGTTTAATTTCTTTCCTTGATACATTAATTAGGACAATTCTAAATATAAAAGTGCTGATAACCGAGGCCTGTAGTAGCTTGTTCTTACCTTTAAGGATATGCTTTTAACATTCTTACATTGCATATGAAATTTTCTTTCTCATTTTTTATGCTCTTTATCAGAATAATAAAGTTTCCCTATGGTCCTAGTTTAATAATTTTAAAATCAGGAATGGTTTTTGAATTTCATTCATATTCAGATCATTATAAAGCTTTTTATTTGATTGTTAATATGAAATTTTTATTAGATTTTCTATTTTTTGTTTTGTTTTATATTTGTGGTGCTTTACATCAAACCCAAGGTTCTGTGCATGTTAGGCAGCTGTGTCACTGAGCTATATTTTCAGTTTTAGCTTTTTTAAAATTTAAACCAACCTTGCATTTCTGGAATAAAATAAAACCAGTTTGGTCATGCTGCATTATTTTGATTATATATTACAGTGTTCTGTGTAATTATGTTTTATTTTATTTAGGATTTTGCATCTGTATTAATTAATATAATAGTTCTATAATTTTCCTTTTGCATATTGAGAGAGTCAGGTTTTGATATCAAGCTTATCATGGTCTCATGAAAAGAGTTGGAGAATTTCTTCTTGGAACTGGTTATATGAGTGTGTTTGCTTTTTGCATGTTTATTGAAATAACCTGAAAAACCATGTTGCCCCCATGTCTTCTTTGTGAGAAGAATTTTTAAACCAGTAATTTAAGCATTAGTCAAGTTTAGTGATTATATCTTCTTCTATGGCTCAATTTGTCTCCCAAAAGCATATGTTGGGAACTTAATCTGTAATGTACCCATGCTGGAAGATGGGGTTTAATTGGGATATATTTATTATAAATTACCCAGTCTCAGCAGCACAAAATCACTAAGGCATCTTCCTAGGAACTTGAATATTTTACATAAATTTAAAAATGTATCCATTGATACAGCCACTGATTATTAAAAGTAGTATACCCCTGATATCTTCTCTGACTTCAGATCAGCATATCCAATGACCTACTTAACATCTTCCCTTTCGAATTTCAAAAATACCTCAACTTGAACAGATCTAAGTGTGACCATATGCTTTCTCTCCAGGATCCAGCCCTCTTTTAGTGTTTCTTACTTTTAGTCAATAACTCCAAGTTGAACATGATAAACACAAAGGAATAATCTTTTGCACCTCCATTTCTCTTATTCTCTCCATGGTTAGTCCATCAACAAGCCTTGCCATTTTCCTCTACTAAAGCCATCCATTCCTATCCATCTTTTCTGCTTCCACTCTAGTTCAAGCTATAAGTGCCTCTTATCTAGACTATTAGTATAGTCTCTTGAAAGGTTTCCTTGAATCTAGTCTGTTTGCACTGAATCTATTCACCTCAATCCATACAGAATAATCACTTCCTGAGAAGTTGGGTTTGTAGTATCTTTCTAAATAACTTCATTGACTACACACTGTTCTTAGCATAAGGATACACACAAGAAAATGACATGGCTTTCAAGGTCCTGGGTAATCTAAATTTAGCTACCCTTCCAGCCATTCTGCCCCTTACTTCTTATAGTCTAGCCACACTAACCTCATTTCTCTGCCTTGAATATACCATAATAACTTTGCCACAGGGACATTATGTAACCTGCCCACTCTTTTTGAAACATTGATTACTTCTTCCACAAACTTCAAAACTCAGGTCAAGCTTCAGTTCCTGAGGGAAACCAGGTAGAAACACTTTTCACATCAGAAGAGGGCTACAGTGTAAGAAAGGGAGGCATTTGTAGTATCTTATTGCCCTTCTTCTTTCCATCTTTTTTTTAAATGTCAGTAGTTTCGTAGCTCTATTTTCTAAAACCTCTGCAGCTCCTTATATTCTCAGAGGTCAAAGCTGCGTACTTGAGAAATATAAGTCTTCAGTTCTGCATCATGACCAAGCTCTGGATGACAACTGACTTGAATTTGAAACATAAAGAAAAAAATCAATTCCTTCATTGTTCAAATTGACCCTGCAATCAAGCAGTTGTTATTCTTCTAAGCTCTAGGGAGTGGAAACCAAGAAGTTTCTTTTTTCAGCTCTTGTGGATACAGAACTCCAACAGCTCGGGTGTTGTGGACACAGAACTCCGACAGTTCAAGGTTGGTTCTAAATTTAGAATTGCTGAAGTTGGAGTGTTTGCCTAGTCTGACAAATACACTATTCTCCTGGGCCTAGTATTTAGAGCTTACATATTTTTTCCCATTCACAAAACGCTACAGACTCTGACTGCTGTTAGGGATTTTAATAGTGACTTTTTAAAGCTCCCAAGTCATTCTCACTTTGACTCTCTCTAGCCAAAGGTATGACCTATGTATTTTACTTCACTAAAACTTGCTATTTTCCCTGTGCTATTGTGTCTTACATTTCTCCTGGATTTTCTCCAGAATTTAGTATTTAAACTGCCATTTATGGGAACACATTTTGCTAATTGTGCCCCTATTTGGATAAGTCACATGAGCCACATTGCTAAGTTGTGACTACTTCAGCTGCTGCTGAACTGCCCAAGGCAGGCAAATAAATTGTACCAATCTGCTTCAGAAATGGGAAAATGGAGCAAAATCCTTAGATTTGATTAGATGTTAGCATTCAACCATTTATGTGTTTTTCCTTCTTAATGAGAACATTATGTTAGTAAGAATACAATCATCTCAAGAATTTTGAGAGGCTATGAACAAAGTGAAAGTTTTAGTGTCCACCTAATATATGCTGTCTGCATCCATGGATATTTCTGCTCATTATGGGTAAAGCCCACATTAGTTGCTTGGTTTACTACTTCAGTGGTGTCTTAAGCAATTTATCTACATCTATATAAAATGCTTTCATTGTACAGGTTAAATTACATCATTTTGTTACATTCCTTTCCATTATCTTTCATTTTTAAAGCAATTGATAGGCCTGTGTATGTATCCATGGGTTTCTGTAACATGAATCTATTGTGTGGAATATAAAATGTAGTGGTTGCAAGAGGTAGAACTGTTTTTGGGACAGTTGATGAGCAAGACTCATTCTCGACACATGGACTTTATTATAATCATGGTGCATGTGTCATCCTCTCATGGAAGGGCTGGACTGTGGTGAACTGTGAGCTTGCTTGTCTACAGATGTTGAAGCATTTGGGTCAGATTCCTCATTTCCCACAAACCCACACAGGTATGGTTGCAATATGGCATCTACAAAACATGTTGCGCTAAGCATGAAAGTGGATTATCTGCTTCTTTTAGTTGATGGCAGTTATTTTAGGGTGGGACATGAACAAGTTTCTGCCTGTTATAGTCTAGAGCTTAAATTCATAGTCCATACTCACATGTGGCCAGAAAAGACTATCAGGCTGGAGAAAAGGACCTTTCCTAATTAAAATGTTAAAATCTCAAGAGTCTGGCATAAGAAATTATGGGCAGAGAGGATTCTCAAAACTGACTTTCTGCTTGCCAAGTAATCATACACAGGTAAAGGTAATATAAATATGTTTTCCCTGAAGGTAAGCTACCATCGCCAATGCCAAGGTAGAAAACAAGACTGGAGTTGTTGAGGCAAATGAAAAATAGGTAATAACAGTGCCACTAAAACCAAAGATGGTGCCAAGCTGCAGGTTATAGGTATGACTTCATGCAACGCCAGAAAGGGTATATCATTGCTTCAGATTCCAGTACTGAACATAGTTTTTAGAAACTAGAAATAACATCCTTTAAAAATTTAAATTTCAACTTGGCAAAGAAGTTCCTTTTGTTTTTCATGCGGATTCACCCAGAATATGCCAAAGAAAGTACCAATAAAATGTTTATGAAGTTTTCAATAAAATAGAAGATGGAAAAGATTGAGTTTTTGAGGCTTTCTTGGGTGATTCTCTAAATTCTTCTTGAATTGGGAAGATGAATCTGTACTCCTTTAGGTTCTGAAGGTCAGGATGGACCAGCTATGACTTTTCCAGGAAATGAGTAATAGTAAGACCAAGGGACTCATTCTTGGAGGCCTGGAGGAACTTTTTATCCAAAACTTGTAGGTGGGGATTTTCCCCCAAAAAGGCTTCAGGGAGTTGCAGAGGCATGTGAAGACTTGACATGGGAATAGCCAGCCTAACATAAGCTAGCTCACTATGAAAATTCTGCCAAGCTCTCTGTTCTTAAGTTGGGTTTCCCCACCCAGATTGACTGGTTCTTTACAATCCTTCTCACCCGTTTCTACTCTAACTTTTACCCCATGGCCCACTTGATCCTCCTCACCAACCCCTAATATTAGTGCCCATGCTAAAGTACTTTGAATTCTTAAAAAAGCATCACTGAGAATTATCTCTTCTTGGAAAACATGGAAGGTGACTGCTGCCAAATGCTGTTTGTAAGACTCACACCCAAGTTACAGCCATGGAGAGTTCATAAGAATCATTGCTGGGAAAACATTTATAATTCTTTATAAAAAATCAAAGTACATTATATACATGTACGAAAATGTCATGATAAAACCTATTAAAATGTACAAAAATTTATGTTCTGTTTATACATTTATAGTTTTTGTGTTAAAATGAAGTTAAGTGACTTTCTTCATCCATTCAAAAATATTATCATGTACTCATTCTATGCTACAAATAGTGTTGTACATATCATGGTAGCACACACAGTCACTGCTCACAAAGGTTTTATGCCTCAGTGAAGAAGAAAGGTAAGAAAAAACAACAACTACAATACAGTGCTACGAAGACTATAAGAAATGCAAAAGCCATTATTGCCATGGGTAGTTAAGGTAGGTTACCAGAAGTTGGAGGTCCAACTTCTGGAGTCCTGACTGAGGAGTAAGAGTTAATGAGGAGGCTGTGTGTGTGAATATATGTGTGTGTGCACACATGTGCTCTCTCTCTCTCCTCTCATCATATCCAGATCTTCACAGCTCTCCTTTTAGTTGTTTCGTGTTTCTCTTTCCCACTATATTGTAAATTCCATGAAGGTAAGAACCTTGTCTGTCCTGTTTATCAAATTAGGTCCATCATATTGCTTAGTCCATAGAGATACAAAATAAATGCTTGCCAAATCAATGATTAAGGAAATGTCATATGTAAATGCATGGAGGAAAATAGCCAGGAAACTACAAGGGATTTCAGCAAGAAATGAAACTAGAGGATTAAACTGCAGGGCAGATTATTCAGAGCCTCTGTGCCTCCTCAAGGACTATGAACATTGTTGAAGGCCATGGAAATCTACGGATTTTAAACAGAGAAATGACAAGGTTAGACTTGACCCTTTGGAAGACTATCTTTTTTGTAGTGGGAGACAGGTGACAGATTGGAGACAGTGAGCATTATACATCAGCTGACAAGCTATTTTCAGTGTCCAGGTGGGAAAAACTCAAGGTAGCATCAGAGTGATAAAGATGAGATGGTGGTTTTAAGAAATACTGACAAACTATAATGTACAGGATTTGAGCTTCATTGAATGTGGGTGATTATATGAAAGATGCAGCCTGCTGGGAGGTATATCACAGAAGGCTCAGACAACAGTGTCTTGGTTTTCCTATCTGTAAACAATAGAACTCCTTTTGGGCCTCCCTGCATTGCTCTAACCAAAGTAGTCATTTGTGTCTGTTCTGCACAGAGATGATTTAGAGGGCTCAGAGTTACTATGAAAACAACATTATTCCTGTTTGAGGATAACTAGTGAGAGGGTTTCTTTTTTTTTTTTTTTTGTCTTGACAACATTAGGGTTTTTTTTTCCAACATCACTTCTCTAACACTCCAACACCAACGATGTGTCCTACAATTCAATATAATTCCTACATAAACTGCCCAGAGTTAGTGCCAGACTCCACAGACTTAAGACTTTGTCCCACAAAACTCTCCTTACTTCAGATGCCAGTGGTTATGTATTGGGTATCCAGTGTTCCTACACTGCTGTCCAACTTGATTACAAAGTCAGAAGTTCCCATAACTCCCCTTCTCAAGTACCGTAATTTGTTAGAACAACTCATAGAAGTTAGGAAAATGCTATACTTACTATTACAGTTTATTATAAAGAATACAAATGAACAGTTAGATGAAAAGACACATAGGGTGATATCTGGAAGGGTACTGAACTCAGAAGCTTCTGTCACCACAGAGTTGGGATGCCCTCCAGGCACATGGATATGTTTGCCACATCAGAAGCTCTCTGAACCCCTGCAATTCATGGATTTTCTGGAGGCTTCAGTAGGTAGACATAATTGATTAAATCACTGGCCATTTGTGATTAATTCAATCTCCAGCTCCTCCCGCCCCTGGAGGTTAAGGATGGACTTCAAAATTCCAAAGCTTTTAATCAAAGCTGTGCCTTTCTGGTGATCAACTCCCATTCTTAAGCTACTTAGGGCCCACCAAGAGTTACCTCATTAGAACAAAAGAGGTTCCTATTGCTTCTATCACTCAGGAAATGCTAACAATTTTTGTAACTCTGTGCTAGGAACTGGGGACAAAACCCAAATACATATTTTTATAATACACAGCCCCGAGAAGAACAATATAAACTGGGTGTAGTGGCTCAATCATATAATCCCAGCTACTAGAGAGGTGGAAATTGAGAGGTTCACAGTTCCAGGCCAGCCCAGACATAAAGTTTGTAAGACCCCCATTTCAGTCAATAAAATTAAGCTGGGTGTGGTGGTATACACCTGTTATCCCATCTATGTGGAAAATGTAAATAGGAGAATCATGGTCCAGGTCAGTCCTGGGTATAAACAAGAAACCCTATCTCAAACAATAAAAAAAGCAAAAAGGGCTGGGGGTGTGGCTCAAGTGATAGAGCATCTGTCTAACAAGTGGGAAGCCCTGAGTTCAAGCCCCAGTACTGCCCCTCCCCCAAAATAGGAAGAAGATCATGTGTTTGTACTATAGTACTTAAAACCAAGAGTTGGAGCCATATGGCATCCTACCATGTGCAGCCTGCCCACCAGCTCAGTATTGGAGGACAAAAGCTCATGCAGGGGACCCTTCAGCTGCTCAGGTGACTGGAAACAGAAAGTGTCTGGGAAAGGTGAGTCAAGGTTCTTTTAACACCCTTTTCCTTCAAGTTCCCCTTTGAGTTTTCATTTGGAGTGAATTTTGTTGCTTCTCAAAACCTCAGCTAATTTGATCATCTTGATGAGAAATGAGAAAACTCCACCAATGTTAGAATTTTTCTACCAAATCTGGGCCTGCCTTTATATAGGCAGCCATGCTCACAATATATTCACTACATTGTGGCCAGTCAAGGCCTTGGGCTTGGGATTCTTCACATAGTGTAGAGAAAATTGGTAAATCATGCTCTCCTGATCGAAGGGTGATGAGAAGGCTGTGAGATTGCAAGGAGAGTAGCTGCTGGGACTTTAGAACTTGGGGAATTGATGGTGTTACTTGGCTTTAAAGGAGTTCAAGTTATCATCAAAAGTCACTTTCCAACGTTTAAGCATAGCAATGTGATTATGTAGGCAGACGAGTGATGCAGGCCAAACTTCCATCAGCATTCTCTTTCCCTCTGTGGTTTCCCCAATCTCTCTTCTCCTTTCCTCCACCTGCTTGCTCTCCAACTCTCAGGAAAGAATGAGTAGACTCACTTCTTTGCAGTTAACATTCATTACTTATTACTCACCAAAACATAAGCATTTCACTCTTCATATTTGTCAATAGTGAATATGTTTAGAACTTGGGAGATGGGAGAAAAACTTCCTGGTATCCTCAGGCTCACTCTAGTAGGCAAATGCTGACTCTGCCCATACAATTCTTTCCTGAAAGGAATGATCCTAGCACTTACGACCTTAGGGGGGTATAGCAGAAACCTATACCACCAACTATAGATCAGATTCTATTAAGGTGAATTCTAAGAGCTGCCCATATCCTTTAGCTCTATTGAAGGTAATCATATTTATGCTAGGTGAATGAACAAACTTACAGTAACATTTAGTTTATAAATAGTCAGTGTAATGGCACAGATGAACTCAAAAGTCCCCAGCTCTAAATGCAGGGAATGCTATGAACTATATAAATTAGGTTCCTATTAAATTATACCTATAACCTGGGACAAGGTTAATAAGATGAAAGAAGCTTAAGGTTACTTATTTGTTTTCAACTAATTTTCCATGTTAAATTAATACATGACAATGTTATAAAATCCTCTTTATAATGAGTTTATAAAATAGACTAAATCTCCCTGCTGCCCCTGGTTTCTCTTCTCAGAATCAATACTGTTTTCTTACATATTTTCCTAATTATTTTCTTTCACATACAAAATTTTAGTCTTTTTAAACTAAGAAATTTCCCATTAAACAGTATTTATAAATACAGGCAAAATGAGCAATGTATTTTATATTTTGATGTAGTTAATTTACTATTTTTCTAGCATCTCTCTTGTTAAAATTTGATTTTTTTTTTTTACAAAATGACTTTCTTAAAATATACATATAAGTATTCCAGGGTCATTTCAATGAATGAGGATTTTTGGAATGTTATATTTGTACTGGTAGTTGAGTTGTTTTCAAAACAATTACATTAATCATATATACTTAAACTAAATTAAAAGTGAATAAACTAATGACAGGGCTGCATTTGTAATCTGCTCTCAGACAGGCATGCACGTGTTAGGTGTTTTTTATTCCATGCTGATGTTTCATTAATGGAGTCCGTATTATTTTATACAGTACATAGTTTCCAAAAATCCATCAATGTTCTTGGTGCTCTTCCTCAAATCTGTGACTATCTGAGATAGTATGTATCTAGCATGATACTTTTTTGAAAAGAACCACCCTGAGCTTTATTCTGTGTCTCATGAATGACAAATTATGTAATATTAGGAAAACATTACAGCATAGTCAATACCAATTATTAGATAAGTTTCATTGATTGTTTTAAAGAGAAGAATCCCAAGAAGTGACCATTCAGCTTCCTGAAATGCCTTTTCCCAAAGCATTTTTAGTCTTTCTGAAAAACTAGGCTCCAAGCTCTTCATTGTTGCTAAATGCTCTGTAACTTAGCCAGACTGCCTGCTGCCTAAATTGATTCCATTAACCAGATAGTTGCTAGGTTTCTGCTTCAACCTGAAATGACTCACCCACAGAGCAAATGGGACATTTCAAGATTGAAAATTCAACCCTTACACAAAGTCCTAATATCAGCAATAGGGTATGTCCTTGAAAATGATGTGAACCAGCTAGTGTAGAAGCACAGTGTTTCATTCTTTGCCTTTGAAAATGCATGTAGATTGTATTGAATTACCATAATGGACTCCGGGCTATGTCTCAATAAAAATAAATATTTTTATTAGCATACAATAGTTGTACAGGGGAATACATTGTGATAATTACATATGTGTTTACAATATATCTTAGATTTATCCCTCCGTCATTCTCCCTCCTCCTCCCTCCCTTTTATTAGAACCATTTCAACAGGTTTCATTCCTCTATTTTCATATATGAATATAAAATACATCCACCATATTCACCCTTGTTCTCTGTTTACTTATGCCCTCCCCCTCCTCCTGGTTACCTCCCCCTTCCGAAAAGACCTGTTTTACCACCCATCGTTCGTTTTCTTAAAAATGTGTATTGGTAGTTCAAGGGGGTTTTACCTTGGCATTTCAGATGTGTATATATTGTGCTTTAATCAGATTAACTCCTCCATTACTTCCTCTTTCTCTATCACCATGCTCCCCTATTATTCAATAGCTTACTGTGCCTTATGTTATATTACCTACATATATAGGTGGGCTGTTTTAATATTTTTCATTTTCTAGCATTTTCTTTCCCTCTCCTGTCTCCCATAGTCCCCTCAGATAGACTCACTAATACAATCTTGTTCTCTATCTCACTGTATGTGTGAGTTTATATATATATATATATATATATATATATATATACATATAATCATACATGTATTTATGTGTACAATTAACTTATAGGTCTAGCTTCCATATATGAGGGAAAACATGTGACCTTTGACCTTTTGCTTAACATGATGATCTCCAGTTCCGTTCATTTACCTGCAAGCAACATAATTTCATTCTTCTTTATGGCTGAATAAAACTCCATTGTGTCCATATAGCACATTTTCTTAATCCATTTATCAGTTGTGGGGCATGTAGGCTGTTTGCAAAGCTTGGCTATTGTAAATAGTGCTGCAATAAACATGGGTGTGCAAGTGGCTCTATCACATCCTGGAGTACATTTTTTGGATATATGCCCAGGAGTGGTATCACTGTATCATATGGTAGCTCTATTTTTAGTTTTTTGAGGGACCTTAACACTGCTTTCCATAGTGGTTATATTAATTTACATTCCCACTAACTGTGGAAGTGTTTGTTTTTCCCAACATCCTCACCAGCATTTGTTGTTTGTGTTATTGATGGTAGCCATTCTGACTGGGGTGAGGTAGAATCTCAATGCAGTTTTGATTTGCATTTCCTCTATGGCTAAGGATGCTGAGCATTTCATCACATTTATTGGGCATTTGTACTTCTGTTGAGAATTGTCTGTTCAGTTCATTAGCTTATTTATTCAGTCAGTTGTTGATTCTTTGAGAGGTTAGTTTTTTTTTTTGAGCTCCCTATATATTCTGGTTATTATTCCCATGTCAGACATATAGCTGGCAAAGATTTTCTCTCATTCTCTAGGCTGTATCTTCAGTCTAGTGACTGTTTCCTTTGCTATGCAAAAGCATTTTAGTTTCATGCAGTCCCATTTGTCAATCATTTCTCTTAATTGCTGAGCTATTAGAATTCTATTCATAAAGTTATTACCTATGCCTATGTGGTTCAGTGTGTTCTCTATTTTTTTTCCTGGATTAATTTCACTGTTTCAGATCTTACATTAAGATCTTTAATCCACTTTGAGTTGATGCTAGTACAAGGTGAGACACAGGATCTAGATTCAGTCTTCTATAGGTTAAAATCCAGTTTTCTCAGCACCATTTATTAAAGAGGCTATCTTTTCTTCAACGAATGTTTTGATCTCCTTTGTCAAAAATCAGATGGCTATAGTTGTGTGGGTTTGTGTCAGGGTCTTCTATTCTATTCTACTGGTCTTCATGTCTGCTTTTGTGCCAGTACCATGCTGTATTTATTACTGTGGCTCTGTAGTGTAGCTTGAAGTCAGGTATTGTGATATCTCCCACATTGTTCTTTTGGCTAAGGATTGCTTTGGCTATTTGGGGTCTTTTGTGTTTCATATGAACTTTAGGATTGAATTTTCTATGTTGGTAAAGAATGTCATTGGAATTTTGATAGGGATTGCATTGAACATATAGATTGCTTCAGGTAGTAGACTCATTTTCACAATATTGATTCTGCTGATCCTGGAGCATGGGCTGTCTTTCCATCTTCTAATTTCTTCACTGATTTCTTTCTTTAGTGATTTATAACTTTCATTGCATAGATCAGTCACATCCTTTGTTAAATTTATTTCTAGGTATTTTAATTAAAAAATAGTTTTAGAGCTCGAGGAAGACTACAGAAGATGGAAAGATCTCCCATGCTCATGGATTGGTAGAATCAACATAGTAAAAATGGCTACACTACCAAAAGCAATCTACATGTTCAATGCAATTCCCATCAAAATCCCAGTGACTTTCATCAGAGATTGAAAAATCTACCCTAAAGTTCATTTGGAAACACAAGAGACCGCAAATAGCCAAGGCAATACTCAGCAAAAAGAGCAATGCTGGAGGTATCACAATACCCAACTTCAAACTATATTACAAAGCAATAGTAATAAAAACAGCATGGTACTGGCACAAAAACAGATATGAAGACCAGTGGAACAGAATAGAGAACCTGGATATGAATCCACAAAGCTATGCCCACCTTATTTTTGACAAAGATGCCAAAGACATATAATGGAGAAAAGACAGGCTCTTCAACAAATGTTGCTGGGAAAAGTGGTTATCCGTCTGCAAAAAACTGAAACTAGATCTATGTTTATCATCCTGTACTAGTAATTCAAAATGGATCAAGGACCTGAAATATCAGACCCAAAACTCTGAGGTTAGTACAGAAAAGAGCAGAGAATACTCTGAAAGTAATAGGTATAGGCAAAGACTTCCTCAATAGAACCCCAGCAGCCCAGCAGCTAAGAGAAAGAATGGACAAATAGGACATCATAAAATTAAAAAGCTTCTGCACAACAAAACAAATGGTCTCTTAACTGAAGAGACCATCCACAGAGTGGGAGAAAATATTTGCCAGCTGTACATCAGACAAAGGACTGATAACCAGAATACACAGGCAACTTAAAAAACTAAACTCTCCCAAAATCAATGAACCAATTAAGAAATGAGCAACGGAACTGAATAGAAGTTTCTCAAAAGAAGAAATTCAAATGGCCAAAAAACACATGAAAAAATGCTCACCATCTCTAGCAATAAAGGAAATGCAAATTGAAACCACACTAAGATTATACCTCACCCCTGTTAGAATAGCCATCATCAAAAACACCACCAACAATATGTGTTGGCGAGGGTGTGGAGGAAAAAGGAACCCTCATACACTGCTGGTGGGAATGCAAGCTGGTGCAACCACTCTGGAAAAAAATGTGGAGGCTTCTTAAAAATCTAAACATAGATCTGCCATATGACCCAGCAATACCACTCTTGGGGATTTACCCAAAGGAATGTGACTCAGGTTACTCCAGAGGCACCTGCGCACCCATGTTTATTGCAGCGCTATTCACAATAGCCAAGTTATGGAAACAACCAAGATGCCCCACTACTGAAGAATGGATCAAGAAAATGTGGTATTTATACACAGTGGAATTTTATTCAGTCATGAAGAAGAATGAAATCTTATCATTTGCAAGTAAATGGATGGGAGTGAAGAACATCATTCTGAGCAAGGTTAGCCAGACTCAGAAGACCAAAAATCATATGTTCTCCCTCATATGCGGTTTTTAGATCTAGGGCAAATACAGCAATGTGGTTGGACTTGGGTCACATGACAAGGGGAAAACACACACAGGAGGTATGGGGATAGGTAGAAAACCCAAAACGTGATGGGTTTTGGATTAGTTCCCCACTCCAGAGGAACTAATACAGAAACCTTAAAGTGACAGAGGCCAACATGAGAAGGGTATCAGGAACCAGTTAGAGATGAACCAACCTGTGTTGTAACACATTTGTACATGAAAGCAATGCTAGGAATCTCTCTGTGTAGCTGTCTTTATCTCAACTAGCAAAAATGCTATGTCTTTCTTATTATTGCCTATTTCTACTCTTCAGTGGAACTGGAGAAAAGTGCAGAACAAGTTCTGCCTGGAAGTGAGGGGGGGAGAGGGGAGAAATGACCCAAATAATATATGCACATGTGAATAAATGAATAAAAAATAAGATAAAATAAAATAAATAGTTTTAAATGTATGGAGATGACAACATTGGGTACACTGGCGCACACAAGTTTTTCCTGATTGTACACATTCTCTACAAGGGGTCCAACTGTAGAGAAATTTAGGAACTTTGTCCAGTGTCAAGAGGCAGATGATTGGTATTTGCCGAAACATATGACACAAAAGCAGCACTCTTATGGAACAAAGAAAGAGCTGCCTTTGCTTGTTCCAGTAGCATATAAGGTGAAAACTCTATAAAAGATCAAGTTTAGCTCTGAGTAAACTGAGCAGCTAGATCTGCAAATTTTATGTATCCCTTCAGAGATACAGGAAAAGAAAACAGGGAAAAGAAGGAAAAATAGGGAGGTCTAAGGAAAGGGGCTTACATTTTTCTATTACTTTAACTTCTTACTACGTAGAAGTTAAAGTGATAGAAAATTTAACATATTGAGTTTGGAAACTGAGTGTGCTATTTCACATCTGTAATCTCAGCCCTTGGTAGGCTGAGGCAGGAAGATCATAAGTTTTCCACAGGTAAAGAGACAGAATTCCCCCCAAGCATTTCTGAGTTCTACTGTGAGTATGCCAGGAGTTCTGATGGCCATTCCAGGTGGAGAGTCAACTTTAAACACCAACAGTGACTCAGTCTCACCCATGATAAATTATGACTTTAAGACTTGGAGAGTTATCTTATTCATATTTTTTAAAATAGCAGCTTTATTGTTACATAACCCACATAGTATGAAGTTCAATATTTTTTTTGCACTACTGAGGTTTGAACTCAGGGCTTCACACTTGCTGGGCAGGCACTCTACCACTTGAGCCACTCTGCTGGTGAATATCTTAAAGTACACAATTTTTGATGATTTGGAATCATACTCATGCAATATGTGAGGTATTTTGTGTTTGACTTCTTTCACTTAGCACCATGTTTTCAAGGTTCTTTCCTTTTGTTGCATGTCTCAATACTTTGTTCCTTTTTGATGACCAAAAAATTCATGTTCAAGGTTTATGAGGACATATGCTTTCAGTTCTTCTGGGTACATAATTCAGAGTGGAATTGCTAAGTCATGGCAACTATTTAATTATTTCGGGAGTAACCAAACTATTTGCCAAAAGGTCTGTATTATTTTACAGTTCCACCAGTAACATGATAGTTCCAATTTCTTAACGTCCTCACTTATTTTTTCCATATTTGTATTATAGCCATCCTAGGAGGTATGAAGTAGTATTTCATTGTGGTTTTGATGCACATTTTCCTAATTACAAATAATGTTGGATATATGTTTTTTGGCCATTTGTTTATCTTCTTTGGAGAAATTTCTATTCAAAGCCTTTGCTCATGTTTTAATTCATTTAATTGTGTTTTTATTGTTGAGATGTAGGAGTTCTTCCTTGGTTCTGGGTATAAGGATCTATCAGACCCTTTACAAATATTTTTTGTATTATGTGAGCTGTCTTTTTGCTTTTATTGTAAGTGTGTCTGTTGAAGCACAACTGTTTTTAATTTGAATGAAGTCCAACAAATGTATTTTTTCTTTTATAGCTAATACTTTTGGTGTGATATCTAAGAAGACTTTGCCTAACCTGAGGTCATGAGGACTTCCTCATGTTGTTTTCTAACAGTTTTATGGTATTTAGGTCTATGATACCTTCTGAGTTAATTTAAATCTGCAAAAAGATGTTTAAGTAGGTTTAGTCATTATTTCCAAAACTAGAAGTAACCTAGATGTCCCACAATAGGTGGCTAGATAAACTGTGGTACATCCTGGCAACTGAATTCCATTCAGTGCTAAAAGGAAATGAGTTATCAAGCTACAAAAAGACAAAGGAATTTCAAATGCATATTACTAAGTGGAAAAGGCCAATCTGAAAAAGCAACATATTGTATGATTCTAGCTATATGACATTCTAGAAAAGGCAAATCTATATAGAGACAGTAAAAAGACCAGTGATTGCCAGAGGGAGGGAGGAAAGAGGATGAATAAGGGGAACACAAGGATTTTTAGGGCAATGAAAATATTCTGTGTGATATTACAATAATGAATACTTATCATTATTCATTTGTCAAAATCCATACACAACACAATGAGTTAGCCCTAATTTAAACTATGTACATTGGGTAATAATGTGATAATGATGTGTCAATGTAGGTTCCTTAGTTGTAACAAATGTACTACTCTGAAGTGGATGTCAATAGAGATGGAAGTTGTGTGTGTGTGAGAGAGAGAGAGAGATAGAGATAGAGAGGACAGAGAGACAGAAAGACAAAGACAGAGATAGAGATGGAGGCAGAGAGGGAAGAGAGAGAACAGAAGATATATGGGAACTGTGATTTCTTCTCCACTTTTCAACAAACTTAAAACTGCTAGAAAGATAAAATTTGTTGAATTTCTTGAGAGATTGTCCCTTATAATAATAAGCAATTTTAGAAAACTAGCTATTGTATCCTACAGAAAAATAAAACTCACTTTTATCATGATAAAAGCAAGAGCACACAAGGGAGATATGAGGATAGGTAAGACACCTAAAAAACTAGATAGCATTTGTTGCCCTCAATGCAGAGAAACTAAAGCAGATACTTTAAAGCAACTGAGGTCAATAGGAGAAGGGGACCAGGAACTAGAGAAAAGGTTAGATCAAGAAGAATTAACCTTGAAGGTAACACACATGCACAGGAAATCAATGCGAGTCAACTCCCTGTATAGCTATCCTTATCTCAACTAGCAAAAACCCTTGGTCCTTCCTACTATTGCTTATACTCTCTCTTCAACACAATTAGAGATGAGGGCAAAATAGTTTCTGCCAGGTATTGAGGGGGTGGGGGAGAGAGGGAGGGGTCAGGGGGGTAAAGAGAGGCAGTGGAGGAAGGGGGGAGAAATAACCCAAACATTGTATGCACATATGAATAAAAAAATAAAATAATTAAAAAAATAAAACTCTTTGGGAAGGAGAGTGCTGGGGATCAAACCCAGGACTTTATGAATGTTAGGTAAACACTCTACCATTGAGCCACACTCCCAGCTCTAAAATTAAGTTTATACATATATGATAAATACTTCTGATTTTTAAAGTTGTCACAAAACACCTTAAGGCAGATACTATTATTATCCCACATAATAGCGGTCCAGAGATATTAAGCAATTTGCTCAAGATCACAGAGCTAGTAAGTTCTAGAGTTCAGCATAAACACAGTCTGTCTGGTTCCATGGTTCACTGTGAATTATAGAATAAATAGAATATTTGGGGATTTGAAGAGTTTCAATAGTTTACATCTTCTTTCTTATCTGAGTTTATAAGGACTCAAGGGAGAAAAATGGAAGGGGTTGAACAGACCAAAGTAAAGTATACTTACAGCAGGGATACATTGAGAAACCCCTTTGAACATCAACTTAGATATTAATAATGGAAGACAGGACTGTAAAATAGGTACAGAGTGCCTGTGGGAGAGGGAAGGGTGAACAAAGGAGATGAAGGTGAGGGAATATGGTAGATGGACTTCATACTTATATGAAATAGAATAAAGAAACGTCTTGCAATTACTTTAAGTGGGGCAAGGAGGAGTCAAGAGGGAGAGACGGTGGGGGTGATCTGACCAATTTGCCATATAAACCTACTTGGAATTGTCACAATGAATCCCCCCAGTAATATGATCATATCCTAATAAAAAAAGCAAAAACTATTCACCAACTTTAAAAAAAACGAAATAAAGGGGGATTCCAAAATGGTGGCTAGAGGGAGGAAGCAGAAAGTTTGCCTCCTAAAGTAAAATCTTGGAGAGATGCTGGAGATTCACCTTACAGGAAAAACCACCGAGAAGAGGCAAAACTTTGACCCCTCCACACCTCCAGCCTATGCAGAGCATCTCCACTTCACATTAAACAGAGAAACCAGGAGGTCTCCTGCACTGCTGCCAGATGGCAGCACCCAGATGAATTGTGAAGACGCGGACCACAAGCTTACGGTTGATTAGTACACTGCTTATATCTTTGAAACTTTTTTGTTTGTTTCTTTGTTTTGTTTTTTTCTACTTGTTTATTTGTTTTTCCCCTTTCCTCTAACTTCTTTGCTTTCCATCTCCTCTCACCCTTCCATTCTGAATATCACTAGTGCTATTATTACAAGCCAGAAAATACTTAATTGCACAGAGTACAGGGACAATAACAACACCAAGGGCAATGATGGGAAGACAGAAAAAACAGGGAAACCAGTATCCCCACAGCAAAAAATTAGTACAGGAACTAGAGGGAAATGAAGAAAGTAGATACTCAGATCCAGACTCCAACAAAATGAATACAAACTATGCCAAAGAACCCAATGAAGCACACAAGAATAATTTAAAAGAAGAAATACTACAGGTACTCAATGAGAATTTTATAGAGATGATACTGGATATGGTCAACCAAAATGTACAGGAGACACTCAAGAAATCCAAGACAACAAAAATAGAGAATTTGAAAAAGCAACAGAAGAAATAAAGGAAACCATAGAAGCACTGTATAAACACCAAAGTGAAACAGAGAACACAATTAATAAAGACATAAATGAACTCAGGACAAAAAATAGATAACATTAAAGAGGAAACAACCAAGGATATGGAAAACTTCAGAAAAAAGAATGAAACAGAAGAATGAAATGGAAAGAATGAAACAGAAGAATGAAACGGAATGAAATGGAAGGCCAATCCAGCAGAATAGAACAAAAAGAAGACAGACTCTCAGAACTCGAAGATGAAATGGTAATTAAAGGAAAAACAGAAGAACTATTAATTAAACAACTCAAAACTTGTGAAAACAAAATGCAAGAACTCACCAACTCCATCAAAAGACCAAACCTGAGAATCATGGGCATTGAAGAAGGAGAACAGGTGCAAGCAAAGGGAATGCATAATATATTCAACAAAATAATAACAGAAAATTTCCCAAATCTAGAGAAAGCTATTCCCATACAGATGCAAGAAGCCTCCAAGACACCAAACAGACCATATCAAAATAGAACTACCCCACGACATATCATCACTAAAACAACAAGTTCAGAAACCAGGGAAAGAATATTGAAGGCTGTAAGAGAGAAAAAACAAATAACATACAAAGGCAAACACATCAAAATCACAGCAGACTTCTCAACAGAAACATTAAAAGCAAGAAGAGCTTGGGGAGAGATCTTCCGGGCAATGAATGAAAATAACTTCAACCCCAGGATACTCTACCCAGCAAAACTATCATTCAAAATAGATGGAGCAATAAAAGTCTTCCATGATAAGCAGAAACTAAAACAATATGTGACCACAAAGCCACCACTACAAAAGATTCTTCAAGGGATTCTGCACACAGAAAGTGAAACCCAACATAACCATGAAAGGACAGGCAGCACCAAACTACAGGAAAAGTAAAACCAAGAAAGTAGAGAGTAACCTCAACTTAGGTACACACAATCAAACCTTCAAACAACAACAACTAAATGACAGGAATCACCACATACCTATCAGTACTAACACTTAATGTTAACGGACTTAATTTACCCATCAAAAGGCACTGCTTGATGAAATAGATTAAAAAGGAAGATCCAACAATTTTTGGCTTACAGGAGACCCATCTCACTGACAGAAACAAGCATAGGCTTAGAATGAAAGGCTGGAAGAAGATTTACCAAGCCAATGGCCCCTGAAAACAGGCAGGAGTAGCAATACTTATCTGTGACAAAGTAGACTTCAAACTACATTGATCAAATGAGATAAAGAAGGACATTCCATACTAATAAAAGGGAAAATAGACCAAAAGGAAATAACAATTATCAACCTATATGCACCCAATGTCAATGCACCCAATTTCATCAAACATACCCTAAAGGACCTAAATGCATGTATTAACTCCAACACACTGGTTGTGGGAGACTTTAACACCCCATTATCATCAATAGATTGGTCATCCAAACAAAAAAAATCAAAAGAAATTCAAGATCTAAAATATACAAGAGATCAAGTGGACCTACTTGATGTCTACAGAACATTTCATACAACTTCTATACAACATACATTCTTCTCAGCAGCCCATGGAACCTTCTCCAAAATAGATCATATCCTAGGGCACAAAGCAAGCCTAAGCAAATACAAGAAAATAGAAATTATACCATGCATACTATCTGATCACAATGCAATAAAACTAGAACTCAACAAAAAAAGTAAAGACAAAAAACATGCAAACAGCTGGAAACTGAATAACTCATTACTTAATGAACAATGGGTCATTGATGAATTAAAGAGGAAATTAAAAAGTTTCTGGAAGTCAACGAAAATGAAAACACAACCTACCGGAACCTATGGGACACAGCAAAGGCAGTCCTGAGAGGAAAGTTCGTAGCCATGAGTGTATATATTAAAAACCCTGAAAGATTCCAAATCAATGACCTAGTGATACATCTCAAACTCCTAGAAAAACAAGAACACGCAAATCCCAAAACAAATGGAAGGAGAGAAATAATAAAAATAAGACATAAAATCAATGAAATAGAAACCAAAAAAACCATACAAAGAATTAATGAAACAAAAAGCTGGTTCTTTGAAAAATTAAACAAGATTGACAGAATCCTGGCAAACCTGACTAAAATGAGGAGAGAAAAAACCCAAATTAGTAGAATCAGGAATTCAAAACAAATACCATGGAAGCCCAGGAAATCATCAGAGACTACTTCGAGAGCCTATATTCAAATAAATTTGAAAATCTTAAAGAAACAGACAGTTTTCTAGACACATATGATCATCCAAAACTGAACCAAGAGGATATTAGTCACCTGAATAGATCTATAACACAAAATGAAGTTGAAGCAGCAATCAAGAGTCTCCCCAAAAAGAAAAGTCCAAAACCTGATGGATTCTCTGCTGAATTCTATCAGACCTTTAAAGAAGAACTGATACCAACCCTCCTTAACTGTTCCACGAAATAGAAAGGGAAGGAAAACTGCCTAACACATTTTATGAAGCCAGTATTACACTTATCCCAAAACCAGGCAAAGACACCTCCAAAAAGGAGAACTATAGGCCAATCTCCTTAATGAACATTGATGCAAAAATCCTCAACAAAATAATGGCAAACCAAATTCAACAACACATCAAGAAGATTATTCACCACGACCAAGTAGGCTTCATCCCAGGAATGCAAGGGTGGTTCACCATACAAAAATCAATAAACGTAACATACCACATTAACAGAAGCAAACACAAAAACCACTTGATCATCTCAATAGATGATCAAAGGCAGAAAAAGCCTTTGATAAGATCCTACACCATTTCATGATAAAAGCTCTAAGAAAACTAGGAATAGAAGGAAAATACCTAACATTATAAAAGCTATATATGACAAACCTACAGCTAGCATTATACTTAGTGGAGAAAAACTGAAACCATTCCCTCTAAAATCAAGAACTAGACAAGGATGCCCACAATCTCCACTCCTATTCAATATAGTACTGAAATTCCTAGCCAGAGCAATTAGGCAAGAAGGAATAAAAGGAATACAAATAGGTAAAGAAACTGTCAAAATATCCCTATTTGCAGATGACATGATCCTACACCTTAAAGACCAAAAAACTCTACTCAGAAGCTTCTAGACATCATCAATAGCTATAGCAAGGTAGCAGGATATAAAATCAACATAGAAAAATCATTAGCATTTCTATACACCAATAATGAACAAACTGAAAAAGAATATATGAAAACAATTCCATTTACAATAGCCTCAAAAAAAATCAAATACCTAGGTGTAAACCTAACAAAGGATGTGAAAGACCTCTACAAGGAAAACTATACACTTCTGAAGAAAGAGATTGAGGAAGACTATAGAAAGTAGAGAGATCTCCCATGCTCATGGATTGGTAGAATCAACATAGTAAAAATGTCGATACTCCCAAAAGTAATCTACATGTTTAATGCAATTCCCATCAAAATTCCAATGACATTCATTAAAGAGATCGAAAAATCTACCATTAAATTTATATGGAAACACAAGAGGCCACGAATAGCCAAGGCAATACTCAGTCAAAAGAACAATGCAGGAGGTATAACAATACCTGACTTCAAACTACATTACAAAGCAGTAATAATAAAAACAGCATGGAACTGGCACAAAAACTGACATGAAGACCAATGGAACAGAATAGAGGACCCAGATATGAAGCCACACAACTATAACCAACTGGTCTTTGACAAATATACATTGGAGAAAAATATACATTGGAGAAAAAGCAGCCTCTTCAACAAAAACTACTGGGAAAACTGGTTAGCAGTCTGCAAAAAACTGAAACTAGATCCATGTATATCACCCTATACCAATATTAATTCAAAATGGATCAAGGATCTTAATATCAGACCCCAAACTCTAAAGTTGATACAGGAAAGAGTAGGAAATACTCTGGAGTTAGTAGGTATAGGTAAGAACTTTCTCATTGGAACCCCAGCAGCACAGCAACTAAGAGATAGCATAGATAAATGGGACTTCATAAAACTAAAAAGCTTCTGCTCAACAAAAAAATGGTCTCTAAACTGAAGAGAACACCGATAGAGTGGGAGAAAATATTTGCCAGCTACACATCAGACAAAGGACTGATAACCAGAATATATAGGGAACTTAAAAAAATAAATTTTCCCAAAACTAATGAACCAATAAAGAAATGGGCAAGTGAACTAAACAGAACTTTCTCAAAAGAAGAAATTCAAATGGCCAGAAAACACATGAAAAAATGCTCACCATCTCTAGCAATAAAGGAAATGCAAATTAAAACCACGCTAAGATTCCACCTCACCCCTGTTAGAATAGCCATCATCAGCAACACCACCAACAATAGGTGTTGGCGAGGATGCGGGGAAAAAGGAACCCTCTTACACTGTTGGTGGGAATGTAAACTAGTACAATCACTCTGGAAAAAAATTTGGAGGCTCCTTAGAAAGCTAAACATTGATCTACCATTTGATCCAGCAATACCACTCTTGGGGATATACCCAAAAGACTGTGACACAGGTTACTCCAGAGGCACCTGCACACCCATGTTTATTGTGGCACTATTCACAATAGCCAAGTTATGGAAACAGTCAAGATGCCTCACCACTGATGAATGGATCAGGAAAATGTGGTATCTATACACAATGGAATTTTATGGAGCCATGAAGAAGAACGAAATGTTATCATTCGCTGGTAAATGGATGGAATTGGAGAACATCATTCTGAGTGAGGTTAGCCTGGCCCAAAAGACCAAAAATCGTATGTTCTCCTTCATATGCGGACATTAGATTAAGGGCTAACACAACAAGGGGATTGGACTTTGATCACTTGATAAAGTGAGAGCACACAAGGGAGGTGTGAGGATAGGTAAGACACCTAAAAAATTAGCTTGCATTTGTTGCTCTCAACACAGAGAAACTAAAGCAGATACCTTAAAAGCAACTGAGGCCAATAGGAAAAGGGGACCAGGAACTAGAGAAAAGATTAGGTCAAAAAGGATTAACCTAGGAGGTAACACACATGCACAGGAAATTAATGTGAGTCAACTCCCTGTATAGCTATCCTTATCTCAACCAGCAAAAACACTTGTTCCTTCCTATTATTGCTTATACTCTCTCTTCAACAAAATTAGAGATAAGGGCAAAATAGTTTCTGCTGGGTATTGAGGGGGTGGGGGGGAGAGGGAGGGGGTGGAGTGGGTGGTAAGGGAGGGGGTGGGAGCAGGGGGGAGAAATAACCCAAGCATTGTATGCACATATGAATAATAAAAAAATTTTTAAAAATGAAATAAAAACATTAGTTTTATTATAGCTAAAACTAGTTGGAGAATGAGGCTCAGGTGGTGGCAAACTGGTTCCCTGATACTACATCATAGTATTAAAGAGAATTATCTTCCTGTCACAATCCTACTAGACACTCATAGGCCTCTCCTGATCCCACAGCTGTCTTGAAAGAAGGCAATGCCAAAGAGAGGAAGAGACAGAGCTGCACCTGCCCAGTGTTTTCTCCCAGTTTCATCCACCAGAAGATCTGAGTGAGGCCAGCAGTGTGACCACAGGAGAGATGGAAAGTAAATATCCTACCTCCAGCCAAATCGACAATTTGTTTCCATGTAGACTAAGATGTCCTTAATAATAATGTGGTATGCAATTGGAAAGATTTCTTTAGTTTAATTGGTGTAATACAGTGAAAAGAACCCTGATTTAAGCATTGAGACATGGTGGCCCAACCCTGCACAGCCTGATGTGTGACCATGAATATTACATATCATTCCTCTGATCTAGTATTAATTACTATATCCAGAATTCTGTTAATAGAATATCCAACATGAGTACAGCTAAAAGAAAAAAAGCAACAAAACAATTTTCCTTTCCACTTAGAGAAAAGGAAAATAAATTCTTTCTTAATGGATTTTATTTCTGTAGATTAATTTCCCTAACCTCCATTCAAGGCAGTGATTACCATATTGAATATTTCTAAAGGAATTTATGGACTTCGGTGTTTTTCATTTTCTCCTCTACCTCCTTCCTTATATCCTGTTATCATTCTTTTTCCCATGGTTTTTTACCACAGGTAAATTACGAGAGATTGGTGGAGGGAAGGAAGTGTAAGGGAGGAAAGAGAAAAGTAAAGAAAAAATAAAAAGAAAGAAGGAGGAAAGAAAAATCTACTTTGCAATCCCCCTATTAAAAATGCTGTTTGCCTCATTTTTAAATTGTTGAGTAAAACACACCTGCCATTTGTATATAATTATTTATTTGTTCAAAGCCCCTGTCTTGCCATCTATCTAGTCTGTAAGCTCTATGAGGGCAGAAATAACCCTGGTTTGTCTCATTTCATATACTGTACCCTACTTAGTGTTGAATATGAGTAGATGGTTTAAAAATGTTCAATAAAAAATTATAATAAGGAAACAAAAAATGTATAGACTCATTATTTAAAAACTGGTGGTTTTCAACAATTATGAGACTATGATACATATTCCTCAGGTTTTCTCCTAGGTAAGTACAGGAATTCTTCCCTCTAGCTCTAATATAACCAGCTGATTTAATCAGTTCTTTAAAATAACAAACCAGTTCTACTTGCATTGATCACTAAATGCCTGACTGACAATCCCTCAATTTATTGATAGCACCATGGAACCCAGTTCAGGACTTATAGGAAATGCTGTACCCAGTGTAGCGACATAGCCACTTATAGTGAACACCAGTAAGCCTGTTTATTTAGGGGCATCCATGGTCATTTCGAACAGCAAAGGAGCTGTTTGTACCACCTTAATTAGGCAAAGATGAAAATGGTTCATTGCTTGGTATCTAGCTTCTTCTAACTTCAGAATTTATTCCTCTGAGGAGTTTAGTATGTATTATTGCTGGGAAACTTATAAAAGATAAAAAAAACAACACTCTGGTTCTGTCCTCCCCTTTTCTCTCCTTTCATGTGTAAAGAAAGAAGTGTGCATAAAAGAAAGCTTGACACACACGTTTTGACAATTAACAACAGGCAAAGGAATTTTATTTCTCCTAATTTTTGCTGTGTCAAAATCAGTATATTTTGGTCTCTGGAGGTTTCCTAGACTTGTTGTTGCTATGTGTTAGGACTTTTAAGTCCTCATGATATTTCCAAGTTTTTTTTTAATTCATAGGGTTGTTATTTTCTGTTCTTGTTGTTTAGGAGGGATATTGGATCTCTAACAGGAAATTTAGTTTTGTTTTCTTTCCCACAACTTCAAGCAAATCCTTTGGCACCATTTCTTTCCTTGCTGGATTCCCTACATCATGCTGCAAATATTTAGATCACACAAGGGAGTCCTCAGAACCACAGCTCGTACCTGTAATGGCATTTCAAATCACACCAATCACACCAATGCATCTCTAAGACTTCTTTCTGTAGGCTTTAATAGATTCCAGTGATGAAGGTGTGGTGGAAGAGGTAAAATGATATGTATGTGTGTATGCACACTCATGCTTGAGTAGTGGAGGCAGTAGATGCTCAATACATGTCAATTTTTAGTATTACTATCCTTGCTTTTGTTATTATTTTATTAGCTAAGTGTGAAACAATGGCTTCTTTCTGAAAAAGAAAAGACAATAAAGCTAAAAACTTTGGGTCCCATCAAAGGTGATATTGACCCCAAGTTACAGTGAAAGTCAGATTAACTCCTTAGTCCACCTCCTTCCTCTATGTTAATAACTAAATATCTGCCAGTATAAAGGAGAAAATATGCAAGCAAATATGGTAAGTATTCTCCATAACAGCTGAGGACATCTGGGTGCTCCCTCAAAATTCGACCTCAAGCTCTTGGAGTTTGACCTGAAAACAGAAAAATGCAAAGTTTAGATTAGATGAATAATTGTATACTTGTTTTTAAAAAGCCCTAGGCTTAACAAACAACTGTTGCAAGCATAGTCTAATCATTGGATTCTATTTTATTTGTTCCTTCTACAAGAGTAAGACATTTTAAGCAACAGTTTCTTTTTAAAAAACTGTTCTCTCATCACCAAAGAAAACCCAGAAACAACTCATTTATTAGCTTTCAATCTCCAGTGAAATCACAGCTGAGGGTGGAAAATAAAGCTAGCTTTCTCTTCCTTCCCATTAAAATGAGTGAAAAATAGGTAAGTGATAAATACAAAACTAAGTTATTTATTTTTTTAGATTTTTCTCCTTCATTTTATAACTTATTCCTGCTAGTTCATCCTTGCTTTAACAGCTCGTTAAAAGAAATGACATAACCTTTCAGTCATAAATATAAATAGGTAAAGTAAGAAAATAAGTAATTTCATCTTTTCATGGTCAACTCCATTAGCAGATTAGAGTGGGTTTTAAAAATGTTTATTAATACTTGAATAATAGTGACAGGAAATACAATCTCTCCTGTAGTGCAAGCTAAAAACAGAGGTCAAGGGGATTTCACTTGTTCTAGTCCTCTGCATTGCACATGGTGGCTATAATGTTTCTCTAAAATTTTAAAAGAATTAAATTGAATCCTTCATTTGGCAGCTCTTACCTCTGCATGAATACGCTTGGATATGAAAAGAAGTGAGACCTGTTAAATATAGAAGTCCAGTGTGAAGATAAAATTATATTTTCAAAGAATATAATTATATTCATTTATTTTAAGAGCCTGGATTGCACTGGGTTGTGCTATACCAGATTACAAAAAACAAACAAACAAACAAACATATTGCACTGCCTTCCTCTTTTAAAAGTTATTATACTTACCCTCTCAGTGACAGTCACCCACCTTCTGGATCTCCCAGAGCTGCCCACCTGGTCTCCTCCCTGTGCCAAGCAAATTGTTTTGTACCATTTCTTCCCTGGCTGATCCTTCTTTTTGAAATGCAAATGGTGCATTACATAATGCTGTAAACATTTGGACCAAGATGAGGAACCCTTAATTAGAGCCACATTTCCATACCTGTGAGGGCATTCCATACCAAATCAATGCATCTCCAAGATTTCTGTAGACTTCAATAAGCCCCATTGCAAACTTTTCACTGAAAGAGAGGATGTGACACTATCAGAAATATATATTTATTCTTTGCCCCCAGTCTCAGACACAGACCTGAAATCCTTGAAATTTTATTAGTAATAAAGATGATAGGAGCATTTTTTATTTTAACATTTGGCCTTAGTCCCTGGTTCCTGACAACACATCTAGAATCTCTGGAGTGATGAGAATTTTTGTATGCTAATGAGGTAACTGATGGCTGGAGGACCCTAGATAGCATTAGGATGGGAACTGGTCACCATAAAGACCAAGGCATGATTAGACAGTTGGAGTTTCAGTTCCATCACACATCATCTGGTGAAGGGAAAGGGGCTAAAAGTTAAGATGATCACCAATGACCAGTAACTTAATCAATCATGCCTACTGAATGAAGATTTCATAAAAACCCTAAACAATAGAGTTCAGAGCATTTACAAGTTGGTGAACACATCGAGGTGCTGAGGTGGTGGTGTATCTACAAAGGGTTTGGAAGTTCTGCACTCCTTCCTATAAACCTCCCCTCATATACTTCTCTATCTGGCTGCTCATCAGTATACTTTGTAATGTCCTTTAGATTAAACCAATAAATATAAATAAATGCTTCTCTGAGTTTTGTGAACCATTATAGCAAATTATCAAAGATGAGGAGGGAGCTATGAACCCCCAGTTTGATAGCAAGCTGGTCAGAAGTATAAGTGACAATTAGGGGTTTGTGATTGGTATCTGAAGTTGAAGGCAGACTGGTGGGACTAAGCCTTTTGCTTGTGGGGTCAGAATTGAATGGTAGGATACATGGTGTCTGCAAAGTTGGAGAACTGGTTGGGAAAAGCCCCCACACAATTAGTGTCAAAAGTATTTTAAGCATTTAAAATATTTCTTCCTTTTAGAGGATGTGTATGATGAGGTGATGACATTCTACAGTAAAGAAAGGCAAAATGGGATGTGTGTGCACATGCACACATGCTTGTGCAGTGAGGGTAGGAGCCTTTTAGCTGTCATAAACCTCTTTCCTCTTCTGTTGTTTCAGAACCTAGAATAGCCATAAACACCCACCAGACTTCCTATAATGCTGCAATGCCTTTATCTGTCATGCTATGGACAGAAGCAGCAGATAGTTAAACTCAGTTTGGAGAACTAAGTTGTTACTGACTTACCTAGTCTAGTGTTCTTCAAAGTGTAATCCTTTCTTATTTGCAGCAGAACTGTCTGGAACTGTGGGTAAAAAGGTAGATTTTCACTCCAGATCTGCCAAGTTAGAAGTGGAAGCTATTAAACTCAGTAATCTGCAATTTAATCAAATCCCCAGGAGATTTTGATGCACAAGAACATTTAAAAATTGTTGGGGTACTGCTCACAATCAATTACCCACAGCACATGCTGTCTTAAGGAGTATGTCTTTAGTATTTCAAACTTAATATTTGGTGACATTATTGAGAACTAACCACATGCTTCAAAAAGAAAGAGTGAGCTAATGTGTTGAGTGTTTTAAACAAACAATGCAAAAGTATATACGTTAGTATAAAGCTAATACATCTTAGTCTTTTAAGCAAACAATAAAAATGTGTTGCTATGGACTGAATTGTGTCTACTCGAACTTCACATATTGAAGACCTAACTTCCAACGTGATGTAGGAGATGGGGCCTTTTGGGGTTAATTATGTTTTGATGAAGTTACATGGATGGGGCCTCCAAGATGGTGTTAAGACCCTCATAAGAAGAGACATCAGGGTAGTATAGTATGTCTGTTTATCTACAAAGTGGGGTGTTTACCTCACCCCACTGCATATGAGCACACAGATGGCAGCCATATATGAGGGCCCTCACCAGAATCCAACCACTAATGATACCCTGATCTTGGATTTCCAGCCTCCAGAATTGTGATAAAATAAATATTTGCTATTTAAGCCACTCTGCCTTTGGTGTTTTGTTATGGCAGTGCAAGCTAAGACACATGTTCAAGTATATGTTTGATTTTTTCTGACTTCTGAGTTTCCCACTGTGTCTTCCACTCCTCAAATCCCTTGTTTAAGGAGATTGCACCACAGACATACCCAGATAATTTCTTGGCTGTCAGTGATTATCATTCTCTGAAGTTCTGTCCAACAAACTCAGATTTACTATATTTCAGTTCATCAATACATTCTGTTATTTATTAAGTTTTAGACAATTTATTGAGGCTTTTCTAGGGCCCCTTGGACTAGACCTCATACTAAATGATGGTAAAAGAAGTCAATTAAATTTATGTGCTTCCTTCCTTTATGGAACTATCAGCCTTATGGGGAGATATCAATCAATAAACAGATATCTTAACATAAATCATGAAGTAGGAAGAAGAAAATCAGGAAGGACTCACTATGATGCTAGTATTTTAGATGATTTTTTGAAGGATGGGGATGAATAACCCATGCAAAAGCCACAAAAAAAGCATACCAGATCAAAGTATAGGTATGTATTTCTAGAGGTAAAAGGACCTTGAATTGAAAGGAAGGGTGGTGGAACACTAATATACAAGCTTGATCCCCCTTCATTGGATGTCTTGTCCCAACTGCTAGTAGTGAAGACAGCCTTTAATGTCAATACCTTCAGGGCCTCCTTCAGCTGCAGATAGCTGCAGAGAACCATGTTGCCAAGGTCACATGTTTCCCAAGATGGGCAACATCCAAAGATGCATTCATGTGGAAGGTAAGGCTCGACCAACACATTTCAAAGGCGGAAACTGAGAAAGGCCATTTCTAGCCACAGAGCTCCCTAAAGGATCAGCCAAGTCTGTCACAGAGCCACTACTGCAGCTTGATTTCTCCCCATGTCTACTCCCCTTTCTTCCCTTCCCTTCATCAGGGATCTTTCCTAAAGGCACTCCATAATAAACACCCTGTATGCTAACCTCCACTTCAGAGTACATTTCATGAGAAATTCAAATGATAGCCTCCACTATGGACAAATCAGAGTGACTTAAGGTGAATTGTGAGCAAAAATTCAGGACCAGATGGTATCAGATTTGGTATATTACATTTGATTTCATCCTTAGTTACTGGAGGCCAGTGAGAGTTTTTACATAAATGATACCACAATATCTCATTTCAATCATGAAAAAATACTAGAAAAACCCAAACTGAAGGATATTTGATGCAATATCTGATTAATATTCTTGATGTTAAGGTCATGGAAGATTAGAAAAGAGTGAGGAACTTTCATGGATTGGAGGAGACTAAATTGAAACAACAAGCAAATGTGATGTGAGATCCTGGACATGATCCTGGGACAGGAAAAGGACAGTGAAAACAGTACTGAAATTAGAATAAGGTTTGTGGTTTAGTTAGTAGTATTGTACTAGTAAGCATTTCCTGGTTTGGCAAGTGTACTATGGTTATGTATGATGCTAACACTAGAGAAACTTGACTGTAAGATATAAGGCAACGCTCTTCTGCAACATTTCTGTAAGTGTAAAATTAGTTCAAAGTACAAAAAGCTACACAATTGTTATCCAGGCTTCTATATGAAGAATAGACTGTAGGGAGTATAGAACTGAAAAAAGGTAGACCAGTTAGTAGAGTATCACAACAATACTGGTGACTCATGGTTGTGGTGACTTGGAGTAAAGCAGCAGAGGGCAAAAAGGAGGTGAACTGTGTCAACTACACCTCAGCATTGCTATTGTAGGCTTCCAGTCTGAAAGAACCATAAACTGGGGAAGAAATACAGTTTAATGTTAAATCAAGTTTGGAATTTTGACTCTTTTTTTTTTTTTTTTTTTTTTTTACCCTATGTGATTTTCTTTTTTTTTTTCTTTTTTTCTTTTATTATTCATATGTGCATACAAGGCTTGGTTCATTTCTCCCCCCTGCCCCCACCCCCTCCCTTACCACCCACTCCACCCCCTCCCGCTCCCCCCCTCAATACCCAGCAGAAACTATTTTGCCCTTATCTCTAATTTTGTTGTAGAGAGAGTATAAGCAATAACAGGAAGGAACAAGGGGTTTTGCTGGTTGAGATAAGGATAGCTATACAGGGCATTGACTCACATTGATTTCCTGTGTGTGGGTGTTACCTTCTAGGTTAATTCTTTTTGATCTAACCTTTTCTCTAGTTCCTGGTCCCCTTTTCCTATTGGCCTCAGTTGCTTTAAGGTATCTGCTTTAGTTTCTCTGCGTTAAGGGCAACAAATGCTAGCTAGTTTTTTAGGTGTCTTACCTATCCTCACCCCTCCCTTGTGTGCTCTCACTTTTATCATGTGCTCATAGTCCAATCCCCTTGTTGTGTTTGCCCTTGATCTAATGTCCACATATGAGGGAGAACATACGATTTTTGGTCTTTTGAGCCAGGCTAACCTCACTCAGAATGATGTTCTCCAATTCCATCCATTTACCAGTGAATGATAACATTTCGTTCTTCTTCATGGCTGCATAAAATTCCATTGTGTATAGATACCACATTTTCTTAATCCATTCATCAGTGCTGGGACATCTTGGCTGTTTCCATAACTTGGCTATTGTGAATAGTGCCGCAATAAACATGGATGTGCAGGTGCCTCTGGAGTAACAGTCTTTTGGGTATATCCCCAAGAGTGGTATTGCTGGATCAAATGGTAGATCGATGTCCATCTTTTTAAGTAGCCTCCAAATTTTTTTCCAGAGTGGTTGTACTAGTCTACATTCCCACCAACAGTGTAAAAGGGTTCCTTTTTCCCCGCATCCTCGCCAACACCTGTTGTTGGTGGTGTTGCTGATGATGGCTATTCTAACAGGGGTGAGGTGGAATCTTAGTGTGGTTTTAATTTGCATTTCCTTTATTGCTAGAGATGGTGAGCATTTTTTCATGTGTTTTCTGGCCATTTGAATTTCTTCTTTTGAGAAAGTTCTGTTTAGTTCACATGCCCATTTCTTTATTGGTTCATTAGTTTTGGGAGAATTTAGTTTTTTAAGTTCCCTGTATATTCTGGTTATCAGTCCTTTGTCTGATGTATAATTGGCAAATATTTTCTCCCACTCTGTGGTTGTTCTCTTCAGTTTAGAGACCATTTCTTTTGATGAACAGAAGCTTTTTAGTTTTATGAGGTCCCATTTATCTATGCTATCTCTTAGTTGCTGTGCTGCTGGGGTTTCATTGAGAAAGTTCTTACCTATACCTACTAACTCCAGAGTATTTCCTACTCTTTCTTGTATCAACTTAAGAGTTTGGGGTCTGATATTAAGATCCTTGATCCATTTTGAGTTAATCTTGGTATAGGGTGATATACATGGATCTAGTTTCAGTTTTTTGCAGACTGCTAACCAGTTTTCCCAGCAGTTTTTGTTGAAGAGGCTGCTATTTCTCCATCGTATATTTTTAGCTCCTTTGTCAAAGATAAGTTGCTCATAGTTGTGTGGCTTCATATCTGGATCCTCTATTCTGTTCCACTGGTCTTCATGTCTGTTTTTGTGCCAGTACCATGCTGTTTTTATTGTTATTGCTTTGTAATATAGTTTGAAGTCAGGTATTGTGATACCTCCTGCATTGTTCTTTTGACTAAGTATTGCCTTGGCTATTCGTGGCCTCTTGTGTTTCCATATAAATTTCACAGTAGATTTTTCAATCTCTTTAATGAATGTCATTGGAATTTTGATGGGAATTGCATTAAACATGTAGATTACTTTGGGGAGTATCGACATTTTTACTATGTTGATTCTACCAATCCATGAGCATGGGAGATCTCTCCACTTTCTATAGTCTTCCTCAATCTCTTTCTTCAGAAGTGTATAGTTTTCCTTGTAGAGGTCTTTCACATCCTTTGTTAGGTTTACACCTAGGTATTTGATTTTTTTTGAGGCTATTGTAAATGGAATTGTTTTCATACATTCTTTTTCCGTTTGCTCATTGTTAGTGTATAGAAATGCTAATGATTTTTCTATGTTGATTTTATATCCTGCTACTTTGCTATAGCTATTGATGATGTCTAGAAGCTTCTGAGTAGAGTTTTTTGGGTCTTTAAGGTATAGGATCATGTCGTCTGCAAATAGGGATATTTTGACAGTTTCTTTACCTATTTGTATTCCTTTTATTCCTTCTTCTTGCCTAATTGCTCTGGCTAGGAATTCCAGTACTATGTTGAATAGGAGTGGAGATAGTGGGCATCCTTGTCTGGTTCCTGATTTTAGAGGGAACGGTTTTAATTTTTCTCCGTTAAGTATAATGCTGGCTGTAGGTTTGTCATATATAGCTTTTATAATGTTGAGGAACTTTCCTTCTATTCCTAGTTTTCTTAGAGCTTTTATCATGAAATGATGTTGGATCTTATCAAAGGCTTTTTCTGCATCTATTGAGATGATCAAGTGGTTTTTGTCTTTGCTTCTGTTAATGTGGTTTATTACGTTTATTGATTTTCGTATGTTGAACCACCCCTGCATCCCTGGGATGAAGCCTACCTGGTCGTGGTGGATAATCTTTTTGATGTGTTGCTGAATTCGGTTTGCCATTATTTTGTTGAGGATTTTTGCATCAATGTTCATTAAGGAGATTGGCCTATAGTTCTCCTTTTTGGAGGTGTCTTTGCCTGGTTTTGGGATAAGTGTAATAGTGGCTTCATAAAATGTGTTTGGCAGTTTTCCTTCCCTTTCTATTTCATGGAACAGTTTAAGGAGGGTTGGTATCAGTTCTTCTTTAAAGGTCTGATAGAATTCAGCAGAGAATCCATCAGGTCCTGGACTTTTCTTTTTGGGGAGACTCTTGATTGCTGCTTCAATTTCATTTTGTGTTATAGGTCTATTCAGGTGATTAATTTCCTCTTGGTTCAGTTTTGGATGATCATATGTATCTAGAAATCTGTCCATTTCTTTTAGATTTTCAAATTTATTTGAATATAGGTTCTCAAAGTAGTCTCTGATGATTTCCTGGATTTCCATGGTATTTGTTGTTATCTCCCCTTTTGCATTCCTGATTCTACTAATTTGGGTTTTTTCTCTCCTCATTTTAGTCAGGTTTGCCAGGGGTCTATCGATCTTGTTTATTTTTTCAAAGAACCAACTTTTTGTTTCATTAATTCTTTGTATGGTTTTTTTGGTTTCTATTTCGTTGATTTCAGCTCTTATTTTTATTATTTCTCTCCTTCTATTTGTTTTGGGATTTGCTTGTTCTTGTTTTTCTAGGAGTTTGAGATGTATCATTAGGTCATTGATTTGGGATCTTTCAATCTTTTTAATATATGCACTCATGGCTATAAACTTTCCTCTCAAGACTGCCTTAGCTGTGTCCCATAGGTTCCGGTAGGTTGTGTTTTCATTTTCATTGACTTCTAGGAACTTTTTAATTTCCTCTTTTATTGCATCGATGATCCATTCTTCATTAAGTAATGAGTTATTTAGTTTCCAGCTGTTTGCATGTTTTTTGTCTTTACTTTTGTTGTTGAGTTCTACTTTTACTGCATTGTGGTCAGATAGTATGCACGGTATTATTTCTATTTTCTTATATTTGCTGAGGCTTGCTTTGTGCCCTAGGATATGATCTATTTTGGAGAAGGTTCCATGGGCTGCTGAGAAGAATGTATATTGTGTAGAGGTTGGATGAAATGTTCTATAGACATCTACTAGGTCCACTTGATCTATTGCATATTTTAGATCTTGGATTTCTTTATTGAGTTTTTGTTTGGATGACCTATCTATTGATGATAATGGAGTGTTAAAGTCTCCCACAACCACTGTGTTGGCGTTTATATATGCTTTTAGGTCTTTCAGGGTATGTTTGATGAAATTGGGTGCGTTGACATTGGGTGCGTACAGATTGATGATTATTATTTCCTTTTGGTCTATTTCCCCTTTTATTAGTATGGAATGTCCTTCTTTGTCTCGTTTGATCAATGTAGGTTTGAAGTCTACTTTGTCAGAGATAAGTATTGCTACTCCTGCTTGTTTTCGGGGGCCATTAGCTTGGTAAATCTTCTTCCAGCCTTTCATCCTAAGCATATGCTTATTTCTGTCGGTGAGATGAGTCTCCTGTAAGCAACAAATTGTTGGATCTTCTTTTTTAATCCATTTTGTCAAACGGTGTCTTTTGATGGGTGAATTAAGTCCATTGACATTAAGTGTTAGTACTGATAGGTATGTGGTGATTCCTGCCATTTAGTTATCTTAGTTGTTTGAAGGTTTGATTGTGTGTACCTAACTTGATGTTACTCTCTACTGTCTTGCTTTTTCTTATCCTGTGGTTTGGTGCTGCCTGCCTTTTCATGGTTAAGTTGGGTGTCACTTTCTGTGTGCAGGATCCCTTGCAGAATCTTTTGTAATGGTGGCTTTGTGGTCACATATTGTTTTAGTTTCTGCTTATCATGGAAGACTTTTATTGCTCCATCTATTTTGAATGATAGCTTTGCTGGGTAGAGTATCCTGGGGTTGAAGTTATTTTCATTCAGTGCCCGGAAGATCTCACCCCACGCTCTTCTTGCTTTTAATGTTTCTGTTGAGAAGTCTGCTGTGATTTTGATGGGTTTACCTTTGTATGTTACTTGTTTTTTCTCTCTTGCAGCCTTCAATATTCTTTCCTTAGTTTCTGAACTTGTTGTTTTAATGATGATATGTCGTGGAGTAGTTCTATTTTGATCTGGTCTGTTTGGTGTCCTGGAGGCCTCTTGCATTTGTATGGGAATATCTTTCTCTAGATTTGGGAAATTTTCCATTATTATTTTGTTGAATATATTACGCATTCCCTTCGCTTGCACCTCTTCTCCTTCTTCGATGCCCATGATTCTCAAGTTTGGTCTTTTGATGGAGTCGGTGAGTTCTTGCATTTTCTTTTCACAGGTCTTGAGTTGTTTAATTAATAGTTCTTCGGTTTTTCCTTTAATTACCATTTCATCTTCAAGTTTTGAGATTCTGTCTTCTGTTTGTTCTATTCTGCTGGATTGGCTTTCCGTTTTGTTTTGCAGTTCTGTTTCGTTCTTTTTTCTGAGGTTTTCCATATCCTGGCTGTTTTCTTCTTTATTGTTGTCTATTTTTGTCCTGAGTTCATTTATCCATTTATTCATTGTGTTCTCTCTTTCACTTTGGTGTTTATACAGTGCTTCTATGGTTTCCTTTATTTCTTCTTTTGCTTTTTCAAATTCTCTATTTTTATTGTCTTGGAATTTCTTGAGTGTCTCCTGTACATTTTGGTTGACCCTATCCAGTATCATCTCTATAAAATTCTCATTGAGTACTTGTAGTATGTCTTCTTTTAAATTATTCTTGTAGGCTTCATTGGGTCCTTTGGCATAGTTTATCTTCATTTTGTTGGAGTCTGGCTCTGAGTTTCTATTCTCTTCATTCCCCTCTGGTTCCTGTACTAATTTTTTGCTGTGGGGAAACTGGTTTCCTTGTTTTTTCTGTCTTCCTGTCATTGTCCTTGGTGTTGTTACTGTCCCTGTACTGTGTGTAATTAAGTATTTTCTAGCTTGTAATAATAACAATGGTAATATTGAGAACGGAAGAGTGAGCTGAGATGGAAAGCAAGAAGTTAAAGAAAAGGGGAAAACAAATATACAGACAAGAGGGAGAAAGCAGAACAAGGTATCAGACAAGAGAGTTTCAAAGGTATAAACAGGGAGTGTTAGTGTACTAATCGACAGTAAGCTGAACAGACAATAGAGAGACAGAGAGAGGATTGAAAATCAAAGATAAAAAAAATAAAAAATAAGTATATGAAAGTAATATCTATTTATAAAAATGAATTAAAATAAAATGGAAAATAGGAAATTAAAAAAAAAAAAAAAACCAAAAAACTTCCAAGTTTATATGCAATGCAATTTCAGTCTTAATAATTTGGATGTCCGTCTTAATCTCCAGTCCTGGAGTTGGTGCCTCAGATGTTGTTCTGTAGTTGTCTCATCAAAGGGGATGCATAAAGTAGAACAAAACTACACTCACACACACACAGAAGAAAAAATATAAAAAAAAAGCCCCACCAAGTGTCCCCAGTTCAAATGCAATAGTTTCAGTAAGTTTTTCGGCTTGCAGGTGTAATTCGGTTGTTCTCTCATCAAAGGTAGGGAGAAAAAGAAAAAAAAGCGTCTGGAGGCAGTTCTGAGAGTGGTATCTGCAACTGTGTCTTGCCTGCCTGCTGCTCTCAGCCTGTAGCTGGCGGCGTTATTTATGCAGATCTCTGGGGTGAGCTTAGCACTCACCTGGTCCCCCAGGCTTTGTTTGCTCAGAGTTCTCCTGTGCGGGGGAGGGGGGCCTCTGCTACAGGCTTTTCCCTTTCCAAGCACTGGGAAAGGCGACACTGCCCCGCGTTGTCAGGCCTGCGTGTTTATTTACAGTTCACGTGGGAAGTGGGTCTTCCCTCCTCTCACAAGCTTCCCTGCTCCTGGTTGCTGGGCACACGCCCGCTCCTGCCAGAGCCTCTCCGCCCGCCCGGCTCGTTTATTTACAGTCCCGGGAAGGATTCCCTTCCCCCAATCTTCAGCGCTCAGGGCGCCCCACCCTCTTTCCAGCGTGTCTTAACTGTTCTTATTGCTTAGTACTCAGTTTCTCTTTTTTTCCCGGGTGGAGGTCAGTCTGTCCAGGGGGCTATGCTGCTCTGGCCCAGGCTTGTCTGTGGGGGAACCGCGGTACCGCGAAGCTCACCTTGTCCGCGTCTTCCCAAGCCGTGTGGGCGCCGGCCACTGGCGGCCCGGGGGCCTCCTCGGTTCTCCGTTTAACGTGAAGTGGAGATTCTCTGCACCGGCTGGAGATGTGGAGGAGTCAAAGTTATGCCTTTTCTCGGTGATTATGCCTGCAAAGTGTGTCTCCAGCGTCTCTCCAAGATTTCACTATAGGAGGGTCGCTTTCTGCTTCCTACCTCTAGCCGCCATCTTGGAATCTCCCCCTATGTCGGAATTTTGACTCTTAAACAAGACTGGCCAATCTAATTTCTGAATGGATACTGCCACTTAAAGTATCTTGAGACTGTCTAGTCATGGTTAAAGAGCTTGGACTGCTGGAATTTTTCTTAGGAAGTATGGACAAGACCATTAAAGCAGCTACATAAAAATTTGATGGAATATGTTGTACATATAAATGAGTATATTGTCTGTACATACAAAGTTAATTGATAAGTAAACAAACTTTTATTTACAAACCACCTAGCTTAAGAACTGTAAAAGGAGATCTCAAACCTTGGTTTGAGAATCACCTGGAAAACTAGTAGAGGATGTAGAAGCCCAAGCTCCCAAAAGTAGAATAGAGCTCATGCTTTTTTATTTTCTGCAAGTTATCTGTGAGATTCTGACACAGATAAAAGTTTGAGAACTTCTCAACTAGAACACTTATGATATCATTGAAAGCTTCTGTATACGTCTCCCTACTCATAACTCACTCCTTCCAGAATAAACTCTTATCTTAAGTTTTGTCAATCATTCTATTATTCTTTATAGTTTTTCATTTGTACCTACTTAGTATCCCTGAAAGTATACTTTACTTAGTTTTGTATATTTTAAAGCTTTATATAATTAGATGCACAGTCTGTTTTCTTCTGTGACTTGCCTTTTATTTTTCACATTACAATCGTTAGATTCATCCCTGTTGATGAATATAACTTATTCATTCATGGTTACTGATGTATAGTATTAAATTGCATGAATATGTCACAATTGATTATTCACCATCCTATTGTTGAATATTTAAGTTATTTCAAGTAACTACATATTGAGAACATCAGTGGTTGCTTGGGAAGTGTTCGGACATAATGAAGAGTATTGTATCTGCCCTCCATTGCTCTCAATTCTCTCCTCACCTTCATTCCTGCCCATCCCCTGCCCAGGAATAACAAGAAGCGCATCCATACAGTGGTTTATGAAGGCCGAATGGAGAACCTGGACTTGTACCTTAACCCAACAAGAATAAGATGGCATGCTTTCACCCACTGGATTGGTATTAGAGAGTGTCTGCTAAAATACAAAATTTAAATGAGATCTAAAATGTCCATATTTCATTTGAAAACACTTGTCCTACAAGGGGCCAAGAAGATCTCAAACTAAATTAAAAAATACAACCAAAAGATGCCAGGAGAAAAAATGGGATAGGTTGTTAGAATTATCTGGCAAAGACTTTAATGATGCCATCACAAAATGTTTCAATGACCAATCATGACAAATTATGAACATGAGGTGAACACTGGTGGCTCACGGCTTGTAATCCTAGTTACTCATGAGACAGAGATTAAGAGGACAGATGTTTAAAGCTAGCCCGAGCAAATAGTTTGCAAGACTCTATCTCAAAAATACCCAACACAAAAAAAAGACTGGCAGAGTGGCTCAAGTGGTAGAGTGCCTGCCTAGCAAGTGTGAAGTTCTGAGTTCAAACCCTAGTACCATTAAAAAAAAGAAATTACTAGCATGTTTGAACTAAGTGAAATAAAATGAAAGTCTCAGCAATAATAAAGAAGAACCAAATGGATTTTTGGAGCTAAAATATAGTAATTGAAATAAAAATCTCAATAGATGGGCTCAACAGCAGAGTGGACAATACAGGAGGATCAGTGAACTTGAAGACAGAACAATAGAAATTATTTAATCTGAACAACAAAGAGAAAATACACTGAAAAAAAGAACACCATATCAAAGACATGTGCAACTTTCATGTCATTGGAGTCTTAGAAGAAAGGAAAGAGGGTTAAGCTGAAAACATACTCAAAGAGATAAGAGCTGGAAATTCACCCCCACCCCCAGTTTAGCAAAAACTACAAATCTAAAGGTTCAAGGAGCTGATCAAACCCCAAACAGGATAAATGCAAAGACAGCCATGCTCAGATATATTGTACTCATGCATTTGAAAGCAAGACAAATTAAAAATCTTGAAATCAACCAGAGACAAATGATACATTGATTATAGGAGGAAAAACAATTTTAATGACAGTTTATTTTTCATAAAAGCATTTTGGCCAGAAGGAAGTGGCACAACATTTTCTAAGTGCTGATAAAAGGGTCTTCTGGAAGTATATTTTCACTAGATATAAAATTCTATAAAAGGGTCAAGTCAGAATTTTATATCTAGTGAAAATATACTTCTGGAATGAAGAGAAAAACATTCTTAGGTGGTAGAAAACTAGGAAAATTTCTTATCAGAAGACCAACTATAAAAGAATGGCTACAGGAAGTTTTCTAAGCAGTAACATGATGAAAAAAAGAATGCTGGAACACCAAGAAGAAAGAAAGAACATGGAAAAAGCAAAAATAAGCATAAATAAAACATTTCCTTCCCTTCATGAATTTTCCAAATGATGTTACAATTGAATAAAAATTATAACAATCACTAGTGTCATTCTTGATGTATGTAGAGGACATATTTAAGACAATCATATTTTAAGTGGAGGAAAATAAAGGAACATAAAAAATGTTTACATTTCACTCACCCTAGTGAAAAGTTGATACCAGTAGACATTATTTACATATTAATTAAAAACCTACAGCCACCACTAAAAAGCTATACAAAGAGATTAGCTGCAAAATACTATAGATAAATAAAAGTGTGCAGGGTGTGGTGGTGCATACCTGTAATTCTAGCAGTTGGGAGGTGGAAGAATTGTGAGTTTGAAGCTAGCCTGGGCTACAAAGTTAGACTCTGTCTCAAAAAAAAAATCAAAATGTATTCTACAATATGCTCAAGTAAACTGCATGAAGTCAAGAAAATTAAAACAGAAAAATCAGAAAACAAAATTAAAATGTCAGAATTAAGCCTTAACATACCAACAATAATAGTAAATATAAACTAACTGAACATACCAATTGAAAGAAAAATGTACAAAAAAACACAATCGAACTACGAGAAACCCACTTGAAAAGAAATGATAAAGGCTGAGTAAAAATAAGATGATTTAAAAAACATACCATGCAAACAGTAACCCAAAGAAAGCAGGAGTGGCTATAGTCAAGTCAGATAAAGTAGACTTCAAAGCAAAGAAAGTTACCAGAGACACACAAGGATATTACATAATGATAAAAGTGTCAACCTACTTCTTTGTCTTAATTGTGTAGACCCCAACAATAGAGCTGCAAGATATGAAACATAAAATTTAAAAGAAGAATTAGGCAAATCATAATCAGATTCAAATCAGCAAGTAAACAAGCAAAAACCTGGAGCTGACATTGTATCTAATGGTGAAAAACTGAATTCCCCCTAGGCCACACTACTTAAAGCAAGGATGAATACTCTTCCCTGTTCTTAAACATAACACTGGAAGTTCTAACCACCATAATAAGTCAAAAAAAGGAAACAAAATCCAAACAGACCAGAAAGGAAGAAACAAAACTGTTCCTATTTGCAAGTGACATCATGATGTATAACAGTAAAACTCAAGGAATCTACTGAATCCAACAACAAAAAATGAACAGACCCTAAAACTGCTAGAACTAATGAATGAGTTAGCAACTCTGCAGAATACAAGATTAACATACGAAGTCATTTTTTCTATATATTATCAACGAACACTTGGAAACAAAGTCAAAATTTAAAAAGCATGCTGAGATACTTACATGTAAATCTAACAAAACAGTACTTGTTTAGGACTTGTATGCTGAAAAGTACAAAATGCTGATAAAATAAATCAAAGGTATAAATAAATGGAGATATATAATACCATATACATGGTTTAGAAGACAACACATTAAAAGTTATAAATTATTCCCAGTTGATATACAGTTTAATGCAATTACTATCAAAAGATTTTCTCTGGATATAGACAAGATTATTGCAAAATTTTTATGGAAAAGAAAAATAACTAGAATACTTCAAACAGTTTTGAAAAAGAAGAATAAAGTGTAGGTATCACTGTGTCTGGTATTATGGCTTACCATACAGCTACAATAATCAAGACTTTATGATATTGGCAGAGGAATGACACATAGATCAATAAAACAGAACAGAGAGCTGAGAAATAGTCCCACACAAGTATGCCCAAGTTATTTTTGAAAAACTTGCAAAAGTAATTCAACAGAAAAAGGATGGTCTTTTCAACAAATGATGTTGGAGCGATTGTATATACTATATATACAATATATTGACCTAAGACTCATACCTTATTAAAAAAAACTTCTTCCAAAAGAATGGAGATTTCAATGTAAAATCTGAAACTATAACTTTTTCTAGAAGATAATAGGAAAGAAACTTCAGAGTCTAGATCTAGGTGTAGGCAAAGAGTTCTTAGACTAGACATCAAAGAAAAAGAAAATTTGGTAAATTAGAGCTTATCAAAATTAAAAACTTTTCCTCTACAGATCTTGTTAAGAGAATAAAGCAAGAAGCTTCAGACTAAAGGAGAATTATTTACAAACTATATTTCTGACAATGAGCTAGTATCTAGAATATGTTTTAAAAAAATCTTCTACACTCAAAAATCAAAACAAAAACAATCCAACTGGAAAGTGAGGGGGAACACATGAGATATTTCACCAAATTGGATTTGTGGATGACAAACACATAAAAAGATATTCAATATCACTAACCATTAGGGAAGTGTGAGTGAGACCACAATAAGCTATTCCTATACATCTATTAGAAGAGCTAAAAGAGTGGAAATTACAAATGCTGAAAAGGATGCAAAGAAACTAGATACTCTGCTAGTGAGAATCTAAAACGGTACAGCTGTTCTTGAAAATAATTTGGTAATTTCTTAACTAAACACAAACTGACTATGTCATCCAGCAAGTGACAAAAATTAATTATACATTGACTGTACTAGTGTTGTATTCCTGGTTTGCATATTGTATAAAACTATGTAAGATATAACTATTAGGGGTTGATGGGACCCCCTTCTATTATCTTTTCAGCTTCCTATAAATCTATAGTTATTTCAAAATAGAAATAAAAAATGTTAAAAAATCCAATCATGAATTACTTCAAAAAGCATGGAAGATCAAATAATCTTTTTTGGATTGGTGAGTGTCTTGCAATGCCTTCCTGAATTCATTCTACATATTGATTTTCATTGTCCAAAATTGCAGAATAAAAATATACAGCTAGACAAAGGAATTTAAGAGACTCTGGTATCAATCTAAGACCATAATGAGGGGTCTATTAGTGACTGTTAAACAATTGTCTCTCTTGGGGAAATAAGCCCTTATTTGTAGTGTTCGCATATTTCCACGGTGCAAATACTTGCACCACAGCCAATTCAGGGTACCAATATGACCTTCGTTTGGTGTATAATATTTCTGAAACTTTAATAATCAGCTCTGGTGAACTGATATCAACTCGTTCCAGCATGCTACTGAAAGTCTGATGAAGTGTGCTTAGATATTTGTGTATATATTTAAATTACTGATTTTTAGATATGTTTCTTAGCATTTATCCCTTTCCTCTAAAACCTAAGCTCTGTCAAAATGACAAACATGTGATACCACTTCCTGGTAATTGTATTTGTATTAAGATAATGAAGTATTCATATACCAGAGCTTCTTAGAATCAACAATTTAAAGTCTAAAAAAAGTTTGCTGTTACTAAGTGCTCAAATAACTGTGTGAAATGAGGAGCATCAAAGTGAATTGATTATCTGAACTGTTGAAATCCACCCATGCATTGACTAGGCACCATTCAGTGCCTGAGATCTATTATATTGAGGGATAATTTCAAAAGAGGGATTTTCTATACCCCTGTCATTATCACCAGGAGGCTTTTGCTTAGACAAAAGATTTTTGTAATGTTCCAGCCAATTAGAGTCCATGCTGTTATAATGAGTTAAAATCAGATTTATCTAAAATTCTAAAGATAAAACAATGCTCTCCCAGAATAGAACTTTATTTTTCAAAAGGATTGTACAGGCCTATTCCTCTACCACTTAATTGGCTAGTTGATGTTTCTTCTGGTTATAATTGCATTGTCTTAGCTTTCCCTAGCGGGACCAAGACAAAATATATGTGTGGGTGCCTAAATCACAATTGGTTAAAGGCTAGACCCGGAGCACTAGATCCCTGCATCCTACTGTTAACTTCCAATGATCATTGATTCACTTAACAAAAGTTTTGTGGGGACCTGCCCCACCCTTGCCAGCTTAAAGAGCAACGGTTTAGGAGAGCTTGCATTCTAATCTTGGCCTTACCATTTTCTAGCCACCAGATATAATCAGATTAGAAATATTCTTGGTCCTGCATTTTCTTCATGTGTAAAAGAAGCAGCTCTGAGGCCTTCACACTTCCCTTTCTGAAGGTATGTTGCAAGGGGCAAGGGAGAGAATATATAAAAATGTGTACTCCCTGAAATTTGCCATATAAATGTAATTATAAACATCTCACAAAACAGTTCTTTATAAATGTCATCTCTACAGAGCAAACTTGGCTGGGCACGCTACCTAAAATAGTTCTGCCTGTTTTACCTGTCCCCAACACTTCATTGCTAAATTCTTAGATCCTACAACTTGCCTGGTACAAAGTAATTCTCAATCCATATTTATTGAATGAATGAATTAATGAGTGAATGGGTACAGTAGCAGCATTTAATTTTTGTTGAGTTCATAAGTCATTCATTGTGCATACAATATTATTTCAAAATTCTTTAAATGCAAATGTATTCAAGTTGGGGAATTTGCTGCATTTGGTACAATACAAGCAGCAAGCAGCTTTCTTTTACTACCATCAGGGTCTACTCTAAGGAAATAAGGAAAGAATGGGGGAAAGACAGTTTAGAGTTGATGTTTTCCTTTACTGTTGAATACCCTTTGTCTTGTTAAGCATCCAAACCCTGACTCTTTCATGAGGTGCACTGGTGCACACCTTCCTTTAGATGTGGGCAATAAACTTTCTGAAAGGCCTCTTACAATACTTCCTTATCTCCTGTTTCCAGGGAGCTTTCCACAGCCTCTTTTCTTGAGTTCCTTTGCTCTAGCTTCTTCTTCTTCTTCTTTTCTTTTCTTTTTTTGAGTGGGCTCCTTTCAAGGATTCCCCTCATGGCAAGGACAGGATCTTGCTCCCCAGAAGGTGGTAGTGTGGTTTGACCCAATACTGATTGTTTCATGACAGGCCTTCATGGGCTGTTCTACTAGCATCAATCCTTAGGTGAATCCCCAAACTTCTGGGAACACATTTAAGGTTTATCAATTATCTATTGCTGCATACAAACATGTTAGGTTAAAACACTCCAGAACTTTCACTTTATTTGCTTAAATTTCTTTGGGTCATCAATTTAAGACAGGCTCAGATGGGTGGGTTTTCTGCTGCTCTGGCTTGTGATAACTCCTACAGCTGAACTCATCTGGTAGATTGGCTGGAATTAGATGGTCTAAGATGACTCCACTCATGTGTCTGGAAGTTGGTGTTTGGTATTGGCTAAGCCACATATCTCCAAGTAATAACTCATCCTTCAGTAGGCTATCCCAGACTTCTTCCCATGATGTAACTTTCCAGGAGAGAAATCTCAAAAGCACAGCATTTTTTAAGCCTCTGCTTGTGATATCCTTCCTGATTTCCCTTGACTGAAAGAAAATCACATAATTAATCCCAGAATCAGTGTGAGAGGTGTCTATAAAAGATCATAGATGCAGGGAAATATGATTCATTGTGGGCCATTACTATGGTGTTTACCTAAAATTAGTGGTGTTCTGAAGCTGAGAACTGATTGTTCACATCTTTTCCCACTCTTATGTGGGTGATCTCAAGCTTATAGCTTCAAATTGGCCATAATGGGAATACTTACAACTCAGATATCAGCAAATGCTACAAATTAGTGTCTCCCCCCTACTTCTACTGAGTGAGCTGTTGACCATTTATTAACATGCCCCACTGTTTAAAACTCTCTAGAAGCAGCATTAGACATGTCTATGAGATTGTGTGGCTCCTTTTTTAGGAAGAGTTCCTTACCAATTGCTTCTCTTAAGTCTCCAGATCTGACTAAGTAGGAGAAAAGGAGAATATACCATATTTATCTTATTTTCCATAAATTCCCTTCAAAGCTCACACTAGTGAAGTTATTAAGTATATTCTGGAGATTGGTGACAGAGTTGAAAGATCAGTTAGTCTACATCTTATCACATCTTTGTAAAGGGGCGCTATGACCTGAGCTTTGAGACATTAACAAAAACTGTCTAATATGAACTTTCTCACTCCATGTCCTCTTGCCTATCCTGTTGCACAAATTTTTCCTGATTTGGACAAATGTGTTTGATCAATTGTCTACCTATCTATCTAGTTACACACACACATACACACACATATTCCATATCGAAGGATACACACTCTATCTACCCTAGAAATCCTAAATCTTTTCCTTGAAACAAGCCAGAGAATCAGAGAGCCATAAATGTAAACTTTGGCACTGTGCCATTGGCCTACATGGATGTCTATATTATTGAAAAAAAAGACTAAGAGTTTGCTATGCTATTTCCTTTCAGAACAGGGTTAAGGATGCTGGGGCCGCCTGCATTGTTTCCTCCAAGATATGATGCCCCTGGCGCTAAGTGCCATTTGCTTCTGCTAAGCACTAAGAAACTCTCACCTTACAAACCCTATGAGACTTGCAACAGATCAAATTTTTCATTTTTTTTCTGGATATTAAAAAAACATACAGAGAGGAGGAAGGAAAGAAAAATGACAGAATCAATCTTTCTAGTGGTTGTTCTTCTGGGAGAAACATCAATTTGAGCAACTATCCACATGAGAAAATACCTTCACAAGAGCTAAGGGAACCAGGTGAAAGAATACAGTTCTTGACTGTAGAACAATATGAAAAGACTTTTTGAAGAGCATAGAAAGGATAGTTTTAAATTGCCATGTCATCCCTCCCCCAACTCCAGGCAGCATGGTGCAAAGAGACATTGTCTATGTGGGGAAATAGAGGGAAGTGTGTTTCTCTGGACCGAAACACAGAGCCTTTCACAGTAAAGCACAAAACAAACAAACAAAAACCCCAAGTCTTAATGAATTTATGAAGATTGAAATCGCATCAAGTATCTTTTCTAATTTTAACAGTATAAAATTAGGCGTCAATACCAAGAGGAACCTTAGAAAATTAAGAAATGCATGGAAATTAAACAACATGCTCCTGAACAACTAATGGGTCCATGAAGATATTAAAATGAAATTTAAAAATTTCTTGAGGCAAACAGAAATGGAAACATAACATACCAGAACCTGTGGGATATACAGCAAAAGCAGTTCTCAGAGATACATTTATAGTAATACATGCCTACATAAAAAAAAATCTCAAAAAAACCAATCTATTGTTGTGCATCAAAAACCTAGAAAAATGACAAAATAAGCTAAAAATTAATAGAAGAATAGAAATGATAAATATCAGATAGAAATAAATTAGGAGCCAAAAAGACAACACAAAATATCAACAAAATCAAGAGTTGGTTTTCAATAAAACTTTAGCCAGATTAAGAAAAAATAGAAAATATTCAAAAAATACAATCAGATGAAAAAACAGACAACACAACTAATATCACAGAATGCAAAGGATCTTTAGAGGCTATCATGAGCAATTATATGCTGACAAATTGGATAAAGTAGAATAAATAGTTTTTAACACATTGAACCTACCTAGCAAAATTGAATTATGAAGAAATAGAAAATATGACTAGAGCAATAATGGGTAAGGAAAGGGAATCAGTAATCAAAGAAAAGCCCAGGACCTGATTGTTTCACTGATGAATTATATAAAATGTTTATAAAAGAACTAATAACAATTCTTCTCAAACTATTTCAAAAACTTGAAGAGGAGACACTTCCAAATTCATATTATGAGAACAGAATTATTATGCTTATAATAAAGTCAGAAAATGACATTACACAAAAAGCTACAAGTCAATATCACTGTTGAACATAAATGTGAAAATCCTCAACAAAATATTAGCAAACTGAATTCAACAACATATTTGAAAGGTCATTTCACCATGATCATGTGGATTCATCTCCAGGATGCAAGGATGGTTCAACATATGAAAATCTATCATTTGATAAACTTCATTAAAAGAACAAAGGACCAAGGGTTTTTGCTAGTTGAGATAAGGATAGCTATACAGGGAGTTGATATTGCTTATACTCTCTCTTCAACAAAATTAGAGATAAGAGCAAAATAGTTTCTGCCTGATAGCTAGGGGGTGGAGGGAGAGGGAGGGGGTGGGAGGTAAGGGAGGGGGCAGGGGGAAGTGGGGAGAAATGATCCAAACATTGTATGCATATATGAATAAAAGAAAAAAAAGAATGGTATGATTATTTTAATTGATGCAAAAAGGTATCGACAAAATTGAAGATACTTTCATGATTGAAAAAAAAAAACCTCTCAACAAATTAGGTACAGAAGGAATGTACTTCAATATAATAATAAAGGCTCTATATGACAAACCCACAGCTAATTTTATATTCAAGTTGGGGAAAGTTTAAAGCTTTTTCTCTAAAATTAGGAACAAGGCAAAGATGCCTACTTTCACAATTCCATGAAACATAGTACTAGAAGTTTTAGAGAAATTAAGCAAGAGAAAGAAATAAAAGGTATTCAAATTGGAAAATAAGAAATTAAATTGTCTCTGCACACAAAAAATTTTTGTTGGTACTGGGACTTGAACTCACATTTGCTAAGCATGAATTCTACCACTTGATCCATGCTCCCAGATCTTTTTGGCTTTAGCTATTTTTTGAAAAATGTCTCATGTTTTTGTCCAGGATCCACCTTGGACCAAGATTCTCCCTACTTAGGCTTCCCTCATAGCTGGGAATTCAGATATATGACACAACATGCAGTTCATATGTTGAGATGGGGTCTTGCTAACTTTTTGCCTGGATTGGCCTCAAACTGCAATCCTCCTGATGTTAATCTTGCCTCCTGTGATGCTGGGATTATAGGTATAAGCTACCATGCCTGGCTCTGCAGACAATTTTTTTAATGTATAGAAACCCTAAAGACTCTACCAAAACCAGTTAGAACTAATAAACTCAGTAAAGGTGCAAGACACAAAATCAACATACAAAAATCAGTAATAATTCTATACCCTAACAACAAACTATCTGAAAAAGAAATCAAGAAAATGATCCCATTTAAAATAGATTCACGCTGGGCAAGATGGTGCATTAGAAGCATCTACTGTTTTGACGATATCAATGGCAAGAGTCAGGTTACACAGGGCAGACTATATTCTGAAGAGAGGAAGAGAAGAGCATTAGGAATCATAAAAGGGAAAGCACAATGGCAAAAAAATCCCATAGAGATAATGAAGCATCAGAAACTTATCAAACAGTTCCAAGTTCATCCCTGGCTTCCTAGGTGTGTGTGGGGGGAAGCTGAAGACACTATCACAAGGTAAAACAGATGGCTCTGTGACAGAATGCCAATTTTAGCTACAAGATAAGCACACACCTCTTGCAAGCCTTAAACATGGTGCAGGGATTTGTGAGACAGTGACTGCTGATGTGTAAGGCTAGCCTCAGTGAAGAAAGATAGTCTGTCACTTTCCTTATTTAGAGGGCACTACCAAGGCAACATCTTCAGAGAGGCTCTATTTTCAGACTGATATATTCTGGGAACATGGAAATAATGAGCACCACTCAGGGAGTCTTGGGGACACCCTGCCAGGGTCTGGGTGGGAGGTGCCCATGAGAGGTGGTTGGGGAGAGGGATAGGGGTTGATGTAGCCTCCACAGTGAAGTTCAAACTGTGGGAAACTGCACTGGCAGTGTAGGGTGCTGAGGTGGTCTGTGGCCTCACCCTCCCTGTCTAGAAGTGAATCCCATCATCTGAAACTAGAGTAGAAAGAAAGCTCTGAGCCTGTAGCTGGTTTAGTATTTAGCTTCCAGGGCCTGCTTCTTGGCTGCATGTGTTGACTAACAGGTGGGTCAGAGAACTGTGCCCAGACCTTCCTAGTCACATGAAACTCACAGCCTCTCCTTCTCCCCTCCTATACACACAGGAAGATGAACTGTCCAACAGGGTCTGAAAGCAGAGACCTGCCCCTGGAAACTGCATCCTGGTGTTTTCTCAACAAACTCTGAAAGCAAGGAGGGCATGGAATGATATATACTAAGACCTGAAGGAAAATAACTGAATCTAGATTAATATATCCAGCAAAGCTATCTTTCATAATTGAAGGAGAAATAAAAACCTATGATAAACAAAAACTACAAAAACTATCCCTCTCTCCAACCACCTCTCATGAGCATCTCTCACCCAGCCCCTGGCAGGGTGTCTCCAAGACTCCCTGAGTGGTGCTCATTATTGTGTTTATACTCCTCTTCTGTGACCACTAAACCAGAACTGTAGAAGATACTTAAAGGAATTCTATACACAGAAAAGGAGCATAAATACAACCAGGAAGATACAACAAAAATAAATCCCACTACATGAGTAGATTAGCAAAAGAGGATTAGAAAAGGAGCAAGAATCACAAAAACAAAAGCAAACAAACAAAAAATGATGGGAAATACTATATACCTTTCGGTATTAACACTGGATGTTAATGGTCTCAGTTCTCTGATCAAAAGACACATACTGGGTTGGATTGAAAAGCAAGACTTAACTATTTATTGCCTTTGAGAAATGCATATCACTAACAAACATTGGCTTAGGGTGAAGTTTCCAAGCAAATGGACACCAAAAAGGAGGCAAGAGTAGCTATACTCATATATGATAAAAGAGACTTCAAATCAAAATTAGTCAGAAGAGACAAAGAAGGTCACTTCATATCAATAAAGGGAATAATCTATCAAGAAGAATTAACAAATGTTAACATAAACACACCAAACATTGGTACATTCAATTTCATTAAACACTATTAGACTTACAAGCATAGATAGACCTGCCAAAAAAACCATAGTGGGAAAGTTCAATACCTCACCCTTACCCATAAGTGGGTCATCCATACCAAAAAAATAAATCAATGGAAACTTCAACTGCACACTCTTCTCAGAATCCCATGATATTTTCTCCAAAATAGATCATATTTTAGGACATAAAGTGAGTTTTAACAAACATAAGAAAATTGAAATAATACCCTGAATTATTTTTTTCTGATACTGTTGATACATTTTTATAGTTTTATTTTTGAATTCATACACATTAATAATATGAGGGGGCTTTGTTGTGGTAATTTCATGCATGTGTACAGTATACTTTGAACAAGTCCACCCCACCATTATATTCTCATTTCTTTTCCCTCATTCCCTCCCCCCTTTTTTTTGTGGTTTAGCATCTTTTTTTTTATTATTCATATGTACATACAAGGCTTGGGTCATTTCTCCCCCCTGCCCCCACCCCCTCCCTTACCACCTACTCCGCCCCCTCCCTCTCCCCCCCACTCCCTCAATACCCAGCAGAAACTATTTTGCCCTTATTTCTAATTTTGTTGTAGAGAGACAGTTTTGTAAGTTTATTGTGCTGTCTTTGAACATAAACATGTAGTGTGTTTTGGTCTTCTTCCCCACTAAAAACATCCTTTTCCCCTCCCTTCTTATTGATCCCCCTTCAGACTATCCTCCTTTCATATTCATATCACTTTATCATCATCATCATCATTACCATCATCATATCATCATTTTGAGTCTAGGTTCCACAAATGAGTGAGAACATGATATTTGGCTTTTGAGCTTGGCTTTTCTCACTTAACGTGGTGATATTCAGTTCCATCCATTTTCCTGCAAATGATATAATTTCACTTTCATTCTTTATTTCATTTTCTTTTTTGCAGTACTGGGTCTTGAACTCAGGGCCTTCACCTTGAGCCACTCTGCCAGCATTTTTTTGTGATGGGTATTTTTGAGAGAGTCTCAGGAACTATTTGCTTGGGCAGGCTTTGAGCCATGATCTTCCTGATCTCTGCTTCTTGAGTAGCTAGCCACCAGAGCCCGGCTCATTTTCTTTATTGTTGAATAATATTCCATAGTATATATGTACTATATTTTCTTTATACATTTATCAGTTGTTGGGCATCTCAGCTGACTCCACTGCTTAGCTATTGTGAACAGATATACAATAAGCATGTGTAATGCAGGCATCTGTCTTGTATATAGACTTACCCTCCTTCAGATATATGGCAAAGAGTGGTATGGCTGGGTCATAAGGTAGGTCTACTTTTAGTTTTTTGAGGAATCTTCATACTGATTTCCATAGCAGATACACTAGCTTACATTCCCACCAACACTGAATGAGGATTCCTTTCTTCCTGCATCCTTGCCATTATTATTATTATTTTTTGATGATTGCCAATCTGGCTGGGGGGACATGGAATCTTAGTGTAGTTTTGATTTGCATTTCCTTTATGGCTAAGGATGCTGATCATTTTTTAATGTTTTTATTAGCCATTTGAATTTCTTCTGAGAACTGTCCAATTCATTTGCCCATTTATTAATTGGATTATTTGTTCTTTTGCAGCTTAGCTGTTTGAGCTCTTTGTATATTCTGTATATTAATCCTTTATCTGTTGAATAGCTGATGATGATTTTCTTCCAGTCTGAAAGTTTTCTCTTGATTCTGGTAATTGTTCATATTGATGTGCAGAAACTTTTAATTGGATGCAGTCCCATTTGTCTATTCTTGCTCTTATTTCCTGGGCAATTGGAGTCCTATTCAGAAAATAATTACCCATGGCTATATCTTTCAGAGTTTTACTGATTTTTTTTCCTGTAGTAGTCTCAAAGTTTTAGATCTTAAGTTAAGATCTTTCATTCGGGTTGATTTTTGAACAGGGACACAGATAGGAGTCCAGTTTCAGTCTTCTACATGTGGATGTTCAGTTTTCTGAGCACCATTTGTTGAAAAAGCTGTCTTTTCTCTACTGCATGTTGTTGGCTTCTTTGTCAAAGATCAGATGGAAGTATCTCTGTGGTTTTATTTCTAGATTTCTAGTCTGTCCCATTAGTCTTTGTGTCTGTTTTTGTGCCAGTACCATGTTGTTTATTGTTACCATGGATCTTCACTATAATTTGAAGTCCAGTATTGTGATCACTGCAGAGTTGTACTTTTTGCTCAGTATTACTTTTGCTATTCATAGACTTTTGTTTTTCCATAACAATTTTATGATTGATTTTTTTATATCTGCAAAGAGTGACATTCAGATTTTCAGGAATTGCCTTGAATTTGCAGATGGCTTTCAATAGTATGGTCATTTTCACAATATTGATTCTACCAATGCATGAACACAGGATGCTGTCCCATCTTCTGGTATCTTCTTGATTCCTTTCTTCAGTGTTTTGTAATTTTCATTACAGAGGTCTATCACCATCTTGATGAGGTTTATATGTAGGTATTTTATTTTATTTGAGGCTATTGTTAATGGAATTGATTTACTGATTTCTTTCTCAGCCTGTTCATTGTTAGTATATAGAAAAGCTACTGATTTTATTTTATTTTTTTATTGTTGTGTTGGGGGTTCATTGTGGCATTTACAAAAATTCTTACAATGTATCAAATATATCATACTTGAATTCACCCCTCCATCATTCTCCTTTATCACCCTGAAAAGCTATGGATTTTAGTATGTTGATTTTATATCCTTCTATGTTTCCAAAAGTGTTTATCAGATCTAGGAGTTTTTTTGATGGAATATTTAGAGTCTCTTAGCATATAATCATATCATCTGCAAAAATGGATCATTTCACTTCTTCCTCCCTTATTTGCATCCCTTTTATTTCTTTCTCTATCCTTATTGCTCTGGCTAGGAATGCCAGTACTATATTTAGTAAGAATGGGGAGAGTGAACACCCTTGTCTTGTTCCTAATTTTAGAAGAAATGATTTCAGTTTATCCCCATTTAGTTTCATATTGGTTGTAGATTTGTCATATATAGCTTTTATTATGTTGAGGTACATTCCTTCTATTCCTAGCTTCCTCAGAGCTTTTATCATAAAAATGTGTTGAATTTTGTCAAAAGCTTTTTCTGTATCAATTGAGATGATCGTGTGGTTTTTGTCCTTGCCTACGTTTGCATTACATTTATAGATTTACTTAGGGTGAGACATCTTCACATCCCTGAAATGAAACTGACTTGGTCATGATATATAATCTTTTTGATATGTTGTTGAATCTTGTTTGCAAGTATTGTATTGAGAAATTATGCATCTATATTCATTTAAGAGATTTGCTTATAATTTCCATTTTAAAAAAATGTTTATTGTTTTATTATTCATATGTGCATTCAATGCTTGGGTCATTTCTCGCCCCTGCCCCCACCCCCTCCCTTACCACCCACACTGCCCCCTCCCTCTCCCCTCAACCCCCTCGATGCCCGGCAGAAACTATTTTGCCCTTATCTCTAATTTTGTTGAAGAGAGAGTATAAGCTATAATAGGAAGGAACAAGGGTTTTTGCTAGTTGAGATAAGGATAGCTATACAGGGAGTTGACTCACATTAATTTCCTGTGCATGTGTGTTACCTTCTAGGTTAATTCGTTTTGATCTAACCTTTTCTCTAGTTCCTGGTCCTCTTCTCCTATTGGCCTCAGTTGCTTTTAAGGTATCTGCTTTAGTTTCTCTGTGTTGAGGGCAACAAATGCTAGCTAATGTTTTAGTTGTCTTACCTATCCTCACACCTCCCTTGTGTGCTGTCACTTTTATTATGTGCTCAGAGACCAATCCCCTTGTTGTGTTTGCCTTTGATCTAATGTCCGCATATGAGGGAGAACATATGATTTTTGGTCTTTTGGGCCAGGCTAACCTCACTCAGAATGATGTTCTCCAATTCCATCCATTTACCAGCGAATGATAACATTTTGTTCTTCTTCATGGCTGCATAAAATTCCATTGTGTATAGATACCACATTTTCTTGATCCATTGGTCAGTAGTGGGGCATCTTGGCTGTTTCCATAAATTGGCTATTGTGAATAGTGCCGCAATAAACATGGGTGTGCAGGTGCCTCTGGAGTAACCTGTGTCACAGTATTTTGGGTATATCCCCAAGAGTGGTATTACTGGATCAAATGGTAGATCAATGTTTAGCTTTTTAAGTAGCCTCCAAATTTTTTTCCAGAGTGGTTGTACTAGTTTACATTCCCACCAACAGTGTAAGAGGGTTCCTTTTTCCCTGCATCCTTGCCAACACCTGTTGTTGGTGGTGTTGCTAATGATGGCTATTCTAACAGGGGTGAGGTGGAATCTTAGTGTGGTTTTAATTTGCATTTCCTTTATTGCTAGAGATGGTGAGCATGTTTTTATGTGTTTTTTGGCCATTTGAATTTCTTCTTTTGAGAAAGTTCTGTTTAGTTCACTTGCCCATTTCTTTATTGGTTCATTAGTTTTGGGAGATTTTAGTTTTTTAAGTTCCCTATATATTCTGGTTATCAGTCCTTTGTCTGATGTGTAGCTGGCAAATATTTCTCCCACTCTGTGGGTGTTCTCTTCAGTTTAGAGACCATTTCTTTTGATGAACAGAAGCTTTTTAGTTTTATGAGGTCCCATTTATCTATGCTATCTCTTAGTTGCTGTGCTGCTGGGGTTCCATTGAGAAGGTTCTTACTTATACCTACTAACTCCAGAGTATTTCCTACTCTTTCTTGTATCAACTTAAGAGTTTGGGGTCTGATATTAAGATCCTTGATCCATTTTGAGTTAATCTTGGTATAGGGTGATATACATGGATCTAGTTTCAGTTTTTTGCAGACTGCTAACCAGTTTTCCCAGCAGTTTTTGTTGAAGAGGCTGCTATTTCTCCATCGTATATTTTTAGCTCCTTTGTCAAAGACAAGTTGGTTATAGTTGTGTGGCTTCATATCTGGGTCCTCTATTCTGTTCCACTGGTCTTTATGTCTGTTTTTGTTCCAGTACCATGCTGTTTTTATTGTTATTGCTTTGTAATATAGTTTGAAGTCAGGTATCGTGATACCTCTAGCATTGTTCTTTTGACTAAGTATTGCCTTGGCTATTTGTGGCCTCTTGTGTTTCCATATAAATTTAATGGTAGATTTTTCAATCTCTTTAATGAGTGTCATTGGAATTTGAATGGGAATTGCATTAAACATATAGATTACTTTTGGGAGTATAGACATTTTTACTATGTTGATTCTACCAATCCATGAGCATGGGAGATCTCTCCACTTTCTATAGTCTTCCTCAATCTCTTTCTTCAGAAGTTTATAGTTTTCCTTGTAGAGGTCGTTCACATCTTTTGTTAGGTTTACACCTAGGTATTTGATTTTTTTGAGGCTATTGTAAATGGAATTGTTTTCATATATTCTTTTTCAATTTGTTCATTATTAGTGTATAGAAATGCTAATGATTTTTCTATGTTGATTTTATATCCTGCTACCTTGCTGTAGCTATTGATGATGAGTTTTTTGGGTCTTTAAGGTATAGGATCATGTCGTCTGCAAATAGGGATATTTTGACAGTTTCTTTACCTATTTGTATTCCTTTTATTCCTTCTTCTTGCCTAATTGCTCTGGCTAGGAATTCCAGTACTATGTTGAATAGGAGTGGAGATAATGGGCATCCTTGTCTAGTTCCTGATTTTAGAGGGAATGGTTTCAGTTTTTATCCATTAAGCATAATGCTGGCTGTAAGTTTGTCATATATAAGTTTATAATGTTGAGGTACTTTTTTTCTACTCCTAGTTTTCTTAGAGCTTTTATCATGAAATGGTGTTGGATCTTATCAAAGGCTTTTTCTGCATCTATTGAGATGATCAAGTGATTTTTGTCTTTGCTTCTGTTAATGTGATTTACTACGTTTATTGGTTTTCTTATGTTGAACCACCCCTGCGTTCCTGGGATGAAGCCTACTTGGTCGTGATGAATAATCCTTTTGATGTGTTGTTGAATCGGTTTGCCACTATTTTGTTGAGGATTTTTGCATCAATGTTCATTAAGGAGATTGGCCTATAGTTCTCCTTTTTGGAGGTGTCTTTGCCTGGTTTTGGGATAAGTGTAATACTGGCTTCATAAAATGTGTTAGGCAGTTTTCCTTCCCTTTCTATTTCATGGAAAAGTTTAAGGAGGGTTGGTGTCAGTTCTTCTTTAAAGGTCTGTTAGAATTCAGCAGAGAATCCATCAGGTCCTGGACTTTTCTTTTTGGGGAGACTCTTGATTACTGCTTCAATTTCATTTTGTGTTATAGATCTATTCAGGTGATTAATTTCCTCTTGGTTCAGTTTTGGATGATCATATGTGTCTAGAAATCTGTCCATTTCTTTAAGATTTTCAAATTTATTTGAATATATGTTCTTAAAGTAGTCTCTGATGATTTCCTGGACTTCCATGGTGTTTGTTGTTATCTCCCCTTTTGCATTCCTGATTCTACTAATTTGGGTTTTTTCTCTCCTCATTTTAGTCAGGTTTGCCAGGAGTCTGTCGATCTTGTTTATTTTTTCAAAGTACCAACTTTTTGTTTCATTAATTCTTTGTATGGTTTTTTTGGTTTCTATTTCATTGATTTCAGCTCTTATTTTTATTATTTCTCTCCTTCCATTTGTTTTGGAATTTGCTTGTCATTGTTTTTCTAGGAGTTTGAGATGTATCATTAGGTCATTGATTTGGGATCTTTCAGTCTTTTTAATATATGCACTCATGGCTATAAACTTTCCTCTCAGGACTGCCTTTGCTGTGTCCCATAGGTTCCAGTAAGTTGTGTTTTCATTTTCATTGACTTCCAGGAACTTTTTTTTCCCTCTTTTATTTCGTCAATGACCCTTTGTTCATTTAGTAATGTTTTATTTATTTTCCAGCTGTTTGCAAGTTTTTTGATTTTGTTGTTGAGTTCTAGTTTTATGGCATTGTGATCAGATAGAATGCATGGTATAATTTCTATTTTCTTATATTTGCTGAGACTTGCTTTGTGCCCTAGGATATGATCTATTTTGGAGAAGGTTCCATGAGCTGCTGAGAAGAATGTATATTGTGTAGAAGTTGGATGAAATATTCTGTAGACATCAAGTAGGCCCATTTGATCAATTGTATATTTTAGGTCTTGGATTTCTCTATTGATGTTTTGTTTGGATGACCTATCTATTAATGATAATGGGGTGTTAAAGTCTCCCACAACCAGTGTGTTGGCATTAATATGTGCTTTTCGATCTTTCAGGGTATGTTTGATGAAATTGGGTGCATTGACATTGGGTGCATACAGGTTGATAATTGTTATTTCCTTTTGGTCTATTTCCCCTTTTATTAGTATGGAACATCCTTCTTTATCTTGTTTGATCAAAGTAGTTTGAAGTCTACTTTGTTAGAGATAAGTATTGCTACTCATGCCTGTTTTCGGGGGCCATTGGCTTGGTAAATCTTCTTCCAGCCTTTCATCCTAAGCCTATGCTTATTTCTGTCAGTGAGATGGGTCTCCTGTAAGCAACAAATTGTTGGATCTTCCTTTTTAATAAATTTTGTCAAGCAGTGCCTTTTGATGGGTGAATTAAGTCCATTAACATTAAATGTTAGTACTGATAGGTATGTGGTGATTCCTGTCATTTAGTTGTCTTAGTTGTTTGAAGGTTTGATTGTGTGTACCTAAGTTGAGGTTACTCTCTACTTTCTTGCTTTTTCTTTTCCTGTGGTTTGGTGCTGCCTGTACTTTCATGGTTATGCTGGGTTTCACTTTCTGTGTGCAGAATCCCTTGAAGAAATTTTTGTAGTCGTGGCTTTGTGTTCACATAATGCTTTAGTTTCTGCTTATCATGGGAGACTATTATTGCTCCATCTGTTTTGAATGATAGTTTTGCTGGGTAGAGTATCCTGGGGTTGAAGTTATTTTCATTCATTGCCCAGAAGATCTCACCCCACGCTCTTCTTGCTTTTAATGTTTCTGTTGAGAAGTCTGCTGTGATTTTGATGGGTTTACCTTTGTATGTTACTTGTTTTTTCTCTCTTACAGCCTTCAATATTCTTTCCCTAGTTTCTGAACTTGTTGTTTTAATGATGATATGTCGTGGGGTAGTTCTATTTTGATCTGGTCTGTTTGGTGTCCTGGAGGCCTCTTACATCTGTATGGGAATAGCTTTCTCTAGATTTGGGAAATTTTCTGTTATTATTTTGTTGAATATATTGCACATTCCCTTTATTTGCACCTCTTCTCCTTCTTCGATGCCCATGATTCTCAAGTTTGGTCTTTTGATGGAGTCGGTGAGTTCTTGCATTTTGTTTTCACAGGTCTTGAGTTGTTTAATTATTAGTTCTTTGGTTTTTCCTTTAATTACCATTTCATCTTCAAGTTGTGAGATTCTGTCTTCTTTTTGTTTTGTTCTGCTGGATTGGCCTTCTGTTTTGTTTTGCAATTCTGTTTTGTTCTTTTTTCTGAGGTTTTCCATATCCTGGGTCGTTTCCTCTTTAATGTTTATTTTTGTCCTGAGTTCATTTATCTGTTTATTAATCATGTTCTCTGTTTCACCTTGGTGTTTATACAGTGCTTCTATGGTTTCCTTTATTTCTTCTTTTGTTTTTCCAAATTCTCTATTTTTGCTGTCTTGGAATTTCTTGAGTTTCTCCTGTACATTTTGGTTGACCATATCCAGTATCATCTCTATAAAATTCTCATTGAGTACCTGTAGTATTTCTTCTTTTAAATTATTCTTGTGGGCTTCATTGGGTTCTTTGGCATAGTTTATCTTCATTTTGTTGGAGTCTGGATCTGAGTATCTATTTTCTTCATTTCCCTCTGGTTCCTGTACTAATTTTTTGCTGTGGGGAAACTGGTTTCCCTGTTTTTTCTGTCCTCCCATCATTGTCCTTGATATTGTTATTGTCCCTGTATTGTGTGCAATTAAGTATTTACTGGCTTGTGATAATAGTACTAGTGATATTTAGAATGGTAGGGTGAGAGGGTATGGAAAGCAATGAAGTTGAAGGAAAAGGGAAAAACAAATAATCAAGTAGAATAAAAACAAAGAAACATACAAGAAAAGTTTCAAAGATATAAACAGGGAGAGACAGTGTACTAATCAACAGTAAGTTTGTCCACGTCTTCCCAAGCTGTCTGGGCGCAGGCAACTGGTGGCCGGGGAGCCCTCCTGGTTTCTCCATTTAGCGTGAAGTGGAGATTCTCTGTGCAGGCTGGAGGTGTGGAGGGGTCAAAGTTTTGCCTCTTCTCGGTGTCCTTGCCTGCAAGGTGTGTCTCCAGTATTTCTCCAAGATTTCACTGTAGGAGGCATGTTTTCTGCTTCCTCCCTCTAGCTGCCATCTTGGAATCCTATAATTTCCTTTTTTTGTTGTGGCCCAGTCTGGTTTTGGAATGAGTGTAATACTAGCTTCATAGAATTAGTTTGTTAGTGTTATTTCCCTTTGCATTCCATGACAAAGTTTGAGGAGGATCACAGTTAGTCTGTCTTTAAATGTCTGGTAGTATTCAGTAGTGAATCTATTGGGTCCTGGGCTTCTCTTTTTTGGGAGACTCTTTATTGGGGCTTTAATCTTATTGCTTGTTTTAGAGTTATTTAAATGGTTTATATCCTCTTTGGTCAATTTTGGTAGCTCAGATGCATCTAGAAATTCATACATTTCTTCTAGATTTTCCAGTTTATTTAAATGTAGGTTTTGAACACATTCCTTAATGGTCCTCTGGATTTTATTGTTTTTTGTTGTGATATTCCACTTTACATCTCCAATTTTATTAATTTTAGTTGTTTCTCTCTTGTTTCATCAGATTGGCTAAGGGTTTATCATTCTTATTTATGTTTTCAATGAACCAATTTTTTGTTTTGTTGATTCTTTGTGTAGTTTATTTTGTCTCTATTTCATTAATATCTGCCCTACTTTTGATTATTTCTTCCTTTCTACTAATTTTGGATTTAGATTTTTCTTGTTTTTTTAGGAGCTTGAAGTGAATCAATAGGATATTTATTTGAGATCTCTGTGTTCTTTTTTTTTGATGTATGTAGTAATAGGCATAAACTTTCCCCTTAATATTGCCTTTGTTTTATCCCATAGGTTCTGGATGTTGCTTTTTTCTTTTTTCATTTTCAGAACTTTTGCATTTATCCCTTATTTCTTCAATGACCCATTAGTCATTCAAAAATGTGTTTTTCAATCTTCAGGTGTTTGAATATTTCCATAGCTTCTTTGCTGTTAACTTCTAGTTTATTGCATTCTGGTCTAATAAAAAAATATGGAGTTATTTCAACTTTCTTACATTTGCTAAGAATTTCTTTAGATCCTAAAGATGTAAGAAGAATGTGTATTGTGTACCTGGTGGTTAAAATACTCTGCAGATGACTCTTAGGTACATTTGGTCTATAGTAGCCTTTAATTCTAAATCTTCTTTGTTGACTTTTTGTTTGGATGACTGATCTACTGGTGATCGTGGATATTGAAATCTCCCAGTATCACTGTGTTGTGCTTTTAAGTACAGTTGTGTTTTCTTAATGAAGTTGGGTGCACTGACATTTGATGCATATATGTTAACAATTATTTTTTCTTCTTGATGAATTATTGCCTTTATTGATATGATGAGACCTTCTTTGTCTATTTTGACTAACTTTGATTTGCATCCTCTTTATCAGATATGAGTATGGTGATTCCTGCCTGCTTTTGAGTTCCATTTATCTGGAAAATCTTTTTCCACCCTTTCACTATAAGCCAAAGTTTGTTTTTGTCAGTGAGATGCATTTCTTGTAGGCAATAAGTATGAGGTCTTATTGTAATCCAGCCCACCATTCTGCATTTTTTGATCAGGGAATCAAGACCATTAACATCCAATGTTAATATTGAAAGGTATGTAGTAATTCCTGCCCATTTGTTGCTTTTTTAGGGTTTGCTTATTTACTCATCCAGTGATATTTATTTATTCCCATATTTTCATGTATATGTTTATCTTCTTCTGTATGTAGAATTCCTTTGAGTACCTTCTGGAGTGCTTGTTTAGTGGTCATACATTCTTTAGTTTTTGTTTATCATGGAAGACTTTTATTTCTCCTTCAATTATAAATGATGGTTTTGCTGGGTAGAGCAATCTAGATTTGTAGTTATTTTATTTCAGCACTCAAATGCATGACTCAATGCTTTTCTTGTTTTTAAGGTTCTGCTTGGAAACCTGCTGTTATTCTCATGGGCTTATTTTATAAGTGACACTTTGTGCTTCCCCTTGCAAATTTCTTTCCTTGTTCTTTGTACTTAATGTTTTAACAGTAGTATGTCTTGGAGAGGTTCTATTTCCATCTTGCCTATTTGGAGTCTTACAGGTCTCCTGAACCTCAGAATTCTCTTTCTCAAGGTTTGGAAAGTTTTAAACTATTATTGTGTTGAATATATTTTCTTAATTAGCATATTATGCTTATAATTGCGGTATATTATACCATTTACAAAGTGCTTACAGTATATCTTTGTTACTTTCACCTCCTCCATCTTTCTGTTGAGCATATTTTCTCACACCTTTTGCTCACACCTCTTCTCCTTCTTCAATCCCATGGTTTTCCAATGGAGTCAAGATGAACAAGAGAGTTCTTGCATAATCTGTTCATGTTTTTCTTTCTTTTTTCTATATATTCATCTTATTTTTCAATTATATTTACTTTGTCTTCAAGCCTTGATATTCTGTCTTCCACTTGACTTGGTCTGCTGGGAGAGGGTTTCAAATGAATTTTTTATTTGACTGAAGAAGTTTTTCATTTCCAGAACTTCAATTTTATTTTTTGGTTCTCAATATCTTTATTGAATTCCCCTTTAATGTCTCACATTATCTTTCTTATTTCCCTTATCTATTAATTTGTATCCTCCTTGAGTTCTTTCAGCTGTTTATATCCTCTTTGAGTTCAATTAGTTGTTTCTTTGTATTTTCTTTTAATTAATTTAGCTGATTATTCATATTCTCTTTGATTTCCTTGAGGTATTTATGCATATCTTCTTTTATAATCATTCTTATCATCTTTTCATATTTCTTATACTTTCATTTTGAGATTTACTCATCTGTAGTCAATTAGTTAGTTGGAGTTTTGTCACCTAAAGTCTTTCACTTGAATTATTCTTTATGTTCTTGCAGGACTGGTTAGTAGCAGGGCTGATGTGCCATTTCTGACCACTGGCCTAGGAGTATAACTCATCAATAACAAATTCACCAATTCAGTACCAAACCAGATATCTACATGAAGTAAAATACCACTGGCAGCATTATCTATACAATTGTTAACATTATATGTGAAGGGGATTAGTTTTCTTGTATGGTAGAGTCTGGAATTAGAAAAATAACTTATTTTCACAGGAGTTAAAATTTAGGTAGTAAAAATAAGAGATTTAGGGAGGAAATAAGGAAGAAAGATCATGGGGGAGAAGAGGAGTGAAGTGAGGGCTGAAGGTAAATAAAAACTAGTGTGTAGGGATATAATTCAATTATTGTGGAGAAGGGTGCTATTGCCAGGGATTGCAAAAAGATAGAAAGTTTGAGAGTAATAAAAGGAGGTAGAATAAATCACCAGTAGAATAGTTTGCAAATAAGAGATAAGAAAAGGGACAAAGGAAATGTAAAAGTAAGGAGAAAAATGGTAATATAAAAGAGATGAACAAATTAAAAACTAAAAAAATTTATAAAGTCAATATTTCTTTCTTGTTTAGGAGAAAAGTGAATGTCTGCTGGGCTCTATCAGTGCACTGAATGTTCCCCTCTAATTTCTGCTCCCCAAGTTTATGTTTGCAGTTCTCCTGTTGTGTTTGCTCACATGTCCCTTCAGGGTCCTGTACTGCCCAAGTGTAACTTAGTGGTTGCAGACTTTAGATTAGGGCAACTGGTGGAGTGAGGTGGGGCAGTTCCAAGCATGTGAGGTAGTAGTTGGGTGTGGGTGGTAAGGTCCCCAGCACAGCTAGTGGATTAGAAAGCACTCTGCCACTCTTGAAGCATTTCCCTGTCCAGGAAATTCAGTGGTTGCTCAGGTTTGTTAATGAGGAGCTTTTTTCCCGTTTCTACTTAGGTCTTCAGTTTAATGTTTTCTTTGGAGAGTGAGGTGTGAATAGCTCCTACCACTTGTGCATAGGCATACACTGCTGAGCTGGGTGGTAAGTGAAGGGCTCCAGCTAGCTGACCAACTCGCTTCTGTGCTTTCCTTGTCTTGGAATAGTGACATGGATGTTGAGCTCTAGTCAGGTAGTCTGCTCATTTCTGAACCCTTTCTTTGGCTAGAGATCTTGGATCAAGTGGCTTCACCCAACACTTGCTGGTCTGGGGTCACATGTGGAGTCCTTTAATCAGTGAGGTTATTGAAAAATTTCTCAAGGATCAGGAATATTTACATGTGTGCTCTGGGCTTGCCTGAGTGGCAGCCCTCAGGGGTAAAATGTATTATAGTAAAGTTTGTGCAGCTTCACTCTCCACCCTCCACTGGTCTGGGGCTAGGTGTTGGGGCTTTTAGTCAATCTGCTTAGCCAAAAGTTTTCTTAGGGGTCAGATGTAGTTGCAGGTTTATACTGGGCTTGCCTAGGCAGCAGTCCTTAGGGGTAACATTGTTTATGTAAAGTTCATGCAGCTTCATCCTGTGCTGTGTCAGGGCAGAGTGTGGGGCCTTTATTCAGGCCATTTTCCCAAAAGTTTTCTCGGAGTCAGATGTATTTGTGTCCATATGGTAAGCTGGCCTGTGTGGTGACCAATTTGCCTAACTGGCTTGTTTCCATGCCACCCTTTTTGCTCCAGATGGCAGGGCACAGACACTGGTCAGCTTCTGTCCACTGGCCTGGGAAATGGTGTGTTGACCTGCTCTTAGTCCTAAATGCAGTTGTTTTGTTTGCAGGGTGGCCCATGTGTGTGGTTTTGTGGAAAGCAAGTAAAGCCCAGATAGTTAAAGAAAAAAAAAACAGGTTGGGAGGGGTGCAGGATGGAGCAGATACACAAGGGTGGTGGATCTGTGCTTTTACAGGTTTAGTTAGAGATTGGTATATCTTAATTTTCACTGGCTGCTATCTGTCCTTATGGAGGTTCATCAGAAAAGTAAAAATAGGCTTACCATATCACCCTGCCATATCTCTCTTGGACATATATCTGAAGGAGTATAAGTCAACATATAAGAGAGATACCTGCACCTTGACATTTGTAAGCATGGTTAACAATAGTCAGGTTGTGGAATCTGTCTAGGTGCCCAACAACCAATGAATGGATAAATAAATTATGGTATATATACATCATGAAGTATTATTTAGCCATAAAGAAGAATGAAATTCTGTCATTTGTAAGAAAATGGATAGAACTGGAACTCATCCTGTTGCACAAGATTAACCAAGCTCATAACCAAATTGCCCATGTTTTTGCTTATAGGCACAATATAGACCTGAAATCATGATGATGATGATGATGATGGTGATGATAATGATGATGATAGGACTGATAGGACATGAATATAAAAGGGGGACATTCTTAGAGGGAAATCAGCCAGAAGTGGGAAGGAGAAAAAGAGCATACTGGAGAGAGGAGAGGATTGAATTATGGTAAATATATGAAGATAACATACGAATATAATGAAAAAGATAGCAGCACTATTCACAATAGTCAAGATATGGAACCAACCTAAGTGCTCAATAATGGATGAATGAATAAAGAAAATGTGGTATATATACACAATGGAATACTATTAAGCCATAAAAGAAGGAAATCCTGTCATTTGCAACAATGTGGTTAGAACTAGAGATCATTATGCTAAGGGAAATAAGCTAAACACAGAAAAACAAATGCCATGTGATCTCATGCACATATGGAAGTTAAAATGTTAGTCTTATAGAAATAGTAATTTGAATGGTGGTGACCACAGTGGGGGGAGTGGTTGGTGTGAAAAGGGTTGGAAATATGTTAGTCAAAGAATACAGAATTCTAGATAGACAGAAGGAGTAAATTCAACAGATTTGTGGTATAAAATGGTATCCACAGTTAACAATGTCTTGTATTCTTGAAAAAATACCAAGAGAATGGATGTTATGTTTTTTCACCACAAAAATGATAACCATATGTGAGAATGCATACATTAATAAGCTAGATTTAAAGCCAGGCACCAGTGGCTCACACCTGTAATCCTAGCTATTCAGGAGGCGGAGAGCAGGAGGATCATGGTTCAAAGTCAAACCCAGGCAAATAGCTCATGAGACCCTGCCTTGAAAAAACCCTCCACAAAAAAGGGCTGGTGGAATGGTTCAAGGTATAGGCCCTGAGTTCAAACCCCAGCACTGCAAAAAAAAAAAAGCTAGATTTAGTCATTCTAAATATATATATATATACATTTTTAAAAACTTCATATTGCATATGATAAATACATACAATTTTGTCTGACAATTTAAAATAAAAAAGCATGGAGAGAAATTATTTTCCCCTATAGCAATGGTTTAGTACATTCAGTTGACTTCCTAGCCTTATATTGTTTTCCTTTCCTTTCCTACTTTTCTCCCTGTAAGCTCTTTTATTTTTTTTATTTTATTTCTCATAACTTTATAAATGGCAGCAACTTTCCTTGGAACAAAGAGGATGCAAATAACTTAATCATAAAATGGGTTTCATTAACCATTGTATTTACTAAAACTCTGCTGCTCAAAGCACAGCTCATGGACCAGTGATATCAGCATCACAGAACTTGTTAAAAATGAAGAATCATGGCCAACATCCCAGATTAATGGGTCAGAATCTATATGTAACATGATCCTCAGGTGATCTTGTGTGCACTAAGGCTGAAGAAGTACTGGGCTAGTACACTTTCTCTTTTTGATCCCTTGGAGTCCTTAAGAATAAACTGCACATTTGCGAGTGCCTGTTCTGTACAGGTGAATTCTTGTCTGCTTCTTCATTCTCAAAGCTACCTCTCCTCTTAGGGTAAGGTTTCTGCCAACTCTTCAAGAGTCCTGAACAAAGTACCAAGAATGTTCTGTAATCTATTGGGTAGCAGACATGGTTAGCTTTGCTGCCAGGAGTATGCCAGGAGTATTTCTAAGAGCTCAGGGAAAAGATCTTTGTCACCATGATGCAATACTCAGCCGCCCTCCCTACCTTCCCAATTAGATGGAAGCCAAATAGTGAGAACATCTGCCTTCCCCAAAAGAAAGTGGAAGAGCATCCAAAGTAAGAGAACAGCGTTGGAGACACATAGGAAAAGAATATTATTTGCAGATAGCATTGATTTTAGCAATATTTTACATATGAAGAGTGCTCTTCTAAGGTTCTAATTTAAGAAACCTGACTTATGTGTCCATTACATTGATTTAAATCATGGTTAGTAGAGATAAAAGTGTCATAGATCCCTAATTATGGGTCAATGTGCAATTGGAAGGTGAATTGTAAAGCTGACATGCGTCTCATCCCATGAGAAGAAATTCTGCATCTTAGAGAGCTGGGGGCTGGCTTGATGACAATTCAGTGAAGCTTCTCACAGGAGGCCAAAGTCGAAGCCAAGGAATAATGGATCAGAGAACAAGAACTATGCAGGGTTGTTAAGAGTTAAAATGTCAGGAGGAGTATACAAGGCTGACACAAGTAAAGGTGGATAGAGACAGATTGTGGGAGTTGTGGTATAGTGCCAGGAATCTAGATTGCAATGCAGGCCCTGAGGAGGAAGATCCATGATGATGGCCAGGAACAGCTACTGGAGGTGGTGGCTGATTGTTATAGTATACAGGAGTATGGAACTTAATCAGACTGAGTGATTATTAGGAAATATGATCCTACTGTGAATTGATTATGTATTCCCAAATTCATATGTTGAAACCTTGACCTCCAATGTGACTGTATTTAGAGTAATGAAGTACTAAGGTTAAATTAAGTCATAAGGATGGGGCCCTGATCCTATAAGATTAGCATCCTTATAAGAAGAGACATTAGAGAACTTGCTCTCTCATTCTATTTCAATGTCATGTAAGTATACAGCAGGAAGGTGTCTGTCTGCAACCCTGGAGGAGTGCTCTCACTGGAGAGAATTGTCTGGCACCTTTATTTTGGAGTTCCTAGGCTCTAAAATTTGAGAAAATAAATTTCTATTTAATCCACCCAGTCTTTAGCATTTTGTAATGGCAGCCCAAGTGATTACAGACATAATCAAAATTATACCCTAATACAGACCAAATTACAGAAACAATCAAAATGGCTATTTATAAGCAATGATATAGTACAAGAGTGTGGTGTAGAGGAAGACCAAACATTGGTCAATGGAATAGAACAGAAAATCCAGAAGTAGATCTGATTACTGACAATACAAAGGAAGCATTGAAAACATTGAAGATGGGATAATAAACAACTTAGAAATATAATTTAGAGCTGTACTTCACAGAATCCATCAAAATACATTATAAGTAGATTAACAGATTGTGTTGAAGTGTAATGTTGAGTATTTTTAAGTTTGGAGAGGAGAGCTAATTTGAAAACTTGAAAGCAGAGGAAATCACAAAAAGGTTCAAACATATAAATATCAAAAGCATCATTTTGACAAACAAAACTAAACAGCAAGGCTCACACTAGGGAAAATGTTTTAGAAATAACCCAGAAAGAGAGCATGTTTACATCTATATATGTAAAGATAGTTTTGACCCAATTTGCCTAATGTTGAAAAATAGGGACCAATGTAGCTATTCAATGGCAAAAGAAATTATGTTATACACGTTCAAAGGAAAATTATCAATCATTAAGAGTATTGAAAAATAGATATCTTCATGGTAAGATACTTAGAAGTTAAGTAAAAGACCTCTAGCTGTACATATACTTTCATTGCAACTATGTAAAAATAGATGGCTATGAACAAAGACTGAAAGGGAATACTCAGAATTGAAAGTAAGTGTTGTTAGAGGATGGTGAGATTTTAGGTGTTTTCCCCCCATTATTTTGCCAAATTTTCTGCAAAGCTTTCATTCCATCTTTAAGTAAAAAAGAAAATATTACATAATGAGCCTCATTGGTTATAAGTCTATGAAAAGAAGAAACTATAATGAAATGAAAGGAGGGAAAATAGTTGCTATAACAAATTCTTATTGACAAAAATAAGCAAGGGGAACATCAATACTTAGAAGCCTGGGAACCTGCATGAAAACTCATTTGAATGCATGGGTCCAGAATTTGTGTTTACAGAAAAACATAAAAACCAGGCTTTGACATTATTCCTTTCTAGTAAAAAATTCCTTATTATTTTCTTTCATTTTTGTCTCCAAGTTTGGAATGAACTGAACTCTGAATTGAATGAAATGGCATAGTGCCTGGCACATAGTAGGCATCCAACAAATGTCAATTTCCTTCCTTCCTCTGAAATGCAAGATGCTCTCAGATAAAAATAGCTTTATGGCTATAAAGAAACAACAGTTCAGGAACTAAAGCCTACCAACCTCATCTCACATTCTCTATCACAGTAATGTCTTTCAGCTTAAATGTATTAACAAGAAAAAAATTACAAACTCTAATAATCAAAATGGTTTTCTTGCATTTTAGTTTTAAAAGAAATAGATGTACTACAGTTTTAAGAGGCTATCAGGTATTTTAGGAATGATCTTGAGAGACTGTAGATTCTATCCAATATTACACTTTTCTCAGTTGGGAATCATCATCAAAGAGAGAAGCAGTATTATTCAGTGTCACCATTTTATTTCTCTTAGAGGAAATAGTGGTGATTGGACATTGTCACTGGAATATCTGGAATTTTTAATCGACATTACTGGAAACCTGGGGCATCCTAGGCAGCATTTATGAATTTTAAGGGGACAGAAATAATCCATTTTTCTGGGAAACACTGCCATAGAATGGACCACTCTTCTTAATGATGTGTTAATGAGGTGACTGCGAAGGCATGATGCTGCTGGCCCAAGTGAGAGGGCTGTGCCCTCCCAAGCAACTCATCATGTTTTTCTTCTTTTTATCCCCGCCTCCTGGTTCTGAAGTTGAAACCAAAGGCATCACACATGCTAGGCCATGACCAGTGAGCCACACTGCCAGACTCACTGCCTTTTATTGAGGGGGAGGAATGCCCCTGCCTGCTGTTTCACTGATGCTTTCTCCTTTTGCTCTGCACTGGGGTCTGACTGATCTGTGCAACAATGCAGAATCTGCCTCCACGACTGGGCATGGGAACCAGCTTCCACCCTGCTCCAAGCAAAGCCGAGCTGGAATGTAGCTGTTTGTCTGGTCATAGTATTCATTTATTTATTCATTTATTTACTTATGAATTTATGCATGTTTGTATTTATTTATTCATATTTGCTTATTTACATATTTGTTGAGACAGAGGTTTACTATATAGCCCTTCAACTCCTGATCCTCCTATATCTGTTTCTCCTATGCTGGGATTACAGGAGTGAAACACTACACCTGACCACTGTAATATATTATTCCACCTCTAATACATTTTTCATTTGTTGAATACTTGTGATTTTTTAATAGCAAAAACTGTTATCTTGCATGCTGTACATGGGATAATATTTGAGTACCTGCTATCTGGTCTGTTCTTGAAATATAGCACATTCTGAGAAGGTACAATTTTTAGAGCAATTTTTTGTTTAACATTTTAGTCAAGTTTCAGTTGCTGTAACAAAATACCTGAGATAATCCACTTACAAGGAGGAATGATTTATTTTGACTCAGTTTTACAGGTTTCATTCCATGGTCACTTGGTTCCATTGCCTTTGAGCTTGTATCAAAGCAGTACATCATGGTGGGAGCCTGTGGTTGAGAAGGTTGCTTACATCATGGTGGCTGGGAAGGAAAGAACAATCCCCTTCTAAGTGCACATCCCCAGGGATCTAAAACTTCCTGCTATGCCCCATCACCTAAAGGATCTACTACGTCCAAATAGCACCACAGGCTGGGACCCAAGCCTTAACACACGGCCTGTTGGGGGACACTTATCCAAACCATAGGTTTTAGTAACTTTTTGTTTTGATAAAGTTCTAAACTCCATGAATAATGTAAGGATCTTTCCTGTACTCTTTTACTCAGATTCATCAACTGGTCACATTTGCCCCACCCCCTCTGATTTTTCTGAACTGTTCTCAAATGAGAATAAGTTAACAACATTGAGCCCCTTTACAAAATACTTTAGGGTGTATTTTTTAAGAACAAGAAAGTTCTCCTAAATAATCACAGTACAACAATCAAAATCAGGAAATCAATGTCACTACAATGAATGCTATTATTTAATCCACACTATTATTCACAATTCATGATTGTTCCAACAATGACATTTTCAGCTATTTTGGTTTTTCCTGATCCCAATTCCATTCAGGATAACACATTGCTTTTTGGTCATTATGTCTTCCCAGTCACCTTTAATCTGCTACAGCCCCTCAGCATTTCTCTGTTTTTCATCACCATGTCATATAGCAGAATACAAGCCAGTTATTCTGTAGAATGTCCAATTTGGGTTAATCTGATGCTTTCCATCAGAAAATTTCAGGTTAGAATTTTTTGGCAGGAATACTATTTAATACTATTTAATGTACTTTTTTTAGCATATTATATGTATTAGGAGACTGATATTTGTCCAATTTTGGTTATGTTAAATTATGATTATTTTGTTAAGTTGGTGTCTTCTGGGTTTGTCAACAGTAAAGCCACTGTTTTTCCCCTTGAAATAACTATGTAATTTGTGAAGAGATACCTTTAAACTATGAAAATGGCCTGTTCTTCATCAAAAGTTCAACAAATTGAGATTTGTAAGGGGCCATTAAAATTGGGGTCCAATTTTGAAAATTGAGGATGGCTGTTTCCTCCATTTTAAATACATTTTTATTGACACATAGTAATTATATAAAGTTATGGGGTAAAGTGAGACATTTCAATACATGTATACATTGCTCAATGATCAGACCAGAGTAACTGGTATATCTATCATCTCAGACATATATCATTTGTTATGGGAACATTCAAAATCTTTTCTACTACCTGTTTTGAAATATTCAATTACTTCTTATTAACCATAGTTATACTAGTATGCTATAATAGAACATTAGAAGTTATTCTTCCTATTTAACTGCATCCTTGTTCCCATTAACCATCCTCT